>NC_141705.1:68670173-69266476 GCF_971803275.1 Cyanistes caeruleus
AGAAATCCCACCAAATTCCCTAAATCTTCTCAAAACAGGACCAAATTCTAGAAAAATATCCCACCAAATCTCCACAAATTCCCACAAAATACATGTAAAAGCCCTCAAGATCCCTAAATTCCCTCAATATCCCACAAAATTCCACCAAAATCACACAAAACCTGCACAAGTTTCCACATAATCTACGAAAACTTCCTCAAAATTCTTCAAGTCTCCTCCAAACCACACAAAGTCCTTGAAAAGGCCCACAGAATTCCAGAAAAATCCCACTAAATTCCCTAAATCTTCTCAAAACACGACCAAATTCTGGAAAAAAATCCCACCAAATCTCCACAAATTCCCACAAAATACATGTAAAATCCCCCAAGATCCCTAAATCCCCTCAATATCCCAAAAAATTCCACAAAAATCACACAAAACCTCCACAAGTTTCCACAAAATCTAAGGAAACTTCCTCAAAATTCTTCAAGTCTCCTCCAAACCACACAAAGTCCTCGAAAAGGCCCACAAAATTCTAGAAAAATACCACCAAATTCCCTAAATCTTTTCAAAATACCACAAAATTCAAGAAAAGCCCCACCAAATTCCAGAAACATCCCACAAAATGACCTAAATCATTCCAAAACTCTACCAAATTCCACAAAAATCCCACAGAATCTCCACAAATTCACACAAAATACATGAAAAATCCCTCAAGATCCCTAAATCTCCAAAATTTCCAACAAAATTCCTCAAAAATCACACAAATCCTCCACAAGTTTCCACAAAATCTAAAAAAATTCCTCAAAATTCTTCAAGTCTCCTCAAAACCACACAAAGTCCTTGAAAAGGCCCACCAAATTCCAGAAAAGACCCACAGAATCTCCACAAATTCCCACAAAATCTAAAACAAATTCCTCAAAATTCTTCAAGTCTGTTCAGAATCCCACAGAATTCCAGAAAAATCCCCACAAAATTCCAGAGAAGTCCCACAAAATTCCCTAAATCATTTCAAAACCCTACCAATTCACAGGAATGTCCCACAAAATCTCCACCGATTCCCAGAAAATCCCAACAAAATCCCACAAAAATCCCTAAATCTTCTGAAAACTCGACCAAATTCCAGAAACGCCCCCTAAAATCACCACAGTTTCCCACAAAATTCAAGAAAAACACCACAAAATTCCCTAAATCTTTTCAAAATACCACAAAATTCTTGAAAAGCCCCACCAAATTCCAGAAATATCCCACAAAATGACCTAAATCATTCCAAAACTCTACCAAATTCCACAAAAACCCCACAGAATCTCCACAAATTCCCAAAAAATACATGAAAAATCCCTGATAATTTGTCAATTCTCTGCAGAATCCCACAAAATTCCAGAAAAGTCCCTCAAAGTCCCACAAACATCCCTCAAAATCTCCCCAAAATCCAACAAACTTCCAGAGAAATCCCACCAAATTCCCTAAATCTTCTCAAAACACGACAAAATTCTAGAAAAAAATCCCACCAAATCTCCACAAATTCCCACAAAATACATGTAAAAGCCCTCAAGATCCCTAAATCCCCTCAATATCCCACAAAATTCCACAAAAATCACACAAAACCTCCAAAAGTTTCCACAAAATCTACGAAAACATCCTCAAAATTCTTCAAGTCTCCTCCAAACCACACAAAGTCCTTGAAAAGGCCCACAGAATTCCAGAAAAATCCCACCAAATTCCCTAAATCTTCTCAAAACACGACCAAATTCTGGAAAAAAATCCCACCAAATCTCCACAAATTCCCACAAAATACATGTAAAATCCCCCAAGATCCCTAAATCCCCTCAATATCCCACAAAATTCCACAAAAATCACACAAAACCTCCACAAGTTTCCACAAAATCTAAGGAAACTTCCTCAAAATTCTTCAAGTCTCCTCCAAACCACACAAAGTCCTTGAAAAGGCCCACAAAATTCTAGAAAAATCCCACCAAATTCCCTAAATCTTTTCAAAATACCACAAAATTCAAGAAAAGCCCCACCAAATTCCAGAAACATCCCACAAAATGACCTAAATCATTCCAAAACTCTACCAAATTCCACAAAAATCCCACAGAATCTCCACAAATTCACACAAAATACATGAAAAATCCCTCAAGATCCCTAAATCTCCAAAATTTCCTACAAAATCACACAAAAATCACACAAATCCTCCACAAGTTTCCACAAAATCTAAGAAAACTTCCTCAAAATTCTTCAAGTCTCCTCAAAACCACACAAAGTCCTTGAAAAGGCCCACCAAATTCCAGAAAAGACCCACAGAATCTCCACAAATTCCCTCAAAATCTAAAACAAATTCCTCATAATTCTTCAAGTCTGTTCAGAATCCCACAGAATTCCAGAAAAAACCCACAAAATTCCAGAGAAGTCCCACAAAATTCCCTAAATCATTTCAAAACCCTACCAATTCACAGGAATGTCCCACAAAATCTCCACCGATTCCCAGAAAATCCCACCAAAATCCCACCAAAATCCCTAAATCTCCTGAAAACTCGACCAAATTCCAGAAACGCCCCATAAAATCACCACAGTTTCCCACAAAATTCAAGAAAAACACCACAAAATTCCCTAAATCTTTTCAAAATACCACAAAATTCTTGAAAAGCCCCACCAAATTCCAGAAATATCCCACAAAATGACCTAAATCATTCCAAAACTCTACCAAATTCCACAAAAACCCCACAGAATCTCCACAAATTCCCAAAAAATACATGAAAAATCCCTGATAATTTGTCAATTCTCTGCAGAATCCCACAAAATTCCAGAAAAGTCCCTCAAAGTCCCACAAACATCCCTCAAAATCTCCCCAAAATCCAACAAAATTCCAGAGAAATCCCACCAAATTCCCTAAATCTTCTCAAAACACGACAAAATTCTAGAAAAAAATCCCACCAAATCTCCACAAATTCCCACAAAATACATGTAAAAGCCCTCAAGATCCCTAAATCCCTCAATATCCCACAAAATTCCACAAAAATCCCACAAAACCTTTACAAGTTTCCACAAAATCTACGAAAACTTCCTCAAAAATCTTCAAGTCTCCTCCAAACCACACAAAGTCCTTGAAAAGGCCCACAGAATTCCAGAAAAATCCCACTAAATTCCCTAAATCTTCTCAAAACATGACCAAATTCTGGAAAAAAATCCCACCAAATCTCCACAAATTCCCACAAAATACATGTAAAATCCGCCAAGATCCCTAAATCCCCTCAATATCCCAAAAAATTCCACAAAAATCACACAAAACCTGCACAAGTTTCCACAAAATCTAAGGAAACTTCCTCAAAATTCTTCAAGTCTCCTCCAAACCACACAAAGTCCTTGAAAAGGCCTACAGAATTCCAGAAAAATCCCACCCAATTCCCTAAATCTTCTCAAAACACGACCAAATTCTGGAAAAAAATCCCACCAAATCTCCACAAATTGCCACAAAATACATGTAAAATCCGCCAAGATCCCTAAATCCCCTCAATATCCCACAAAATTCCATAAAAATCACACAAAACCTCCACAAGTTTCCACAAAATCTAAGGAAACTTCCTCAAAATTCTTCAAGTCTCCTCCAAACCACACAAAGTCCTTGAAAAGGCCCACAAAATTCTAGAAAAATACCACCAAATTCCCTAAATCTTTTCAAAATACCACAAAATTCAAGAAAAGCCCCACCAAATTCCAGAAACATCCCACAAAATGACCTAAATCATTCCAAAACTCTACCAAATTCCACAAAAATCCCACAGAATCTCCACAAATTCACACAAAATACATGAGAAATCCCTCAAGATCCCTAAATCTCCAAAATTTCCTACA
This sequence comes from Cyanistes caeruleus, assembly GCF_971803275.1. Taxonomy (NCBI): domain Eukaryota; kingdom Metazoa; phylum Chordata; class Aves; order Passeriformes; family Paridae; genus Cyanistes; species Cyanistes caeruleus. Next base: position 68,674,008 of record NC_141705.1, read on the forward strand.
AAATTCCTCAAAAATCACACAAATCCTCCACAAGTTTCCACAAAATCTAAAAAAATTCCTCAAAATTCTTCAAGTCTCCTCAAAACCACACAAAGTCCTTGAAAAGGCCCACCAAATTCCAGAAAAGACCCACAGAATCTCCACAAATTCCCACAAAATCTAAAACAAATTCCTCATAATTCTTCAAGTCTGTTCAGAATCCCACAGAATTCCAGAAAAATCCCCACAAAATTCCAGAGAAGTCCCACAAAATTCCCTAAATCATTTCAAAACCCTACCAATTCACAGGAATGTCCCACAAAATCTCCACCGATTCCCAGAAAATCCCAACAAAATCCCACAAAAATCCCTAAATCTTCTGAAAACTCAACCAAATTCCAGAAACGCCCCATAAAATCACCACAGTTTCCCACAAAATTCAAGAAAAACACCACAAAATTCCCTAAATCTTTTCAAAATACCACAAAATTCTTGAAAAGGCCCACGAAATTCCAGAAATATCCCACAAAATGACCTAAATCATTCCAAAACTCTACCAAATTCCACAAAAACCCCACAGAATCTCCACAAATTCCCAAAAAATACATGAAAAATCCCTGATAATTTGTCAATTCTCTGCAGAATCCCACAAAATTCCAGAAAAGTCCCTCAAAGTCCCACAAACATCCCTCAAAATCTCCCCAAAATCCAACAAAATTCCAGAGAAATCCCACCAAATTCCCTAAATCTTCTCAAAACACGACAAAATTCTAGAAAAAAATCCCACCAAATCTCCACCAATTCCCACAAAATACATGTAAAAGCCCTCAAGATCCCTAAATCCCTCAATATCCCACAAAATTCCACAAAAATCACACAAAACCTCCAAAAGTTTCCACAAAATCTACGAAAACTTCCTCAAAATTCTTCAAGTCTCCTCCAAACCACACAAAGTCCTTGAAAAGGCCCACAGAATTCCAGAAAAATCACACTAAATTCCCTAAATCTTCTCAAAACACGACCAAATTCTGGAAAAAAATCCCACCAAATCTCCACAAATTCCCACAAAATACATGTAAAATCCCCCAAGATCCCTAAATCCCCTCAATATCCCAAAAAATTCCACAAAAATCACACAAAACCTCCACAAGTTTCCACAAAATCTAAGGAAACTTCCTCGAAATTCTTCAAGTCTCCTCCAAACCACACAAAGTCCTTGAAAAGGCCTACAGAATTCCAGAAAAATCCCACCAAATTCCCTAAATCTTCTCAAAACACGACCAAATTCTGGAAAAAAATCCCACCAAATCTCCACAAATTCCCACAAAATACATGTAAAATCCCCCAAGATCCCTAAATCCCCTCAATATCCCACAAAATTCCACAAAAATCACACAAAACCTCCACAAGTTTCCACAAAATCTAAGGAAACTTCCTCAAAATTCTTCAAGTCTCCTCCAAACCACACAAAGTCCTTGAAAAGGCCCACAAAATTCTAGAAAAATACCACCAAATTCCCTAAATCTTTTCAAAATACCACAAAATTCAAGAAAAGCCCCACCAAATTCCAGAAACATCCCACAAAATGACCTAAATCATTCCAAAACTCTACCAAATTCCACAAAAATCCCACAGAATCTCCACAAATTCACACAAAATACATGAAAAATCCCTCAAGATCCCTAAATCTCCAAAATTTCCTACAAAATTCCTCAAAAATCACACAAATCCTCCACAAGTTTCCACAAAATCTAAAAAAATTCCTCAAAATTCTTCAAGTCTCCTCAAAACCACACAAAGTCCTTGAAAAGGCCCACAGAATTCCAGAAAAATCCCACAGAATCTCCAGAAATTCCCACAAAATCTAAAACAAATTCCTCATAATTCTTCAAGTCTGTTCAGAATCCCACAGAATTCCAGAAAAATCCCCACAAAATTCCAGAGAAGTCCCACAAAATTCCCTAAATCATTTCAAAACCCTACCAATTCACAGGAATGTCCCACAAAATCTCCACCGATTCCCAGAAAATCCCAACAAAATCCCACAAAAATCCCTAAATCTTCTGAAAACTCAACCAAATTCCAGAAACGCCCCATAAAATCACCACAGTTTCCCACAAAATTCAAGAAAAACACCACAAAATTCCCTAAATCTTTTCAAAATACCACAAAATTCTTGAAAAGCCCCACCAAATTCCAGAAATATCCCACAAAATGACCTAAATCATTCCAAAACTCTACCAAATTCCACAAAAACCCCACAGAATCTCCACAAATTCCCAAAAAATACATGAAAAATCCCTGATAATTTGTCAATTCTCTGCAGAATCCCACAAAATTCCAGAAAAGTCCCTCAAAGTCCCACAAACATCCCTCAAAATCTCCCCAAAATCCAACAAAATTCCAGAGAAATCCCACCAAATTCCCTAAATCTTCTCAAAACACGACAAAATTCTAGAAAAAAATCCCACCAAATCTCCACAAATTCCCACAAAATACATGTAAAAGCCCTCAAGATCCCTAAATCCCCTCAATATCCCACAAAATTCCACAAAAATCACACAAAACCTCCACAAGTTTCCACAAAATCTACGAAAACTTCCTCAAAATTCTTCAAGTCTCCTCCAAACCACACGAAGTCCTTGAAAAGGCCCCAACAAATTCCAGGAACATCCCAGAAAATGACCAAAATAATTTCAAAACTCTACCAAATTCCACAAAAACCCCACAGAATCTCCACAAATTCCCAAAAAATACATGAAAAATCCCTGATAATTTGTCAATTCTCTGCAGAATCCCACAAAATTCCAGAAAAGTCCCTCAAAGTTCCACAAACATCCCACAAAATGTCCTCAATATCCAACAAAATTCCAGAGAAATGCCACCAAATTCCCTAAATCTTCTCAAAACACGACCAAATTCTGGAAAAAAATCCCACCAAATCTCCACAAATTCCCACAAAATACATGTAAAATCCCCCAAGATCCCTAAATCCCCTCAATATCCCAAAAAATTCCACAAAAATCACACAAAACCTCCACAAGTTTCCACAAAATCTAAGGAAACTTCCTCAAAATTCTTCAAGTCTCCTCCAAACCACACAAAGTCCTCGAAAAGGCCCACAAAATTCTAGAAAAATACCACCAAATTCCCTAAATCTTTTCAAAATACCACAAAATTCAAGAAAAGCCCCACCAAATTCCAGAAACATCCCACAAAATGACCTAAATCATTCCAAAACTCTACCAAATTCCACAAAAATCCCACAGAATCTCCACAAATTCACACAAAATACATGAAAAATCCCTCAAGATCCCTAAATCTCCAAAATTTCCAACAAAATTCCTCAAAAATCACACAAATCCTCCACAAGTTTCCACAAAATCTAAAAAAATTCCTCAAAATTCTTCAAGTCTCCTCAAAACCACACAAAGTCCTTGAAAAGGCCCACCAAATTCCAGAAAAGACCCACAGAATCTCCACAAATTCCCACAAAATCTAAAACAAATTCCTCAAAATTCTTCAAGTCTGTTCAGAATCCCACAGAATTCCAGAAAAATCCCCACAAAATTCCAGAGAAGTCCCACAAAATTCCCTAAATCATTTCAAAACCCTACCAATTCACAGGAATGTCCCACAAAATCTCCACCGATTCCCAGAAAATCCCAACAAAATCCCACAAAAATCCCTAAATCTTCTGAAAACTCGACCAAATTCCAGAAACGCCCCCTAAAATCACCACAGTTTCCCACAAAATTCAAGAAAAACACCACAAAATTCCCTAAATCTTTTCAAAATACCACAAAATTCTTGATAAGCCCCACAAAATTCCAGAAATATCCCACAAAATGACCTAAATCATTCCAAAACTCTACCAAATTCCACAAAAACCCCACAGAATCTCCACAAATTCCCAAAAAATACATGAAAAATCCCTGATAATTTGTCAATTCTCTGCAGAATCCCACAAAATTCCAGAAAAGTCCCTCAAAGTCCCACAAACATCCCTCAAAATCTCCCCAAAATCCAACAAACTTCCAGAGAAATCCCACCAAATTCCCTAAATCTTCTCAAAACACGACAAAATTCTAGAAAAAAATCCCACCAAATCTCCACAAATTCCCACAAAATACATGAGAAATCCCTCAAGATCCCTAAATCCCTCAATATCCCAAAAAATTCCACAAAAATCACACAAAACCTGCACAAGTTTCCACAAAATCTAAGGAAACTTCCTCAAAATTCTTCAAGTCTCCTCCAAACCACACAAAGTCCTTGAAAAGTCCTACAGAATTCCAGAAAAATCCCACCCAATTCCCTAAATCTTCTCAAAACACGACCAAATTCTGGAAAAAAATCCCACCAAATCTCCACAAATTGCCACAAAATACATGTAAAATCCGCCAAGATCCCTAAATCCCCTCAATATCCCACAAAATTCCATAAAAATCACACAAAACCTCCACAAGTTTCCACAAAATCTAAGGAAACTTCCTCAAAATTCTTCAAGTCTCCTCCAAACCACACAAAGTCCTTGAAAAGGCCCACAAAATTCTAGAAAAATACCACCAAATTCCCTAAATCTTTTCAAAATACCACAAAATTCAAGAAAAGTCCCACCAAATTCCAGAAACATCCCACAAAATGACCTAAATCATTCCAAAACTCTACCAAATTCCACAAAAATCCCACAGAATCTCCACAAATTCACACAAAATACATGAAAAATCCCTCAAGATCCCTAAATCTCCAAAATTTCCTACAAAATTCCTCAAAAATCACACAAATCCTCCACAAGTTTCCACAAAATCTAAAAAAATTCCTCAAAATTCTTCAAGTCTCCTCAAAACCACACAAAGTCCTTGAAAAGGCCCACCAAATTCCAGAAAAGACCCACAGAATCTCCACAAATTCCCACAAAATCTAAAACAAATTCCTCATAATTCTTCAAGTCTGTTCAGAATCCCACAGAATTCCAGAAAAATCCCCACAAAATTCCAGAGAAGTCCCACAAAATTCCCTAAATCATTTCAAAACCCTACCAATTCACAGGAATGTCCCACAAAATCTCCACCGATTCCCAGAAAATCCCAACAAAATCCCACAAAAATCCCTAAATCTTCTGAAAACTCAACCAAATTCCAGAAACGCCCCATAAAATCACCACAGTTTCCCACAAAATTCAAGAAAAACACCACAAAATTCCCTAAATCTTTTCAAAATACCACAAAATTCTTGAAAAGGCCCACGAAATTCCAGAAATATCCCACAAAATGACCTAAATCATTCCAAAACTCTACCAAATTCCACAAAAACCCCACAGAATCTCCACAAATTCCCAAAAAATACATGAAAAATCCCTGATAATTTGTCAATTCTCTGCAGAATCCCACAAAATTCCAGAAAAGTCCCTCAAAGTCCCACAAACATCCCTCAAAATCTCCCCAAAATCCAACAAAATTCCAGAGAAATCCCACCAAATTCCCTAAATCTTCTCAAAACACGACAAAATTCTAGAAAAAAATCCCACCAAATCTCCACCAATTCCCACAAAATACATGTAAAAGCCCTCAAGATCCCTAAATCCCTCAATATCCCACAAAATTCCACAAAAATCACACAAAACCTCCAAAAGTTTCCACAAAATCTACGAAAACTTCCTCAAAATTCTTCAAGTCTCCTCCAAACCACACAAAGTCCTTGAAAAGGCCCACAGAATTCCAGAAAAATCACACTAAATTCCCTAAATCTTCTCAAAACACGACCAAATTCTGGAAAAAAATCCCACCAAATCTCCACAAATTCCCACAAAATACATGTAAAATCCCCCAAGATCCCTAAATCCCCTCAATATCCCAAAAAATTCCACAAAAATCACACAAAACCTCCACAAGTTTCCACAAAATCTAAGGAAACTTCCTCGAAATTCTTCAAGTCTCCTCCAAACCACACAAAGTCCTTGAAAAGGCCTACAGAATTCCAGAAAAATCCCACCAAATTCCCTAAATCTTCTCAAAACACGACCAAATTCTGGAAAAAAATCCCACCAAATCTCCACAAATTGCCACAAAATACATGTAAAATCCCCCAAGATCCCTAAATCCCCTCAATATCCCACAAAATTCCACAAAAATCACACAAAACCTCCACAAGTTTCCACAAAATCTAAGGAAACTTCCTCGAAATTCTTCAAGTCTCCTCCAAACCACACAAAGTCCTTGAAAAGGCCTACAGAATTCCAGAAAAATCCCACCAAATTCCCTAAATCTTCTCAAAACACGACCAAATTCTGGAAAAAAATCCCACCAAATCTCCACAAATTGCCACAAAATACATGTAAAATCCGCCAAGATCCCTAAATCCCCTCAATATCCCACAAAATTCCACAAAAATCACACAAAACCTCCACAAGTTTCCACAAAATCTAAGGAAACTTCCTCAAAATTCTTCAAGTCTCCTCCAAACCACACAAAGTCCTTGAAAAGGCCCACAGAATTCCAGAAAAATCCCACAGAATCTCCACAAATTCCCACAAAATCTAAAACAAATTCCTCATAATTCTTCAAGTCTGTTCAGAATCCCACAGAATTCCAGAAAAATCCCCACAAAATTCAAGAGAAGTCCCACAAAATTCCCTAAATCATTTCAAAATACCACAAAATTCTTGAAAAGCCCCACCAAATTCCAGAAATATCCCACAAAATGACCTAAATCATTCCAAAACTCTACCAAATTCCACAAAAACCCCACAGAATCTCCACAAATTCCCAAAAAATACATGAAAAATCCCTGATAATTTGTCAATTCTCTGCAGAATCCCACAAAATTCCAGAAAAGTCCCTCAAAGTTCCACAAACATCCCTCAAAATCTCCCCAAAATCCAACAAAATTCCAGAGAAATGCCACCAAATTCCCTAAATCTTCTCAAAACACGACAAAATTCTAGAAAAAAATCCCACCAAATCTCCACAAATTCCCACAAAATACATGTAAAATCCCCCAAGATCTCTAAATCCCCTCAATATCCCACAAAATTCCACAAAAATCACACAAAACCTCCACAAGTTTCCACAAAATCTAAGGAAACTTCCTCAAAATTCTTCAAGTCTCCTCCAAACCACACAAAGTCCTTGAAAAGGCCCACAAAATTCAAGAAAAACACCACCAAATTCCCTAAATCTTTTCAAAATACCACAAAATTCTTGAAAAGCCCCACCAAATTCCAGAAATATCCCACAAAATGACCTAAATCATTCCAAAACTCTACCAAATTCCACAAAAACCCCATAGAATCTCCACAAATTCCCAAAAAATACATGAAAAATTCGTGATAATTTGTCAATTCTCTGCAGAATCCCACCAAATTCCAGGAAAGTCCCTTAAAGTTCCACAAACATCCCTCAAAATCTCCCCAAAATCCAACAAAATTCCAGAGAAATCCCACCAAATTCCCTAAATCTTCTCAAAACACGACAACATTCTAGAAAAAAATCCCACCAAATCTCCACAAATTCCCACAAAATACATGTAAAATCCGCCAAGATCCCTAAATCCCCTCAATATCCCAAAAAATTCCACAAAAATCACACAAAACCTCCACAAGTTTCCACAAAATCTAAGGAAACTTCCTCAAAATTCTTCAAGTCTCCTCCAAACCACACAAAGTCCTTGAAAAGGCCCCAACAAATTCCAGAAACATCCCAGAAAATGACCTAAATAATTTCAAAACTCTACCAAATTCCACAAAAATCCCACAGAATCTCCACAAATTCCCAAAAAATACATGAAAAATCCCTGATAATTTGTCAATTCTCTGCAGAATCCCACAAAATTCCAGAAAAGTTTCTCAAAGTTCCACAAACATCCCACAAAATGTCCTCAATATCCAACAAAATTCCAGAGAAATGCCACCAAATTCCCTAAATCTTCTCAAAACACAACCAAATTCTAGAAAAATATCCCACCAAATCTCCACAAATTCCCACAAAATACATGAAAAATCCCTCAAGATCCCTAAATCGCCTCAATATCCCACAAAATTCCACAAAAATCACACAAAACCTCCACAAGTTTCCACAAAATCTAAGGAAACTTCCTCAAAATTCTTCAAATCTCCTCCAAACCACACAAAGGTTTTGAAAATGCCTACAGAATTCCAGAAAAATCCCACCAAATTCCCTAAATCTTCTCAAAACACGACCAAATTCTGGAAAAAAATCCCACCAAATCTCCACAAATTGCCACAAAATACATGTAAAATCCGCCAAGATCCCTAAATCCCCTCAATATCCCACAAAATTCCACAAAAATCACACAAAACCTCCACAAGTTTCCACAAAATCTAAGGAAACTTCCTCAAAATTCTTCAAGTCTCCTCCAAACCACACAAAGTCCTTGAAAAGGCCCCAACAAATTCCAGAAACATCCCAGAAAATGACCTAAATAATTTCAAAACTCTACCAAATTCCACAAAAATCCCACAGAATCTCCACAAATTCCCAAAAAATACATGAAAAATCCCTGATAATTTGTCAATTCTCTGCAGAATCCCACAAAATTCCAGAAAAGTTTCTCAAAGTTCCACAAACATCCCACAAAATGTCCTCAATATCCAACAAAATTCCAGAGAAATGCCACCAAATTCCCTAAATCTTCTCAAAACACAACCTAATTCTAGAAAAATATCCCACCAAATCTCCACAAATTCCCACAAAATACATGAAAAATCCCTCAAGATCCCTAAATCGCCTCAATATCCCACAAAATTCCACAAAAATCACACAAAACCTCCACAAGTTTCCACAAAATCTAAGGAAACTTCCTCAAAATTCTTCAAATCTCCTCCAAACCACACAAAGGTTTTGAAAATGCCTACAGAATTCCAGAAAAATCCCACCAAATTCCCTAAATCTTCTCAAAACACGACCAAATTCTGGAAAAAAATCCCACCAAATCTCCACAAATTGCCACAAAATACATGTAAAATCCGCCAAGATCCCTAAATCCCCTCAATATCCCACAAAATTCCACAAAAATCACACAAAACCTCCACAAGTTTCCACAAAATCTAAGGAAACTTCCTCAAAATTCTTCAAGTCTCCTCAGAATCCCACACAATTCCAGAAAAACCCCACAAAATTCCAGAGAAGTCCCACAAAACTCCCTAAATCATTTCAAAACCCTACCAATTCACAGGAATGTCCCACAAAATCTCTACCAATTCCCAGAACATCCCACAAAAATCCCACAAAAATCCCTAACACTTCTGAAAACTCGACCAAATTCCAGAAACGCCCCATAAAATCAGCACAGTTTGCCACAAAATTCAAGAAAAAACACCACAAAATTCCCTAAATCTTTTCAAAATACCACAAAATTCTTGAAAAGCCCCACCAAATTCCAGAAACATCCCACAAAATGTCCCCAATACCCAACAAAATCCCAGAAAAATCCCACAAAATTCCCTAAATTTTCTCAAAACACAACCAAAATTCCAGAAAAATCCCACCGAATCTCCACAAATTCCCACAGAATACATGAAAAATCCCTGATAATTCGTCAGTTCTCTACAGAATCTCACCAAATTCCAGAAGAGTCCCTCAAAGTTCCACAAACATCGCACAAAATCTCCTCAATATCCAACAAAATTCAAGAAAAATCCCACAAAATTCTCTAAATCTTCTCAAAACACGGCCAAATTCCAGAAAAATCCCACCAAATCTCCACAAATTCCCACAGAATACATGAAAAATCCCTGATAATTCGTCAGTTCTCTACAGAATCTCACCAAATTCCAGAAAAGTCCCTCAAAGTTCCACAAACATCCCACAAATTCTCCCTAATATCCAACAAAATTCCAGGAAAAATCCCACAAAATTCCCTAAATCTTCTCAAAACACGACCAAATTCTAGAAAAATATCCCACCAAATCTCCACAAATTCCCACAAAATACATGAGAAATCCCTCAAGATCCCTAAATCGCCTCAATATCCCACAAAACCACACAAAAATCACACAAAACCTCCACAAGTTTCCACAAAATGTAAGAAAAATTCCTCAAAATTCTTCAAGTCTCCTCAGAATCCCACACAATTCCAGAAAAAACACACAAAATTCCAGAGAAGACCCACAAAACTCCCTCAATCATTTCAAAACCCTACCAATTCACAGGAATGTCCCACAAAATCTCCACCAATTCCCAGAACATCCCACAAAAATCTCACAAAAATCCCTAACACTTCTGAAAACTCGACCAAATTCCAGAAACGCCCCATAAAATCAGCACAGTTTCCCACAAAATTCAAGAAAAAACACCACAAAATTCCCAAAATCTTTTCAAAATACCACAAAATTCCTGAAAAGCCCCACCAAATTCCCGAAACATCCCACAAAATGTCCTCAAAATCCAACAAAATCCCAGAAAAGTCCCACAAAATTCCCTAAATCTTCTCAAAACATAACCAAAATCCACAAAAATCCCACCGAATCTCCACAAATTCCCACAGAATACATGAAAAATCCCTGATAATTCGTCAGTTCTCTACAGAATCTCACCAAATTCCTAAAAAGTCCCTCAAAGTTCCACAAACATCCCACAAAATCTCCCTAATATCCAACAAAATTCCAGGAAAAATCTCACAAAATTCCCTAAATCTTCTGAAAACTTGACCAAATTCCAGAAACGCCCCATAAAATCAGCACAGTTTCCCACAAAATTCAAAAAAAAACACCACAAAATTCCCTAAATCTTCTCAAAACACGACAAAATTCCAGAAAATTATCCCACCAAATCTCCACAAATTCCCACAAAATACATGAGAAATCCCTCAAGATCCCTAAATCTCCTCAATATCCCACAAAATCACACAAAAATCACCCAAAACCTCCACAAGTTTCCAAAAAATCTAAGAAAAATTCCTCAAAATTCTTCAAGTCTCCTCAGAACCCCACACAATTCCAGAAAAAACACACAAAATTCCAGAGAAGTCCCACAAAACTCCCTAAATCATTTCAAAACCCTACCAATTCACAGGAATGTCCCACAAAATCTCTACCAATTCCCAGAACATCCCACAAAAATCCCACAAAAATCCCTAAATCTTCTGAAAACTCGACCAAATTCCAGAAACGCCCCATAAAATCAGCACAGTTTCCCACAAAATTCAAGAAAAAACACCACAAAATTCCCAAAATCTTTTCAAAATACCACAAAATTCTTGAAAAGCCCCACCAAATTCCAGAAACATCCCACAAAATGTCCCCAATACCCAACAAAATCCCAGAAAAATCCCACAAAATTCCCTAAATTTTCTCAAAACACAACCAAAATTCCAGAAAAATCCCACCGAATCTCCACAAATTCCCACAGAATACATGAAAAATCCCTGATAATTCGTCAGTTCTCTACAGAATCTCACCAAATTCCAGAAGAGTCCCTCAAAGTTCCACAAACATCGCACAAAATCTCCTCAATATCCAACAAAATTCAAGAAAAATCCCACAAAATTCTCTAAATCTTCTCAAAACACGGCCAAATTCCAGAAAAATCCCACCAAATCTCCACAAATTCCCACAGAATACATGAAAAATCCCTGATAATTCGTCAGTTCTCTACAGAATCTCACCAAATTCCAGAAAAGTCCCTCAAAGTTCCACAAACATCCCACAAAAATCTCACAAAAATCCCTAACACTTCTGAAAACTCGACCAGATTCCAGAAACGCCCCATAAAATCAGCACAGTTTCCCACAAAATTCAAGAAAAAACACCACAAAATTCCCTAAACCTTTTCAAAATACCACAAAATTCTTGAAAAGCCCCACCAAATTCCCGAAACATCCCACAAAATGTCCTCAATATCCAACAAAATCCCAGAAAAGTCCCACAAAATTCCATAATCTTCTCAAAACTCTACCAAATTCCAGAAAAATCCCACCAAATCTCCACAAATTCCCACAGAATACATGAAAAATCCCTGATAATTTGTCAGTTCTCTACAGAATCTCACCAAATTCCAGAAAAGTCCCTCAAAGTTCCACACATATCCCACAAAATCTCCCTAATATCCAACAAAATTCCAGGAAAAATCCCACAAAATTCCCTAAATCTTCTCAAAACACGACCAAATTCTAGAAAAATATCCCACCAAATCTCCACAAAATCCCACAAAATACATGAAAAATCCCTCAAGATCCCTAAATCGCCACAATATCCCACAAAATCCCACAAAAATCACACAAAACCTCCACAAGTTTCCACAAAATCTAAGAAAAATTCCTCAAAATTCTTCAAGTCTCCTCAAAACCACACAAAGTTCGTGAAAAGGCCCACCAAATTCCAGAAAAATCCCACAGAATCTCCACAAATTCCCACAAAATCTAAAACAAATTCCTCAAAATTCTTCAAGTCTCCTCAGAATCCCACACAATTCCAGAAAAAACACACAAAATTCCAGAGAAGTCCCACAAAACTCCCTCAATCATTTCAAAACCCTACCAATTCACAGGAATGTCCCACAAAATCTCTACCAATTCCCAGAACATCCCACAAAAATCTCACAAAAATCCCTAAATCTTCTGAAAACTCGACCAAATTCCAGAAACGCCCCATAAAATCAGCACAGTTTCCCACAAAATTCAAGAAAAAACACCACAAAATTCCCTAAATCTTTTCAAAATACCACAAAATTCTTGAAAAGCCCCACCAAATTCCAGAAACATCCCACAAAATGTCCCCAATACCCAACAAAATCCCAGAAAAATCCCACAAAATTCCCTAAATTTTCTCAAAACACAACCAAAATTCCAGAAAAATCCCACCGAATCTCCACAAATTCCCACAGAATACATGAAAAATCCCTGATAATTCGTCAGTTCTCTACAGAATCTCACCAAATTCCAGAAGAGTCCCTCAAATTTCCACAAACATCGCACAAAATCTCCTCAATATCCAACAAAATTCAAGAAAAATCCCACAAAATTCTCTAAATCTTCTCAAAACACGGCCAAATTCCAGAAAAATCCCACCAAATCTCCACAAATTCCCACAGAATACATGAAAAATCCCTGATAATTCGTCAGTTCTCTACAGAATCTCACCAAATTCCAGAAAAGTCCCTCAAAGTTCCACAAACATCCCACAAATTCTCCCTAATATCCAACAAAATTCCAGGAAAAATCCCACAAAATTTCCTAAATCTTCTCAAAACACGACCAAATTCTAGAAAAATATCCCACCAAATCTCCACAAATTCCCACAAAATACATGAGAAATCCCTCAAGATCCCTAAATCGCCTCAATATCCCACAAAACCACACAAAAATCACACAAAACCTCCACAAGTTTCCACAAAATCTAAGAAAAATTCCTCAAAATTCTTCAAGTGTCCTCAGAATCCCACACAATTCCAGAAAAAACACACAAAATTCCAGAGAAGACCCACAAAACTCCCTCAATCATTTCAAAACCCTACCAATTCACAGGAATGTCCCACAAAATCTCCACCAATTCCCAGAACATCCCACAAAAATCTCACAAAAATCCCTAACACTTCTGAAAACTCGACCAAATTCCAGAAACGCCCCATAAAATCAGCACAGTTTCCCACAAAATTCAAGAAAAAACACCACAAAATTCCCTAAATCTTTTCAAAATACCACAAAATTCCTGAAAAGCCCCACCAAATTCCCCAAACATCCCACAAAATGTCCTCAAAATCCAACAAAATCCCAGAAAAGTCCCACAAAATTCCCTAAATCTTCTCAAAACACGGCCAAATTCCAGAAAAATCCCACAGAATCTCCACAAATTCCCACAGAATACATTACAAATCCCTGATAATTCGTCTGTTCTCTACAGAATCTCACGAAATACCAGAAAAGTCCCCCAAAGTTCCACAAGCATCCCACAAAATCTCCCTAATATCCAACAAAATTCCTGGAAAAATCTCACACAATTCCCTAAATCTTCTGAAAACTTGCCCAAATTCCAGAAACGCCCCATAAAATCAGCACAGTTTCCCACAAAATTAAAAAAAAAACACCACAAAATTCCCTAAATCTTCTCAAAACACGACCAAATTCCAGAAAATTATCCCACCAAATCTCCACAAATTCCCACAAAATACATGAGAAATCCCTCAAGATCCTAAATCTCCTCAATATCCCACAAAATCACACAAAAATCACCCAAAACCTCCACAAGTTTCCAAAAAATCTAAGAAAAATTCCTCAAAATTCTTCAAGTCTCCTCAGAATCCCACACAATTCCAGAAAAACCCCACAAAATTCCAGAGAAGTCCCACAAAACTCCCTAAATCATTTCAAAACCCTACCAATTCACAGGAATGTCCCACAAAATCTCCACCAATTCCCAGAACATCCCACAGAAATCCCACAAAAATCCCTAAATCTTCGGAAAACTCGACCAGATTCCAGAAACGCCCCATAAAATCAGCACAGTTTCCCACAAAATTCAAGAAAAAACACCACAAAATTCCCTAAACCTTTTCAAAATACCACAAAATTCTTGAAAAGCCCCACCAAATTCCCGAAACATCCCACAAAATGTCCTCAATATCCAACAAAATCCCAGAAAAGTCCCACAAAATTCCCTAAATCTTCTCAAAACTCTACCAAATTCCAGAAAAATCCCACCAAATCTCCACAAATTCCCACAGAATACATGAAAAATCCCTGATAATTTGTCAGTTCTCTACAGAATCTCACCAAATTCCAGAAAAGTCCCTCAAAGTTCCACACATATCCCACAAAATCTCCCCAGTATCCAACAAAATTCCAGGAAAAATCCCACAAAATTCCCTAAATCTTCTCAAAACACGACCAAATTCTAGAAAAATATCCCACCAAATCTCCACAAAATCCCACAAAATACATGAAAAATCCCTCAAGATCCCTAAATCGCCACAATATCCCACAAAAACCCACAAAAATCACACAAAACCTCCACAAGTTTCCACAAAATCTAAGAAAAATTCCTCAAAATTCTTCAAGTCTCCTCAAAACCACACAAAGTTCGTGAAAAGGCCCACCAAATTCCAGAAAAATCCCACAGAATCTCCACAAATTCCCACAAAATCTAAAACAAATTCCTCAAAATTCTTCAAGTCTCCTCAGAATCCCACACAATTCCAGAAAAAACACACAAAATTCCAGAGAAGTCCCACAAAACTCCCTAAATCATTTCAAAACCCTACCAATTCACAGGAATGTCCCACAAAATCTCTACCAATTCCCAGAACATCCCACAAAAATCCCACAAAAATCCCTAAATCTTCTGAAAACTCGACCAAATTCCAGAAACGCCCCATAAAATCAGCACAGTTTCCCACAAAATTCAAGAAAAAACACCACAAAATTCCCAAAATCTTTTCAAAATACCACAAAATTCTTGAAAAGCCCCACCAAATTCCAGAAACATCCCACAAAATGTCCCCAATACCCAACAAAATCCCAGAAAAATCCCACAAAATTCCCTAAATTTTCTCAAAACACAACCAAAATTCCAGAAAAATCCCACCGAATCTCCACAAATTCCCACAGAATACATGACAAATCCCTGATAATTCGTCAATTCTCTACAGAATCTCACCAAATTCCAGAAGAGTCCCTCAAAGTTCCACAAACATCGCACAAAATCTCCTCAATATCCAACAAAATTCAAGAAAAATCCCACAAAATTCTCTAAATCTTCTCAAAACACGGCCAAATTCCAGAAAAATCCCACCAAATCTCCACAAATTCCCACAGAATACATGAAAAATCCCTGATAATTCGTCAGTTCTCTACAGAATCTCACCAAATTCCAGAAAAGTCCCTCAAAGTTCCACAAACATCCCACATAATCTCCCTAATATCCAACAAAATTCCAGGAAAAATCCCACAAAATTCCCTAAATGTTCTCAAAACACGACCAAATTCTAGAAAAATATCCCACCAAATCTCCACAAAATCCCACAAAATACATGAAAAATCCCTCAAGATCCCTAAATCGCCACAATATCCCACAAAATCCCACAAAAATCACACAAAACCTCCACAAGTTTCCACAAAATCTAAGAAAAATTCCTCAAAATTCTTCAAGTCTCCTCCAAACCACACAAAGTTCGTGAAAAGGCCCACCAAATTCCAGAAAAATCCCACAGAATCTCCACATATTCCCACAAAAATCTAAATCAAATTCCTCAAAATTCTTCAAGTCTTCTCAGAATCCCACACAATTCCAGAAAAACCCCACAAAATTCCAGAGAAGTCCCACAAAACTCCCTAAATCATTTCAAAACCCTACCAATTCACAGGAATGTCCCACAAAATCTCTACCAATTCCCAGAACATCCCACAAAAATCCCACAAAAATCCCTAAATCTTCTGAAAACTCAACCAAATTCCAGAAACGCCCCATAAAATCAGCACAGTTTCCCACAAAATTCAAGAAAAAACACCACAAAATTCCCAAAATCTTTTCAAAATACCACAAAATTCTTGAAAAGCCCCACCAAATTCCCGAAACATCCCACAAAATGTCCCCAATACCCAACAAAATCCCAGAAAAATCCCACAAAATTCCCTAAATTTTCTCAAAACACAACCAAAATTCCAGAAAAATCCCACCGAATCTCCACAAATTCCCACAGAATACATGAAAAATCCCTGATAATTCGTCAGTTCTCTACAGAATCTCACCAAATTCCAGAAGAGTCCCTCAAAGTTCCACAAACATCCCACAAAATCTCCTCAATATCCAACAAAATTGAAGAAAAATCCCACAAAATTCTCTAAATCTTCTCAAAACACGGCCAAATTCCAGAAAAATCCCACCAAATCTCCACAAATTCCCACAGAATACATGAAAAATCCCTGATAATTCGTCAGTTCTCTACAGAATCTCACCAAATTCCAGAAAAGTCCCTCAAAGTTCCACAAACATCCCACAAATTCTCCCTAATATCCAACAAAATTCCAGGAAAAATCCCACAAAATTTCCTAAATCTTCTCAAAACACGACCAAATTCTAGAAAAATATCCCACCAAATCTCCACAAATTCCCACAAAATACATGAGAAATCCCTCAAGATCCCTAAATCGCCTCAATATCCCACAAAACCACACAAAAATCACACAAAACCTCCACAAGTTTCCACAAAATCTAAGGAAACTTCCTCAAAATTCTTCAAGTCTCCTCAGAATCCCACACAATTCCAGAAAAAACACACAAAATTCCAGAGAAGTCCCACAAAACTCCCTAAATCATTTCAAAACCCTACCAATTCACAGGAATGTCCCACAAAATCTCTACCAATTCCCAGAACATCCCACAAAAATCCCACAAAAATCCCTAAATCTTCTGAAAACTCGACCAAATTCCAGAAACGCCCCATAAAATCAGCACAGTTTCCCACAAAATTCAAGAAAAAACACCACAAAATTCCCAAAATCTTTTCAAAATACCACAAAATTCTTGAAAAGCCCCACCAAATTCCAGAAACATCCCACAAAATGTCCCCAATACCCAACAAAATCCCAGAAAAATCCCACAAAATTCCCTAAATTTTCTCAAAACACAACCAAAATTCCAGAAAAATCCCACCGAATCTCCACAAATTCCCACAGAATACATGAAAAATCCCTGATAATTCGTCAGTTCTCTACAGAATCTCACCAAATTCCAGAAGAGTCCCTCAAAGTTCCACAAACATCCCACAAAATCTCCTCAATATCCAACAAAATTCAAGAAAAATCCCACAAAATTCTCTAAATCTTCTCAAAACACGGCCAAATTCCAGAAAAATCCCACCAAATCTCCACAAATTCCCACAGAATACATGAAAAATCCCTGATAATTCGTCAGTTCTCTACAGAATCTCACCAAATTCCAGAAAAGTCCCTCAAAGTTCCACAAACATCCCACAAATTCTCCCTAATATCCAACAAAATTCCAGGAAAAATCCCACAAAATTTCCTAAATCTTCTCAAAACACGACCAAATTCTAGAAAAATATCCCACCAAATCTCCACAAATTCCCACAAAATACATGAGAAATCCCTCAAGATCCCTAAATCGCCTCAATATCCCACAAAACCACACAAAAATCACACAAAACCTCCACAAGTTTCCACAAAATCTAAGGAAACTTCCTCAAAATTCTTCAAGTCTCCTCAGAATCCCACACAATTCCAGAAAAAACACACAAAATTCCAGAGAAGTCCCACAAAACTCCCTAAATCATTTCAAAACCCTACCAATTCACAGGAATGTCCCACAAAATCTCTACCAATTCCCAGAACATCCCACAAAAATCCCACAAAAATCCCTAAATCTTCTGAAAACTCGACCAAATTCCAGAAACGCCCCATAAAATCAGCACAGTTTCCCACAAAATTCAAGAAAAAACACCACAAAATTCCCAAAATCTTTTCAAAATACCACAAAATTCTTGAAAAGCCCCACCAAATTCCAGAAACATCCCACAAAATGTCCCCAATACCCAACAAAATCCCAGAAAAATCCCACAAAATTCCCTAAATTTTCTCAAAACACAACCAAAATTCCAGAAAAATCCCACCGAATCTCCACAAATTCCCACAGAATACATGAAAAATCCCTGATAATTCGTCAGTTCTCTACAGAATCTCACCAAATTCCAGAAGAGTCCCTCAAAGTTCCACAAACATCCCACAATATCTCCTCAATATCCAACAAAATTCAAGAAAAATCCCACAAAATTCTCTAAATCTTCTCAAAACACGGCCAAATTCCAGAAAAATCCCACCAAATCTCCACAAATTCCCACAGAATACATGAAAAATCCCTGATAATTCGTCAGTTCTCTACAGAATCTCACCAAATTCCAGAAAAGTCCCTCAAAGTTCCACAAACATCCCACAAATTCTCCCTAATATCCAACAAAATTCCAGGAAAAATCCCACAAAATTTCCTAAATCTTCTCAAAACACGACCAAATTCTAGAAAAATATCCCACCAAATCTCCACAAATTCCCACAAAATACATGAGAAATCCCTCAAGATCCCTAAATCGCCTCAATATCCCACAAAACCACACAAAAATCACACAAAACCTCCACAAGTTTCCACAAAATCTAAGGAAACTTCCTCAAAATTCTTCAAGTCTCCTCAGAATCCCACACAATTCCAGAAAAAACACACAAAATTCCAGAGAAGACCCACAAAACTCCCTCAATCATTTCAAAACCCTACCAATTCACAGGAATGTCCCACAAAATCTCCACCAATTCCCAGAACATCCCACAAAAATCTCACAAAAATCCCTAACACTTCTGAAAACTCGACCAAATTCCAGAAACGCCCCATAAAATCAGCACAGTTTCCCACAAAATTCAAGAAAAAACACCACAAAATTCCCTAAATCTTTTCAAAATACCACAAAATTCCTGAAAAGCCCCACCAAATTCCCGAAACATCCCACAAAATGTCCTCAATACCCATCAAAATCCCAGAAAAATCCCACAAAATTCCCTAAATCTTCTCAAAACACGGCCAAATTCCAGAAAAATCCCACAGAATCTCCACAAATTCCCACAGAATACATGAAAAATCCCTGATAATTCGGCAGTTCTCTACAGAATCTCACCAAATTCCTAAAAAGTCCCTCAAAGTTCCACAAACATCCCACAAAATCTCCCTAATATCCAACAAAATTCCAGGAAAAATCTCACAAAATTCCCTAAATCTTCTGAAAACTTGACCAAATTCCAGAAACGCCCCATAAAATCAGCACAGTTTCCCACAAAATTCAAAAAAACACACCACAAAATTCCCTAAATCTTCTCAAAACACGACCAAATTCCAGAAAATTATCCCACCAAATCTCCACAAATTCCCACAAAATACATGAGAAATCCCTCAAGATCCCTAAATCTCCTCAATATCCCACAAAATCACACAAAAATCACCCAAAACCTCCACAAGTTTCCAAAAAATCTAAGAAAAATTCCTCAAAATTCTTCACTCTCCTCAGAATCCCACACAATTCCAGAAAAACCCCACAAAATTCCAGAGAAGTCCCACAAAACTCCCTAAATCATTTCAAAACCCTACCAATTCACAGGAATGTCCCACAAAATCTCTACCAATTCCCAGAACATCCCACAGAAATCCCACAAAAATCCCTAAATCTTCTGAAAACTCGACCAAATTCCAGAAACGCCCCATAAAATCAGCACAGTTTCCCACAAAATTCAAGAAAAAACACCACAAAATTCCCTAAACCTTTTCAAAATACCACAAAATTCTTGAAAAGCCCCACCAAATTCCCGAAACATCCCACAAAATGTCCTCAATATCCAACAAAATCCCAGAAAAGTCCCACAAAATTCCCTAAATCTTCTCAAAACTCTACCAAATTCCAGAAAAATCCCACCAAATCTCCACAAATTCCCACAGAATACATGAAAAATCCCTGATAATTTGTCAGTTCTCTACAGAATCTCACCAAATTCCAGAAAAGTCCCTCAAAGTTCCACAAATATCCCACAAAATCTCCCTAATATCCAACAAAATTCAAGAAAAATCCCACAAAATTCTCTAAATCTTCTCAAAACACGGCCAAATTCCAGAAAAATCCCACCAAATCTCCACAAATTCCCACAGAATACATGAAAAATCCCTGATAATTCGTCAGTTCTCTACAGAATCTCACCAAATTCCAGAAAAGTCCCTCAAAGTTCCACAAACATCCCACAAATTCTCCCTAATATCCAACAAAATTCCAGGAAAAATCCCACAAAATTTCCTAAATCTTCTCAAAACACGACCAAATTCTAGAAAAATATCCCACCAAATCTCCACAAATTCCCACAAAATACATGAGAAATCCCTCAAGATCCCTAAATCGCCTCAATATCCCACAAAACCACACAAAAATCACACAAAACCTCCACAAGTTTCCACAAAATCTAAGGAAACTTCCTCAAAATTCTTCAAGTCTCCTCAGAATCCCACACAATTCCAGAAAAAACACACAAAATTCCAGAGAAGACCCACAAAACTCCCTCAATCATTTCAAAACCCTACCAATTCACAGGAATGTCCCACAAAATCTCCACCAATTCCCAGAACATCCCACAAAAATCTCACAAAAATCCCTAACACTTCTGAAAACTCGACCAAATTCCAGAAACGCCCCATAAAATCAGCACAGTTTCCCACAAAATTCAAGAAAAAACACCACAAAATTCTCTAAATCTTTTCAAAATACCACAAAATTCCTGAAAAGCCCCACCAAATTCCAGAAACATCCCACAAAATGTCCTCAATATCCAACAAAATCCCAGAAAAGTCCCACAAAATTCCCTAAATCTTCTCAAAACACGGCCAAATTCCAGAAAAATCCCACAGAATCTCCACAAATTCCCACAGAATACATGAAAAATCCCTGATAATTCGGCAGTTCTCTACAGAATCTCACCAAATTCCTAAAAAGTCCCTCAAAGTTCCACAAACATCCCACAAAATCTCCCTAATATCCAACAAAATTCCAGGAAAAATCTCACAAAATTCCCTAAATCTTCTGAAAACTTGACCAAATTCCAGAAACGCCCCATAAAATCAGCACAGTTTCCCACAAAATTCAAAAAAAACCACCACAAAATTCCCTAAATCTTCTCAAAACACGACCAAATTCCAGAAAATTATCCCACCAAATCTCCACAAATTCCCACAAAATACATGAGAAATCCCTCAAGATCCCTAAATCTCCTCAATATCCCACAAAATCACACAAAAATCCCACAAAACCTCCACAAGTTTCCAAAAAATCTAAGAAAAATTCCTCAAAATTCTTCAAGTCTCCTCAGAATCCCACACAATTCCAGAAAAACCCCACAGAATTCCAGAGAAGTCCCACAAAACTCCCTAAATCATTTCAAAACCCTACCAATTCACAGGAATGTCCCACAAAATCTCTACCAATTCCCAGAACATCCCACAGAAATCCCACAAAAATCCCTAAATCTTCTGAAAACTCAACCAAATTCCAGAAACGCCCCATAAAATCAGCACAGTTTCCCACAAAATTCAAGAAAAAACACCACAAAATTCCCAAAATCTTTTCAAAATACCACAAAATTCTTGAAAAGCCCCACCAAATTCCCGAAACATCCCACAAAATGTCCCCAATACCCAACAAAATCCCAGAAAAATCCCACAAAATTCCCTAAATTTTCTCAAAACACAACCAAAATTCCAGAAAAATCCCACCGAATCTCCACAAATTCCCACAGAATACATGAAAAATCCCTGATAATTCGTCAGTTCTCTACAGAATCTCACCAAATTCCAGAAGAGTCCCTCAAAGTTCCACAAACATCCCACAAAATCTCCTCAATATCCAACAAAATTCAAGAAAAATCCCACAAAATTCTCTAAATCTTCTCAAAACACGGCCAAATTCCAGAAAAATCCCACCAAATCTCCACAAATTCCCACAGAATACATGAAAAATCCCTGATAATTCGTCAGTTCTCTACAGAATCTCACCAAATTCCAGAAAAGTCCCTCAAAGTTCCACAAACATCCCACAAATTCTCCCTAATATCCAACAAAATTCCAGGAAAAATCCCACAAAATTTCCTAAATCTTCTCAAAACACGACCAAATTCTAGAAAAATATCCCACCAAATCTCCACAAATTCCCACAAAATACATGAGAAATCCCTCAAGATCCCTAAATCGCCTCAATATCCCACAAAACCACACAAAAATCACACAAAACCTCCACAAGTTTCCACAAAATCTAAGGAAACTTCCTCAAAATTCTTCAAGTCTCCTCAGAATCCCACACAATTCCAGAAAAAACACACAAAATTCCAGAGAAGTCCCACAAAACTCCCTAAATCATTTCAAAACCCTACCAATTCACAGGAATGTCCCACAAAATCTCTACCAATTCCCAGAACATCCCACAAAAATCCCACAAAAATCCCTAAATCTTCTGAAAACTCGACCAAATTCCAGAAACGCCCCATAAAATCAGCACAGTTTCCCACAAAATTCAAGAAAAAACACCACAAAATTCCCAAAATCTTTTCAAAATACCACAAAATTCTTGAAAAGCCCCACCAAATTCCAGAAACATCCCACAAAATGTCCCCAATACCCAACAAAATCCCAGAAAAATCCCACAAAATTCCCTAAATTTTCTCAAAACACAACCAAAATTCCAGAAAAATCCCACCGAATCTCCACAAATTCCCACAGAATACATGAAAAATCCCTGATAATTCGTCAGTTCTCTACAGAATCTCACCAAATTCCAGAAGAGTCCCTCAAAGTTCCACAAACATCCCACAATATCTCCTCAATATCCAACAAAATTCAAGAAAAATCCCACAAAATTCTCTAAATCTTCTCAAAACACGGCCAAATTCCAGAAAAATCCCACCAAATCTCCACAAATTCCCACAGAATACATGAAAAATCCCTGATAATTCGTCAGTTCTCTACAGAATCTCACCAAATTCCAGAAAAGTCCCTCAAAGTTCCACAAACATCCCACAAATTCTCCCTAATATCCAACAAAATTCCAGGAAAAATCCCACAAAATTTCCTAAATCTTCTCAAAACACGACCAAATTCTAGAAAAATATCCCACCAAATCTCCACAAATTCCCACAAAATACATGAGAAATCCCTCAAGATCCCTAAATCGCCTCAATATCCCACAAAACCACACAAAAATCACACAAAACCTCCACAAGTTTCCACAAAATCTAAGGAAACTTCCTCAAAATTCTTCAAGTCTCCTCAGAATCCCACACAATTCCAGAAAAAACACACAAAATTCCAGAGAAGTCCCACAAAACTCCCTAAATCATTTCAAAACCCTACCAATTCACAGGAATGTCCCACAAAATCTCTACCAATTCCCAGAACATCCCACAAAAATCCCACAAAAATCCCTAAATCTTCTGAAAACTCGACCAAATTCCAGAAACGCCCCATAAAATCAGCACAGTTTGCCACAAAATTCAAGAAAAAACACCACAAAATTCCCAAAATCTTTTCAAAATACCACAAAATTCTTGAAAAGCCCCACCAAATTCCCGAAACATCCCACAAAATGTCCTCAATACCCATCAAAATCCCAGAAAAATCCCACAAAATTCCCTAAATCTTCTCAAAACACGGCCAAATTCCAGAAAAATCCCACAGAATCTCCACAAATTCCCACAGAATACATTACAAATCCCTGATAATTCGTCTGTTCTCTACAGAATCTCACGAAATACCAGAAAAGTCCCCCAAAGTTCCACAAGCATCCCACAAAATCTCCCTAATATCCAACAAAATTCCTGGAAAAATCTCACACAATTCCCTAAATCTTCTGAAAACTTGCCCAAATTCCAGAAACGCCCCATAAAATCAGCACAGTTTCCCACAAAATTAAAAAAAAAACACCACAAAATTCCCTAAATCTTCTCAAAACACGACCAAATTCCAGAAAATTATCCCACCAAATCTCCACAAATTCCCACAAAATACATGAGAAATCCCTCAAGATCCTAAATCTCCTCAATATCCCACAAAATCACACAAAAATCACCCAAAACCTCCACAAGTTTCCAAAAAATCTAAGAAAAATTCCTCAAAATTCTTCAAGTCTCCTCAGAATCCCACACAATTCCAGAAAAACCCCACAAAATTCCAGAGAAGTCCCACAAAACTCCCTAAATCATTTCAAAACCCTACCAATTCACAGGAATGTCCCACAAAATCTCCACCAATTCCCAGAACATCCCACAGAAATCCCACAAAAATCCCTAAATCTTCGGAAAACTCGACCAGATTCCAGAAACGCCCCATAAAATCAGCACAGTTTCCCACAAAATTCAAGAAAAAACACCACAAAATTCCCTAAACCTTTTCAAAATACCACAAAATTCTTGAAAAGCCCCACCAAATTCCCGAAACATCCCACAAAATGTCCTCAATATCCAACAAAATCCCAGAAAAGTCCCACAAAATTCCCTAAATCTTCTCAAAACTCTACCAAATTCCAGAAAAATCCCACCAAATCTCCACAAATTCCCACAGAATACATGAAAAATCCCTGATAATTTGTCAGTTCTCTACAGAATCTCACCAAATTCCAGAAAAGTCCCTCAAAGTTCCACACATATCCCACAAAATCTCCCCAGTATCCAACAAAATTCCAGGAAAAATCCCACAAAATTCCCTAAATCTTCTCAAAACACGACCAAATTCTAGAAAAATATCCCACCAAATCTCCACAAAATCCCACAAAATACATGAAAAATCCCTCAAGATCCCTAAATCGCCACAATATCCCACAAAAACCCACAAAAATCACACAAAACCTCCACAAGTTTCCACAAAATCTAAGAAAAATTCCTCAAAATTCTTCAAGTCTCCTCAAAACCACACAAAGTTCGTGAAAAGGCCCACCAAATTCCAGAAAAATCCCACAGAATCTCCACAAATTCCCACAAAATCTAAAACAAATTCCTCAAAATTCTTCAAGTCTCCTCAGAATCCCACACAATTCCAGAAAAAACACACAAAATTCCAGAGAAGTCCCACAAAACTCCCTAAATCATTTCAAAACCCTACCAATTCACAGGAATGTCCCACAAAATCTCTACCAATTCCCAGAACATCCCACAAAAATCCCACAAAAATCCCTAAATCTTCTGAAAACTCGACCAAATTCCAGAAACGCCCCATAAAATCAGCACAGTTTCCCACAAAATTCAAGAAAAAACACCACAAAATTCCCAAAATCTTTTCAAAATACCACAAAATTCTTGAAAAGCCCCACCAAATTCCAGAAACATCCCACAAAATGTCCCCAATACCCAACAAAATCCCAGAAAAATCCCACAAAATTCCCTAAATTTTCTCAAAACACAACCAAAATTCCAGAAAAATCCCACCGAATCTCCACAAATTCCCACAGAATACATGACAAATCCCTGATAATTCGTCAATTCTCTACAGAATCTCACCAAATTCCAGAAGAGTCCCTCAAAGTTCCACAAACATCGCACAAAATCTCCTCAATATCCAACAAAATTCAAGAAAAATCCCACAAAATTCTCTAAATCTTCTCAAAACACGGCCAAATTCCAGAAAAATCCCACCAAATCTCCACAAATTCCCACAGAATACATGAAAAATCCCTGATAATTCGTCAGTTCTCTACAGAATCTCACCAAATTCCAGAAAAGTCCCTCAAAGTTCCACAAACATCCCACATAATCTCCCTAATATCCAACAAAATTCCAGGAAAAATCCCACAAAATTCCCTAAATGTTCTCAAAACACGACCAAATTCTAGAAAAATATCCCACCAAATCTCCACAAAATCCCACAAAATACATGAAAAATCCCTCAAGATCCCTAAATCGCCACAATATCCCACAAAATCCCACAAAAATCACACAAAACCTCCACAAGTTTCCACAAAATCTAAGAAAAATTCCTCAAAATTCTTCAAGTCTCCTCCAAACCACACAAAGTTCGTGAAAAGGCCCACCAAATTCCAGAAAAATCCCACAGAATCTCCACATATTCCCACAAAAATCTAAATCAAATTCCTCAAAATTCTTCAAGTCTTCTCAGAATCCCACACAATTCCAGAAAAACCCCACAAAATTCCAGAGAAGTCCCACAAAACTCCCTAAATCATTTCAAAACCCTACCAATTCACAGGAATGTCCCACAAAATCTCTACCAATTCCCAGAACATCCCACAAAAATCCCACAAAAATCCCTAAATCTTCTGAAAACTCAACCAAATTCCAGAAACGCCCCATAAAATCAGCACAGTTTCCCACAAAATTCAAGAAAAAACACCACAAAATTCCCAAAATCTTTTCAAAATACCACAAAATTCTTGAAAAGCCCCACCAAATTCCCGAAACATCCCACAAAATGTCCCCAATACCCAACAAAATCCCAGAAAAATCCCACAAAATTCCCTAAATTTTCTCAAAACACAACCAAAATTCCAGAAAAATCCCACCGAATCTCCACAAATTCCCACAGAATACATGAAAAATCCCTGATAATTCGTCAGTTCTCTACAGAATCTCACCAAATTCCAGAAGAGTCCCTCAAAGTTCCACAAACATCCCACAAAATCTCCTCAATATCCAACAAAATTCAAGAAAAATCCCACAAAATTCTCTAAATCTTCTCAAAACACGGCCAAATTCCAGAAAAATCCCACCAAATCTCCACAAATTCCCACAGAATACATGAAAAATCCCTGATAATTCGTCAGTTCTCTACAGAATCTCACCAAATTCCAGAAAAGTCCCTCAAAGTTCCACAAACATCCCACAAATTCTCCCTAATATCCAACAAAATTCCAGGAAAAATCCCACAAAATTTCCTAAATCTTCTCAAAACACGACCAAATTCTAGAAAAATATCCCACCAAATCTCCACAAATTCCCACAAAATACATGAGAAATCCCTCAAGATCCCTAAATCGCCTCAATATCCCACAAAACCACACAAAAATCACACAAAACCTCCACAAGTTTCCACAAAATCTAAGGAAACTTCCTCAAAATTCTTCAAGTCTCCTCAGAATCCCACACAATTCCAGAAAAAACACACAAAATTCCAGAGAAGTCCCACAAAACTCCCTAAATCATTTCAAAACCCTACCAATTCACAGGAATGTCCCACAAAATCTCTACCAATTCCCAGAACATCCCACAAAAATCCCACAAAAATCCCTAAATCTTCTGAAAACTCGACCAAATTCCAGAAACGCCCCATAAAATCAGCACAGTTTCCCACAAAATTCAAGAAAAAACACCACAAAATTCCCAAAATCTTTTCAAAATACCACAAAATTCTTGAAAAGCCCCACCAAATTCCAGAAACATCCCACAAAATGTCCCCAATACCCAACAAAATCCCAGAAAAATCCCACAAAATTCCCTAAATTTTCTCAAAACACAACCAAAATTCCAGAAAAATCCCACCGAATCTCCACAAATTCCCACAGAATACATGAAAAATCCCTGATAATTCGTCAGTTCTCTACAGAATCTCACCAAATTCCAGAAGAGTCCCTCAAAGTTCCACAAACATCCCACAATATCTCCTCAATATCCAACAAAATTCAAGAAAAATCCCACAAAATTCTCTAAATCTTCTCAAAACACGGCCAAATTCCAGAAAAATCCCACCAAATCTCCACAAATTCCCACAGAATACATGAAAAATCCCTGATAATTCGTCAGTTCTCTACAGAATCTCACCAAATTCCAGAAAAGTCCCTCAA
The DNA here is from genome assembly GCF_971803275.1 of Cyanistes caeruleus. Taxonomy (NCBI): domain Eukaryota; kingdom Metazoa; phylum Chordata; class Aves; order Passeriformes; family Paridae; genus Cyanistes; species Cyanistes caeruleus. Next base: position 68,702,306 of record NC_141705.1, read on the forward strand.
AGTTCCACAAACATCCCACAAATTCTCCCTAATATCCAACAAAATTCCAGGAAAAATCCCACAAAATTTCCTAAATCTTCTCAAAACACGACCAAATTCTAGAAAAATATCCCACCAAATCTCCACAAATTCCCACAAAATACATGAGAAATCCCTCAAGATCCCTAAATCGCCTCAATATCCCACAAAACCACACAAAAATCACACAAAACCTCCACAAGTTTCCACAAAATCTAAGGAAACTTCCTCAAAATTCTTCAAGTCTCCTCAGAATCCCACACAATTCCAGAAAAAACACACAAAATTCCAGAGAAGTCCCACAAAACTCCCTAAATCATTTCAAAACCCTACCAATTCACAGGAATGTCCCACAAAATCTCTACCAATTCCCAGAACATCCCACAAAAATCCCACAAAAATCCCTAAATCTTCTGAAAACTCGACCAAATTCCAGAAACGCCCCATAAAATCAGCACAGTTTCCCACAAAATTCAAGAAAAAACACCACAAAATTCCCAAAATCTTTTCAAAATACCACAAAATTCTTGAAAAGCCCCACCAAATTCCAGAAACATCCCACAAAATGTCCCCAATACCCAACAAAATCCCAGAAAAATCCCACAAAATTCCCTAAATTTTCTCAAAACACAACCAAAATTCCAGAAAAATCCCACCGAATCTCCACAAATTCCCACAGAATACATGAAAAATCCCTGATAATTCGTCAGTTCTCTACAGAATCTCACCAAATTCCAGAAGAGTCCCTCAAAGTTCCACAAACATCCCACAATATCTCCTCAATATCCAACAAAATTCAAGAAAAATCCCACAAAATTCTCTAAATCTTCTCAAAACACGGCCAAATTCCAGAAAAATCCCACCAAATCTCCACAAATTCCCACAGAATACATGAAAAATCCCTGATAATTCGTCAGTTCTCTACAGAATCTCACCAAATTCCAGAAAAGTCCCTCAAAGTTCCACAAACATCCCACAAATTCTCCCTAATATCCAACAAAATTCCAGGAAAAATCCCACAAAATTTCCTAAATCTTCTCAAAACACGACCAAATTCTAGAAAAATATCCCACCAAATCTCCACAAATTCCCACAAAATACATGAGAAATCCCTCAAGATCCCTAAATCGCCTCAATATCCCACAAAACCACACAAAAATCACACAAAACCTCCACAAGTTTCCACAAAATCTAAGGAAACTTCCTCAAAATTCTTCAAGTCTCCTCAGAATCCCACACAATTCCAGAAAAAACACACAAAATTCCAGAGAAGACCCACAAAACTCCCTCAATCATTTCAAAACCCTACCAATTCACAGGAATGTCCCACAAAATCTCCACCAATTCCCAGAACATCCCACAAAAATCTCACAAAAATCCCTAACACTTCTGAAAACTCGACCAAATTCCAGAAACGCCCCATAAAATCAGCACAGTTTCCCACAAAATTCAAGAAAAAACACCACAAAATTCCCTAAATCTTTTCAAAATACCACAAAATTCCTGAAAAGCCCCACCAAATTCCCGAAACATCCCACAAAATGTCCTCAATACCCATCAAAATCCCAGAAAAATCCCACAAAATTCCCTAAATCTTCTCAAAACACGGCCAAATTCCAGAAAAATCCCACAGAATCTCCACAAATTCCCACAGAATACATGAAAAATCCCTGATAATTCGGCAGTTCTCTACAGAATCTCACCAAATTCCTAAAAAGTCCCTCAAAGTTCCACAAACATCCCACAAAATCTCCCTAATATCCAACAAAATTCCAGGAAAAATCTCACAAAATTCCCTAAATCTTCTGAAAACTTGACCAAATTCCAGAAACGCCCCATAAAATCAGCACAGTTTCCCACAAAATTCAAAAAAACACACCACAAAATTCCCTAAATCTTCTCAAAACACGACCAAATTCCAGAAAATTATCCCACCAAATCTCCACAAATTCCCACAAAATACATGAGAAATCCCTCAAGATCCCTAAATCTCCTCAATATCCCACAAAATCACACAAAAATCACCCAAAACCTCCACAAGTTTCCAAAAAATCTAAGAAAAATTCCTCAAAATTCTTCACTCTCCTCAGAATCCCACACAATTCCAGAAAAACCCCACAAAATTCCAGAGAAGTCCCACAAAACTCCCTAAATCATTTCAAAACCCTACCAATTCACAGGAATGTCCCACAAAATCTCTACCAATTCCCAGAACATCCCACAGAAATCCCACAAAAATCCCTAAATCTTCTGAAAACTCGACCAAATTCCAGAAACGCCCCATAAAATCAGCACAGTTTCCCACAAAATTCAAGAAAAAACACCACAAAATTCCCTAAACCTTTTCAAAATACCACAAAATTCTTGAAAAGCCCCACCAAATTCCCGAAACATCCCACAAAATGTCCTCAATATCCAACAAAATCCCAGAAAAGTCCCACAAAATTCCCTAAATCTTCTCAAAACTCTACCAAATTCCAGAAAAATCCCACCAAATCTCCACAAATTCCCACAGAATACATGAAAAATCCCTGATAATTTGTCAGTTCTCTACAGAATCTCACCAAATTCCAGAAAAGTCCCTCAAAGTTCCACAAATATCCCACAAAATCTCCCTAATATCCAACAAAATTCAAGAAAAATCCCACAAAATTCTCTAAATCTTCTCAAAACACGGCCAAATTCCAGAAAAATCCCACCAAATCTCCACAAATTCCCACAGAATACATGAAAAATCCCTGATAATTCGTCAGTTCTCTACAGAATCTCACCAAATTCCAGAAAAGTCCCTCAAAGTTCCACAAACATCCCACAAATTCTCCCTAATATCCAACAAAATTCCAGGAAAAATCCCACAAAATTTCCTAAATCTTCTCAAAACACGACCAAATTCTAGAAAAATATCCCACCAAATCTCCACAAATTCCCACAAAATACATGAGAAATCCCTCAAGATCCCTAAATCGCCTCAATATCCCACAAAACCACACAAAAATCACACAAAACCTCCACAAGTTTCCACAAAATCTAAGGAAACTTCCTCAAAATTCTTCAAGTCTCCTCAGAATCCCACACAATTCCAGAAAAAACACACAAAATTCCAGAGAAGACCCACAAAACTCCCTCAATCATTTCAAAACCCTACCAATTCACAGGAATGTCCCACAAAATCTCCACCAATTCCCAGAACATCCCACAAAAATCTCACAAAAATCCCTAACACTTCTGAAAACTCGACCAAATTCCAGAAACGCCCCATAAAATCAGCACAGTTTCCCACAAAATTCAAGAAAAAACACCACAAAATTCTCTAAATCTTTTCAAAATACCACAAAATTCCTGAAAAGCCCCACCAAATTCCAGAAACATCCCACAAAATGTCCTCAATATCCAACAAAATCCCAGAAAAGTCCCACAAAATTCCCTAAATCTTCTCAAAACACGGCCAAATTCCAGAAAAATCCCACAGAATCTCCACAAATTCCCACAGAATACATGAAAAATCCCTGATAATTCGGCAGTTCTCTACAGAATCTCACCAAATTCCTAAAAAGTCCCTCAAAGTTCCACAAACATCCCACAAAATCTCCCTAATATCCAACAAAATTCCAGGAAAAATCTCACAAAATTCCCTAAATCTTCTGAAAACTTGACCAAATTCCAGAAACGCCCCATAAAATCAGCACAGTTTCCCACAAAATTCAAAAAAAACCACCACAAAATTCCCTAAATCTTCTCAAAACACGACCAAATTCCAGAAAATTATCCCACCAAATCTCCACAAATTCCCACAAAATACATGAGAAATCCCTCAAGATCCCTAAATCTCCTCAATATCCCACAAAATCACACAAAAATCACCCAAAACCTCCACAAGTTTCCAAAAAATCTAAGAAAAATTCCTCAAAATTCTTCAAGTCTCCTCAGAATCCCACACAATTCCAGAAAAACCCCACAGAATTCCAGAGAAGTCCCACAAAACTCCCTAAATCATTTCAAAACCCTACCAATTCACAGGAATGTCCCACAAAATCTCTACCAATTCCCAGAACATCCCACAGAAATCCCACAAAAATCCCTAAATCTTCTGAAAACTCAACCAAATTCCAGAAACGCCCCATAAAATCAGCACAGTTTCCCACAAAATTCAAGAAAAAACACCACAAAATTCCCAAAATCTTTTCAAAATACCACAAAATTCTTGAAAAGCCCCACCAAATTCCCGAAACATCCCACAAAATGTCCCCAATACCCAACAAAATCCCAGAAAAATCCCACAAAATTCCCTAAATTTTCTCAAAACACAACCAAAATTCCAGAAAAATCCCACCGAATCTCCACAAATTCCCACAGAATACATGAAAAATCCCTGATAATTCGTCAGTTCTCTACAGAATCTCACCAAATTCCAGAAGAGTCCCTCAAAGTTCCACAAACATCCCACAAAATCTCCTCAATATCCAACAAAATTCAAGAAAAATCCCACAAAATTCTCTAAATCTTCTCAAAACTTGACCAAATTCCAGAAAAATCCCACCAAATCTCCACAAATTCCCACAGAATACATGAAAAATCCCTGATAATTCGTCAGTTCTCTACAGAATCTCACCAAATTCCAGAAAAGTCCCTCAAAGTTCCACAAACATCCCACAAATTCTCCCTAATATCCAACAAAATTCCAGGAAAAATCCCACAAAATTTCCTAAATCTTCTCAAAACACGACCAAATTCTAGAAAAATATCCCACCAAATCTCCACAAATTCCCACAAAATACATGAGAAATCCCTCAAGATCCCTAAATCGCCTCAATATCCCACAAAACCACACAAAAATCACACAAAACCTCCACAAGTTTCCACAAAATCTAAGGAAACTTCCTCAAAATTCTTCAAGTCTCCTCAGAATCCCACACAATTCCAGAAAAAACACACAAAATTCCAGAGAAGTCCCACAAAACTCCCTAAATCATTTCAAAACCCTACCAATTCACAGGAATGTCCCACAAAATCTCTACCAATTCCCAGAACATCCCACAAAAATCCCACAAAAATCCCTAAATCTTCTGAAAACTCGACCAAATTCCAGAAACGCCCCATAAAATCAGCACAGTTTCCCACAAAATTCAAGAAAAAACACCACAAAATTCCCAAAATCTTTTCAAAATACCACAAAATTCTTGAAAAGCCCCACCAAATTCCAGAAACATCCCACAAAATGTCCCCAATACCCAACAAAATCCCAGAAAAATCCCACAAAATTCCCTAAATTTTCTCAAAACACAACCAAAATTCCAGAAAAATCCCACCGAATCTCCACAAATTCCCACAGAATACATGAAAAATCCCTGATAATTCGTCAGTTCTCTACAGAATCTCACCAAATTCCAGAAGAGTCCCTCAAAGTTCCACAAACATCCCACAATATCTCCTCAATATCCAACAAAATTCAAGAAAAATCCCACAAAATTCTCTAAATCTTCTCAAAACACGGCCAAATTCCAGAAAAATCCCACCAAATCTCCACAAATTCCCACAGAATACATGAAAAATCCCTGATAATTCGTCAGTTCTCTACAGAATCTCACCAAATTCCAGAAAAGTCCCTCAAAGTTCCACAAACATCCCACAAATTCTCCCTAATATCCAACAAAATTCCAGGAAAAATCCCACAAAATTTCCTAAATCTTCTCAAAACACGACCAAATTCTAGAAAAATATCCCACCAAATCTCCACAAATTCCCACAAAATACATGAGAAATCCCTCAAGATCCCTAAATCGCCTCAATATCCCACAAAACCACACAAAAATCACACAAAACCTCCACAAGTTTCCACAAAATCTAAGGAAACTTCCTCAAAATTCTTCAAGTCTCCTCAGAATCCCACACAATTCCAGAAAAAACACACAAAATTCCAGAGAAGTCCCACAAAACTCCCTAAATCATTTCAAAACCCTACCAATTCACAGGAATGTCCCACAAAATCTCTACCAATTCCCAGAACATCCCACAAAAATCCCACAAAAATCCCTAAATCTTCTGAAAACTCGACCAAATTCCAGAAACGCCCCATAAAATCAGCACAGTTTCCCACAAAATTCAAGAAAAAACACCACAAAATTCCCAAAATCTTTTCAAAATACCACAAAATTCTTGAAAAGCCCCACCAAATTCCAGAAACATCCCACAAAATGTCCCCAATACCCAACAAAATCCCAGAAAAATCCCACAAAATTCCCTAAATTTTCTCAAAACACAACCAAAATTCCAGAAAAATCCCACCGAATCTCCACAAATTCCCACAGAATACATGAAAAATCCCTGATAATTCGTCAGTTCTCTACAGAATCTCCCCAAATTCCAGAAGAGTCCCTCAAAGTTCCACAAACATCCCACAATATCTCCTCAATATCCAACAAAATTCAAGAAAAATCCCACAAAATTCTCTAAATCTTCTCAAAACACGGCCAAATTCCAGAAAAATCCCACCAAATCTCCACAAATTCCCACAGAATACATGAAAAATCCCTGATAATTCGTCAGTTCTCTACAGAATCTCACCAAATTCCAGAAAAGTCCCTCAAAGTTCCACAAACATCCCACAAATTCTCCCTAATATCCAACAAAATTCCAGGAAAAATCCCACAAAATTTCCTAAATCTTCTCAAAACACGACCAAATTCTAGAAAAATATCCCACCAAATCTCCACAAATTCCCACAAAATACATGAGAAATCCCTCAAGATCCCTAAATCGCCTCAATATCCCACAAAACCACACAAAAATCACACAAAACCTCCACAAGTTTCCACAAAATCTAAGGAAACTTCCTCAAAATTCTTCAAGTCTCCTCAGAATCCCACACAATTCCAGAAAAAACACACAAAATTCCAGAGAAGACCCACAAAACTCCCTCAATCATTTCAAAACCCTACCAATTCACAGGAATGTCCCACAAAATCTCCACCAATTCCCAGAACATCCCACAAAAATCTCACAAAAATCCCTAACACTTCTGAAAACTCGACCAAATTCCAGAAACGCCCCATAAAATCAGCACAGTTTGCCACAAAATTCAAGAAAAAACACCACAAAATTCCCTAAATCTTTTCAAAATACCACAAAATTCCTGAAAAGCCCCACCAAATTCCCGAAACATCCCACAAAATGTCCTCAATACCCATCAAAATCCCAGAAAAATCCCACAAAATTCCCTAAATCTTCTCAAAACACGGCCAAATTCCAGAAAAATCCCACAGAATCTCCACAAATTCCCACAGAATACATGAAAAATCCCTGATAATTCGGCAGTTCTCTACAGAATCTCACCAAATTCCTAAAAAGTCCCTCAAAGTTCCACAAACATCCCACAAAATCTCCCTAATATCCAACAAAATTCCAGGAAAAATCTCACAAAATTCCCTAAATCTTCTGAAAACTTGACCAAATTCCAGAAACGCCCCATAAAATCAGCACAGTTTCCCACAAAATTCAAAAAAACACACCACAAAATTCCCTAAATCTTCTCAAAACACGACCAAATTCCAGAAAATTATCCCACCAAATCTCCACAAATTCCCACAAAATACATGAGAAATCCCTCAAGATCCCTAAATCTCCTCAATATCCCACAAAATCACACAAAAATCACCCAAAACCTCCACAAGTTTCCAAAAAATCTAAGAAAAATTCCTCAAAATTCTTCACTCTCCTCAGAATCCCACACAATTCCAGAAAAACCCCACAAAATTCCAGAGAAGTCCCACAAAACTCCCTAAATCATTTCAAAACCCTACCAATTCACAGGAATGTCCCACAAAATCTCTACCAATTCCCAGAACATCCCACAGAAATCCCACAAAAATCCCTAAATCTTCTGAAAACTCGACCAAATTCCAGAAACGCCCCATAAAATCAGCACAGTTTCCCACAAAATTCAAGAAAAAACACCACAAAATTCCCTAAACCTTTTCAAAATACCACAAAATTCTTGAAAAGCCCCACCAAATTCCCGAAACATCCCACAAAATGTCCTCAATATCCAACAAAATCCCAGAAAAGTCCCACAAAATTCCCTAAATCTTCTCAAAACTCTACCAAATTCCAGAAAAATCCCACCAAATCTCCACAAATTCCCACAGAATACATGAAAAATCCCTGATAATTTGTCAGTTCTCTACAGAATCTCACCAAATTCCAGAAAAGTCCCTCAAAGTTCCACAAATATCCCACAAAATCTCCCTAATATCCAACAAAATTCAAGAAAAATCCCACAAAATTCTCTAAATCTTCTCAAAACACGGCCAAATTCCAGAAAAATCCCACCAAATCTCCACAAATTCCCACAAAATACATGAAAAATCCCTCAAGATCCCTAAATCGCCACAATATCCCACAAAATCCCACAAAAATCACACAAAACCTCCACAAGTTTCCACAAAATCTAAGAAAAATTCCTCAAAATTCTTCAAGTCTCCTCAAAACCACACAAAGTTCGTGAAAAGGCCCACCAAATTCCAGAAAAATCCCACAGAATCTCCACATATTCCCACAAAAATCTAAATCAAATTCCTCAAAATTCTTCAAGTCTCCTCAGAATCCCACACAATTCCAGAAAAACCCCACAAAATTCCAGAGAAGTCCCACAAAACTCCCTAAATCATTTCAAAACCCTACCAATTCACAGGAATGTCCCACAAAATCTCTACCAATTCCCAGAACATCCCACAGAAATCTCACAAAAATCCCTAACACTTCTGAAAACTCGACCAAATTCCAGAAACGCCCCATAAAATCAGCACAGTTTCCCACAAAATTCAAGAAAAAACACCACAAAATTCCCTAAATCTTTTCAAAATACCACAAAATTCCTGAAAATCCCCACCAAATTCCCGAAACATCCCACAAAATGTCCTCAATATCCAACAAAATCCCAGAAAAGTCCCACAAAATTCCCTAAATCTTCTCAAAACACGGCCAAATTCCAGAAAAATCCCACCGAATCTCCACAAATTCCCACAGAATACATGAAAAATCCCTGATAATTCGTCAGTTCTCTACAGAATCTCACCAAATTCCAGAAGAGTCCCTCAAAGTTCCACAAACATCGCACAAAATCTCCTCAATATCCAACAAAATTCAAGAAAAATCCCACAAAATTCTCTAAATCTTCTCAAAACACGGCCAAATTCCAGAAAAATCCCACCAAATCTCCACAAATTCCCACAGAATACATGAAAAATCCCTGATAATTCGTCAGTTCTCTACAGAATCTCACCAAATTCCAGAAAAGTCCCTCAAAGTTCCACAAACATCCCACAAATTCTCCCTAATATCCAACAAAATTCAAGAAAAATCCCACAAAATTTCCTAAATCTTCTCAAAACACGACCAAATTCTAGAAAAATATCCCACCAAATCTCCACAAATTCCCACAAAATACATGAGAAATCCCTCAAGATCCCTAAATCGCCTCAATATCCCACAAAACCACACAAAAATCTCACAAAACCTCCACAAGTTTCCACAAAATGTAAGAAAAATTCCTCAAAATTCTTCAAGTCTCCTCAGAATCCCACACAATTCCAGAAAAAACACACAAAATTCCAGAGAAGACCCACAAAACTCCCTCAATCATTTCAAAACCCTACCAATTCACAGGAATGTCCCACAAAATCTCCACCAATTCCCAGAACATCCCACAAAAATCTCACAAAAATCCCTAACACTTCTGAAAACTCGACCAAATTCCAGAAACGCCCCATAAAATCAGCACAGTTTCCCACAAAATTCAAGAAAAAACACCACAAAATTCCCTAAATCTTTTCAAAATACCACAAAATTCCTGAAAAGCCCCACCAAATTCCCGAAACATCCCACAAAATGTCCTCAATATCCAACAAAATCCCAGAAAAGTCCCACAAAATTCCCTAAATCTTCTCAAAACACGGCCAAAATCCACAAAAATCCCACCAAATCTCCACAAATTCCCACAGAATACATGAAAAATCCCTGATAATTCGTCAGTTCTCTACAGAATCTCACCAAATTCCAGAAAAGTCCCCCAAAGTTCCACAAGCATCCCACAAAATCTCCCTAATATCCAACAAAATTCAAGGAAAAATCTCACAAAATTCCCTAAATCTTCTGAAAACTTGACCAAATTCCAGAAACGCCCCATAAAATCAGCACAGTTTCCCACAAAATTCAAAAAAAAACACCACAAAATTCCCTAAATCTTCTCAAAACACGACCAAATTCCAGAAAATTATCCCACCAAATCTCCACAAATTCCCACAAAATACATGAGAAATCCCTCAAGATCCCTAAATCTCCTCAATATCCCACAAAATCACACAAAAATCACACAAAGCCTCCACAAGTTTCCAAAAAATCTAAGAAAAATTCCTCAAAATTCTTCAAGTCTCCTCAGAATCCCACACAATTCCAGAAAAACCCCACAAAATTCCAGAGAAGTCCCACAAAACTCCATAAATCATTTCAAAACCCTACCAATTCACAGGAATGTCCCACAAAATCTCTACCAATTCCCAGAACATCCCACAGAAATCCCACAAAAATCCCTAAATCTTCTGAAAACTCGACCAAATTCCAGAAACGCCCCATAAAATCAGCACAGTTTCCCACAAAATTCAAGAAAAAACACCACAAAATTCCCTAAATCTTTTCAAAATACCACAAAATTCCTGAAAAGCCCCACCAAATTCCCGAAACATCCCACAAAATGTCCTCAATATCCAACAAAATCCCAGAAAAGTCCCACAAAATTCCCTAAATCTTCTCAAAACTCGGCCAAATTCCAGAAAAATCCCACAGAATCTCCACAAATTACCACAGAATACATGAAAAATCCCTGATAATTCGTCAGTTCTCTACAGAATCTCACCAAATACCAGAAAAGTCCCCCAAAGTTCCACAAGCCTCCCAAAAAATCTCTCTAATATCCAACAAAATTCCAGGAAAAATCTCACACAATTCCCTAAATCTTCTGAAAACTTGACCAAATTCCAGAAACGCCCCATAAAATCAGCACAGTTTCCCACAAAATTCAAGAAAAAACACCACAAAATTCCCTAAATCTTCTCAAAACTCTACCAAATTCCAGAAAAATCCCACCAATTCTTTACAAATTCCCACAGAATACATGAAAAATCCCTGATAATTCGTCAGTTCTCTACAGAATCTCACCAAATTCCAGAAAAGTCCCTCAAAGTTCCACAAATATCCCACAAAATCTCCCTAATATCCAACAAAATTCCAGGAAAAATCCCACAAAATTTCCTAAATCTTCTCAAAACACGACCAAATTCTAGAAAAATATCCCACCAAATCTCCACAAAATCCCACAAAATACATGAAAAATCCCTCAAGATCCCTCAATCGCCACAATATCCCACAAAATCCCACAAAAATCACACAAAACCTCCACAAGTTTCCACAAAATCTAAGAAAAATTCCTCAAAATTCTTCAAGTCTCCTCCAAACGACACAAAGTTCGTGAAAAGGCCCACCAAATTCCAGAAAAATCCCACAGAATCTCCACATATTCCCACAAAAATCTAAATCAAATTCCTCAAAATTCTTCAAGTCTCCTCAGAATCCCACACAATTCCAGAAAAACCCCACAAAATTCCAGAGAAGTCCCACAAAACTCCCTAAATCATTTCAAAACCCTACCAATTCACAGGAATGTCCCACAAAATCTCTACCAATTCCCAGAACATCCCACAAAAATCCCACAAAAATCCCTAAATCTTCTGAAAACTCGACCAAATTCTAGAAACGCCCCATAAAATCAGCAGTTTCCCACAAAATTCAAGAAAAAACACCACAAAATTCCCTAAACCTTTTCAAAATACCACAAAATTCTTGAAAAGCCCCACCAAATTCCAGAAACATCCCACAAAATGTCCTCAATACCCAACAAAATCCCAGAAAAATCACACAAAATTCCCTAAATTTTCTCAAAACATAACCAAAATTCCAGAAAAATCCCACCGAATCTCCACAAATTCCCACAGAATACGTGAAAAATCCCTGATAATTCGTCAGTTCTCTACAGAATCTCACCAAATTCCAGAAGAGTCCCTCAAAGTTCCACAAACATCGCACAAAATCTCCTCAATATCCAACAAAATTCAAGAAAAATCCCACAAAATTCTCTAAATCTTCTCAAAACACGACCAAATTCTAGAAAAATATCCCACCAAATCTCCACAAATTTCCACAAAATGCATGATAAATCCCTCAAGATCCCTAAATCGCCTCAATATCCCACAAAATCACACAAAAATCACCCAAAACCACCACAAGTTTCCACAAAAATCTAAGAAAAATTCCTCAAAATTCTTCAAGTCTCCTCAAAACCACACAAAGTTCGTGAAAAGGCCTACCAAATTCCAAAAAAATCCCACAGAATCTCCACAAATTCCCACAAAAATCTAAATCAAATTCCTCAGAATTCTTCAAGTCTCCTCAGAATCCCACACAATTCCAGAAAAACCCCACCAAATTCCAGAGAAGTCTCACAAAACTCCCTAAATCATTTCAAAACCCTACCAATTCACAGGAATGTCCCACAAAATCTCTACCAATTCCCAGAACATCCCACAAAAATCTCACAAAAATCCCTAAATCTTCTGAAAACTCGACCAAATTCCAGAAACGCCCCATAAAATCAGCACAGTTTCCCACAAAATTCAAGAAAAAACACCACAAAATTCCCTAAACCTTTTCAAAATACCACAAAATTCTTGAAAAGCCCCACCAAATTCCAGAAACATCCCACAAAATGTCCTCAATATCCAACAAAATCCCAGAAAAATCACACAAAATTCCCTAAATCTTCTCAAAACACGGCCAAAATCCACAAAAATCCCACCGAATCTCCACAAATTCCCACAGAATACATGAAAAATCCCTGATAATTCGGCATTTCTCTACAGAATCTCACCAAATTCCAGAAGAGTCCCTCAAAGTTCCACAAACATCCCACAAAATCTCCCCAGTATCCAACAAAATTCAAGGAAAAATCTCACAAAATTCCATAAATCTTCTCAAAACACGGCCAAAATCCTCAAAAATCCCACCGAATCTCCACAAATTCCCACAGAATACATGAAAAATCCCTGATAATTCGTCAGTTCTCTACAGAATCTCACCAAATTCCAGAAGAGTCCCTCAAAGTTCCACAAACATCCCACAATATCTCCTCAATATCCAACAAAATTCAAGAAAAATCCCACAAAATTCCCTAAATCTTCTCAAAACACGACCAAATTCTAGAAAAATATCCCACCAAATCTCCACAAATTCCCACAAAATACATGATAAATCCCTCAAGATCCCTAAATCTCCTCAATATCCCACAAAATCGCACAAAAAATACACAAAACCTCCACAAGTTTCCACAAAATCTAAGAAAAATTCCTCAAAATTCTTCAAGTCTCCTCAAAACCACACAAAGTTCGTGAAATGGCCCACCAAATTCCAGAAAAATCCCACAGAATCTCCACAAATTCCCAAAAAAATCTAAATCAAATTCCTCAAAATTCTTCAAGTCTCCTCAGAATCCCACACAATTCCAGAAAAACCCCACCAAATTCCAGAGAAGTCTCACAAAACTCCCTAAATCATTTCAAAACCCTACCAATTCACAGGAATGTCCCACAAAATCTCTACCAATTCCCAGAACATCCCACAAAAATCTCACAAAAATCCCTAAATCTTCTGAAAACTCGACCAAATTCCAGAAACGCCCCATAAAATCAGCACAGTTTCCCACAAAATTCAAGAAAAAACACCACAAAATTCCCTAAACCTTTTCAAAATACCACAAAATTCTTGAAAAGCCCCACCAAATTCCAGAAACATCCCACAAAATGTCCTCAATATCCAACAAAATCCCAGAAAAATCACACAAAATTCTCTAAATCTTCTCAAAACACGGCCAAAATCCACAAAAATCCCACCGAATCTCCACAAATTCCCACAGAATACATGAAAAATCCCTGATAATTCGTCAGTTCTCTACAGAATCTCACCAAATTCCAGAAGAGTCCCTCAAAGTTCCACAAACATCCCACAAAATCTCCCCAGTATCCAACAAAATTCCAGGAAAAATCCCACAAAATTCCCTAAATCTTCTCAAAACACGACCAAATTCTAGGAAAATATCCCACCGAATCTCCAGAAATTCCCACAGAATACATGAAAAATCCCTGATAATTCGTCAGTTCTCTACAGAATCTCACCAAATACCAGAAAAGTCCCCCAAAGTTCCACAAGCATCCCACAAAATCTCCCTAATATCCAACAAAATTCCAGGAAAAATCTCACACAATTCCCTAAATCATCTGAGAACTTGACCAAATTCCAGAAATGCCCCATAAAATCAGCACAGTTTCCCACAAAATTCAAGAAAAAACAACACAAAATTCCCTAAATCTTCTCAAAACTCTACCAAATTCCAGAAAAATCCCTCAAAGTTCCACAAACATCCCACAAAATCTCCCCAATGTCCAACAAAATTCCAGGAAAAATCCCACAAAATTCCCTAAATCTTCTCAAAACTCTACCAAATTCCAGAAAAATATCCCACCAAATCTCCACAAATTCCCACAAAATACATGAGAAATCCCTCAAGATCCCTAAATCGCCTCAATATCCCACAAAATCACACAAAAATCACACAAAACCTCCACAAGTTTCCACAAAATCTAAGAAAAATTCCTCAAAATACTTCAAGTCTCCTCAGAATCCCACACAATTCCATAAAAACCCCACAAAATTCCAGAGAAGTCCCACAAAACTCCCTAAATCATTTCAAAACCCTACCAATTCACAGGAATGTCCCACAAAATCTCCACCAATTCCCAGAACATCCCACAAAAATCTCACAAAAATCCCTAACACTTCTGAAAACTCGAGCAAATTCCAGAAACGCCCCATAAAATCAGCACAGTTTCCCACAAAATTCAAGAAAAAACACCACAAAATTCCCTAAATCTTCTCAAAACTCTACCAAATTCCAGAAAAATCCCACCAATTCTTTACAAATTCCCACAGAATACATGAAAAATCCCTGATAATTCGTCAGTTCTCTACAGAATCTCACCAAATTCCAGAAAAGTCCCTCAAAGTTCCACAAATATCCCACAAAATCTCCCTAATATCCAACAAAATTCCAGGAAAAATCCCACAAAATTTCCTAAATCTTCTCAAAACACGACCAAATTCTAGAAAAATATCCCACCAAATCTCCACAAAATCCCACAAAATACATGAAAAATCCCTCAAGATCCCTCAATCGCCACAATATCCCACAAAATCCCACAAAAATCACACAAAACCTCCACAAGTTTCCACAAAATCTAAGAAAAATTCCTCAAAATTCTTCAAGTCTCCTCCAAACGACACAAAGTTCGTGAAAAGGCCCACCAAATTCCAGAAAAATCCCACAGAATCTCCACATATTCCCACAAAAATCTAAATCAAATTCCTCAAAATTCTTCAAGTCTCCTCAGAATCCCACACAATTCCAGAAAAACCCCACAAAATTCCAGAGAAGTCCCACAAAACTCCCTAAATCATTTCAAAACCCTACCAATTCACAGGAATGTCCCACAAAATCTCTACCAATTCCCAGAACATCCCACAAAAATCCCACAAAAATCCCTAAATCTTCTGAAAACTCGACCAAATTCTAGAAACGCCCCATAAAATCAGCAGTTTCCCACAAAATTCAAGAAAAAACACCACAAAATTCCCTAAACCTTTTCAAAATACCACAAAATTCTTGAAAAGCCCCACCAAATTCCAGAAACATCCCACAAAATGTCCTCAATACCCAACAAAATCCCAGAAAAATCACACAAAATTCCCTAAATTTTCTCAAAACATAACCAAAATTCCAGAAAAATCCCACCGAATCTCCACAAATTCCCACAGAATACGTGAAAAATCCCTGATAATTCGTCAGTTCTCTACAGAATCTCACCAAATTCCAGAAGAGTCCCTCAAAGTTCCACAAACATCGCACAAAATCTCCTCAATATCCAACAAAATTCAAGAAAAATCCCACAAAATTCTCTAAATCTTCTCAAAACACGACCAAATTCTAGAAAAATATCCCACCAAATCTCCACAAATTTCCACAAAATGCATGATAAATCCCTCAAGATCCCTAAATCGCCTCAATATCCCACAAAATCCCACAAAAATCACCCAAAACCACCACAAGTTTCCACAAAAATCTAAGAAAAATTCCTCAAAATTCTTCAAGTCTCCTCAAAACCACACAAAGTTCGTGAAAAGGCCTACCAAATTCCAAAAAAATCCCACAGAATCTCCACAAATTCCCACAAAAATCTAAATCAAATTCCTCAGAATTCTTCAAGTCTCCTCAGAATCCCACACAATTCCAGAAAAACCCCACCAAATTCCAGAGAAGTCTCACAAAACTCCCTAAATCATTTCAAAACCCTACCAATTCACAGGAATGTCCCACAAAATCTCTACCAATTCCCAGAACATCCCACAAAAATCTCACAAAAATCCCTAAATCTTCTGAAAACTCGACCAAATTCCAGAAACGCCCCATAAAATCAGCACAGTTTCCCACAAAATTCAAGAAAAAACACCACAAAATTCCCTAAACCTTTTCAAAATACCACAAAATTCTTGAAAAGCCCCACCAAATTCCAGAAACATCCCACAAAATGTCCTCAATATCCAACAAAATCCCAGAAAAATCACACAAAATTCCCTAAATCTTCTCAAAACACGGCCAAAATCCACAAAAATCCCACCGAATCTCCACAAATTCCCACAGAATACATGAAAAATCCCTGATAATTCGGCATTTCTCTACAGAATCTCACCAAATTCCAGAAGAGTCCCTCAAAGTTCCACAAACATCCCACAAAATCTCCCCAGTATCCAACAAAATTCAAGGAAAAATCTCACAAAATTCCATAAATCTTCTCAAAACACGGCCAAAATCCTCAAAAATCCCACCGAATCTCCACAAATTCCCACAGAATACATGAAAAATCCCTGATAATTCGTCAGTTCTCTACAGAATCTCACCAAATTCCAGAAGAGTCCCTCAAAGTTCCACAAACATCCCACAATATCTCCTCAATATCCAACAAAATTCAAGAAAAATCCCACAAAATTCCCTAAATCTTCTCAAAACACGACCAAATTCTAGAAAAATATCCCACCAAATCTCCACAAATTCCCACAAAATACATGATAAATCCCTCAAGATCCCTAAATCTCCTCAATATCCCACAAAATCGCACAAAAAATACACAAAACCTCCACAAGTTTCCACAAAATCTAAGAAAAATTCCTCAAAATTCTTCAAGTCTCCTCAAAACCACACAAAGTTCGTGAAATGGCCCACCAAATTCCAGAAAAATCCCACAGAATCTCCACAAATTCCCAAAAAAATCTAAATCAAATTCCTCAAAATTCTTCAAGTCTCCTCAGAATCCCACACAATTCCAGAAAAACCCCACCAAATTCCAGAGAAGTCTCACAAAACTCCCTAAATCATTTCAAAACCCTACCAATTCACAGGAATGTCCCACAAAATCTCTACCAATTCCCAGAACATCCCACAAAAATCTCACAAAAATCCCTAAATCTTCTGAAAACTCGACCAAATTCCAGAAACGCCCCATAAAATCAGCACAGTTTCCCACAAAATTCAAGAAAAAACACCACAAAATTCCCTAAACCTTTTCAAAATACCACAAAATTCTTGAAAAGCCCCACCAAATTCCAGAAACATCCCGCAAAATGTCCTCAATATCCAACAAAATCCCAGAAAAATCACACAAAATTCTCTAAATCTTCTCAAAACACGGCCAAAATCCACAAAAATCCCACCGAATCTCCACAAATTCCCACAGAATACATGAAAAATCCCTGATAATTCGTCAGTTCTCTACAGAATCTCACCAAATTCCAGAAAAGTCCCTCAAAGTTCCACAAACATCCCACAAAATCTCCCCAGTATCCAACAAAATTCCAGGAAAAATCCCACAAAATTCCCTAAATCTTCTCAAAACACGACCAAATTCTAGGAAAATATCCCACCGAATCTCCAGAAATTCCCACAGAATACATGAAAAATCCCTGATAATTCGTCAGTTCTCTACAGAATCTCACCAAATACCAGAAAAGTCCCCCAAAGTTCCACAAGCATCCCACAAAATCTCCCTAATATCCAACAAAATTCCAGGAAAAATCTCACACAATTCCCTAAATCATCTGAGAACTTGACCAAATTCCAGAAATGCCCCATAAAATCAGCACAGTTTCCCACAAAATTCAAGAAAAAACAACATAAAATTCCCTAAATCTTCTCAAAACTCTACCAAATTCCAGAAAAATCCCTCAAAGTTCCACAAACATCCCACAAAATCTCCCCAATGTCCAACAAAATTCCAGGAAAAATCCCACAAAATTCCCTAAATCTTCTCAAAACTCTACCAAATTCCAGAAAAATATCCCACCAAATCTCCACAAATTCCCACAAAATACATGAGAAATCCCTCAAGATCCCTAAATCGCCTCAATATCCCACAAAATCACACAAAAATCACACAAAACCTCCACAAGTTTCCACAAAATCTAAGAAAAATTCCTCAAAATACTTCAAGTCTCCTCAGAATCCCACACAATTCCAGAAAAAACACACAAAATTCCAGAGAAGTCCCACAAAACTCCCTAAATCATTTCAAAACCCTACCAATTCACAGGAATGTCCCACAAAATCTCCACCAATTCCCAGAACATCCCACAAAAATCTCACAAAAATCCCTAACACTTCTGAAAACTCGAGCAAATTCCAGAAACGCCCCATAAAATCAGCAGTTTCCCACAAAATTCAAGAAAAATCACCACAAAATTCCCTAAACCTTTTCAAAATACCACAAAATTCTTGAAAAGCCCCACGAAATTCCAGAAACATCCCACAAAATGTCCTCAATACCCAACAAAATCCCAGAAAAATCACACAAAATTCCCTAAATTTTCTCAAAACATAACCAAAATTCCAGAAAAATCCCACCGAATCTCCACAAATTCCCACAGAATACGTGAAAAATACCCCTGATAATTCGTCAGTTCTCTACAGAATCTCACAAAATTCCAGAAAAGTCCCTCAAAGTTCCACAAACATCCCACAAAATCTCCTCAATATCCAACAAAATTCAAGAAAAATCCCACAAAATTCTCTAAATCTTCTCAAAACACGACCAAATTCTAGAAAAATATCCCACCAAATCTCCACAAATTTCCACAAAATGCATGAAAAATCCCTCAAGATCCCTAAATCGCCTCAATATCCCACAAAATCACACAAAAATCACCCAAAACCACCACAAGTTTCCACAAAAATCTAAGAAAAATTCCTCAAAATTCTTCAAGTCTCCTCAAAACCACACAAAGTTCGTGAAAAGGCCCACCAAATTCCAAAAAAATCCCACAGAATCTCCACAAATTCCCACAAAAATCTAAATCAAATTCCTCAAAATTCTTCAAGTCTCCTCAGAATCCCACACAATTCCAGAAAAACCCCACCAAATTCCAGAGAAGTCTCACAAAACTCCCTAAATCATTTCAAAACCCTACCAATTCACAGGAATGTCCCACAAAATCTCTACCAATTCCCAGAACATCCCACAAAAATCTCACAAAAATCCCTAAATCTTCTGAAAACTCGACCAAATTCCAGAAACGCCCCATAAAATCAGCACAGTTTCCCACAAAATTCAAGAAAAAACACCACAAAATTCCCTAAACCTTTTCAAAATACCACAAAATTCTTGAACAGCCCCACCAAATTCCAGAAACATCCCACAAAATGTCCTCAATATCCAACAAAATCCCAGAAAAATCACACAAAATTCCCTAAATTTTCTCAAAACATAACCAAAATTCCAGAAAAATCCCACCAAATCTCCACAAATTCCCACAGAATACGTGAAAAATCCCTGATAATTCGTCAGTTCTCTACAGAATCTCACCAAATTCCAGAAAAGTCCCTCAAAGTTCCACAAACATCCCACAAAATCTCCTCAATATCCAACAAAATTCAAGAAAAATCCCACAAAATTCTCTAAATCTTCTCAAAACACGGCCAAAATCCACAAAAATCCCACCAAATCTCCAGAAATTCCCACAGAATACATGAAAAATCCCTGATAATTCGTCAGTTCTCTACAGAATCTCACCAAATACCAGAAAAGTCCCCCAAAGTTCCACAAGCATCCCACAAAATCTCCCTAATATCCAACAAAATTCCAGGAAAAATCTCACACAATTCCCTAAATCTTCTGAACACTTGACCAAATTCCAGAAGCGCCCCATAAAATCAGCACAGTTTCCCACAAAATTCAAGAAAAAACACCACAAAATTCCCTAAATCTTCTCAAAACTCTACCAAATTCCAGAAAAATCCCACCAAATCTCCACAAATTCCCACAGAATACATGAAAAATCCCTGATAATTCATCAGTTCTCTACAGAATCTCACCAAATTCCAGAAAAGTCCCTCAAAGTTCCACAAACATCCCACAAAAATCTCACAAAAATCCCTAACACTTCTGAAAACTCGACCAAATTCCAGAAACGCCCCATAAAATCAGCACAGTTTCCCACAAAATTCAAGAAAAAACACCACAAAATTCCTAAAATCTTTTCAAAATACCACAGAATTCTTGAAAAGCCCCACCAAATTCCAGAAACATCCCACAAAATCTCCTCAATACCCAACAAAATCCCAGAAAAATCACACAAAATTCCCTAAATTTTCTCAAAACATAACCAAAATTCCAGAAAAATCCCACCGAATCTCCACAAATTCCCACAGAATACGTGAAAAATCCCTGATAATTCGTCAGTTCTCTACAGAATCTCACCAAATTCCAGAAAAGTCCCTCAAAGTTCCACAAACATCCCACAAAATCTCCTCAATATCCAACAAAATTCAAGAAAAATCCCAAAATATGCTCTAAATCTTCTCAAAACACGGCCAAAATCCTCAAAAATCCCACCAAATCTCCACAAATTCCCACAGAATACGTGAGAAATGCCTCAAGATCCCTAAATCGCCTCAATATCCCACAAAATCACACAAAAATCACCCAAAACCTCCACAAGTTTCCACAAAATCTAAGAAAAATTCCTCAAAATTCTTCAAGTCTCCTCAGAATCCCACACAATTCCAGAAAAAACACACAAAATTCCAGAGAAGTCCCACAAAACTCCCTAAATCATTTCAAAACCCTACCAATTCACAGGAATGTCCCACAAAATCTCCACCAATTCCCAGAACATCCCACAGAAATCCCACAAAAATCCCTAAATCTTCTGAAAACTCGACCAAATTCCAGAAATGCCCCATAAAATCAGCACA
Organism: Cyanistes caeruleus; assembly: GCF_971803275.1. Classification (NCBI taxonomy): domain Eukaryota; kingdom Metazoa; phylum Chordata; class Aves; order Passeriformes; family Paridae; genus Cyanistes; species Cyanistes caeruleus. The sequence continues at coordinate 68,723,778 of NC_141705.1, forward strand.
GTTTCTCACAAAATTCAAGAAAAAACACCACAAAATTCCCTAAATCTTTTCAAAATACCACAAAATTCTTGAAAAGCCCCACCAAATTCCCGAAACATCCCACAAAATGTCCTCAATATCCAACAAAATTCAAGAAAAATCACACAAAATTCCCTAAATTTTCTCAAAACATAACCAAAATTCCAGAAAAATCCCACCAAATCTCCACAAATTCCCACAGAATACATGAAAAATCCCTGATAATTCGTCAGTTCTCTACAGAATCTCACCAAATTCCAGAAAAGTCCCTCAAAGTTCCACAAACATCCCACAAAATCTCCTCAATATCCAACAAAATTCAAGAAAAATCCCACAAAATTCCCTAAATCTTCTCAAAACACGGCCAAAATCCACAAAAAACCCACCAAATCTCCACAAATTCCCACAGAATACATGAAAAATCCCTGATAATTCGTCAGTTCTCTACAGAATCTCACCAAATTCCAGAAAAGTCCCTCAAAGTTCCACAAACATCCCACAAAATCTCCCCAGTATCCAACAAAATTCCAGGAAAAATCCCACAAAATTCCCTAAATCTTCTCAAAACACGACCAAATTCTAGAAAAATATCCCACCGAATCTCCACAAATTCCCACAGAATACGTGAAAAATCCCTGATAATTCGTCAGTTCTCTACAGAATCTCACCAAATTCCAGAAAAGTCCCACAAAGTTCCACAAACAATCCACAAAAATCTCACAAAAATCCCTAACACTTCTGAAAACTCGACCAAATTCCAGAAACGCCCCATAAAATCAGCACAGTTTCTCACAAAATTCAAGAAAAAACACCACAAAATTCCCTAAACCTTTTCAAAATACCACAAAATTCTTGAAAAGCCCCACCAAATTCCAGAAACATCCCACAAAATGTCCCCAATACCCAACAAAATCCCAGAAAAATCCCACAAAATTCCCTAAATTTTCTCAAAACATAACCAAAATTCCAGAAAAATCCCACCGAATCTCCACAAATTCCCACAGAATACATGAAAAATCCCTGATAATTCGTCAGTTCTCTACAGAATCTCACCAAATTCCAGAAAAGTCCCTCAAAGTTCCACAAACATCCCACAAAATCTCCTCAATATCCAACAAAATTCAAGAAAAATCCCAAAATATGCTCTAAATCTTCTCAAAACACGGCCAAAATCCTCAAAAATCCCACCAAATCTCCACAAATTCCCACAAAATACATGAGAAATGCCTCAAGATCCCTAAATCGCCTCAATATCCCACAAAATCACACAAAAATCACCCAAAACCTCCACAAGTTTCCACAAAATCTAAGAAAAATTCCTCAAAATTCTTCAAGTCTCCTCAGAATCCCACACAATTCCAGAAAAAACACACAAAATTCCAGAGAAGTCCCACAAAACTCCCTAAATCATTTCAAAACCCTACCAATTCACAGGAATGTCCCACAAAATCTCCACCAATTCCCAGAACATCCCACAGAAATCCCACAAAAATCCCTAAATCTTCTGAAAACTCGACCAAATTCCAGAAACGCCCCATAAAATCAGCACAGTTTCTCACAAAATTCAAGAAAAAACACCACAAAATTCCCTAAATCTTTTCAAAATACCACAAAATTCTTGAAAAGCCCCACCAAATTCTTGAAACATCCCACAAAATCTCCTCAATATCCAACAAAATCCCAGAAAAATCCCACAAAATTCTCTAAATCTTCTCAAAACACGGCCAAAATCCACAAAAATCCCACCAAATCTCCACAAATTCCCACAGAATACATGAAAAATCCCTGATAATTCGTCAGTTCTCTACAGAATCTCACCAAATTCCAGAAAAGTCCCTCAAAGTTCCACAAACATCCCACAAAATCTCCTCAATATCCAACAAAATTCAAGAAAAATCCCACAAAATTCTCTAAATCTTCTCAAAACACGGCCAAAATCCACAAAAATCCCACCAAATCTCCAAAAATTCCCACAGAATACATGAAAAATCCCTGATAATTCGTCAGTTCTCTACAGAATCTCACCAAATTCCAGAAAAGTCCCTCAAAGTTCCACAAACATCCCACAAAATCTCCCCAGTATCCAACAAAATTCCAGGAAAAATCCCACAAAATTCCCTAAATCTTCTCAAAACACGACCAAATTCTAGAAAAATATCCCACCGAATCTCCACAAATTCCCACAGAATACGTGAAAAATCCCTGATAATTCGTCAGTTCTCTACAGAATCTCACCAAATACCAGAAAAGTCCCCCAAAGTTCCACAAGCATCCCACAAAATCTCCCTAATATCCAACAAAATTCCAGGAAAAATCTCACACAATTCCCTAAATCTTCTGAACACTTGACCAAATTCCAGAAGCGCCCCATAAAATCAGCACAGTTTCCCACAAAATTCAAGAAAAAACAACACAAAATTCCCTAAATCTTCTCAAAACTCTACCAAATTCCAGAAAAATCCCACCAAATCTCCACAAATTCCCACAGAATACATGAAAAATCCCTGATAATTCGTCAGTTCTCTACAGAATCTCACCAAATTCCAGAAAAGTCCCTCAAAGTTCCACAAACATCCCACAAAAATCTCACAAAAATCCCTAACACTTCTGAAAACTTGACCAAATTCCAGAAACGCCCCATAAAATCAGCACAGTTTCCCACAAAATTCAAGAAAAAACACCACAAAATTCCCAAAATCTTTTCAAAATACCACAAAATTCTTGAAAAGCCCCACCAAATTCCAGAAACATCCCACAAAATCTCCTCAATACCCAACAAAATCCCAGAAAAATCCCACAAAATTCCCTAAATTTTCTCAAAACATAACCAAAATTCCAGAAAAATCCCACCGAATCTCCACAAATTCCCACAGAATACATGAAAAATCCCTGATAATTCGTCAGTTCTCTACAGAATCTCACCAAATTCCAGAAAAGTCCCTCAAAGTTCCACAAACATCCCACAAAATCTCCTCAATATCCAACAAAATTCAAGAAAAATCCCAAAATATGCTCTAAATCTTCTCAAAACACGGCCAAAATCCTCAAAAATCCCACCGAATCTCCACAAATTCCCACAGAATACGTGAGAAATGCCTCAAGATCCCTAAATCGCCTCAATATCCCACAAAATCACACAAAAATCACCCAAAACCTCCACAAGTTTCCACAAAATCTAAGAAAAATTCCTCAAAATTCTTCAAGTCTCCTCAGAATCCCACACAATTCCAGAAAAAACACACAAAATTCCAGAGAAGTCCCACAAAACTCCCTAAATCATTTCAAAACCCTACCAATTCACAGGAATGTCCCACAAAATCTCCACCAATTCCCAGAACATCCCACAGAAATCCCACAAAAATCCCTAAATCTTCTGAAAACTCGACCAAATTCCAGAAATGCCCCATAAAATCAGCACAGTTTCTCACAAAATTCAAGAAAAAACACCACAAAATTCCCTAAATCTTTTCAAAATACCACAAAATTCTTGAAAAGCCCCACCAAATTCCCGAAACATCCCACAAAATGTCCTCAATATCCAACAAAATCCCAGAAAAGTCACACAAAATTCCCTAAATCTTCTCAAAACATAACCAAAATTCCAGAAAAATCCCACCAAATCTCCACAAATTCCCACAGAATACATGAAAAATCCCTGATAATTCGTCAGTTCTCTACAGAATCTCACCAAATTCCAGAAAAGTCCCTCAAAGTTCCACAAACATCCCACAAAATCTCCTCAATATCCAACAAAATTCAAGAAAAATCCCACAAAATTCCCTAAATCTTCTCAAAACACGGCCAAAATGCACAAAAATCCCACCAAATCTCCACAAATTCCCACAGAATACATGAAAAATCCCTGATAATTCGTCAGTTCTCTACAGAATCTCCCCAAATTCCAGAAAAGTCCCTCAAAGTTCCACAAACATCCCACAAAATCTCCTCAATATCCAACAAAATTCAAGAAAAATCCCAAAATATGCTCTAAATCTTCTCAAAACACGGCCAAAATCCTCAAAAATCCCACCAAATCTCCACAAATTCCCACAAAATACATGAGAAATGCCTCAAGATCCCTAAATCGCCTCAATATCCCACAAAATCACACAAAAATCACCCAAAACCTCCACAAGTTTCCACAAAATCTAAGAAAAATTCCTCAAAATTCTTCAAGTCTCCTCAGAATCCCACACAATTCCAGAAAAAACACACAAAATTCCAGAGAAGTCCCACAAAACTCCCTAAATCATTTCAAAACCCTACCAATTCACAGGAATGTCCCACAAAATCTCCACCAATTCCCAGAACATCCCACAGAAATCCCACAAAAATCCCTAAATCTTCTGAAAACTCGACCAAATTCCAGAAACGCCCCATAAAATCAGCACAGTTTCTCACAAAATTCAAGAAAAAACACCACAAAATTCCCTAAATCTTTTCAAAATACCACAAAATTCTTGAAAAGCCCCACCAAATTCTTGAAACATCCCACAAAATCTCCTCAATATCCAACAAAATCCCAGAAAAATCCCACAAAATTCTCTAAATCTTCTCAAAACACGGCCAAAATCCACAAAAATCCCACCAAATCTCCACAAATTCCCACAGAATACATGAAAAATCCCTGATAATTCGTCAGTTCTCTACAGAATCTCACCAAATTCCAGAAAAGTCCCTCAAAGTTCCACAAACATCCCACAAAATCTCCTCAATATCCAACAAAATTCAAGAAAAATCCCACAAAATTCTCTAAATCTTCTCAAAACACGGCCAAAATCCACAAAAATCCCACCAAATCTCCAAAAATTCCCACAGAATACATGAAAAATCCCTGATAATTCGTCAGTTCTCTACAGAATCTCACCAAATTCCAGAAAAGTCCCTCAAAGTTCCACAAACATCCCACAAAATCTCCCCAGTATCCAACAAAATTCCAGGAAAAATCCCACAAAATTCCCTAAATCTTCTCAAAACACGACCAAATTCTAGAAAAATATCCCACCGAATCTCCACAAATTCCCACAGAATACGTGAAAAATCCCTGATAATTCGTCAGTTCTCTACAGAATCTCACCAAATACCAGAAAAGTCCCCCAAAGTTCCACAAGCATCCCACAAAATCTCCCTAATATCCAACAAAATTCCAGGAAAAATCTCACACAATTCCCTAAATCTTCTGAACACTTGACCAAATTCCAGAAGCGCCCCATAAAATCAGCACAGTTTCCCACAAAATTCAAGAAAAAACAACACAAAATTCCCTAAATCTTCTCAAAACTCTACCAAATTCCAGAAAAATCCCACCAAATCTCCACAAATTCCCACAGAATACATGAAAAATCCCTGATAATTCGTCAGTTCTCTATAGAATCTCACCAAATTCCAGAAAAGTCCCTCAAAGTTCCACAAACATCCCACAAAAATCTCACAAAAATCCCTAACACTTCTGAAAACTTGACCAAATTCCAGAAACGCCCCATAAAATCAGCACAGTTTCCCACAAAATTCAAGAAAAAACACCACAAAATTCCCAAAATCTTTTCAAAATACCACAAAATTCTTGAAAAGCCCCACCAAATTCCAGAAACATCCCACAAAATCTCCTCAATACCCAACAAAATCCCAGAAAAATCCCACAAAATTCCCTAAATTTTCTCAAAACATAACCAAAATTCCAGAAAAATCCCACCGAATCTCCACAAATTCCCACAGAATACATGAAAAATCCCTGATAATTCGTCAGTTCTCTACAGAATCTCACCAAATTCCAGAAAAGTCCCTCAAAGTTCCACAAACATCCCACAAAATCTCCTCAATATCCAACAAAATTCAAGAAAAATCCCAAAATATGCTCTAAATCTTCTCAAAACACGGCCAAAATCCTCAAAAATCCCACCGAATCTCCACAAATTCCCACAGAATACGTGAGAAATGCCTCAAGATCCCTAAATCGCCTCAATATCCCACAAAATCACACAAAAATCACCCAAAACCTCCACAAGTTTCCACAAAATCTAAGAAAAATTCCTCAAAATTCTTCAAGTCTCCTCAGAATCCCACACAATTCCAGAAAAAACACACAAAATTCCAGAGAAGTCCCACAAAACTCCCTAAATCATTTCAAAACCCTACCAATTCACAGGAATGTCCCACAAAATCTCCACCAATTCCCAGAACATCCCACAGAAATCCCACAAAAATCCCTAAATCTTCTGAAAACTCGACCAAATTCCAGAAATGCCCCATAAAATCAGCACAGTTTCTCACAAAATTCAAGAAAAAACACCACAAAATTCCCTAAATCTTTTCAAAATACCACAAAATTCTTGAAAAGCCCCACCAAATTCCCGAAACATCCCACAAAATGTCCTCAATATCCAACAAAATCCCAGAAAAATCACACAAAATTCCCTAAATCTTCTCAAAACATAACCAAAATTCCAGAAAAATCCCACCAAATCTCCACAAATTCCCACAGAATACATGAAAAATCCCTGATAATTCGTCAGTTCTCTACAGAATCTCACCAAATTCCAGAAAAGTCCCTCAAAGTTCCACAAACATCCCACAAAATCTCCTCAATATCCAACAAAATTCAAGAAAAATCCCACAAAATTCCCTAAATCTTCTCAAAACACGGCCAAAATGCACAAAAATCCCACCAAATCTCCACAAATTCCCACAGAATACATGAAAAATCCCTGATAATTCGTCAGTTCTCTACAGAATCTCCCCAAATTCCAGAAAAGTCCCTCAAAGTTCCACAAACATCCCACAAAATCTCCCCAGTATCCAACAAAATTCCAGGAAAAATCCCACAAAATTCCCTAAATCTTCTCAAAACACGACCAAATTCTAGAAAAATATCCCACCGAATCTCCACAAATTCCCACAGAATACATGAAAAATCCCTGATAATTCGTCAGTTCTCTACAGAATCTCACCAAATACCAGAAAAGTCCCCCAAAGTTCCACAAGCATCCCACAAAATCTCCCTAATATCCAACAAAATTCCAGGAAAAATCTCACACAATTCCCTAAATCTTCTGAACACTTGACCAAATTCCAGAAGTGCCCCATAAAATCAGCACAGTTTCCCACAAAATTCAAGAAAAAACTCCACAAAATTCCCTAAATCTTTTCAAAATACCACAAAATTCTTGAAAAGCCCCACCAAATTCCAGAAACATCCCACAAAATGTCCTCAATACCCAACAAAATCCCAGAAAAATCACACTAAATCCCCTAAATCTTCTCAAAATACGGCCAAAATCCACAAAAATCCCACCAAATCTCCACAAATTCCCACAGAATACATGAAAAATCCCTGATAATTCGTCAGTTCTCTACAGAATCTCACCAAATTCCAGAAAAGTCCCTCAAAATTCCACAAACATCCCACAAAATCTCCCCAGTATCCAACAAAATTCCAGGAAAAATCTCACAAAATTCCCTAAATCTTCTCAAAACACGACCAAATTCTAGAAAAATATCCCACCAAATCACCACAAATTCCCACAAAATACATGAAAAATCCCTCAAGATCCCTAAATCGCCTCAATATCCCACAAAATCACACAAAAATCACACAAAACCTCCACAAGTTTCCACAAAATCTAAGAAAAATCCCTGAAAATTCTTCAAGTCTCCTCAAAACCACACAAAGTCCTTGAAAAGGCCCACCAAATTCCAGTAAAATCCCACAGAATCTCCACAAATTCCCACAAAATCTAAAACAAATTCCTCAAAATTCTTCAAGTCTCCTCAGAATCCCACACAATTCCAGAAAAAACACACAAAATTCCAGAGAAGTCCCACAAAACTCCCTAAATCATTTCAAAACCCTACCAATTCACAGGAATGTCCCACAAAATCTCCACCAATTCCCAGAACATCCCACAGAAATCCCACAAAAATCCCTAAATCTTCTGAAAACTCGACCAAATTCCAGAAACGCCCCATAAAATCAGCACAGTTTCTCACAAAATTCAAGAAAAAACACCACAAAATTCCCTAAATCTTTTCAAAATACCACAAAATTCTTGAAAAGCCCCACCAAATTCCAGAAACATCCCACAAAATGTCCTCAATATCCAAGAAAATCCCAGAAAAATCACACAAAATTCTCTAAATCTTCTCAAAACACGGCCAAAATCCACAAAAATCCCACCGAATCTCCACAAATTCCCACAGAATACATGAAAAATCCCTGATAATTCGTCAGTTCTCTACAGAATCTCACCAAATTCCAGAAAGTCCCTCAAAGTTCCACAAACATCCCACAAAATCTCCCCAGTATCCAACAAAATTCCAGGAAAAATCCCACAAAATTCTCTAAATCTTCTCAAAACACGGCCAAAATCCTCAAAAATCCCACCGAATCTCCACAAATTCCCAGAGAATACATGAAAAATCCCTGATAATTCGTCAGTTCTCTACAGAATCTCACCAAATTCCAGAAAAGTCCCTCAAAGTTCCACAAGCATCCCACAAAATCTCCCCAATGTCCAACAAAATTCCAGGAAAAATCCCACAAAATTCCCTAAATCTTCTCAAAACACGACCAAATTCCAGAAAAATATCCCACCAAATCTCCACAAATTCCCACAAAATACATGAGAAATCCCTCAAGATCCCTAAATCGCCTCAATATCCCACAAAATCACACAAAAATCACACAAAACCTCCACAAGTTTCCACAAAATCTAAGAAAAATTCCTCAAAATACTTCAAGTCTCCTCCGAATCCCACACAATTCCATAAAAACCCCACAAAATTCCAGAGAAGTCCCACAAAACTCCCTAAATCATTTCAAAACCCTACCAATTCACAGGAATGTCCCACAAAATCTCCACCAATTCCCAGAACATCCCACAAAAATCTCACAAAAATCCCTAAATCTTCTGAAAACTCGACCAAATTCTAGAAACGCCCCATAAAATCAGCAGTTTCCCACAAAATTCAAGAAAAAACACCACAAAATTCCCTAAACCTTTTCAAAATACCACAAAATTCTTGAAAAGCCCCACCAAATTCCAGAAACATCCCACAAAATGTCCTCAATACCCAACAAAATCTAAGAAAAATCACACTAAATCCCCTAAATCTTCTCAAAATACGGCCAAAATCCACAAAAATCCCACCAAATCTCCACAAATTCCCACAGAATACATGAAAAATCCCTGATAATTCGTCAGTTCTCTACAGAATCTCACCAAATTCCAGAAAAGTCCCTCAAAGTTCCACAAACATCCCACAAAATCTCCTCAATATCCAACAAAATTCAAGAAAAATCCCACAAAATTCTCTAAATCTTCTCAAAACACGACCAAATTCTAGAAAAATATCCCACCAAATCTCCACAAATTTCCACAAAATGCATGATAAATCCCTCAAGATCCCTAAATCGCCTCAATATCCCACAAAATCACACAAAAATCACCCAAAACCACCACAAGTTTCCACAAAAATCTAAGAAAAATTCCTCAAAATTCTTCAAGTCTCCTCAAAACCACACAAAGTTCGTGAAAAGGCCCACCAAATTCCAAAAAAATCCCACAGAATCTCCACAAATTCCCACAAAAATCTAAATCAAATTCCTCAGAATTCTTCAAGTCTCCTCAGAATCCCACACAATTCCAGAAAAACCCCATCAAATTCCAGAGAAGTCTCACAAAACTCCCTAAATCATTTCAAAACCCTACCAATTCACAGGAATGTCCCACAAAATCTCTACCAATTCCCAGAACATCCCACAAAAATCTCACAAAAATCCCTAAATCTTCTGAAAACTCGACCAAATTCCAGAAACGCCCCATAAAATCAGCACAGTTTCCCACAAAATTCAAGAATAAACAACACAAAATTCCCTAAACCTTTTCAAAATACCACAAAATTCTTGAAAAGCCCCACCAAATTCCAGAAACATCCCACAAAATGTCCTCAATATCCAACAAAATCCCAGAAAAATCACACAAAATTCCCTAAATCTTATCAAAACACGGCCAAAATCCACAAAAATCCCACCGAATCTCCACAAATTCCCACAGAATACATGAAAAATCCCTGATAATTCGGCATTTCTCTACAGAATCTCACCAAATTCCAGAAGAGTCCCTCAAAGTTCCACAAACATCCCACAAAATCTCCCCAGTATCCAACAAAATTCCAGGAAAAATCCCACAAAATTCCCTAAATCTTCTCAAAACACGGCCAAAATCCACAAAAATCCCACAAAATCTCCACAAATTCCCACAGAATACATGAAAAATCCCTGATAATTCATCAGTTCTCTACAGAATCTCACCAAATTCCAGAAGAGTCCCTCAAAGTTCCACAAACATCCCACAAAATCTCCCCAGTATCCAACAAAATTCAAGGAAAAATCTCACAAAATTCCATAAATCTTCTCAAAACACGGCCAAAATCCTCAAAAATCCCACCGAATCTCCACAAATTCCCACACAATACATGAAAAATCCCTGATAATTTGTCAGTTCTCTACAGAATCTCACCAAATTCCAGAAAAGTCCCTCAAAGTTCCACACACATCCCACAAAATCTCCCTAATATCCAACAAAATTCAAGAAAAATCCCACAAAATTCCCTAAATCTTCTCAAAACACGACCAAATTCTAGAAAAATATCCCACCAAATCTCCACAAATTCCCACAAAATACATGATAAATCCCTCAAGATCCCTAAATCTCCTCAATATCCCACAAAATCGCAAAAAAATACACAAAACCTCCACAAGTTTCCACAAAATCTAAGAAAAATTCCTCAAAATTCTTCAAGTCTCCTCAAAACCACACAAAGTTCGTGAAATGGCCCACCAAATTCCAGAAAAATCCCACAGAATCTCCACAAATTCCCAAAAAAATCTAAATCAAATTCCTCAAAATTCTTCAAGTCTCCTCAGAATCCCACACAATTCCAGAAAAACCCCACCAAATTCCAGAAAAGTCCCACAAAACTCCCTAAATCATTTCAAAACCCTACCAATTCACAGGAATGTCCCACAAAATCTCTACCAATTCCCAGAACATCCCACAAAAATCTCACAAAAATCCCTAACACTTCTGAAAACTTGACCAAATTCCAGAAACGCCCCATAAAATCAGCACAGTTTCCCACAAAATTCAAGAAAAAACACCACAAAATTCCCAAAATCTTTTCAAAATACCACAAAATTCTTGAAAAGCCCCACCAAATTCCAGAAACATCCCACAAAATGTCCTCAATACCCAACAAAATCCCAGAAAAATCCCACAATATTCCCTAAATTTTCTCAAAACACAACCAAAATTCCAGAAAAATCCCACCGAATCTCCACAAATTCCCACAGAATACATGAAAAATCCCTGATAATTCGTCAGTTCTCTACAGAATCTCACCAAATTCCAGAAAAGTCCCTCAAAGTTCCACAAACATCCCACAAAATCTCCTCAATATCCAAAAAAATTCAAGAAAAATCCCACAATATTCTCTAAATCTTCTCAAAACACGGCCAAAATCCTCAAAAATCCCACCGAATCTCCACAAATTCCCAGAGAATACATGAAAAATCCCTGATAATTTGTCAGTTCTCTACAGAATCTCACCAAATTCCAGAAAGTCCCTCAAAGTTCCACAAACATCCCACAAAATCTCCCCAGTATCCAACAAAATTCCAGGAAAAATCCCACAAAATTCTCTAAATCTTCTCAAAACACGGCCAAAATCCTCAAAAATCCCACCGAATCTCCACAAATTCCCAGAGAATACATGAAAAATCCCTGATAATTCGTCAGTTCTCTACAGAATCTCACCAAATTCCAGAAAAGTCCCTCAAAGTTCCACAAACATCCCACAAAATCTCCCCAATGTCCAACAAAATTCCAGGAAAAATCCCACAAAATTCCCTAAATCTTCTCAAAACTCTACCAAATTCCAGAAAAATATCCCACCAAATCTCCACAAATTCCCACAAAATACATGAGAAATCCCTCAAGATCCCTAAATCGCCTCAATATCCCACAAAATCACACAAAAATCACACAAAACCTCCACAAGTTTCCACAAAATCTAAGAAAAATTCCTCAAAATACTTCAAGTCTCCTCCGAATCCCACACAATTCCATAAAAACCCCACAAAATTCCAGAGAAGTCCCACAAAACTCCCTAAATCATTTCAAAACCCTACCAATTCACAGGAATGTCCCACAAAATCTCCACCAATTCCCAGAACATCCCACAAAAATCTCACAAAAATCCCTAACACTTCTGAAAACTCGACCAAATTCCAGAAACGCCCCATAAAATCAGCAGTTTCCCACAAAATTCAAGAAAAAACACCACAAAATTCCCTAAATCTTTTCAAAATACCACAAAATTCTTGAAAAGCCCCACCAAATTCCAGAAACATCCCACAAAATGTCCTTAATACCCAACAAAATCCCAGAAAAATCACACAAAATTCCCTAAATTTTCTCAAAACATAACCAAAATTCCAGAAAAATCCCACCGAATCTCCACAAATTCCCACAGAATACATGAAAAATCCCTGATAATTTCTCAGTTCTCTACAGAATCTCACCAAATTCCAGAAGAGTCCCTCAAAGTTCCACAAACATCCCACAAAATCTCCCCAGTATCCAACAAAATTCCAGGAAAAATCTCACAAAATTCCCTAAATCTTCTCAAAACACGACCAAATTCTAGAAAAATATCCCACCAAATCACCACAAATTCCCACAAAATACATGAAAAATCCCTCAAGATCCCTAAATCGCCTCAATATCCCACAAAATCACACAAAAATCACACAAAACCTCCACAAGTTTCCACAAAATCTAAGAAAAATCCCTGAAAATTCTTCAAGTCTCCTCAAAACCACACAAAGTCCTTGAAAAGGCCCACCAAATTCCAGTAAAATCCCACAGAATCTCCACAAATTCCCACAAAATCTAAAACAAATTCCTCAAAATTCTTCAAGTCTCCTCAGAATCCCACACAATTCCAGAAAAAACACACAAAATTCCAGAGAAGTCCCACAAAACTCCCTAAATCATTTCAAAACCCTACCAATTCACAGGAATGTCCCACAAAATCTCCACCAATTCCCAGAACATCCCACAAAAATCTCACAAAAATCCCTAAATCTTCGGAAAACTCGACCAAATTCCAGAAACGCCCCATAAAATCAGCACAGTTTCCCACAAAATTCAAGAAAAAACACCACAAAATTCCCTAAATCTTTTCAAAATACCACAAAATTCTTGAAAAGCCCCACCAAATTCCAGAAACATCCCACAAAATGTCCTCAATACCCATCAAAATCCCAGAAAAATCACACAAAATTCCCTAAATCTGCTCAAAACACGGCCAAAATCCACAAAAATCCCACCAAATCTCCACAAATTCCCACAGAATACATGAAAAATCCCTGATAATTCGTCAGTTCTCTACAGAATCTCACCAAATTCCAGAAGAGTCCCTCAAAGTTCCACAAACATCCCACAAAATCTCCCCAGTATCCAACAAAATTCCAGGAAAAATCCCACAAAATTCCCTAAATCTTCTCAAAACACGACCAAATTCTAGAAAAATATCCCACCAAATCTCCACAAATTCCCACAAAATACATGAAAAATCCCTCAAGATCCCTAAATCGCCTCAATATCCCACAAAATCCCACAAAAATCCCACAAAACCTCCACAAGTTTCCACAAAATCTAAGAAAAATTCCTCAAAATTCTTCAAGTCTCCTCCAAACCACACAAAGTCCTTGAAAAGGCCCACCAAATTCCAGTAAAATCCCACAGAATCTCCACAAGTTTCCACAAAATCTAAGAAAAATTCCTCAAAATTCTTCAAGTCTCCTCAGAATCCCACACAATTCCAGAAAAAACACACAAAATTCTAGACAAGTCCCACAAAACTCCCTAAATCATTTCAAAACCCTACCAATTCACAGGAATGTCAAACAAAATCTCCACCAATTCCCAGAACATCCCATAAAAATCCCTAACACTTCTGAAAACTCGACCAAATTCCAGAAACGCCCCATAAAATCAGCACAGTTTCCCACAAAATTCAAGAAAAAACACCACAAAATTCCCTAAATCTTTTCAAAATACCACAAAATTCTAGAAAAATATCCCACCAAATCTCCACAAATTCCCACAAAATACATGAGAAATCCCTCAAGATCCCTAAATCGCCTCAATATCCCACAAAATCACACAAAAATCCCACAAAACCTCCACAAGTTTCCACAAAATCTAAGAAAAATTCCTCAAAATTCTTCAAGTCTCCTCAGAAGGTTCTGGATGAGGGTAGAAATAATTAAAAAGCATCTTAAAAGTAACATCATATTTTTGTCAGCCATCTCTTCAGGGACTACTTTAAATCCCAGAATGTTCAAGAGCCATCATCACTGTACAAACAGAAGCTCCAACTGAACGAAACCAGAAGAAGTGGATATGGCAAATTCTCTGGTCCAAGTGGTGATATTAATCTGGTGAGGCTCTGGATTCCCATTTCAGACATACTATCACAGCTTAAATATAGGAAAAAATTGGGATTTTACTTTGCTGTGGTCTCTTTTTGTTTTGCAAAATATGTGATAGTTAATATATGAGTAAAATCTTGTATAAAAACAGGTTTGTTTTTTGGTTTTTTTTCTAACAAATAGCCAAATGCATATTACCTGCCTTGCTGGAAAATAATTGAGGTCTTCCTCTAAGAAATTTTTTCTCAGAGTGCCTTTCTTTGTGATTTGTGTTCTTATCTTAGGAAGATACAGGAGTTGCTCATTTTAATGCTGTCCAGCGGACTATTCCATGCTTTCTCAGCTGTTTGGATCTGCAGTTCAGGATTGGACCAAGAAAAATGGTGATGGGATCAAATTATTTTTATTCTTAAATGAGGACAATTCCATTTTTAAACATACACATGTGCTTCCAATGCTTTCAGTAGTCAAGGATGAAATTTTGAACAGACATGAATTCCTCAGTCTTTGTTTCTTTTTCCCTGAAGGATGGAATTTGGACTTTGCCCACCAGTGCAGTCCTTGCTATGGGCAGATGTTTCTTCTGTTCTTCTTACCAGCAGTAGGAGTGGTTGGACACTGAACCTCAAAGAAGAGGGAGCTAACATCCCTTACCTGGATAAGTCCCACAGGTAAGCACCTTGGAGAAGTTCTTCAACCAAAACCAGTTCCTGTAAGGCTTTCCAGCCCTTGACAGGAAATAAGCTGATTCCTGCAGGCTGCAACATGAAGACTTCCAGACTGAAGTGAGCATCCTGCTATAAGGAAGGATTTGGGAGTAGTGAGTCATCATTTGTATGGGAAATTAATCTGTGATTTTTATTTATTGTTTTTTTTCATTTGAAGTAACATCACATCATCATAGAGAGACATTGTCTGTCATTTCTGGTGTGGATACCTGAATAACTCAGCTAGACAGGTAGCATGATAAGGTAATACAATGCAGATATTGAAAGGAATTTTTTGGATGATTTTTTTGTTAGTTCAAGCTGCAGTCCCTAATTTATTCAGGCTTTGAAGTACCATGCAAGCCTTTCCCACAGAAGAAATTCTGTTTTATGTAAATAATGCACTGTGCAGTAAACTAGAAGAAAGCAGGGAGCATAGAGCATGAAGTTAGTGTTTCATGCAGGTGTTTGAAGGCAATGTGGGATTCCAGAGCTTAGTGTTTGAATTGCAACTTGAATTTCCTTCTTTGCTGTTATTTAGACTGCTCTGAAGTAGTCATGAGAAGCAAAAATGAAATGCAATGTTGTTTGATGGGGACTGTGGTAGGGCTTTCTTGCCAGATTTGAAATGGCTTGAATTGATTAAAATCTCCAGGTGAGGGGAAGATTGTATCCATTCCTCTCTCTTATTAAAGCAAATTTTCCAAGAGGGATGTAAAATTGCAGTTGAGGGTTGGGGTGGTTTTTTCTTTTTTCCCTTCTTTCATGTGCAACCTAACAACTCCAATTTCGCAGGCCTATTTAACATTTGATCCCTAAAAGTCAGTCCTTTGCTTTGTATTTTGGGCACTTGTTCATCTTGGGGAATTTGTCATCTTCTCAGGGCATTGAAGGTCAACCAAATGCTGCAGGTTTCATTCTTCCTTTCATATGGTCTATGTCCTGGGGTTTGACTCTTAAGCAGAGCTATTTTTTTATTTTGCAGCCTAGCAGTTGTACGGTGGGGCTGTGTGCAGGTGAATTCACTTGAGAACGATGGGTAAATCAGCTCCTGGGAAGATGTGCACTGCTTGGCCCCGATGCTTCAGCATGCTTGAGGTCAGCTTGGCTGTCTCTGACTGTCTAATAATAATGCAGAATAACAGAATTAAGTATTCATTGTAATTGGTGATCAATAAGATTTGTTTTCAGCTAAATCTGCGTGCTAGTTTCTAAAGCACTCCAGTCTGTTTCATCAATGACCTTTGTGGTTTTAGCTTAAGCTAAAAATCTAGTTTCTGCTGTTGTTATTTTCTGCCCTGTCGCTGTGAGAGGAAGGGATGATGGCTGGAGGTTTGGCAGTCAGCGAGGGCCTGGCCACCACTGCAGTTCTGTACACTCAGCCTTGGAGATGTGATCAGGAATGTGCTGTTAGTTGCCAGTTTTGTATTGCAAAGACTGAGCATGCTGCCATCACTGTGTTTGATGAGTGAGTTTTCATTGGTTTGGTCCAACTCCAAAGCAGCCTTAATTTGAAGGTGGAATTCTTTGTGGATGAGGCTGTGAAGAATATGGTGTTTATACTCCCATCCTACGGGCAGTACGGTAGAACAACTCCTAACTGATTTGGTAATAAAGACCTAGTTTTTCTTCACTAAACCTGCCCTAGCCAAATTCATCAGCTGGTGATAGCTATCTCTGGAGTGGGAGTTCTTTATTGAGTTGATTGACAATTTGATATACTTTGTCAAGCTGTGTTGTTTAGTTTCTGTTGATCCAGAGACACCTGAGGCTCCTTTTGCTTCCTAAGGGACTAAAGTAGCAAGCACTTAGAATGAGATATTGGGAAGATGGGTGCAGGAGACTTTGTAATTTAGTATGGAAAAACATAATAATGATGATGAATATTTCAGGTGGAAACGATAGTATTTCACTATATACTATGTGAAATGCTTTTATGTGATTTTTTTTCATTTCTCTTTTATTTTTTAATCCTGGATAAATTAAATGAGGCTTTTGGGGAAAGCATGAGCTGGAATTTCTATTGAGGTTGATAACCTCTGATTCTGCTCTTGTTTGTCTGTCTGCTGGAACTTGTAGCAAACTAGCTATGTCCAAGTTTAATTGTGTAATAATTATCTTTCAAATCGAGCCTTTCTCACTTGGTGCTGATGTATTTGGGGGAGGGAGGGGAATGGAGAGTAAAGAGCTCTTTTCATGAATACAATTTTAATTTCATCTTGCTGATTTGAGCCTTTCCAAGATTCAAGTGAGCATTGGATCAGGTTGGAACTGAGGGGATGACTCATGACTCTGGCATAAAAACTACATTGCATTCCACATATTAGGAGTTTTCTGTTGCCCACAAGAAAGTTCAGGAAAAAAAGACAAAAAGAGAAATGGGTTTCCTGTGCTATTTCCAGTTGACTCCTCTTTCTGGAGATGCCTTAGCAAGTGTAGGACATCTGAAAAACTTGGAACTGCAACTTTCTTGTTGAGGCTCTGATGAACATTGCTTCTGTCATCAAGTTCTTGTGTTCATACTTTGAACTTAGCTGAGTAATGTTGGTATCAGCAGACTCTACTAAAGCCATGCCTTCCTAATTAATAATGCATTCTTAATAAAAAAAAAAAAATCTATTTCTTCATGTATTTAATTACCTAGTGAGTGTAAGACTGAATGAAGTTAATACCGTGCAGATTTCAAGCAAAACGCTGCTTTTTAATGTGCTTTAGTATAGGCTATGCACAAGTCAATAGACATGATTTTTAAGCTTCAGTTACCTTTCATTACCCTGTGCATATTCAAATTCAGATTGATGAATGCTGAACCAAAAGCAGACATCATAGAGTTAATTGAAGTTCTTTAAATTCAGAGGCAAACTATTTTCATAGCTTTGTTTTGAGGGTGGGTTGCTTTTGATGTCTGGGGTTTTTTTGGCTAAGGCAATGGCAAACATTTATTTATCCTGCTCCCTCCCCATTTTCCACCATCGTTGTTGCCAGTGATGCCTGCAGTGCTCAGTGGTCAATGACCCTCAGCCAGGGTGAGCTGCAGGAGCCTTACAGACGGGCCTGTTCTTTCTCCCAGTGCTAGAACAAGTGCAACAGCACAGTGCCATTTTGCTAAAAGCTAATATTTTTCCCAGCAGCTTCTTCTCCAGGCAGAATGAAATGCTTTCTTCAAGAGCAACCACATCTTTTCTCTGCCTGAAAGGTTGTGTTTGTTTGGGGTTTTTTCTCTTGCTTTAGGTGAGAGATAAAAAAAAAATGAAGAGGAAATCCCAAGGAAATGCCAAAAGTACCACCTGGTAGTAATTTTGTGTGAGTGTCTCCATTTACACTTCAAACTTGCTCTTGGAGAACTTGGAGCTGCATTTAAAATGTATTTTGGTAGGTGGTCAGCTGTTGACTATCTGCATTTCTTCTTCCATTTCTTTTCTGTGCTTGTTTGGTATTGCTGCTGAATGTCCCCAAAGAGTAAAGTGGTGTGGAAGAGTTGAGGAAGCAGCTTTTGAAATTCTAAAGCTGATGTGTAGGTTTTGTTCCTCTTGGATTTTTAAAAGCCGGTATGTCATCCAAGTTAACTTTCTTCAGCAAGTAACAAGATTGTCGTCCTTCCACTGATGCTCTGTATTTTAACAGAGGTATTTGATGGTGCTGGAAAGGAGCAAGATGCAGAATGAGTTTGAGAGAAGTGATTTAAAGTGGGAGCACAGATGGTTGATTCCTAAAAATCAAAAAATGGATGTTTTGTTTCGTAGGAAAATGAAATCTAATCCTATTTGAGGGTCAACAGGATAAATACAAAGAACTAAATACAGATGTAGATACATATATACATATATGCGTATATATATATATATATATATATGTATAACCCCGCCCCCCGAAATCTATGAAGCAGGACTGATTGGTGCCATAGCCCAGGCAGCCTGTGGATCTAATTGCCTGCCTGTATTCAGCCCTTGCCTGGATGCCAGGGGAGACGTCTCTGGATTTGTCTCCAGACAGCTTTCCAGGGATGATCCTGCTCCTTTCCTGGTGCCCCAGAGTGCTGCAAGCCCCCCGTCCTGGGGCCATGGTGATGCCTGCCGGGGCCTTTAGGGTCCCCCCTAAAGGGCAGACAGGGTTTGACTGCAAGCTTCCTTGGAAGGTGGAGGCAGGTGAATATTGGCCACCTTCTTCTTTCCCGCTGCCCTCCGTGCTCTTGCAAAGCCTGCTGGGGCACTGGGGCTCTCCATTGCAGGCAGTCTGGAGCTGCCATGCAAAGCCATCTCTCAAGGAGTCCCCAGGTCTCAGGTGCAACCTCAAGAAAATGACACAGCAACGTGTAGAAAACGTGAACTTTATTCACTTGACTACTTCTAAAATCTACAATCCAACGTTACTAGAAGACTATGGGGTAAGAATCTTAAGGCTAAGAAACTTCAATGCTTCAACTGTTTAGAACTGAACACTAAGGGAAAGGTCAACTTCTTGGGGGAAACGTGGTGGGGAATCGAACAACAACAGGGGTGTGGCTAACTTGTAAGGTGGGGAACGTCGCAGTGCCTGGGCTGGGCACTGGTCACCCGTTCCCCGTAAGGTTCTGTAGCTGGAGCGCGACGCTGGAGGTCAGAGCTGTGGGGAGGTGCGGAGTCTCCTGTCACTGCCCTCTTTTGCCGCCGTCTTGGTGGTTGGCCTCCTCGGCTGAGAGCTGTAGCGAAGGTGCAGCCGCATCAGGTCACGGTTTTGCCTGAGCAGCTGCATCAACTTGGTGGGACAGCCGAGTCTTCGATGGCGGCGGGGCCCCGCACGGCCCGAAGGGCTCTGGAGATTCCGCTGCAAGGCAAAGCACAGGGATCCCCATGGAAGAGGCAGAGAGGCAGAGCGGGGCCGGCACCTGTGGGGCTGCCTTTGGCCTGGGAGACAGAGACTCGGGCCCAGTTGGGCTGGGCTGGCCCGGGGAAGAGGCTGCAGCAGGCAGAGCTCTGCCGCCTCTGCTTGGTGCTGTCCATGGAGCTCAGCCCCTGGGCCACATTCCCCAGCCAGGAGCTCAGGCCCCTTCTGCCGCAGGGCATTGGCCAAAGGGTGCCCAAGAGGCCCTCAAGGTCTGCCCCATCCCACCTGCCCCTGACCCCCCACCCCCTGCCTCACCTCTCCCCAGCGTCTCTGAAATCTTCTTCCAAGGGCCCATCCCATGGCCATTCCTATGAGGAGCACGTCAATGAGCAGGAGTGTCCTGGACGCCCACCAGAGGAGCGCAGAGTCCTTCTCCTCCAGGTCGAAATCCTCCGGAACCAGAGGAGAGGCACCCGTGCTCCTCTCGGGTTTGCTCACAGGGTCGAGGGGATGGGCCAAGAGCAGCAGCACGTAAAGCTGCAGCAGCGCGGAGGAGCCGTGAGCAGCCATAGTGCTCTGCCAGCAGCACCGAGGCTCTGGGCGTCTCTCTGCGAGCAGCTGTGCCTGGGCACTGGGGCGCAGCAACAGCTGGGGACAGTTGCCAGCCAGCGTGCCGTCCCCAGAGGCTGTGATGTCACAGAAGCACAGAACGCCCTGGCTGCAGAGAGCCCTGAGAGAATGTTGAGTCCAAGCTGGGAGCCATGGCGGCAAGTATGGCCAGCAGAGCGGGGCCCGAGCGCTGCGGCCTGGCTTGCCTTGCACCCGTGCCACAATGATGACTCCAGCAGCCCCTGTCAGGCCATTGCAGTATCTGATGGCCCACGCTGGGCACAAGTTCTTCCCAATGGCCAGCGTAAACCTCCCTTGGCCCAGCTTCCAAGCCTTGTTGGCATCTGCTCTCTCTTGTCCTTGCCCACCTGGCTGGCGCTGCCGTGTTGCTCGCTGGCCTGTCTGTGGGAGAAGAGGCTGTGCCAATGAGTGCTGCTCAACTTGGAGGCCATTCAAAGGAGGATTTGATTGGGCCTGCTGTGGGAAGAAGGAATATGCGTGCACATGGCCACTTCCCATAGGTTTTACCCCAGATTTTCATGAGCAGCTGTCCTAGTGAAAGTCAAGTCTGTTTTAGTGAGTATTTGAGGGCTTCCAGAGCACAGTGCCATCTCAGGGGAATTCTGCTGGTTGAGTTCTACTGAGGCTTTGAGATGAGTTGCAAATCCTGAAAATGTTCTCCTTGCCCAGGTAGTAATTTCACAGTTTAGACTCTGGGGATATTGATTGCTCAGTGTTGAGGACCTCATGTAACTTTCAGCCCCAGAAACTTTCAACCTCCAGTGATTGTCCTTGAGACAAAACCATTTGAAATCTTTTTTTCTGTGGACAGGAATTGCTTCGGTGTTACTTCACATCATCCATTAAAAATTTGATGCCTGGAACAAGTCCCGAGTGCTGTGTGATTTCCTTGGTCGTGTTCCTTGGAATGGCTTCCCCCCCATTTTCTGAAGCTGGCCCCAGAAAGGTCATAGATGGGTGAGAAGTTCTGAAAGGCCAAGTGGTGCAGATCTTTGCCTCCTGTTTCGAGGTCTGCGGTGAGCTGTGAGTCCAAGAGCTGATCTGACGTGATGGTGAAAACACAATTGAACCTTTTTGCAGCAGGGTGGATGGATAGAAGCAAAGCACAGCACGGCTGGCAGCAGCAAATGAATTAAAATGCATCCCTGGAATATGTTTCTTGGATTGTTCTTCTAGTATTGTGGTAGTAATTCTGATGTCTGAGTAGTGAACAAGCAACAAGTAGTGAACACGTGATTTGTAGTCAATTTTCTATTTCTTATGTAGTGGAGAGTATGGATGCTAGCTTTGGAGCAGGCTGCAGAGAGCTGCAGAAACTGCAGGCCCCATGGCCTATCAGTCCTGCCCGAGAAGCTAGCCTGGGAATTCATAGGAGGATTTCAAAACAATCCTCACAGACAGAAAACAACTGCCAGGTGCTGTTTGTCTGTCCTCTTGTTTTCCTTGCAGGAGAAAGTCAGGGGGGTGGTGAGCCCCACTGACCAATGATGGTGATGTAGCACTTTACTAAGCAATAAGAGTTTCCTTTCTGTACTTTCCACGTATCTGTCTATTAGACAAGCCTAGAGTAATAAAGTAGAGAAGATTCTCCTGTTGTGACTCCCTTGAGAGTCCGTGTCGTTCTTTCCCACCGTTCCCAATCAGAACGACAGAGGAGATTTTTAAGAATTGTGTTTTTCTCTCCTGGTTGAGGAATGTGTTCTTCACGGGCTGAATCTTCATATCACTTTGTTTTTGTAGAAGAGCAGTTTCAGCAGCAGATGATTCTCCTTGCCCTCCTTTTCATTTTTCTTGTCTGTATTATTGCCTGGCAGGTTAACCTTTTCAAATTGCGTGCTGCAAAACGTTGCTACTAAGGATAGTTGGTGTCCAAACAGGTTCTTTTCTCGCTTGGATTTCAACTATTGCAGGATGAAAGGTTTCTAATGAAGCTACAGAATTGCATATCACTGGGACCTTGACTTCTTCCCTGCTTGGATCTAGATAAAGAGATTCTTGCCAATTGAACTGCTGACATATTATGTAGAGATCAGGAGTGGCCACCACAAGTGGTACTGAATTCTTGGAAATGTGGTGATTTTTGTTAGAAATGATTTTAGCTTCGACAGTGCAAGCTTATCATATCCATCTGCATTTGTGTTCTATTAATCATGGGCTTTTGTATTAAGCATGGGCTTCAGTTTGCTGTCTTTTTGTCACTTCTTCAAATACCAGTTTTCTACACCTGCTGGCTTGTTCCTTCTGACTTCAAATGGTATCTCTTGGGCACATAACTTCATCTTATTGTGAACAGCGCAAAGAACATGTTTTGGTCTGTCTTGATTTGATGGAGTGATTGCTGTGGAAGGACTGGGAGGTTTTGTGGTTTAAGGTGAAAGAAGTTCAGCAGCCTTGGCAAGTAAGTGTGCCAGTTTACAAGGTGAATCTACAGAAACCCCCGTGCTTCAGCTGCAATGTACAATCTCTGAGGCTGCTGCTGTCGGGGTGCCTTTGTTCTGTTGGTTTGGGAACCCATATTCTACACAGCATCATTTGTCAGAACTCCATTTCACTTGTACAGTCCCTCTGTTTTCCCACTTCTGAATGATGGTTTTCTCTGTGCCTTTAACATGGGGAATTCTGGGTGATAAAAATAATACATATTCCATAATGTTTTACGTTTCCTCTTGGAGTTTTTTCTAGTTTTCAAATAATTACCTTTTGTTTCTAGCTGGGGGCAAAATGCATTTGCAGTTTCAGTGGTTTTTTTTCCCAATTTCTAATCTTACTTGGGCACTAGATAAGGGAGAAAAATGCCCTAGTTTCATGGAAAAGATTCTGTGTTATTCCATGCCTTGAAATGAATTAAAATACGGTTCTATTGCTCTCTCTTTCATTTCTTCTCTTCATTTGGTAGAGTTTAGAAATCTCTTGCCATGAACTAGGTCGTGCAGAGTGCCTGCCTTGCTGTGTTGAACTCCTGGGTGAGCATGCCAGGCTTAGTTTAGAGATTTGCTTTTAAACATCCCTTATTCCTTGTGAAATCTATCATTTGGTTTGTTTGTAGTTGTGTTAGAAGATAAAGAGGAGGGGGATCACCCTGGAAAATTTGTCATCTGAACTGAATTTGTACCCTTTAGGCCATCAGTGACTGCTCCTTAGCTTTCTCAAGGCATGAAGGACACTGGGAGTTCCTCCCAGACTCTTCTTTTGGGACAGCAGTCCTTTCTCTTTGGCTCCATGAGATGCTCTGCACAGGAGTGCTTGAGCTCTGAAGGGCAGGGGCATTCCATGAGGGTGAATAATAAAGAACTCCTGTAGCCTGAACTGTTTCCAACTTAACCCAGCAGAAGGAATTGTTTCCCAATTCTGAGTCTAATGGTGCTGCTGACAAATTGTGCAGTTTCAGAGCAGCAGTGCAAGATGTGCAAGGGGCTTGTGTGGAGGGAGAGCAGCAGCTTGTAACACTGGACCTTTGTCCCGTGGGCAGCTGTGCGGTTTTAAGCGGGAATGTTCCGGAGGGGTGTGGAATTGAAGAAATGTTTGGAAGATTTGTAGGTTTGTTGCTGTAGGTGTGAAGGGTGGGGACAAGTCTTGTCCAGTGACGGAGCAATGATTAGGTAAGGTACTGGGAGAGCATCTGAGGATGGTGTTGCTGTTGCATGTGATTTTTCTGGAGGCCATCTGATGCACACAAGATTTGTTATGACTACCAGGATTGCAACTAAACAGAATGCAGTCATTTTTCTTGTAATTTAGTGCAGCATCTTTTGATCCGTGATGAGCTGAAGGCTCAGTGCACAAGGCTGAAAGGAAATGGCACGCTCTCAAGAGATTTTGGTCTTTGCGGCTTCATGAAGGTGCATAGGACATAATTCCTTCGCTCATTGGAGCTGCAGAGTTTAGTTTGATCTCCTCTGTTTCTAAGCAGTGCTAAAAGGTGTTCCTTCCCTCAATTTTGATGGCAGCAGAGAGTCAGCTAATGAATGTGGATCTAGGTAAGGTTTGTGGAACAAAATCAAACACAATTGTCTGAAAAGCTGTTAGACATGCCTACAGTCAGTGTCAACAGAGAAGGAAGAGGTTAAAATTCCATCTTAATTTTAGAGCTCTTCCTCTCTTCTGCCTGCTTTTCCCATAGTGCATATGGAACCAGCATAGTTCATTTGATCCCTACCCCTGAGTGCAGCAGCTCACCTGCTTTCTGCTGCCCGCCTTTGCTTTCTTGTCAGATGGAAACACTGAAATAGAAAAGGTGATGTGACTTAATTGACTTCATTCAAATGCCTTGGCAATTGAATTTCTGTCTCTTGGCTGGATACTCAGCATCTCTAAGTGCAGAATCCTCCCTGGCACTGTATATCCTCGCCTTGTCCCTGCCACCAGCACTCAAATATTTTCCTTTCATTGTAAAGTGAGTGAGATTTTACTTGGCTGGAATTCTGCAGTGCTGGGAATGAAGGCTTTTTCCTTCCTCATTTTTTTATAATGAATTTCTTTTTTATTCTATTCACACCTTCTGAGTGAGCCTTTCATAAGGGCTTCTGTATTTCACAGCGGCTACACCTATTTGGGCCTGAAGACTTTGATACAATTGTAATCACTTGGAAATGGAACCTGTTTGATTTGTATGGAAGGCAGCCATTCTCCCTGTTCCAAACTTCCTAAAATAGTTTATCCACGTTGAAAAAAAAAATACCTCTTGGAGATAGTGAAGACAGTGCATGATGGTGATTCCAGGGATGGATAAGAAGGACCATCACCTTCCTCACACCAGCAAACTTGAGACTAATAGTCAGGTCTGCAGTTCTAATTTTAATCCACAGTAATCTACAGACAATCCTTTATTATCTAAAAAAGCTGATACCGTTCAAGTTGGAAGCAAGCTGAAGTTGGAAGAGTTAGGTTTCTTCAAAGCTCTTGTTTCCAGCAGGATTGGAGAGCCTTTACCTTTTGTAACAGGAAGGTTTTAAATTTGTAATGCTGACCTTGCAACTGGAACTTGGTGGCTCCATTGTTGCACTTGGAGCAGCCAGATGACCTCAAAGGAGAAGTGCATTGTTCTAACTTGTGTGGAAGCAGTGGCTTCAAATACCATCAGGAAGTGCTGGACTGGCACTGGATGGATGGATGGATGGATGCTCTTAGGCCACAGAGCTGGAAATATCAGTTGTAGCCACATGGTAAGTCCATTTATGTAATTCCAAATCTGTTCCTCACACGATCTGTGCTCCTCTATTCCGTATCAGCTTGGTGAGGAGGTAGATGAGACTGTTGGGGGAAAGAAACACTTAAATTTAAAGCAGAGTAACTGTTCCATTATAAATGCTGAAGATAAACCTGTGAGGCTACCAAAGAAATCTTTCTTTGGCTTCCAGTTAATAACTTCAAATGGATAACAAATCTATGCTGTATAATCTGCTTTGAATGGATTTCCTTTGGAATGTGTGCTTCTTCCTGAATGACAGAACTGCAATATTTTCACACTTGCAGTTTCACCCTCAAATGGCCACAGGAAATGCAGCAGCTTCTGTTTTCTGTTGCTTCTGTTTGTTAATGCTTCAAGGTGTTGCTCTGTATTTGTCCCCAGCTGTCATGACCTTAGAAAGAGAATGTTCTAAAGATAGGAGTAAAAAAGCCAGAGAGCTCCTCCTTGCAGCAGACACGGGCAGCATTGGATCCTAATAGTTTTTGCAAGGCATCCTGATGGGGAGAGGCAGATGTCAAGAATGGCAACTTCAGCAGGTGTGTGGCTGCTTCGTAGCTTGGGCTGGATTCAGGAAGGGCAGTGTTCCAGAGAGCAAAGTCAAGAGTTTGAATCAAGTAAGTGTGAGGTGCCCAGAAAGGCAGGGCCCACACTGCTCATGTGTGTCGGGGGAAGGTGAGAATCAGGCCCATCTGCTCCTAGAAATGCAGGTTCCATCTTTAGCAGCCAAAGGCTATGCAAATAAATGGCTTCTATGTATTGGAGAGCATAGAGCATGAAGTTAGTGTTTCATGCAGTTGTTTGAAGGCAATATGGGATTCCAGAGCTTAGTGTTTGAATTGCAACTTGAATTTCCTTCTTTGCTGTTATTTAGACTGCTCTGAAGTAGTCATGAGAAGCAAAAATGAAAGGCAATGTTGTTTGATGGGGACTGTGGTAGGGCTTTCTTGCCAGATTTGAAATGGCTTGAATTGATTAAAATCTCCAGGTGAGGGGAAGATTGTATCCATTCCTCTCTCTTATTAAAGCAAATTTTCCAAGAGGGATGTAAAATTGCAGTTGAGGGTTGGGGTGGTTTTTTCTTTTTTCCCTTCTTTCATGTGCAACCTAACAACTCCAATTTCGCAGGCCTATTTAACATTTGATCCCTAAAAGTCAGTCCTTTGCTTTGTATTTTGGGCACTTGTTCATCTTGGGGAATTTGTCATCTTCTCAGGGCATTGAAGGTCAACCAAATGCTGCAGGTTTCATTCTTCCTTTCATATGGTCTATGTCCTGGGGTTTGACTCTTAAGCAGAGCTATTTTTTTATTTTGCAGCCTAGCAGTTGTACGGTGGGGCTATGTGCAGGTGAATTCACTTGAGAACGATGGGTAAATCAGCTCCTGGGAAGATGTGCACTGCCTGGCCCCGATGCTTCAGCATGCTTGAGGTCAGCTTGGCTGTCTCTGACTGTCTAATAATAATGCAGAATAACAGAATTAAGTATTCATTGTAATTGGTGATCAGTAAGATTTGTTTTCAGCTAAGTCTGCGTGCTAGTTTCTAAAGCACTCCAGTCTGTTTCATCAATGACCTTTGTGGTTTTAGCTTAAGCTAAAAATCTAGTTTCTGCTGTTGTTATTTTCTGCCCTGTCGCTGTGAGAGGAAGGGATGATGGCTGGAGGTTTGGCAGTCAGCGAGGGCCTGGCCACCACTGCAGTTCTGTACACTCAGCCTTGGAGATGTGATCAGGAATGTGCTGTTAGTTGCCAGTTTTGTATTGCAAAGACTGAGCATGCTGCCATCACTGTGTTTGATGAGTGAGTTTTCATTGGTTTGGTCCAACTCCAAAGCAGCCTTAATTTGAAGGTGGAATTCTTTGTGGATGAGGCTGTGAAGAATATGGTGTTTGTACTCCCATCCTACGGGCAGTACGGTAGAACAACTCCTAACTGATTTGGTAATAAAGACCTAGTTTTTCTTCACTAAACCTGCCCTAGCCAAATTCATCAGCTGGTGATAGCTATCTCTGGAGTGGGAGTTCTTTATTGAGTTGATTGACAATTTGATATACTTTGTCAAGCTGTGTTGTTTAGTTTCTGTTGATCCAGAGACACCTGAGGCTCCTTTTGCTTCCTAAGGGATTAAAGTAGCAAGCACTTAGAATGAGATATTGGGAAGATGGGTGCAGGAGACTTTGTAATTTACTATGGAAAAACATAATAATGATGATGAATATTTCAGGTGGAAACGATAGCATTTCACTATATACTATGTGAAATGCTTTTATGTGGTTTTTTTCATTTCTCTTTTATTTTTTAATCCTGGATAAATTAAATGAGGCTTTTGGGGAAAGCATGAGCTGGAATTTCTATTGAGGTTGATAACCTCTGATTCTGCTCTCATTTGTCTGTCTGCTGGAACTTGTAGCAAACTAGCTATGTCCAAGTTTAATTGTGTAATAATTATCTTTCAAATCGAGCCTTTCTCACTTGGTGCTGATGTATTTGGGGGAGGGAGGGGAATGGAGAGTAAAGAGCTCCTTTCATGAATACAATTGAAATTTCATCTTGCTGATTTGAGCCTTTCCAAGATTCAAGTGAGCATTGGATCAGGTTGGAACTGAGGGGATGACTCATGACTCTGGCATAAAAACTACATTGCATTCCACATATTAGGAGTTTTCTGTTGCCCACAAGAAAGTTCAGGAAAAAAAGACAAAAAGAGAAATGGGTTTCAAATTTCCTGTGCTATTTTCAGTTGACTCCTCTTTCTGGAGATGCCTTAGCAAGTGTAGGACATCTGAAAAACTTGGAACTGCAACTTTCTTGTTGAGGCTCTGATGAACATTGCTTCTGTCATCAAGTTCTTGTGTTCATACTTTGAACTTAGCTGAGTAATGTTGGTATCAGCAGACTCTACTTAAGCCATGCCTTCCTAATTAATAATGCATTCTTAATAAAAAAAAAAAAAATCTATTTCTTCATGTATTTAATTACCTAGTGAGTGTAAGACTGAATGAAGTTAATACCGTGCAGATTTCAAGCAAAACGCTGCTTTTTAATGTGCTTCAGTATAGGCTATGCACAAGTCAATAGACATGATTTTTAAGCTTCAGTTACCTTTCATTACCCTGTGCATATTCAAATTCAGATTGATGAATGCTGAACCAAAAGCAGACATCATAGAGTTAATTGAAGTTCTTTAAATTCAGAGGCAAACTATTTTCATAGCTTTGTTTTGAGGGTGGGTTGCTTTTGATGTCTCGGGTTTTTTTGGCTAAGGCAATGGCAAACATTTATTTATCCTGCTCCCTCCCCATTTTCCACCATCGTTGTTGCCAGTGATGCCTGCAGTGCTCAGTGGTCAATGACCCTCAGCCAGGGTGAGCTGCAGGAGCCTTACAGACGGGCCTGTTCTTTCTCCCAGTGCTAGAACAAGTGCAACAGCACAGTGCCGTTTTGCTAAAAGCTAATATTTTTCCCAGCAGCTTCTTCTCCAGGCAGAATGAAATGCTTTCTTCAAGAGCAACCACATCTTTTCTCTGCCTGAAAGGTTGTGTTTGTTTGGGGTTTTTTCTCTTGCTTTAGGTGAGAGATAAAAAAAAAATGAAGAGGAAAGCCCAAGGAAATGCCAAAAGTACCACCTGGTAGTAATTTTGTGTGAGTGTCTCCATTTACACTTCAAACTTGCTCTTGGAGAACTTGGAGCTGCATTTAAAATGTATTTTGGTAGGTGGTCTGCTGCTGACTATCTGCATTTCTTCTTCCATTTCTTTTCTGTGCTTGTTTGGTATTGCTGCTGAATGTCCCCAAAGAGTAAAGTGGTGTGGAAGAGTTGAGGAAGCAGCTTTTGAAATTCTAAAGCTGATGTGTAGGTTTTGTTCCTCTTGGATTTTTAAAAGCCGGTATGTCATCCAAGTTAACTTTCTTCAGCAAGTAACAAGATTGTCGTCCTTCCACTGATGCTCTGTATTTTAACAGAGGTATTTGATGGTGCTGGAAAGGAGCAAGATGCAGAATGAGTTTGAGAGAAGTGATTTAAAGTGGGAGCACAGATGGTTGATTCCTAAAAATCAAAAAACGGATATTTTGTTTTGTAGGAAAATGAAATCTAATCCTATTTGAGGGTCAACAGGATAAATACAAAGAACTAAATACAGATGTAGATACATATATACATATATGCGTATATATATATATATATATATGTATAACCCCGCCCCCCGAAATCTATGAAGCAGGACTGATTGGTGCCATAGCCCAGGCAGCCTGTGGATCTAATTGCCTGCCTGTATTCAGCCCTTGCCTGGATGCCAGGGGAGACGTCTCTGGATTTGTCTCCAGACAGCTTTCCAGGGATGATCCTGCTCCTTTCCTGGTGCCCCAGAGTGCTGCAAGCCCCCCATCCTGGGGCCATGGGGATGCCTGCCGGGGCCTTTAGGGTCCCCCCTAAAGGGCAGACAGGGTTTGACTGCAAGCTTCCTTGGAAGGTGGAGGCAGGTGAATATTGGCCACCTTCTTCTTTCCCGCTGCCCTCCGTGCTCTTGCAAAGCCTGCTGGGGCACTGGGGCTCTCCATTGCAGGCAGTCTGGAGCTGCCATGCAAAGCCATCTCTCAAGGAGTCCCCAGGTCTCAGGTGCAACCTCAAGAAAATGACACAGCAACGTGTAGAAAACGTGAACTTTATTCACTTGACTACTTCTAAAATCTACAATCCAACGTTACTAGAAGACTATGGGGTAAGAATCTTAAGGCTAAGAAACTTCAATGCTTCAACTGTTTAGAACTGAACACTAAGGGAAAGGTCAACTTCTTGGGGGAAACGTGGTGGGGAATCGAACAACAACAGGGGTGTGGCTAACTTGTAAGGTGGGGAACGTCGCAGTGCCTGGGCTGGGCACTGGTCACCCGTTCCCCGTAAGGTTCTGTAGCTGGAGCGCGACGCTGGAGGTCAGAGCTGTGGGGAGGTGCGGAGTCTCCTGTCACTGCCCTCTTTTGCCGCCATCTTGGTGGTTGGTTGAGGGCTGTCGCGAAGGAGCAGCCGCATCAGGTCGCGGTTGTCCATCAGCAGCTGCATCAGCTCCTTGGGACAGCCCTGTCTTCGATGGCGGCGGGGCCCCGCACGGCCCGAAGGGCTCTGGAGATTCCGCTGCAAGGCAAAGCACAGGGATCCCCATGGAAGAGGCAGAGGGGCAGAGCGGGGCCGGCACCTGTGGGGCTGCCTTTGGCCTGGGAGACAGAGACTCGGGCCCAGTTGGGCTGGGCTGGCCCGGGGAAGAGGCTGCAGCAGGCAGAGCTCTGCCGCCTCTGCTTGGTGCTGTCCATGGAGCTCAGCCCCTGGGCCGCATTCCCCAGCCAGGAGCTCAGGCCCCTTCTGCCGCAGGGCATTGGCCAAAGGGTGCCCAAGAGGCCCTCAAGGTCTGCCCCATCCCGCCTGCCTGACCCCCCACCCCCCTCCTCACCTCTCGCCAGCGTCTCTGAATTCTTTTTCCGAGCGACCATCCCATGGCCATTCCTATGATGAGCAGGTCGATGAGCAGGAATGTCCTGGCCGCCCACCGGATGCGCTCAGGGTCCGACTCGTCCAGATGACAATCCTCCAGAAGCAGAGGAGAGGCATCCGTGCTGCGCTCAGGTTTGCTCACAGGGTCGAGGGGATGAGCCAAGAGCAGCAGCACGTAAAGCTGCAGCAGCGCGGAGGAGCCGTGAGCAGCCATAGTGCTCTGCCAGCAGCACCGAGGCTCTGGGCGTCTCTCTGCGAGCAGCTGTGCCTGGGCACTGGGGCGCAGCAACAGCTGGGGACAGTTGCCAGCCAGCGTGCCGTCCCCAGAGGCTGTGATGTCACAGAAGCACAGAACGCCCTGGCTGCAGAGAGCCCTGAGAGAATGTTGAGTCCAAGCTGGGAGCCATGGCGGCAAGCATGGCCAGCAGAGCGGGGCCCGAGCGCTGCGGCCTGGCTTGCCTTGCACCCGTGCCACAATGATGACTCCAGCAGCCCCTGTCAGGCCATTGCAGTATCTGATGGCCCACGCTGGGCACAAGTTCTTCCCAATGGCCAGCGTAAACCTCCCTTGGCCCAGCTTCCAAGCCTTGTTGGCATCTGCTCTCTCTTGTCCTTGCCCACCTGGCTGGCGCTGCCGTGTTGCTCGCTGGCCTGTCTGTGGGAGAAGAGGCTGTGCCAATGAGTGCTGCTCAACTTGGAGGCCATTCAAAGGAGGATTTGATTGTGCCTGCTGTGGGAAGAAGGAATATGCGTGCACATGGCCACTTCCCATAGGTTTTACCCCAGATTTTCATGAGCAGCTGTCCTAGTGAAAGTCAAGTCTGTTTTAGTGAGTATTTGAGGGCTTCCAGAGCACAGTGCCATCTCAGGGGAATTCTGCTGGTTGAGTTCTACTGAGGCTTTGAGATGAGTTGCAAATCCTGAAAATGTTCTCCTTGCCCAGGTAGTAATTTCACAGTTTAGACTCTGGGGATATTGATTGCTCAGTGTTGAGGACCTCATGTAACTTTCAGCCCCAGAAACTTTCAACCTCCAGTGATTGTCCTTGAGACAAAACCATTTGAAATCTTTTTTTCTGTGGACAGGAATTGCTTCGGTGTTACTTCACATCATCCATTAAAAATTTGATGCCTGGAACAAATCCCGAGTGCTGTGTGATTTCCTTGGTCGTGTTCTTTGGAATGGCTTCCCCCTCATTTTGTGAAGCTGGCCCCAGAAAGGTCATAGATGGGTGAGAAGTTCTGAAAGGCCAAGTGGTGCAGATCTTTGCCTCCTGTTTCGAGGTCTGCGGTGAGCTGTGAGTCCAAGAGCTGATCTGACGTGATGGTGAAAACACAGTTGTCGTGGTTTTAAAGCAGTAACTGAAAAAATACTAGAAAACTTACTTATTTCTTGCTGTGAGATATGGATTAGAGCAAGAGCAAAACAGGCTTAAAACTTAAAAGGAATAAAGAAAGTTTATTCACAAAACTACAAGAATAAGAACACCAGAATAAACTTTCAGAAAACCCTTTTATCCCGCACTACCCAGCATTCCCTTGTTCACATGACAAGATAGAGACAAAAGACTTTGGAACTTTGGTGTTTAAAACAGTCCCAATTCTTGCTAGAGTCTCTTTATCAGTGTTTGTATAGAAACAGAAATCTTCTTCTGCTAATCTATGGAGTTTCTCACAAGAAAAATATTTCTGTTATAGTTTTCTATTTGTTTGATGCCAGCTGCCCGGAAATCTGCCATCAGTTCACTCCTCCCATTTCACATCACTCTGAGGTGTGTATGGGCCATGAGTCCTCTTCATCTGTCTCTGTGAGCTTCGCAGGAAAACAGTTTTCTCATTGCCCTCAAGGCTTCAAATCTTCACTCCACTCTGTTCCAGCGCCTCACTGTATCACAATTACTCTACTTTTTACTCAAAATCCACACTTTGAACACTCCATGCTTCCCAATATACTCTGTCATGAATTAAAGGAGTTTTTTTCAGAACATGGTTGTCCATCTCCATAGCTTTAAGAGAAAAATATTTCAGCTTATAAAGCATCTCCTTATTCTCTCTTCCCTATCTAAAACTTAAGCCTTGTTTTTGTCCTATATTTTTCTAATACTAAAAAAAAAAAAATCTGTGTTTTTCTAAAAGTGAAAAAAAAAAATAAAAAAATAAAGTAAAGAGTAGAAACAGAATAATATTTCTGAGAGGCAGGACATTTTTTAGTTTGTGTTGTCCGATGGAACAACAGTCACTTGAAGAAATTCCATATAGTAGAACATGTCACATTTGTCAATTTTAACCTGAAATTTATTAACAGGAATGTCTGTACTGCGAACATGTGTTAAGTATAGGAATATATTGCATGTTTTCCTACTTGTAAGAAGTAAATTTCTGTCTTTACAAGCTAACACCATTAATTTCAGCTCTTAGTTATTCCCATTGCATATTCTTTTAAACAGACTTAATCAGACAAATTTTGTGTTATTTAGCAAGTAATGCTTGGTTATTACTACAAGTTCTTGAAGTCATAACACTTAAAATTGCAGTACATATATATTATTCTTACTATGATGATGTGAGTTGGCTGCTAGTCATTTAACTATATATAAGGTCTTACTATTTCTTAGTGCAATTACTTAAAATAAGTGTCTTGGAAATTGTTTTTATTTTTAGATTTAAAACTGTTCTTACTAAAGTTGATTTGTTAAAGATTGGACAATGTATATTTAATAATTAATGTTCCCCAGTGATATTTATTGTCAGTCAGGATTCACTTTACAGTCAATAAATAACCTAAAAAATCTGAATTTTGTAGCCAGTTTTGTCTAATTCTTAGAGCAATGCTTTGGGAAATTGGAGATATATATATATGAATATAAATATGTATATCTGCTATATACCTTTTTTATGACGGTTTTGTCCTACTACTGCAAATGTTTCTTTTTGTTTGTTTTTTCCTAACATACATAAAATTTTCTTAACCATATTTAAAGCTACCAGCTTGTTATTCTGACAAAACCCTGTGAGAATAAATTATTTTTATTAATACTCTACATGTCAAAACCTTGCAGTCAGTCAAATAACAGAAGGAGTGTTCATTGTCTCTCTCCCCCACTGATGCTGTTCTAGGAGTTGGAGTTAGAAGATTCAGACATCAAGTGAAACAGTGAAAGATGATAAGAAAACACTTGATTCTCACAAGGTATTTCCTACTAAAAGAGATTGTTTTGCAGTTTTGTTTGCTCTTGACACTATTTTGAGTAAATGTGAATTCCTAAGACATGCTCAAGGCAATTAAATATTTATGCTCTCCAAACTCAATTTTTAAGCAACATTTTCTGTTTACAAGAATCAGGTTTGCTTTGGTTTTATCTCTTTTCTTTCAGGTTACAAGACAGATTTTTTTATTATTATTTTCATTGGGGGAAAAAGATATGTATTTATAGTGTTTGTGAAGACTTTGCTCAGCTGAAAAAAGTAATAGGTAACATGAGTATAACATTGTGTTCTTCCATATTTCTATTTTTAAGTCCTATTACATGTGATATTTTCCATTTTGCCTTCTATTAGGCCTGAAATTGGAAACTATTTAAAACCTAACAAACCCCGGAGTTTATCCCTGTTCTTTGAATAGCAACAGAAGTATGGCTGTCATGGTTTGACACATCAATGAAGAACAGCCTCTGCTCTGCAGCAGGTACTCAAGTGGAACTTTTGCAAGTGGGCTCTCATCAGGAGTGAAACACTGGCTGCTGACTCTGCTGCTTTTGGTCACAGACTGCTGCCTTTATGAACCAGGTTTGTCCTTCTGCTTCTTTTGTGTTTTATATAGACTTGATTACAAATGAGGCACTTGTCCTCTTACCTGGGAGTTGCAGCAGGTCAGCAGCAGCAGGAGTTACTGGCTGCTTCCCATCAGCTGACTCCTTTTAGCCAACCCTTCCCATTTCCTGCGCCAATCCGATTTTTCCAAGCAATTAGGAAGAAAACTAAACCATAACTTTTACAAAATCACTTTAGGGAAGATGTTGCTTAATTGTTTGCTTCATTCAAATGAACACTTCTAACATTCACTTCTCTGAGTAAGAATGCCTTTTATGAGAAGCTGCTAAAAATAGGAATTTGAGAGCAGGGATGTTAAAAGTAGGGCCAGAGAGGAGCAAATTTGTCGCAGGGCAAGTTCTGTTTGCACTGAGGGAGTACTATCAATTTTGTCTCTGTCCTGTCTTTCACTGGTCCTGAAACAACAGTGCCTGCTTGAACAAACCTGCTCCTCAGGAGTGATTGGATCTGGTGCTCTGGGTGTTAGCAGCTGCAGTGCTGAACCACAGGCAGACATGAGATCTGACTGGATCACCCTTGCTAACATTTTCATGTAGAACCCATAACTCACTTGATCAGCAACACTTGCTTGAATGCTGCCTTTTGCCTTGGCTCTTCCCACTAAATAGTTCTTGAGCTGGGAAGTGGTCCTGATCTAAGAATCTGCAGTAATCTTTAATTCTGCCTTTATAACTCAGGAAACCACAGTAACCTTCATTTTAGAATGTGAACATTTTTTGGACAAACACTGAATTGTAGCTTCATTGACATGAGCTAAAGTAAGCTCTTTCAGTGGTCCTAGAGTGGTAGCTGTAAAAGGCAATCAGAGTGAAGATCCTGAATAATTTTCTTTTCCAGCCAGGTTTTAATGTATTTCCCCTGCAAATCAATTCATGTATCATAGAGCTCAATTACCTGCCCATAAAATGAGAGTTGTTGCTCAGAACTGTGGAATTAGGGTAACAAGAACTGTAATGATACACTAGATAAACACTGTTGCAATACTCTCTCAGCCCTGTTAGGGTATTTTAAATTTGCAGCAGATCTCAGTAAGGATGAGAAAATGCTGAGCTACATAAAAATGATGGAGACTGGAGGAGAAATTAGCCTTGCAGTGTTCTACAGTCCCAACATTTCCAACCACCACACCTGGTAGTGAAAATGCTGGTTTGTATTTGAAAAAAAGGAACTGCAATCAATCAAATGCACTGCCAAGTATAAATTAATTTCTGTAAGTCAAGTCCCTTAGGAACAATTCCTTAATAAAAGATCTGTTTCAAATCTCCTAAGTCTTCTAAAACCAACCCCAACAAAACACAGAAAACATAGTGTCTTTATTTGACCTGTCCTAGACTTCATTTATTTATTTACAGTCTGAAGGATGAGTCAAGTACCTGCAGTGGTGCCTTTAGCAATGCAAAACAAAATATTTTGAATATTCTTATTTAGCGTTCCAGTTTTAATGAGCTTGGAGCATAGTGAAGGAGATCAGATGTTTGCAGGTTCTGGATGAGGGTAGAAATAATTAAAAAGCATCTTAAAAGTAACATCATATTTTTGTCAGCCATCTCTTCAGGGACTACTTTAAATCCCAGAATGTTCAAGAGCCATCATCACTGTACAAACAGAAGCTCCAACTGAACGAAACCAGAAGAAGTGGATATGGCAAATTCTCTGGTCCAAGTGGTGATATTAATCTGGTGAGGCTCTGGATTCCCATTTCAGACATACTATCACAGCTTAAATATAGGAAAAAATTGGGATTTTACTTTGCTGTGGTCTCTTTTTGTTTTGCAAAATATGTGATAGTTAATATATGAGTAAAATCTTGTATAAAAACAGGTTTGTTTTTTGGTTTTTTTTCTAACAAATAGCCAAATGCATATTACCTGCCTTGCTGGAAAATAATTGAGGTCTTCCTCTAAGAAATTTTTTCTCAGAGTGCCTTTCTTTGTGATTTGTGTTCTTATCTTAGGAAGATACAGGAGTTGCTCATTTTAATGCTGTCCAGCAGACTATTCCATGCTTTCTCAGCTGTTTGGATCTGCAGTTCAGGATTGGACCAAGAAAAATGGTGATGGGATGAAATTATTTTTATTCTTAAATGAGGACAATTCCATTTTTAAACATACACATGTGCTTCCAATGCTTTCAGTAGTCAAGGATGAAATTTTGAACAGACATGAATTCCTCAGTCTTTGTTTCTTTTTCCCTGAAGGATGGAATTTGGACTTTGCCCACCAGTGCAGTCCTTGCTATGGGCAGATGTTTCTTCTGTTCTTCTTACCAGCAGTAGGAGTGGTTGGACACTGAACCTCAAAGAAGAGGGAGCTAACATCCCTTACCTGGATAAGTCCCACAGGTAAGCACCTTGGAGAAGTTCTTCAACCAAAACCAGTTCCTGTAAGGCTTTCCAGCCCTTGACAGGAAATAAGCTGATTCCTGCAGGCTGCAACATGAAGACTTCCAGACTGAAGTGAGCATCCTGCTATAAGGAAGGATTTGGGAGTAGTGAGTCATCATTTGTATGGGAAATTAATCTGTGATTTTTATTTATTGTTTTTTTTCATTTGAAGTAACATCACATCATCATAGAGAGACATTGTCTGTCATTTCTGGTGTGGATACCTGAATAACTCAGCTAGACAGGTAGCATGATAAGGTAATACAATGCAGATATTGAAAGGAATTTTTTGGATGATTTTTTTGTTAGTTCAAGCTGCAGTCCCTGATTTATTCAGGCTTTGAAGTACCATGCAAGCCTTTCCCACAGAAGAAATTCTGTTTTATGTAAATAATGCACTGTGCAGTAAACTAGAAGAAAGCAGGGAGCATAGAGCATGAAGTTAGTGTTTCATGCAGGTGTTTGAAGGCAATGTGGGATTCCAGAGCTTAGTGTTTGAATTGCAACTTGAATTTCCTTCTTTGCTGTTATTTAGACTGCTCTGAAGTAGTCATGAGAAGCAAAAATGAAAGGCAATGTTGTTTGATGGGGACTGTGGTAGGGCTTTCTTGCCAGATTTGAAATGGCTTGAATTGATTAAAATCTCCAGGTGAGGGGAAGATTGTATCCATTCCTCTCTCTTATTAAAGCAAATTTTCCAAGAGGGATGTAAAATTGCAGTTGAGGGTTGGGGTGGTTTTTTCTTTTTTCCCTTCTTTCATGTGCAACCTAACAACTCCAATTTCACAGGCCTATTTAACATTTGATCCCTAAAAGTCAGTCCTTTGCTTTGTATTTTGGGCACTTGTTCATCTTGGGGAATTTGTCATCTTCTCAGGGCATTGAAGGTCAACCAAATGCTGCAGGTTTCATTCTTCCTTTCATATGGTCTATGTCCTGGGGTTTGACTCTTAAGCAGAGCTATTTTTTTATTTTGCAGCCTAGCAGTTGTACGGTGGGGCTGTGTGCAGGTGAATTCACTTGAGAACGATGGGTAAATCAGCTCCTGGGAAGATGTGCACTGCTTGGCCCCGATGCTTCAGCATGCTTGAGGTCAGCTTGGCTGTCTCTGACTGTCTAATAATAATGCAGAATGATAGAATTAAGTATTCATTGTAATTGGTGATCAATAAGATTTGTTTTCAGCTAAATCTGCATGCTAGTTTCTAAAGCACTCCAGTCTGTTTCATCAATGACCTTTGTGATTTTAGCTTAAGCTTTCTAGTTTCTGCTGTTGTTATTTTCTGCCCTGTCGCTGTGAGAGGAAGGGATGATGGCTGGAGGTTTGGCAGTCAGCGAGGGCCTGGCCACCACTGCAGTTCTGTACACTCAGCCTTGGAGATGTGATCAGGAATGTGCTGTTAGTTGCCAGTTTTGTATTGCAAAGACTGAGCATGCTGCCATCACTGTGTTTGATGAGTGAGTTTTCATTGGTTTGGTCCAACTCCAAAGCAGCCTTAATTTGAAGGTGGAATTCTTTGTGGATGAGGCTGTGAAGAATATGGTGTTTGTACTCCCATCCTACGGGCAGTACGGTAGAACAACTCCTAACTGATTTGGTAATAAAGACCTAGTTTTTCTTCACTAAACCTGCCCTAGCCAAATTCATCAGCTGGTGATAGCTATCTCTGGAGTGGGAGTTCTTTATTGAGTTGATTGACAATTTGATATACTTTGTCAAGCTGTGTTGTTTAGTTTCTGTTGATCCAGAGACACCTGAGGCTCCTTTTGCTTCCTAAGGGATTAAAGTAGCAAGCACTTAGAATGAGATATTGGGAAGATGGGTGCAGGAGACTTTGTAATTTACTATGGAAAAACATAATAATGATGATGAATATTTCAGGTGGAAATGATAGTATTTCACTATATACTATGTGAAATGCTTTTATGTGATTTTTTTTCATTTCTCTTTTATTTTTTAATCCTGGATAAATTAAATGAGGCTTTTGGGGAAAGCATGAGCTGGAATTTCTATTGAGGTTGATAACCTCTGATTCTGCTCTCATTTGTCTGTCTGCTGGAACTTGTAGCAAACTAGCTATGTCCAAGTTTAATTGTGTAATAATTATCTTTCAAATTGAGCCTTTCTCACTTGGTGCTGATGTATTTGGGGGAGGGAGGGGAATGGAGAGTAAAGAGCTCCTTTCATGAATACAATTTTAATTTCATCTTGCTGATTTGAGCCTTTCCAAGATTCAAGTGAGCATTGGATCAGGTTGGAACTGAGGGGATGACTCATGACTCTGGCATAAAAACTACATTGCATTCCACATATTGGGAGTTTTCTGTTGCCCACAAGAAAGTTCAGGAAAAAAAAGAAAAATATAGAAATGGGTTTCAAATTTCCTGTGCTATTTTCAGTTGACTCCTCTTTCTGGAGGTGCCTTAGCAAGTGTAGGACATCTGAAAAACTTGGAACTGCAACTTTCTTGTTGAGGCTCTGATGAACATTGCTTCTGTCATCAAGTTCTTGTGTTCATACTTTGAACTTAGCTGAGTAATGTTGGTATCAGCAGACTCTGCTAAAGCCATGCCTTCCTAATTAATAATGCATTCCTAATAAAAAAAAAAAAAATCTATTTCTTCATGTATTTAATTACCTAGTGAGTGTAAGACTGAATGAAGTTAATACCGTGCAGATTTCAAGCAAAACGCTGCTTTTTAATGTGCTTCAGTATAGGCTATGCACAAGTCAATAGACATGATTTTTAAGCCTCAGTTACCTTTCATTACCCTGTGCATATTCAAATTCAGATTGATGAATGCTGAACCAAAAGCAGACATCATAGAGTTAATTGAAGTTCTTTAAATTCAGAGGCAAACTATTTTCATAGCTTTGTTTTGAGGGTGGGTTGCTTTTGATGTCTCGGGTTTTTTTGGCTAAGGCAATGGCAAACATTTATTTATCCTGCTCCCTCCCCATTTTCCACCATCGTTGTTGCCAGTGATGCCTGCAGTGCTCAGTGGTCAATGACCCTCAGCCAGGGTGAGCTGCAGGAGCCTTACAGACGGGCCTGTTCTTTCTCCCAGTGCTAGAACAAGTGCAACAGCACAGTGCCATTTTGCTAAAAGCTAATATTTTTCCCAGCAGCTTCTTCTCCAGGCAGAATGAAATGCTTTCTTCAAGAGCAACCACATCTTTCCTCTGCCTGAAAGGTTGTGTTTGTTTGGGTTTTTTCTCTTGCTTTAGGTGAGAGATAAAAAAAAAATGAAGAGGAAAGCCCAAGGAAATGCCAAAAGTACCAAGTGGTAGTAATTTTGTGTGAGTGTCTCCATTTACACTTCAAACTTGCTCTTGGAGAACTTGGAGCTGCATTTAAAATGTATTTTGGTAGGTGGTCTGCTGCTGACTATCTGCATTTCTTCTTCCATTTCTTTTCTGTGCTTGTTTGGTATTGCTGCTGAATGTCCCCAAAGAGTAAAGTGGTGTGGAAGAGTTGAGGAAGCAGCTTTTGAAATTCTAAAGCTGATGTGTAGGTTTTGTTCCTCTTGGATTTTTAAAAGCAGGTATGTCATCCAAGTTAACTTTCTTCAGCAAGTAACAAGATTGTCGTCCTTCCACTGATGCTCTGTATTTTAACAGAGGTATTTGATGGTGCTGGAAAGGAGCAAGATGCAGAATGAGTTTGAGAGAAGTGATTTAAAGTGGGAGCACAGATGCTTGATTCGAAAAATCAAAAAACGGATGTTTTGTTTTGTAGGAAAATGAAATCTAATCCTATTTGAGGGTCAACAGGATAAATACAAAGAACTAAATACAGATGTAGATACATATATACATATATGCGTATATATATATATATATATATATGTATAACCCCGCCCCCCGAAATCTATGAAGCAGGACTGATTGGTGCCATAGCCCAGGCAGCCTGTGGATCTAATTGCCTGCCTGTATTCAGCCCTTGCCTGGATGCCAGGGGAGACGTCTCTGGATTTGTCTCCAGACAGCTTTCCAGGGATGATCCTGCTCCTTTCCTGGTGCCCCAGAGTGCTGCAAGCCCCCCATCCTGGGGCCATGGGGATGCCTGCCGGGGCCTTTAGGGTCCCCCCTAAAGGGCAGACAGGGTTTGACTGCAAGCTTCCTTGGAAGGTGGAGGCAGGTGAATATTGGCCACCTTCTTCTTTCCCGCTGCCCTCCGTGCTCTTGCAAAGCCTGCTGGGGCACTGGGGCTCTCCATTGCAGGCAGTCTGGAGCTGCCATGCAAAGCCATCTCTCAAGGAGTCCCCAGGTCTCAGGTGCAACCTCAAGAAAATGACACAGCAACGTGTAGAAAACGTGAACTTTATTCACTTGACTACTTCTAAAATCTACAATCCAACGTTACTAGAAGACTATGGGGTAAGAATCTTAAGGCTAAGAAACTTCAATGCTTCAACTGTTTAGAACTGAACACTAAGGGAAAGGTCAACTTCTTGGGGGAAACGTGGTGGGGAATCGAACAACAACAGGGGTGTGGCTAACTTGTAAGGTGGGGAACGTCGCAGTGCCTGGGCTGGGCACTGGTCACCCGTTCCCCGTAAGGTTCTTTAGATGGAGCGCGACGCTGGAGGTCAGAGCTGTGGGGAGGTGCGGAGTCTCCTGTCACTGCCCTCTTTTGCCGCCGTCTTGGTGGTTGGCCTCCTCGGCTGAGAGCTGTAGCGAAGGAGCAGCCGCATCAGGTCACGGTTTTGCCTGAGCAGCTGCATCAACTTGGTGGGACAGCCGAGTCTTCGATGGCGGCGGGGCCCCGCACGGCCCGAAGGGCTCTGGAGATTCCTCTGCAAGGCAAAGCACAGGGATCCCCATGGAAGAGGCAGAGGGGCAGAGCGGGGCCGGCACCTGTGGGGCTGCCTTTGGCCTGGGAGACAGAGACTCGGGCCCAGTTGGGCTGGGCTGGCCCGGGGAAGAGGCTGCAGCAGGCAGAGCTCTGCCGCCTCTGCTTGGTGCTGTCCATGGAGCTCAGCCCCTGGGCCGCATTCCCCAGCCAGGAGCTCAGGCCCCTTCTGCCGCAGGGCATTGGCCAAAGGGTGCCCAAGAGGCCCTCAAGGTCTGCCCCATCCCGCCTGCCTGACCCCCCACCCCCCTCCTCACCTCTCGCCAGCGTCTCTGAATTCTTTTTCCGAGCGACCATCCCATGGCCATTCCTATGATGAGCAGGTCGATGAGCAGGAATGTCCTGGCCGCCCACCGGATGCGCTCAGGGTCCGACTCGTCCAGATGACAATCCTCCAGAAGCAGAGGAGAGGCATCCGTGCTGCGCTCAGGTTTGCTCACAGGGTCGAGGGGATGAGCCAAGAGCAGCAGCACGTAAAGCTGCAGCAGCGCGGAGGAGCCGTGAGCAGCCATAGTGCTCTGCCAGCAGCACCGAGGCTCTGGGCGTCTCTCTGCGAGCAGCTGTGCCTGGGCACTGGGGCGCAGCAACAGCTGGGGACAGTTGCCAGCCAGCGTGCCGTCCCCAGAGGCTGTGATGTCACAGAAGCACAGAACGCCCTGGCTGCAGAGAGCCCTGAGAGAATGTTGAGTCCAAGCTGGGAGCCATGGCGGCAAGCATGGCCAGCAGAGCGGGGCCCGAGCGCTGCGGCCTGGCTTGCCTTGCACCCGTGCCACAATGATGACTCCAGCAGCCCCTGTCAGGCCATTGCAGTATCTGATGGCCCACGCTGGGCACAAGTTCTTCCCAATGGCCAGCGTAAACCTCCCTTGGCCCAGCTTCCAAGCCTTGTTGGCATCTGCTCTCTCTTGTCCTTGCCCACCTGGCTGGCGCTGCCGTGTTGCTCGCTGGCCTGTCTGTGGGAGAAGAGGCTGTGCCAATGAGTGCTGCTCAACTTGGAGGCCATTCAAAGGAGGATTTGATTGGGCCTGCTGTGGGAAGAAGGAATATGCGTGCACATGGCCACTTCCCATAGGTTTTACCCCAGATTTTCATGAGCAGCTGTCCTAGTGAAAGTCAAGTCTGTTTTAGTGAGTATTTGAGGGCTTCCAGAGCACAGTGCCATCTCAGGGGAATTCTGCTGGTTGAGTTCTACTGAGGCTTTGAGATGAGTTGCAAATCCTGAAAATGTTCTCCTTGCCCAGGTAGTAATTTCACAGTTTAGACTCTGGGGATATTGATTGCTCAGTGTTGAGGACCTCATGTAACTTTCAGCCCCAGAAACTTTCAACCTCCAGTGATTGTCCTTGAGACAAAACCATTTGAAATCTTTTTTTCTGTGGACAGGAATTGCTTCGGTGTTACTTCACATCATCCATTAAAAATTTGATGCCTGGAACAAGTCCCGAGTGCTGTGTGATTTCCTTGGTCGTGTTCTTTGGAATGGCTTCCCCCTCATTTTGTGAAGCTGGCCCCAGAAAGGTCATAGATGGGTGAGAAGTTCTGAAAGGCC
The DNA here is from genome assembly GCF_971803275.1 of Cyanistes caeruleus. Taxonomy (NCBI): domain Eukaryota; kingdom Metazoa; phylum Chordata; class Aves; order Passeriformes; family Paridae; genus Cyanistes; species Cyanistes caeruleus. Next base: position 68,767,722 of record NC_141705.1, read on the forward strand.
AAGTGGTGCAGATCTTTGCCTCCTGTTTCGAGGTCTGTGGTGAGCTGTGAGTCCAAGAGCTGATCTGACGTGATGGTGAAAACACAATTGAACCTTTTTGCAGCAGGGTGGATGGATAGAAGCAAAGCACAGCACGGCTGGCAGCCGCAAATGAATTAAAATGCATCCCTGGAATATGTTTCTTGGATTGTTCTTCTAGTATTGTGGTAGTAATTCTGATGTCTGAGTAGTGAACAAGCAACAAGTAGTGAACACGTGATTTGTAGTCAATTTTCTATTTCTTATGTAGTGGAGAGTATGGATGCTAGCTTTGGAGCAGGCTGCAGAGAGCTGCAGAAACTGCAGGCCCCATGGCCTATCAGTCCTGCCCGAGAAGCTAGCCTGGGAATTCATAGGAGGATTTCAAAACAATCCTCACAGACAGAAAACAACTGCCAGGTGCTGTTTGTCTGTCCTCTTGTTTTCCTTGCAGGAGAAAGTCAGGGGGGTGGTGAGCCCCGCTGACCAATGATGGTGATGTAGCACTTTACTAAGCAATAAGAGTTTCCTTTCTGTACTTTCCACGTATCTGTCTATTAGACAAGCCTAGAGTAATAAAGTAGAGAAGATTCTCCTGTTGTGACTCCCTTGAGAGTCCGTGTCGTTCTTTCCCACCGTTCCCAATCAGAACGACAGAGGAGATTTTTAAGAATTGTGTTTTTCTCTCCTGGTTGAGGAATGTGTTCTTCACGGGCTGAATCTTCATATCACTTTGTTTTTGTAGAAGAGCAGTTTCAGCAGCAGATGATTCTCCTTGCCCTCCTTTTCATTTTTCTTGTCTGTATTATTGCCTGGCAGGTTAACCTTTTCAAATTGCGTGCTGCAAAACGTTACTACTAAGGATAGTTGGTGTCCAAACAGGTTCTTTTCTCGCTTGGATTTCAACTATTGCAGGATGAAAGGTTTCTAATGAAGCTACAGAATTGCATATCACTGGGACCTTGACTTCTTCCCTGCTTGGATCTAGATAAAGAGATTCTTGCCAATTGAACTGCTGACATATTATGTAGAGATCAGGAGTGGCCACCACAAGTGGTACTGAATTCTTGGAAATGTGGTGATTTTTGTTAGAAATGATTTTAGCTTCGACAGTGCAAGCTTATCATATCCATCTGCATTTGTGTTCTATTAATCATGGGCTTTTGTATTAAGCATGGGCTTCAGTTTGCTGTCTTTTTGTCACTTCTTCAAATACCAGTTTTCTACACCTGCTGGCTTGTTCCTTCTGACTTCAAATGGTATCTCTTGGGCACATAACTTCATCTTATTGTGAACAGCGCAAAGAACATGTTTTGGTCTGTCTTGATTTGATGGAGTGATTGCTGTGGAAGGACTGGGAGGTTTTGTGGTTTAAGGTGAAAGAAGTTCAGCAGCCTTGGCAAGTAAGTGTGCCAGTTTACAAGGTGAATCTACAGAAACCCCCGTGCTTCAGCTGCAATGTACAATCTCTGAGGCTGCTGCTGTCGGGGTGCCTTTGTTCTGTTGGTTTGGGAACCCATATTCTACACAGCATCATTTGTCAGAACTCCATTTCACTTGTACAGTCCCTCTGTTTTCCCACTTCTGAATGATGGTTTTCTCTGTGCCTTTAACATGGGGAATTCTGGGTGATAAAAATAATACATATTCCATAATGTTTTACGTTTCCTCTTGGAGTTTTTTCTAGTTTTCAAATAATTACCTTTTGTTTCTAGCTGGGGGCAAAATGCATTTGCAGTTTCAGTGGTTTTTTTTCCCAATTTCTAATCTTACTTGGGCACTAGATAAGGGAGAAAAATGCCCTAGTTTCATGGAAAAGATTCTGTGTTATTCCATGCCTTGAAATGAATTAAAATACGGTTCTATTGCTCTCTCTTTCATTTCTTCTCTTCATTTGGTAGAGTTTAGAAATCTCTTGCCATGAACTAGGTAGTGCAGAGTGCCTGCCTTGCTGTGTTGAACTCCTGGGTGAGCATGCCAGGCTTAGTTTAGAGATTTGCTTTTAAACATCCCTTATTCCTTGTGAAATCTATCATTTGGTTTGTTTGTAGTTGTGTTAGAAGATAAAGAGGAGGGGGATCACCCTGGAAAATTTGTCATCTGAACTGAATTTGTACCCTTTAGGCCATCAGTGACTGCTCCTTAGCTTTCTCAAGGCATGAAGGACACTGGGAGTTCCTCCCAGACTCTTCTTTTGGGACAGCAGTCCTTTCTCTTTGGCTCCATGAGATGCTCTGCACAGGAGTGCTTGAGCTCTGAAGGGCAGGGGCATTCCATGAGGGTGAATAATAAAGAACTCCTGTAGCCTGAACTGTTTCCAACTTAACCCAGCAGAAGGAATTGTTTCCCAATTCTGAGTCTAATGGTGCTGCTGACAAATTGTGCAGTTTCAGAGCAGCAGTGCAAGATGTGCAAGGGGCTTGTGTGGAGGGAGAGCAGCAGCTTGTAACACTGGACCTTTGTCCCGTGGGCAGCTGTGCGGTTTTAAGCGGGAATGTTCCGGAGGGGTGTGGAATTGAAGAAATGTTTGGAAGATTTGTAGGTTTGTTGCTGTAGGTGTGAAGGGTGGGGACAAGTCTTGTCCAGTGACGGAGCAATGATTAGGTAAGGTACTGGGAGAGCATCTGAGGATGGTGTTGCTGTTGCATGTGATTTTTCTGGAGGCCATCTGATGCACACAAGATTTGTTATGACTACCAGGATTGCAACTAAACAGAATGCAGTCATTTTTCTTGTAATTTAGTGCAGCATCTTTTGATCCGTGATGAGCTGAAGGCTCAGTGCACAAGGCTGAAAGGAAATGGCACGCTCTCAAGAGATTTTGGTCTTTGCGGCTTCATGAAGGTGGATAGGACATAATTCCTTCGCTCATTGGAGCTGCAGAGTTTAGTTTGATCTCCTCTGTTTCTAAGCAGTGCTAAAAGGTGTTCCTTCCCTCAATTTTGATGGCAGCAGAGAGTCAGCTAATGAATGTGGATCTAGGTAAGGTTTGTGGAACAAAATCAAACACAATTGTCTGAAAAGCTGTTAGACATGCCTACAGTCAGTGTCAACAGAGAAGGAAGAGGTTAAAATTCCATCTTAATTTTAGAGCTCTTCCTCTCTTCTGCCTGCTTTTCCCATAGTGCATATGGAACCAGCATAGTTCATTTGATCCCTACCCCTGAGTGCAGCAGCTCACCTGCTTTCTGCTGCCCGCCTTTGCTTTCTTGTCAGATGGAAACACTGAAATAGAAAAGGTGATGTGACTTAATTGACTTCATTCAAATGCCTTGGCAATTGAATTTCTGTCTCTTGGCTGGATACTCAGCATCTCTAAGTGCAGAATCCTCCCTGGCACCGTATATCCTCGCCTTGTCCCTCAAATATTTTTTGAGGGACCACCACCACTCAAATATTTTCCTTTCATTGTAAAGTGAGTGAGATTTTACTCAGGTGGAATTCTGCAGTGTTAGGGAATGAAGGCTTTTTCCTTCCTCATTTTTTTATAATGAATTTCTTTTTTATTCTATTCACACCTTCTGAGTGAGCCTTTCATAAGGGCTTCTGTATTTCACAGCGGCTACACCTATTTGGGTCTGAAGACTTTGATACAATTGTAATCACTTGGAAATGGAACCTGTTTGATTTGTATGGAAGGCAGCCATTCTCCCTGTTCCAAACTTCCTAAAATAGTTTATCCACGTTGAAAAAAAAAATACCTCTTGGAGATAGTGAAGACAGTGCATGATGGTGATTCCAGGGATGGATAAGAAGGACCATCACCTTCCTCACACCAGCAAACTTGAGACTAATAGTCAGGTCTGCAGTTCTAATTTTAATCCACAGTAATCTACAGACAATCCTTTATTATTTAAAAAGCTGATACCGTCAAGTTGGAAGCAAGCTGAAGTTGGAAGAGTTAGGTTTCTTCAAAGCTCTTGTTTCCAGCAGGATTGGAGAGCCTTTACCTTTTGTAACAGGAAGGTTTTAAATTTGTAATGCTGACCTTGCAACTGGAACTTGGTGGCTCCATTGTTGCACTTGCAGCAGCCAGATGACCTCAAAGGAGAAGTGCGTTGTTCTGACTTCTGTGGAAGCAGTGGCTGCAAATACCATCAGGAAGTGCTGGACTGGCAGGACATTGGATGGATGCTCTTAGGCCACAGAGCTGGAAATATCAGCTGTAGCCACATGGTAAGTCCATTTATGTAATTCCAAATCTGTTCCTCACACGATCTGTGCTCCTCTATTCTGTATCAGCTTGGTGAGGAGGTAGATGAGACTGTTGGGGGAAAGAAACCACTTATATTTAAAGCAGAGTAACTGTCCTATTATAAATGATGAAGATAAACCTGTGAGGCTACCAAAGAAATCTTTCTTTGTCTTCCAGTTAATAACTTCAAATGGATAACAAATCTATGCTGTATAATCTGCTTTGGATGGATTTCCTTTGGAACATGTGCTTCTTCCTGAATTACAGAACTGCAATATTTTCACTGCTTCCCAGCTCTGCCATCCCAGCATCTCCCCTGCTTCCCAGCCCTCTGCCATCAGCATCTCCCCTGCTTCACAGCTTCCCAGCCAGGTCAGTGCACTGGGGGCCGGGGTGGGCAGTGGGTTATGGGGTTTTGGGATGCGCAGGGATCCCAAAGGAGCCCCTGTGGAATGGGCCCGACATCCCAGCGTGCTCCCGGTGCCCCGGCAGGGCGGTTTGCCTGGAGAAGCTGTCAGGCAGGATTTGCTGGGTTTTTCACAGCTCTGATTTCTCCATCCCCCGGAGTGCCCTTGCTAAGAGGAAGCATTGATTGCTGCCAGGCAGCACACACACGTGGGAATGTGATTCATTCCGGCCCAGGCCTCAGAATAACTTCTGTGAGCTGTTATCCCTGCTAAAATGAGCCTTTTCACAGTTCTCTATTTCCACCTAGCGCACACACACACACACACAGTAAAATTACAGAGGGAAATAAACTTCCCTTGGCTTGGGAAGAAATTTTGTGTTGTTGTAGGGAGCTCTTTCTGAAGGAATAACAGGTGCCTTTCTACTACAATAATTTATATGGAAACCCAGCACCGTGTTTATTTGGTGTCAGTCTAGGGTGAACAGAAACCAGCACAGGCAGCTGGAAACAAAGGTCCTCTCGTCCCATTCCACAATATTGGTGTTAAAAATCTCTGTTCAAGGCCAGATTCCACCACAGGAATCTGGCTAAGAAAATAAGAGCTTATTCAATAAGAAAATGCCGCACTCAGAATGTTTCTTTGCATTAGGATTTTCCCAAGTATCTCGTTTAGCTTTTGTTAATAGGTTAAAGGTAAAAGGGTTTTGGTAACCCTTTTTAAGTGTACCTATTTCCTCTGTTCAATGGGAGAACAGGAGTGCAAAGCCCTATGGACGGGGGCTGCTGGAGAGATCCTATAAACCTGATTATGTCCTAGAGACCTGAGTCATCATTTCATCCCATTGCAAAGTCTCTTATTCTTTCTGTCCTGGGTTGCAGTATATTCTATCACCATCCTCATGTACTGTTGAAACCAGGTGAGGCAGTGCTCCCTGCCTCCCCCCGCCCCGGGCTACCTTCTGTTAATGGGCCCATCAATGCCCTGCCCCATGACTCATAGATAACTTCCCCCTGTATTGTCCCCTGTTAATGGGCCCACCACTGCCTTGCTGCATGACTCAGAGATAACTTCCTCCTGGACTGTTTTCTGTTAATGGCTCATCAAGGCCTTATCTCATGACTCACCATCCCATTGTGAGATGCTCCTCCCCGAGGGAGGAGCCAAGCATTCCATACTGGATATAAGCTGAGAATTCGAACACCACAGCAGCCCTTACCTACGGGACTTCCAGAGGACAGGAGCTACTGCTGGACTTTCAGCTGAAGACCAGACCCGCTTTCTTCCAGAGGATCACGCTTCAACAAGACCACCTCATCTGGACGACTACCATCACCCTAACAGGGTTCCAGGCTGTATTCTGACTCTGTCAGTGTTTTTGATATTATTGCATTTATTCTTTTTATCATTTTCCTATTAAATTATAATTCTGACTTGCGATCTCTCACTGGTTTGATTTCAAACTAGTACACTTTCAGTTCAGTTAAACCTGCAAAGAATTCAACCCTTAGAGCTTTAATATTTTTAAAGAGACATTCATGTCCAGAAGGTGTCTCAAGGTGTTTGTTCCATCAGGCTGGGTTTGATATCCCTATTAAAAATATATATGGCTCAATTGATGAGAAAATCTTCTTCAGAGAGAAGGATTTTTCTTCAGCTTAAAATCTGAACTATAAAATTGAGTACAATAAAGTGAAGAGTTGAGTCATGAAGCAAGGGATAGAAAAGAAAAATGACCATGCACATCTTGTGCTGAAATTCTTTGGATTTATTAGGAAAGGTACAGAAAAATCCTCTGTTAGGAAGCCAATTAGAATTATTTATTCTATTGAGGGGGTTTGTGCCAGATCTGAAGAAATCCCTTGAAGAAGGAAACTTATTTGAAAGCTGCAAACATAAATGTACTTTTTTTGACCGAGTGATGGAGATTCTTCAAGTCTCCTCAGAATCCCACACAATTCCAGAAAAACCCCACAAAATTCCAGAGAAGTCCCACAAAACTCCCTAAATCATTTCAAAACCCTACCAATTCACAGGAATGTCCCACAAAATCTCCACCAATTCCCAGAACATCCCACAAAAATCCCACAAAAATCCCTAAATCTTCTGAAAACTCGACCAAATTCCAGAAACGCCCCATAAAATCAGCACAGTTTCCCACAAAATTCAAGAAAAAACACCACAAAATTCCCAAAATCTTTTCAAAATACCACAAAATTCTTGAAAAGCCCCACCAAATTCCCGAAACATCCCACAAAATGTCCTCAATATCTAACAAAATCTCAGAAAAGTCCCACAAAATTCCCTAAATCTTCTCAAAACTCTACCAAATTCCAGAAAAATCCCACCGAATCCCCACAAATTCCCACAGAATACATGAAAAATCCCTGATAATTCTTCAGTTCTCTACAGAATCTCACCAAATTCCAGAAGAGTCCCTCAAAGTTCCACAAACATCCCACAAAATCTCCCCAGTATCCAACAAAATTCCAGGAAAAATCCCACAAAATTCCCTAAATCTTCTCAAAACACGACCAAATTCTAGAAAAATATCCCACCGAATCTCCACAAATTCCCACAGAATACATGAAAAATCCCTGATAATTCGTCAGTTCTCTACAGAATCTCACCAAATACCAGAAAAGTCCCCCACAGTTCCACAAGCTTCCCACAAAATCTCCCTAATATCCAACAAAATTCCAGGAAAAATCTCACACAATTCCCTAAATCTTCTGAGAACTTGACCAAATTCCAGAAACGCCCCATAAAATCAGCACAGTTTCCCACAAAATTCAAGAAAAAACACCACAAAATTCCCTAAATCTTCTCAAAACACGACCAAATTCCAGAAAAATCCCACCAAATCTCCACAAATTCCCACAGAATACATGAAAAATCCCTGATAATTCATCAGTTCTTTACAGAATCTCACCAAATTCCAGAAAAGTCCCTCAAAGTTCCACAAACAATCCACAAAAATCTCACAAAAATCCCTAACACTTCTGAAAACTTGACCAAATTCCAGAAACGCCCCATAAAATCAGCACAGTTTCCCACAAAATTCAAGAAAAAACACCACAAAATTCCTAAAATCTTTTCAAAATACCACAAAATTCTTGAAAAGCCCCACCAAATTCCAGAAACATCCCACAAAATCTCCTCAATACCCAACAAAATCCCAGAAAAATCCCACAAAATTCCCTAAATTTTCTCAAAACATAACCAAAATTCCAGAAAAATCCCACCGAATCTCCACAAATTCCCACAGAATACATGAAAAATCCCTGATAATTCGTCAGTTCTCTACAGAATCTCACCAAATTCCAGAAAAGTCCCTCAAAGTTCCACAAACATCGCACAAAATCTCCTCAATATCCAACAAAATTCAAGAAAAATCCCACAATATTCTCTAAATCTTCTCAAAACACGGCCCAAATCCTCAAAAATCCCACCGAATCTCCACAAATTCCCACAAAATACATGAGAAATCCCTCAAGATCCCTAAATCGCCTCAATATCCCACAAAATCACACAAAAATCACACAAAACCTCCACAAATTTCCACAAAATCTAAGAAAAACTCCTCAAAATTCTTCAAGTCTCCTCAGAATCCCACACAATTCCAGAAAAACCCCACAAAATTCCAGAGAAGTCCCACAAAACTCCCTAAATCATTTCAAAACCCTACCAATTCACAGGAATGTCCCACAAAATCTCCACCAATTCCCAGAACATCCCACAAAAATCTCACAAAAATCCCTAACACTTCTGAAAACTTGACCAAATTCCAGAAACGCCCCATAAAATCAGCAGAGTTTCCCACAAAATTCAAGAAAAAACACCACAAAATTCCCAAAATCTTTTCAAAATACCACAAAATTCTTGAAAAGCCCCACCAAATTCCAGAAACATCCCACAAAATGTCCTCAATACCCAACAAAATCCCAGAAAAATCCCACAATATTCCCTAAATTTTCTCAAAACACAACCAAAATTCCAGAAAAATCCCACCGAATCTCCACAAATTCCCACAGAATACATGAAAAATCCCTGATAATTCGTCAGTTCTCTACAGAATCTCACCAAATCCCAGAAAAGTCCCTCAAAGTTCCACAAACATCCCACAAAATCTCCTCAATATCCAACAAAATTCCAGGAAAAATCCCACAATATTCTCTAAATCTTCTCAAAACACGGCCAAAATCCTCAAAAATCCCACCGAATCTCCACAAATTCCCACAGAATACATGAAAAATCCCTGATAATTCGTCAGTTCTCTACAGAATCTCACCAAATTCCAGAAAAGTCCCTCAAAGTTCCACAAACATCCCACAAAATCTCCTCAATATCCAACAAAATTCAAGAAAAATCCCACAAAATTCTCTAAATCTTCTCAAAACACGACCGAATTCTAGAAAAATATCCCACCAAATCTCCACAAATTTCCACAAAATGCATGAAAAATCCCTCAAGATCCCTAAATCGCCTCAATATCCCACAAAATCACACAAAAATCACCCAAAACCACCACAAGTTTCCACAAAAATCTAAGAAAAATTCCTCAAAATTCTTCAAGTCTCCTCAAAACCACACAAAGTCCTTGAAAAGGCCCACCAAATTCCAAAAAAATCCCACAGAATCTCCACAAATTCCCACAAAAATCTAAATCAAATTCCTCAAAATTCTTCAAGTCTCCTCAGAATCCCACACAATTCCAGAAAAACCCCACCAAATTCCAGAGAAGTCTCACAAAACTCCCTAAATCATTTCAAAACCCTACCAATTCACAGGAATGTCCCACAAAATCTCTACCAATTCCCAGAACATCCCACAAAAATCTCACAAAAATCCCTAACACTTCTGAAAACTCGACCAAATTCCAGAAACGCCCCATAAAATCAGCACAGTTTCCCACAAAATTCAAGAAAAAACACCACAAAATTCCCTAAATCTTTTCAAAATACCACAAAATTCTTGAAAAGCCCCACCAAATTCCAGAAACATCCCACAAAATGTCCTCAATACCCAACAAAATCCCAGAAAAATCCCACAATATTCCCTAAATTTTCTCAAAACACAACCAAAATTCCAGAAAAATCCCACCGAATCTCCACAAATTCCCACAGAATACGTGAAAAATCCCTGATAATTCGTCAGTTCTCTACAGAATCTCACCAAATTCCAGAAGAATCCCTCAAAGTTCCACAAACATTCCACAAAATCTCCTCAATATCCAACAAAATTCAAGAAAAATCCCACAATATTCTCTAAATCTTCTCAAAACACGGCCCAAATCCTCAAAAATCCCACCGAATCTCCACAAATTCCCACAAAATACATGAGAAATGCCTCAAGATCCCTAAATCGCCTCAATATCCCACAAAATCACACAAAAATCACACAAAACCTCCACAAGTTTCCACAAAATCTAAGAAAAATTCCTCAAAATTCTTCAAGTCTCCTCAGAATCCCACACAATTCCAGAAAAACCCCACAAAATTCCAGAGAAGTCCCACAAAACTCCCTAAATCATTTCAAAACCCTACCAATTCACAGGAATGTCCCACAAAATCTCTACCAATTCCCAGAACATCCCACAAAAATCTCACAAAAATCCCTAACACTTCTGAAAACTTGACCAAATTCCAGAAACGCCCCATAAAATCAGCACAGTTTCCCACAAAATTCAAGAAAAAACACCACAAAATTCCCTAAATCTTTTCAAAATACCACAAAATTCTTGAAAAGCCCCACCAAATTCCAGAAACATCCCACAAAATGTCCTCAATACCCTACAAAATCCCAGAAAAATCCCACAATATTCCCTAAATTTTCTCAAAACACAACCAAAATTCCAGAAAAATCCCACCGAATCTCCACAAATTCCCACAGAATACGTGAAAAATCCCTGATAATTCGTCAGTTCTCTACAGAATCTCACCAAATTCCAGAAAAGTCCCTCAAAGTTCCACAAACATCCCACAAAATCTCCTCAATATCCAACAAAATTCAAGAAAAATCCCACAAAATTCTCTAAATCTTCTCAAAACACGACCAAATTCTAGAAAAATATCCCACCAAATCTCCACAAATTTCCACAAAATGCATGAAAAATCCCTCAAGATCCCTAAATCGCCTCAATATCCCACAAAATCACACAAAAATCACCCAAAACCACCACAAGTTTCCACAAAAATCTAAGAAAAATTCCTCAAAATTCTTCAAGTCTCCTCAAAACCACACAAAGTCCTTGAAAAGGCCCACCAAATTCCAAAAAAATCCCACAGAATCTCCACAAATTCCCACAAAAATCTAAATCAAATTCCTCAAAATTCTTCAAGTCTCCTCAGAATCCCACACAATTCCAGAAAAACCCCACCAAATTCCAGAGAAGTCTCACAAAACTCCCTAAATCATTTCAAAACCCTACCAATTCACAGGAATGTCCCACAAAATCTCTACCAATTCCCAGAACATCCCACAAAAATCTCACAAAAATCCCTAAATCTTCTGAAAACTCGACCAAATTCCAGAAACGCCCCATAAAATCAGCACAGTTTCCCACAAAATTCAAGAAAAAACACCACAAAATTCCCTAAACCTTTTCAAAATACCACAAAATTCTTGAAAAGCCCCACCAAATTCCAGAAACATCCCACAAAATGTCCTCAATACCCAACAAAATCCCAGAAAAATCACACAAAATTCTCTAAATCTTCTCAAAACACGGCCAAAATCCACAAAAATCCCACCGAATCTCCACAAATTCCCACAGAATACATGAAAAATCCCTGATAATTCGTCAGTTCTCTACAGAATCTCACCAAATTCCAGAAGAGTCCCTCAAAGTTCCACAAACATCCCACAAAATCTCCCCAGTATCCAACAAAATTCCAGGAAAAATCCCACAAAATTCCCTAAATCTTCTCAAAACACGACCAAATTCTAGAAAAATATCCCACCGAATCTCCAGAAATTCCCACAGAATACATGAAAAATCCCTGATAATTCGTCAGTTCTCTACAGAATCTCACCAAATACCAGAAAAGTCCCCCACAGTTCCACAAGCCTCCCACAAAATCTCCCTAATATCCAACAAAATTCCAGGAAAAATCTCACACAATTCCCTAAATCTTCTGAGAACTTGACCAAATTCCAGAAACGCCCCATAAAATCAGCACAGTTTCCCACAAAATTCAAGAAAAAACACCACAAAATTCCCTAAATCTTCTCAAAACACGACCAAATTCCAGAAAAATCCCACCAAATCTCCACAAATTCCCACAGAATACATGAAAAATCCCTGATAATTCGTCAGTTCTCTACAGAATCTCACCAAATTCCAGAAAAGTCCCTCAAAGTTCCACAAACAATCCACAAAAATCTCACAAAAATCCCTAACACTTCTGAAAACTCGACCAAATTCCAGAAACGCCCCATAAAATCAGCACAGTTTCCCACAAAATTCAAGAAAAAACACCACAAAATTCCTAAAATCTTTTCAAAATACCACAAAATTCTTGAAAAGCCCCACCAAATTCCAGAAACATCCCACAAAATCTCCTCAATACCCAACAAAATCCCAGAAAAGTCCCACAAAATTCCCTAAATTTTCTCAAAACATAACCAAAATTCCAGAAAAATCCCACCGAATCTCCACAAATTCCCACAGAATACATGAAAAATCCCTGATAATTCGTCAGTTCTCTACAGAATCTCACCAAATTCCAGAAAAGTCCCTCAAAGTTCCACAAACATCCCACAAAATCTCCTCAATATCCAACAAAATTCAAGAAAAATCCCAAAATATGCTCTAAATCTTCTCAAAACACGGCCAAAATCCTCAAAAATCCCACCAAATCTCCACAAATTCCCACAAAATACATGAGAAATCCCTCAAGATCCCTAAATCGCCTCAATATCCCACAAAATCACACAAAAATCACACAAAACCTCCACAAGTTTCCACAAAATCTAAGAAAAATTCCTCAAAATTCTTCAAGTCTCCTCAGAATCCCACACAATTCCAGAAAAAACACACAAAATTCCAGAGAAGTCCCACAAAACTCCCTAAATCATTTCAAAACCCTACCAATTCACAGGAATGTCCCACAAAATCTCCACCAATTCCCAGAACATCCCACAAAAATCTCACAAAAATCCCTAAATCTTCTGAAAACTCGACCAAATTCCAGAAACGCCCCATAAAATCAGCACAGTTTCCCACAAAATTCAAGAAAAAACACCACAAAATTCCCAAAATATTTTCAAAATACCACAAAATTCTTGAAAAGCCCCACCAAATTCCAGAAACATCCCACAAAATGTCCTCAATATCCAACAAAATCCCAGAAAAATCCCACAATATTCCCTAAATTTTCTCAAAACACAACCAAAATTCCAGAAAAATCCCACCGAATCTCCACAAATTCCCACAGAATACATGAAAAATCCCTGATAATTCGTCAGTTCTCTACAGAATCTCACCAAATTCCAGAAGAGTCCCTCAAAGTTCCACAAACATCCCACAAAATCTCCTCAATATCCAACAAAATTCAAGAAAAATCCCACAATATTCTCTAAATCTTCTCAAAACACGGCCAAAATCCTCAAAAATCCCACCGAATCTCCACAAATTCCCAGAGAATACATGAAAAATCCCTGATAATTCGTCAGTTCTCTACAGAATCTCACCAAATTCCAGAAAGTCCCTCAAAGTTCCACAAACATCCCACAAAATCTCCCCAGTATCCAACAAAATTCCAGGAAAAATCCCACAAAATTCTCTAAATCTTCTCAAAACACGGCCAAAATCCTCAAAAATCCCACCGAATCTCCAGAAATTCCCACAGAATACATGAAAAATCCCTGATAATTCGTCAGTTCTCTACAGAATCTCACCAAATTCCAGAAAAGTCCCTCAAAGTTCCACAAACATCCCACAAAATCTCCCCAATGTCCAACAAAATTCCAGGAAAAATCCCACAAAATTCCCTAAATCTTCTCAAAACTCTACCAAATTCCAGAAAAATATCCCACCAAATCTCCACAAATTCCCACAAAATACATGAGAAATCCCTCAAGATCCCTAAATCGCCTCAATATCCCACAAAATCACACAAAAATCACACAAAACCTCCACAAGTTTCCACAAAATCTAAGAAAAATTCCTCAAAATACTTCAAGTCTCCTCAGAATCCCACACAATTCCAGAAAAACCCCACCAAATTCCAGAGAAGTCCCACAAAACTCCCTAAATCATTTCAAAACCCTACCAATTCACAGGAATGTCCCACAAAATCTCCACCAATTCCCAGAACATCCCACAAAAATCTCACAAAAATCCCTAACACTTCTGAAAACTCGAGCAAATTCCAGAAACGCCCCATAAAATCAGCAGTTTCCCACAAAATTCAAGAAAAATCACCACAAAATTCCCTAAACCTTTTCAAAATACCACAAAATTCTTGAAAAGCCCCACGAAATTCCAGAAACATCCCACAAAATCTCCTCAATACCCAACAAAATCCCAGAAAAATCACACAAAATTCCCTAAATTTTCTCAAAACATAACCAAAATTCCAGAAAAATCCCACCGAATCTCCACAAATTCCCACAGAATACGTGAAAAATCCCTGATAATTCGTCAGTTCTCTACAGAATCTCACCAAATTCCAGAAAAGTCCCTCAAAGTTCCACAAACATCCCACAAAATCTCCTCAATATCCAACAAAATTCAAGAAAAATCCCACAAAATTCTCTAAATCTTCTCAAAACACGACCAAATTCTAGAAAAATATCCCACCAAATCTCCACAAATTTCCACAAAATGCATGAAAAATCCCTCAAGATCCCTAAATCGCCTCAATATCCCACAAAATCACACAAAAATCACCCAAAACCACCACAAGTTTCCACAAAAATCTAAGAAAAATTCCTCAAAATTCTTCAAGTCTCCTCAAAACCACACAAAGTTCGTGAAAAGGCCCACCAAATTCCAAAAAAATCCCACAGAATCTCCACAAATTCCCACAAAAATCTAAATCAAATTCCTCAAAATTCTTCAAGTCTCCTCAGAATCCCACACAATTCCAGAAAAACCCCACCAAATTCCAGAGAAGTCTCACAAAACTCCCTAAATCATTTCAAAACCCTACCAATTCACAGGAATGTCCCAAAAAATCTCTACCAATTCCCAGAACATCCCACAAAAATCTCACAAAAATCCCTAAATCTTCTGAAAACTCGACCAAATTCCAGAAACGCCCCATAAAATCAGCACAGTTTCCCACAAAATTCAAGAAAAAACACCACAAAATTCCTAAAATCTTTTCAAAATACCACAAAATTCTTGAAAAGCCCCACCAAATTCCAGAAACATCCCACAAAATCTCCTCAATACCCAACAAAATCCCAGAAAAATCCCACAAAATTCCCTAAATTTTCTCAAAACATAACCAAAATTCCAGAAAAATCCCACCAAATCTCCACAAATTCCCACAGAATACATGAAAAATCCCTGATAATTCATCAGTTCTCTACAGAATCTCACCAAATTCCAGAAAAGTCCCTCAAAGTTCCACAAACATCCCACAAAATCTCCTCAATATACAACAAAATTCAAGAAAAATCCCAAAATATGCTCTAAATCTTCTCAAAACACGGCCAAAATCCTCAAAAATCCCACCGAATCTCCACAAATTCCCACAAAATACATGAGAAATGCCTCAAGATCCCTAAATCGCCTCAATATCCCACAAAATCACACAAAAATCACCCAAAACCTCCACAAGTTTCCACAAAATCTAAGAAAAATTCCTCAAAATTCTTCAAGTCTCCTCAGAATCCTACACAATTCCAGAAAAAACACACAAAATTCCAGAGATGTTACACAAAACTCCCTAAATAATTTCAAAACCCTACCAATTCACAGGAATGTCCCACAAAATCTCCACCAATTCCAAGAACATCCCACAGAAATCCCACAAAAATCCCTAAATCTTCTGAAAACTCGACCAAATTCCAGAAACGCCTCATAAAATCAGCACAGTTTCCCACAAAATTCAAGAAAAAACACCACAAAATTCCCTAAATCTTTTCAAAATACCACAAAATTCTTGAAAAGCCCCACCAAATTCTTGAAACATCCCAAAAAATGTCCTCAATATCCAACAAAATCCCAGAAAAATCACACAAAATTCCCTAAATTTTCTCAAAACATAACCAAAATTCCAGAAAAATCCCACCAAATCTCCACAAATTCCCACAGAATACGTGAAAAATCCCTGATAATTCGTCAGTTCTCTACAGAATCTCACCAAATTCCAGAAAAGTCCCTCAAAGTTCCACAAACATCCCACAAAATCTCCTCAATATCCAACAAAATTCAAGAAAAATCCCACAAAATTCTCTAAATCTTCTCAAAACACAACCAAATTCTAGAAAAATATCCCACCGAATCTCCACAAATTCCCACAGAATACGTGAAAAATCCCTGATAATTCGTCAGTTCTCTACAGAATATCACCAAATACCAGAAAAGTCCCCCAAAGTTCCACAGGCCTCCCACAAAATCTCCCTAATATCCAACAAAATTCCAGGAAAAATCTCACACAATTCCCTAAATCTTCTGAACACTTGACCAAATTCCAGAAGCGCCCCATAAAATCAGCACAGTTTCCCACAAAATTCAAGAAAAAACACCACAAAATTCCCTAAATCTTCTCAAAACTCTACCAAATTCCAGAAAAATCCCACCAAATCTCCACAAATTCCCACAGAATACATGAAAAATCCCTGATAATTCATCAGTTCTCTACAGAATCTTACCAAATTCCAGAAAAGTCCCTCAAAGTTCCACAAACATCCCACAGAAATCCCACAAAAATCCCTAAATCTTCTGAAAACTCGACCAAATTCCAGAAACGCCCCATAAAATCAGCACAGTTTCTCACAAAATTCAAGAAAAAACACCACAAAATTCCCTAAATCTTTTCAAAATAACACAAAATTCTTAAAAAGCCCCACCAAATTCTTGAAACATCCCACAAAATGTCCTCAATATCCAACAAAATCCCAGAAAAATCACACAAAATTCCCTAAATTTTCTCAAAACATAACCAAAATTCCAGAAAAATCCCACCAAATCTCCACAAATTCCCACAAAATACATGAGAAATCCCTCAAGATCCCTAAATCGCCTCAATATCCCACAAAATCACACAAAAATCACCCAAAACCTCCACAAGTTTCCACAAAATCTAAGAAAAATTCCTCAAAATTCTTCAAGTCTCCTCAGAATCCCACACAATTCCAGAAAAAACACACAAAATTCCAGAGAAGTCCCACAAAACTCCCTAAATCATTTCAAAACCCTACCAATTCACAGGAATGTCCCACAAAATCTCCACCAATTCCCAGAACATCCCACAGAAATCCCACAAAAATCCCTAAATCTTCTGAAAACTCGACCAAATTCCAGAAACGCCCCATAAAATCAGCACAGTTTCTCACAAAATTCAAGAAAAAACACCACAAAATTCCCAAAATCTTTTCAAAATACCACAAAATTCTTGAAAAGCCCCACCAAATTCTTGAAACATCCCACAAAATGTCCTCAATATCCAACAAAATCCCAGAAAAATCACACAAAATTCCCTAAATTTTCTCAAAACATAACCAAAATTCCAGAAAAATCCCACAAAATCTCCACAAATTCCCACAGAATACGTGAAAAATCCCTGATAATTCGTCAGTTCTCTACAGAATCTCACCAAATTCCAGAAAAGTCCCTCAAAGTTCCACAAACATCCCACAAAATCTCCTCAATATCCAACAAAATTCAAGAAAAATCCCACAAAATTCTCTAAATCTTCTCAAAACACGGCCAAAATCCACAAAAATCCCAGCAAATCTCCATAAATTCCCACAGAATACATGAAAAATCCCTGATAATTCGTCAGTTCTCTACAGAATCTCACCAAATTCCAGAAAAGTCCCTCAAAGTTCCACAAACATCCCACAAAATCTCCCCAGTATCCAACAAAATTCCAGGAAAAATCCCACAAAATTCCCTAAATCTTCTCAAAACACGATGAAATTCTAGAAAAATATCCCACCGACTCTCCAGAAATTCCCACAGAATACATGAAAAATCCCTGATAATTCGTCAGTTCTCTACAGAATCTCACCAAATTCCAGAAAAGTCCCTCAAAGTTCCACAAACAATCCACAAAAATCTCACAAAAATCCCTAAATCTTCTGAAAACTCGACCAAATTCCAGAAACGCCCCATAAAATCAGCACAGTTTCCCACAAAATTCAAGAAAAAACACCACAAAATTCCCAAAATCTTTTCAAAATACCACAAAATTCTTGAAAAGCCCCACCAAATTCCAGAAACATCCCACAAAATGTCCTCAATACCCAACCAAATCCCAGAAAAATCACACAATATTCCCTAAATTTTCTCAAAACATAACCAAAATTCCAGAAAAATCCCACCGAATCTCCACAAATTCCCACAGAATACATGAAAAATCCCTGATAATTCGTCAGTTCTCTACAGAATCTCACCAAATTCCAGAAAAGTCCCTCAAAGTTCCACAAACATCCCACAAAATCTCCTCAATATCCAAAAAAATTCAAGAAAAATCCCAAAATATGCTCTAAATCTTCTCAAAACACGGCCAAAATCCTCAAAAATCCCACCAAATCTCCACAAATTCGCACAAAATACATGAGAAATGCCTCAAGATCCCTAAATCGCCTCAATATCCCACGAAATCACACAAAAATCACACAAAACCTCCACAAGTTTCCACAAAATCTAAGAAAAATTCCTCAAAATTCTTCAAGTCTCCTCAGGATCCCACACAATTCCAGAAAAAACACACAAAATTCCAGAGAAGTCCCACAAAACTCCCTAAATAATTTCAAAACCCTACCAATTCACAGGAATGTCCCACAAAATCTCCACCAATTCCCAGAACATCCCACAGAAATCCCACAAAAATCCCTAAATCTTCTGAAAACTCGACCAAATTCCAGAAACGCCCCATAAAATCAGCACAGTTTCCCACAAAATTCAAGAAAAAACACCACAAAATTCCCTAAACCTTTTCAAAATACCACAAAATTCTTGAAAAGCCCCACCAAATTCCCGAAACATCCCACAAAATGTCCTCAATATCCAACAAAATCCCAGAAAAATCACACAAAATTCCCTAAATTTTCTCAAAACATAACCAAAATTCCAGAAAAATCCCACCAAATCTCCACAAATTCCCACAGAATACGTGAAAAATCCCTGATAATTCGTCAGTTCTCTACAGAATCTCACCAAATTCCAGAAAAGTCCCTCAAAGTTCCACAAACATCCCACAAAATCTCCTCAATATCCAACAAAATTCAAGAAAAATCCCACAAAATTCCCTAAATCTTCTCAAAACACGGCCAAAATGCACAAAAATCCCACCAAATCTCCACAAATTCCCACAGAATACATGAAAAATCCCTGATAATTCGTCAGTTCTCTACAGAATCTCACCAAATTCCAGAAAAGTCCCTCAAAGTTCCACAAACATCCCACAAAATCTCCCCAGTATCCAACAAAATTCCAGGAAAAATCCCACAAAATTCCCTAAATCTTCTCAAAACACGACCAAATTCTAGAAAAATATCCCACCGAATCTCCACAAATTCCCACAGAATACATGAAAAATCCCTGATAATTCGTCAGTTCTCTACAGAATCTCACCAAATACCAGAAAAGTCCCCCAAAGTTCCACAAGCCTCCCACAAAATCTCCCTAATATCCAACAAAATTCCAGGAAAAATCTCACACAATTCCCTAAATCTTCTGAGAACTTGACCAAATTCCAGAAACGCCCCATAAAATCAGCACAGTTTCCCACAAAATTCAAGAAAAAACACCACAAAATTCCCTAAATCTTCTCAAAACACGACCAAATTCTAGAAAAATATCCCACCAAATCTCCACAAATTCCCACAAAATACATGAAAAATCCCTCAAGATCCCTAAATCGCTTCAATATCCCACAAAATCACACAAAAATCACACAAAACCTCCACAAGTTTCCACAAAATCTAAGAAAAATTCCTCAAAATTCTTCAAGTCTCCTCAGAAGGTTCTGGATGAGGGTAGAAATAATTAAAAAGCATCTTGAAAGTAACATCATATTTTTGTCAGCCATCTCTTCAGGGACTACTTTAAATCCCAGAATGTTCAAGAGCCATCATCACTGTACAAACAGAAGCTCCAACTGAACGAAACCAGAAGAAGTGGATATGGCAAATTCTCTGGTCCAAGTGGTGATATTAATCTGGTGAGGCTCTGGATTCCCATTTCAGACATACTATCACAGCTTAAATATAGGAAAAAATTGGGATTTTACTTTGCTGTGGTCTCTTTTTGTTTTGCAAAATATGTGATAGTTAATATATGAGTAAAATCTTGTATAAAAACAGGTTTGTTTTTTGGTTTTTTTTCTAACAAATAGCCAAATGCATATTACCTGCCTTGCTGGAAAATAATTGAGGTCTTCCTCTAAGAAATTTTTTCTCAGAGTGCCTTTCTTTGTGATTTGTGTTCTTATCTTAGGAAGATACAGGAGTTGCTCATTTTAATGCTGTCCAGCGGACTATTCCATGCTTTCTCAGCTGTTTGGATCTGCAGTTCAGGATTGGACCAAGAAAAATGGTGATGGGATCAAATTATTTTTATTCTTAAATGAGGACAATTCCATTTTTAAACATACACATGTGCTTCCAATGCTTTCAGTAGTCAAGGATGAAATTTTGAACAGACATGAATTCCTCAGTCTTTGTTTCTTTTTCCCTGAAGGATGGAATTTGGACTTTGCCCACCAGTGCAGTCCTTGCTATGGGCAGATGTTTCTTCTGTTCTTCTTACCAGCAGTAGGAGTGGTTGGACACTGAACCTCAAAGAAGAGGGAGCTAACATCCCTTACCTGGATAAGTCCCACAGGTAAGCACCTTGGAGAA
Source organism: Cyanistes caeruleus (assembly GCF_971803275.1). Taxonomy (NCBI): domain Eukaryota; kingdom Metazoa; phylum Chordata; class Aves; order Passeriformes; family Paridae; genus Cyanistes; species Cyanistes caeruleus. The sequence goes on from NC_141705.1 coordinate 68,788,368, forward strand.
GTTCTTCAACCAAAACCAGTTCCTGTAAGGCTTTCCAGCCCTTGACAGGAAATAAGCTGATTCCTGCAGGCTGCAACATGAAGACTTCCAGACTGAAGTGAGCATCCTGCTATAAGGAAGGATTTGGGAGTAGTGAGTCATCATTTGTATGGGAAATTAATCTGTGATTTTTATTTATTGTTTTTTTTCATTTGAAGTAACATCACATCATCATAGAGAGACATTGTCTGTCATTTCTGGTGTGGATACCTGAATAACTCAGCTAGACAGGTAGCATGATAAGGTAATACAATGCAGATATTGAAAGGAATTTTTTGGATGATTTTTTTGTTAGTTCAAGCTGCAGTCCCTGATTTATTCAGGCTTTGAAGTACCATGCAAGCCTTTCCCACAGAAGAAATTCTGTTTTATGTAAATAATGCACTGTGCAGTAAACTAGAAGAAAGCAGGGAGCATAGAGCATGAAGTTAGTGTTTCATGCAGTTGTTTGAAGGCAATATGGGATTCCAGAGCTTAGTGTTTGAATTGCAACTTGAATTTCCTTCTTTGCTGTTATTTAGACTGCTCTGAAGTAGTCATGAGAAGCAAAAATGAAAGGCAATGTTGTTTGATGGGGACTGTGGTAGGGCTTTCTTGCCAGATTTGAAATGGCTTGAATTGATTAAAATCTCCAGGTGAGGGGAAGGTTGTATCCATTCCTCTCTCTTATTAAAGCAAATTTTCCAAGAGGGATGTAAAATTGCAGTTGAGGGTTGGGGTGGTTTTTTCTTTTTTCCCTTCTTTCATGTGCAACCTAACAACTCCAATTTCGCAGGCCTATTTAACATTTGATCCCTAAAAGTCAGTCCTTTGCTTTGTATTTTGGGCACTTGTTCATCTTGGGGAATTTGTCATCTTCTCAGGGCATTGAAGGTCAACCAAATGCTGCAGGTTTCATTCTTCCTTTCATATGGTCTATGTCCTGGGGTTTGACTCTTAAGCAGAGCTATTTTTTTATTTTGCAGCCTAGCAGTTGTACGGTGGGGCTGTGTGCAGGTGAATTCACTTGAGAACGATGGGTAAATCAGCTCCTGGGAAGATGTGCACTGCCTGGCCCCGATGCTTCAGCATGCTTGAGGTCAGCTTGGCTGTCTCTGACTGTCTAATAATAATGCAGAATAACAGAATTAAGTATTCATTGTAATTGGTGATCAATAAGATTTGTTTTCAGCTAAGTCTGCGTGCTAGTTTCTAAAGCACTCCAGTCTGTTTCATCAATGACCTTTGTGGTTTTAGCTTAAGCTAAAAATCTAGTTTCTGCTGTTGTTATTTTCTGCCCTGTCGCTGTGAGAGGAAGGGATGATGGCTGGAGGTTTGGCAGTCAGCGAGGGCCTGGCCACCACTGCAGTTCTGTACACTCAGCCTTGGAGATGTGATCAGGAATGTGCTGTTAGTTGCCAGTTTTGTATTGCAAAGACTGAGCATGCTGCCATCACTGTGTTTGATGAGTGAGTTTTCATTGGTTTGGTCCAACTCCAAAGCAGCCTTAATTTGAAGGTGGAATTCTTTGTGGATGAGGCTGTGAAGAATATGGTGTTTATACTCTCATCCTACGGGCAGTACGGTAGAACAACTCCTAACTGATTTGGTAATAAAGACCTAGTTTTTCTTCACTAAACCTGCCCTAGCCAAATTCATCAGCTGGTGATAGCTATCTCTGGAGTGGAAAACCTTTATTGAGTTGATTGACAATTTAATATACTTTGTCAAGCTGTGTTGTTTAGTTTCTGTTGATCCAGAGACACCTGGGGCTCCTTTTGCTTCCTAAGGGATTAAAGTAGCAAGCACTTAGAATGAGATATTGGGAAGATGGGTGCAGGAGACTTTGTAATTTACTATGGAAAAACATAATAATGATGATGAATATTTCAGGTGGAAACGATAGCATTTCACTATATACTATGTGAAATGCTTTTATGTGGTTTTTTTCATTTCTCTTTTATTTTTTAATCCTGGATAAATTAAATGAGGCTTTTGGGGAAAGCATGAGCTGGAATTTCTATTGAGGTTGATAACCTCTGATTCTGCTCTCATTTGTCTGTCTGCTGGAACTTGTAGCAAACTAGCTATGTCCAAGTTTAATTGTGTAATAATTATTTTTCAGATTGAGCCTTTCTCACTTGGTGCTGATGTATTTGGGGGAGGGAGGGGAATGGAGAGTAAAGAGCTCCTTTCATGAATACAATTTTAATTTCATCTTGCTGATTTGAGCCTTTCCAAGATTCAAGTGAGCATTGGATCAGGTTGGAACTGAGGGGATGACTCATGACTCTGGCATAAAAACTACATTGCATTCCACATATTAGGAGTTTTCTGTTGCCCACAAGAAAGTTCAGGAAAAAAAGACAAAAAGAGAAATGGGTTTCAAATTTCCTGTGCTATTTTCAGTTGACTCCTCTTTCTGGAGATGCCTTAGCAAGTGTAGGACATCTGAAAAACTTGGAACTGCAACTTTCTTGTTGAGGCTCTGATGAACATTGCTTCTGTCATCAAGTTCTTGTGTTCATACTTTGAACTTAGCTGAGTAATGTTGGTATCAGCAGACTCTACTAAAGCCATGCCTTCCTAATTAATAATGCATTCTTAATAAAAAAAAAAAAAATCTATTTCTTCATGTATTTAATTACCTAGTGAGTGTAAGACTGAATGAAGTTAATACCGTGCAGATTTCAAGCAAAACGCTGCTTTTTAATGTGCTTCAGTATAGGCTATGCACAAGTCAATAGACATGATTTTTAAGCTTCAGTTACCTTTCATTACCCTGTGCATATTCAAATTCAGATTGATGAATGCTGAACCAAAAGCAGACATCATAGAGTTAATTGAAGTTCTTTAAATTCAGAGGCAAACTATTTTCATAGCTTTGTTTTGAGGGTGGGTTGCTTTTGATGTCTGGGGTTTTTTTGGCTAAGGCAATGGCAAACATTTATTTATCCTGCTCCCTCCCCATTTTCCACCATCGTTGTTGCCAGTGATGCCTGCAGTGCTCAGTGGTCAATGACCCTCAGCCAGGGTGAGCTGCAGGAGCCTTACAGACGGGCCTGTTCTTTCTCCCAGTGCTAGAACAAGTGCAACAGCACAGTGCCATTTTGCTAAAAGCTAATATTTTTCCCAGCAGCTTCTTCTCCAGGCAGAATGAAATGCTTTCTTCAAGAGCAACCACATCTTTTCTCTGCCTGAAAGGTTGTGTTTGTTTGGGGTTTTTTCTCTTGCCTTAGGTGAGAGATAAAAAAAAAATGAAGAGGAAAGCCCAAGGAAATGCCAAAAGTACCACCTGGTAGTAATTTTGTGTGAGTGTCTCCATTTACACTTCAAACTTGCTCTTGGAGAACTTGGAGCTGCATTTAAAATGTATTTTGGTAGGTGGTCAGCTGTTGACTATCTGCATTTCTTCTTCCATTTCTTTTCTGTGCTTGTTTGGTATTGCTGCTGAATGTCCCCAAAGAGTAAAGTGGTGTGGAAGAGTTGAGGAAGCAGCTTTTGAAATTCTAAAGCTGATGTGTAGGTTTTGTTCCTCTTGGATTTTTAAAAGCAGGTATGTCATCCAAGTTAACTTTCTTCAGCAAGTAACAAGATTGTCGTCCTTCCACTGATGCTCTGTATTTTAACAGAGGTATTTGATGGTGCTGGAAAGGAGCAAGATGCAGAATGAGTTTGAGAGAAGTGATTTAAAGTGGGAGCACAGATGGTTGATTCCTAAAAATCAAAAAACGGATGTTTTGTTTTGTAGGAAAATGAAATCTAATCCTATTTGAGGGTCAACAGGATAAATACAAAGAACTAAATACAGATGTAGATACATATATACATATATGCGTATATATATATATATATATATATATATGTATAACCCCGCCCCCCGAAATCTATGAAGCAGGACTGATTGGTGCCATAGCCCAGGCAGCCTGTGGATCTAATTGCCTGCCTGTATTCAGCCCTTGCCTGGATGCCAGGGGAGACGTCTCTGGATTTGTCTCCAGACAGCTTTCCAGGGATGATCCTGCTCCTTTCCTGGTGCCCCAGAGTGCTGCAAGCCCCCCGTCCTGGGGCCATGGGGATGCCTGCCGGGGCCTTTAGGGTCCCCCCTAAAGGGCAGACAGGGTTTGACTGCAAGCTTCCTTGGAAGGTGGAGGCAGGTGAATATTGGCCACCTTCTTCTTTCCCGCTGCCCTCCGTGCTCTTGCAAAGCCTGCTGGGGCACTGGGGCTCTCCATTGCAGGCAGTCTGGAGCTGCCATGCAAAGCCATCTCTCAAGGAGTCCCCAGGTCTCAGGTGCAACCTCAAGAAAATGACACAGCAACGTGTAGAAAACGTGAACTTTATTCACTTGACTACTTCTAAAATCTACAATCCAACGTTACTAGAAGACTATGGGGTAAGAATCTTAAGGCTAAGAAACTTCAATGCTTCAACTGTTTAGAACTGAACACTAAGGGAAAGGTCAACTTCTTGGGGGAAACGTGGTGGGGAATCGAACAACAACAGGGGTGTGGCTAACTTGTAAGGTGGGGAACGTCGCAGTGCCTGGGCTGGGCACTGGTCACCCGTTCCCCGTAAGGTTCTGTAGCTGGAGCGCGACGCTGGAGGTCAGAGCTGTGGGGAGGTGCGGAGTCTCCTGTCACTGCCCTCTTTTGCCGCCGTCTTGGTGGTTGGCCTCCTCGGCTGAGAGCTGTAGCGAAGGTGCAGCCGCATCAGGTCACGGTTTTGCCTGAGCAGCTGCATCAACTTGGTGGGACAGCCGAGTCTTCGATGGCGGCGGGGCCCCGCACGGCCCGAAGGGCTCTGGAGATTCCGCTGCAAGGCAAAGCACAGGGATCCCCATGGAAGAGGCAGAGAGGCAGAGCGGGGCCGGCACCTGTGGGGCTGCCTTTGGCCTGGGAGACAGAGACTCGGGCCCAGTTGGGCTGGGCTGGCCCGGGGAAGAGGCTGCAGCAGGCAGAGCTCTGCCGCCTCTGCTTGGTGCTGTCCATGGAGCTCAGCCCCTGGGCCACATTCCCCAGCCAGGAGCTCAGGCCCCTTCTGCCGCAGGGCATTGGCCAAAGGGTGCCCAAGAGGCCCTCAAGGTCTGCCCCATCCCACCTGCCCCTGACCCCCCACCCCCTGCCTCACCTCTCCCCAGCGTCTCTGAAATCTTCTTCCAAGGGCCCATCCCATGGCCATTCCTATGAGGAGCACGTCAATGAGCAGGAGTGTCCTGGACGCCCACCAGAGGAGCGCAGAGTCCTTCTCCTCCAGGTCGAAATCCTCCGGAACCAGAGGAGAGGCACCCGTGCTCCTCTCGGGTTTGCTCACAGGGTCGAGGGGATGGGCCAAGAGCAGCAGCACGTAAAGCTGCAGCAGCGCGGAGGAGCCGTGAGCAGCCATAGTGCTCTGCCAGCAGCACCGAGGCTCTGGGCGTCTCTCTGCGAGCAGCTGTGCCTGGGCACTGGGGCGCAGCAACAGCTGGGGACAGTTGCCAGCCAGCGTGCCGTCCCCAGAGGCTGTGATGTCACAGGAGCACAGAACGCCCTGGCTGCAGAGAGCCCTGAGAGAATGTTGAGTCCAAGCTGGGAGCCATGGCGGCAAGCATGGCCAGCAGAGCGGGGCCCGAGCGCTGCGGCCTGGCTTGCCTTGCACCCGTGCCACAATGATGACTCCAGCAGCCCCTGTCAGGCCATTGCAGTATCTGATGGCCCACGCTGGGCACAAGTTCTTCCCAATGGCCAGCGTAAACCTCCCTTGGCCCAGCTTCCAAGCCTTGTTGGCATCTGCTCTCTCTTGTCCTTGCCCACCTGGCTGGCGCTGCCGTGTTGCTCGCTGGCCTGTCTGTGGGAGAAGAGGCTGTGCCAATGAGTGCTGCTCAACTTGGAGGCCATTCAAAGGAGGATTTGATTGGGCCTGCTGTGGGAAGAAGGAATATGCGTGCACATGGCCACTTCCCATAGGTTTTACCCCAGATTTTCATGAGCAGCTGTCCTAGTGAAAGTCAAGTCTGTTTTAGTGAGTATTTGAGGGCTTCCAGAGCACAGTGCCATCTCAGGGGAATTCTGCTGGTTGAGTTCTACTGAGGCTTTTGAGATGAGTTGCAAATCCTGAAAATGTTCTCCTTGCCCAGGTAGTAATTTCACAGTTTAGACTCTGGGGATATTGATTGCTCAGTGTTGAGGACCTCATGTAACTTTCAGCCCCAGAAACTTTCAACCTCCAGTGATTGTCCTTGAGACAAAACCATTTGAAATCTTTTTTTCTGTGGACAGGAATTGCTTCGGTGTTACTTCACATCATCCATTAAAAATTTGATGCCTGGAACAAATCCCGAGTGCTGTGTGATTTCCTTGGTCGTGTTCTTTGGAATGGCTTCCCCCTCATTTTGTGAAGCTGGCCCCAGAAAGGTCATAGATGGGTGAGAAGTTCTGAAAGGCCAAGTGGTGCAGATCTTTGCCTCCTGTTTCGAGGTCTGCGGTGAGCTGTGAGTCCAAGAGCTGATCTGACGTGATGGTGAAAACACAGTTGTCGTGGTTTTAAAGCAGTAACTGAAAAAATACTAGAAAACTTACTTATTTCTTGCTGTGAGATATGGATTAGAGCAAGAGCAAAACAGGCTTAAAACTTAAAAGGAATAAAGAAAGTTTATTCACAAAACTACAAGAATAAGAACACCAGAATAAACTTTCAGAAAACCCTTTTATCCCGCACTACCCAGCATTCCCTTGTTCACATGACAAGATAGAAACAAAAGACTTTGGAACTTTGGTGTTTAAAACAGTCCCAATTCTTGCTAGAGTCTCTTTATCAGTGTTTGTATAGAAACAGAAATCTTCTTCTGCTAATCTATGGAGTTTCTCACAAGAAAAATATTTCTGTTATAGTTTTCTATTTGTTTGATGCCAGCTGCCCGGAAATCTGCCATGAGTTCACTCCTCCCATTTCACATCACTCTGAGGTGTGTATGGGCCATGAGTCCTCTTCATCTGTCTCTGTGAGCTTCGCAGGAAAACAGTTTTCTCATTGCCCTCAAGGCCTCAAATCTTCACTCCACTCTGTTCCAGCGCCTCACTGTATCACAATTACTCTACTTTTTACTCAAAATCCACACTTTGAACACTCCATGCTTCCCAATATACTCTGTCATGAATTAAAGGAGTTTTTTTCAGAACATGGTTGTCCATCTCCATAGCTTTAAGAGAAAAATATTTCAGCTTATAAAGCATCTCCTTATTCTCTCTTCCCTATCTAAAACTTAAGCCTTGTTTTTGTCCTATATTTTTCTAATACTAAAAAAAAAAAAAATCTGTGTTTTTCTAAAAGTGAAAAAAAAAAATAAAAAAAATAAAGTAAAGAGTAGAAACAGAATAATATTTCTGAGAGGCAGGACATTTTTTAGTTTGTGTTGTCCGATGGAACAACAGTCACTTGAAGAAATTCCATATAGTAGAACATGTCACATTTGTCAATTTTAACCTGAAATTTATTAACAGGAATGTCTGTACTACGAACATGTGTTAAGTATAGGAATATATTGCATGTTTTCCTACTTGTAAGAAGTAAATTTCTGTCTTTACAAGCTAACACCATTAATTTCAGCTCTTAGTTATTCCCATTGCATATTCTTTTAAACAGACTTAATCAGACAAATTTTGTGTTATTTAGCAAGTAATGCTTGCTTATTACTACAAGTTCTTGAAGTCATAACACTTAAAATTGCAGTACATATATATTATTCTTACTATGATGATGTGAGTTGGCTGCTAGTCATTTAACTATATATAAGGTCTTACTATTTCTTAGTGCAATTACTTAAAATAAGTGTCTTGGAAATTGTTTTTATTTTTAGATTTAAAACTGTTCTTACTAAAGTTGATTTGTTAAAGATTGGACAATGTATATTTAATAATTAATGTTCCCCAGTGATATTTATTGTCAGTCAGGATTCACTTTACAGTCAATAAATAACCTAAAAAATCTGAATTTTGTAGCCAGTTTTGTCTAATTCTTAGAGCAATGCTTTGGGAAATTGGAGATATATATATATGAATATAAATATGTATATCTGCTATATACCTTTTTTATGACGGTTTTGTCCTACTACTGCAAATGTTTCTTTTTGTTTGTTTTTTCCTAACATACATAAAATTTTCTTAACCATATTTAAAGCTACCAGCTTGTTATTCTGACAAAACCCTGTGAGAATAAATTATTTTTATTAATACTCTACATGTCAAAACCTTGCAGTCAGTCAAATAACAGAAGGAGTGTTCATTGTCTCTCTCCCCCACTGATGCTGTTCTAGGAGTTGGAGTTAGAAGATTCAGACATCAAGTGAAACAGTGAAAGATGATAAGAAAACACTTGATTCTCACAAGGTATTTCCTACTAAAAGAGATTGTTTTGCAGTTTTGTTTGCTCTTGACACTATTTTGAGTAAATGTGAATTCCTAAGACATGCTCAAGGCAATTAAATATTTATGCTCCCCAAACTCAATTTTTAAGCAACATTTTCTGTTTACAAGAATCAGGTTTGCTTTGGTTTTATCTCTTTTCTTTCAGGTTACAAGACAGATTTTTTTATTATTATTTTCATTGGGGGAAAAAGATATGTATTTATAGTGTTTGTGAAGACTTTGCTCAGCTGAAAAAAGTAATAGGTAACATGAGTATAACATTGTGTTCTTCCATATTTCTATTTTTAAGTCCTATTACATGTGATATTTTCCATTTTGCCTTCTATTAGGCCTGAAATTGGAAACTATTTAAAACCTAACAAACCCCGGAGTTTATCCCTGTTCTTTGAATAGCAACAGAAGTATGGCTGTCATGGTTTGACACATCAATGAAGAACAGCCTCTGCTCTGCAGCAGGTACTCAAGTGGAACTTTTGCAAGTGGGCTCTCATCAGGAGTGAAACACTGGCTGCTGACTCTGCTGCTTTTGGTCACAGACTGCTGCCTTTATGAACCAGGTTTGTCCTTCTGCCTCTTTTGTGTTTTATATAGACTTGATTACAAATGAGGCACTTGTCCTCTTACCTGGGAGTTGCAGCAGGTCAGCAGCAGCAGCAGGAGTTACTGGCTGCTTCCCATCAGCTGACTCCTTTTAGCCAACCCTTCCCATTTCCTGCGCCAATCCGATTTTTCCAAGCAATTAGGAAGAAAACTAAACCATAACTTTTACAAAATCACTTTAGGGAAGATGTTGCTTAATTGTTTGCTTCATTCAAATGAACACTTCTAACATTCACTTCTCTGAGTAAGAATGCCTTTTATGAGAAGCTGCTAAAAATAGGAATTTGAGAGCAGGGATGTTAAAAGTAGGGCCAGAGAGGAGCAAATTTGTCGCAGGGCAAGTTCTGTTTGCACTGAGGGAGTACTATCAATTTTGTCTCTGTCCTGTCTTTCACTGGTCCTGAAACAACAGTGCCTGCTTGAACAAACCTGCTCCTCAGGAGTGATTGGATCTGGTGCTCTGGGTGTTAGCAGCTGCAGTGCTGAACCACAGGCAGACATGAGATCTGACTGGATCACCCTTGCTAACATTTTCATGTAGAACCCATAACTCACTTGATCAGCAACACTTGCTTGAATGCTGCCTTTTGCCTTGGCTCTTCCCACTAAATAGTTCTTGAGCTGGGAAGTGGTCCTGATCTAAGAATCTGCAGTAATCTTTAATTCTGCCTTTATAACTCAGGAAACCACAGTAACCTTCATTTTAGAATGTGAACATTTTTTGGACAAACACTGAATTGTAGCTTCATTGACATGAGCTAAAGTAAGCTCTTTCAGTGGTCCTAGAGTGGTAGCTGTAAAAGGCAATCAGAGTGAAGATCCTGAATAATTTTCTTTTCCAGCCAGGTTTTAATGTATTTCCCCTGCAAATCAATTCATGTATCATAGAGCTCAATTACCTGCCCATAAAATGAGAGTTGTTGCTCAGAACTGTGGAATTAGGGTAACAAGAACTGTAATGATACACTAGATAAACACTGTTGCAATACTCTCTCAGCCCTGTTAGGGTATTTTAAATTTGCAGCAGATCTCAGTAAGGATGAGAAAATGCTGAGCTACATAAAAATGATGGAGACTGGAGGAGAAATTAGCCTTGCAGTGTTCTACAGTCCCAACATTTCCAACCACCACACCTGGTAGTGAAAATGCTGGTTTGTATTTGAAAAAAAGGAACTGCAATCAATCAAATGCACTGCCAAGTATAAATTAATTTCTGTAAGTCAAGTCCCTTAGGAACAATTCCTTAATAAAAGATCTGTTTCAAATCTCCTAAGTCTTCTAAAACCAACCCCAACAAAACACAGAAAACATAGTGTCTTTATTTGACCTGTCCTAGACTTCATTTATTTATTTACAGTCTGAAGGATGAGTCAAGTACCTGCAGTGGTGCCTTTAGCAATGCAAAACAAAATATTTTGAATATTCTTATTTAGCGTTCCAGTTTTAATGAGCTTGGAGCATAGTGAAGGAGATCAGATGTTTGCAGGTTCTGGATGAGGGTAGAAATAATTAAAAAGCATCTTAAAAGTAACATCATATTTTTGTCAGCCATCTCTTCAGGGACTACTTTAAATCCCAGAATGTTCAAGAGCCATCATCACTGTGCAAACAGAAGCTCCAACTGAACGAAACCAGAAGAAGTGGATATGGCAAATTCTCTGGTCCAAGTGGTGATATTAATCTGGTGAGGCTCTGGATTCCCATTTCAGACATACTATCACAGCTTAAATATAGGAAAAAATTGGGATTTTACTTTGCTGTGGTCTCTTTTTGTTTTGCAAAATATGTGATAGTTAATATATGAGTAAAATCTTGTATAAAAACAGGTTTGTTTTTTGGTTTTTTTTCTAACAAATAGCCAAATGCATATTACCTGCCTTGCTGGAAAATAATTGAGGTCTTCCTCTAAGAAATTTTTTCTCAGAGTGCCTTTCTTTGTGATTTGTGTTCTTATCTTAGGAAGATACAGGAGTTGCTCATTTTAATGCTGTCCAGCGGACTATTCCATGCTTTCTCAGCTGTTTGGATCTGCAGTTCAGGATTGGACCAAGAAAAATGGTGATGGGATGAAATTATTTTTATTCTTAAATGAGGACAATTCCATTTTTAAACATACACATGTGCTTCCAATGCTTTCAGTAGTCAAGGATGAAATTTTGAACAGACATGAATTCCTCAGTCTTTGTTTCTTTTTCCCTGAAGGATGGAATTTGGACTTTGCCCACCAGTGCAGTCCTTGCTATGGGCAGATGTTTCTTCTGTTCTTCTTACCAGCAGTAGGAGTGGTTGGACACTGAACCTCAAAGAAGAGGGAGCTAACATCCCTTACCTGGATAAGTCCCACAGGTAAGCACCTTGGAGAAGTTCTTCAACCAAAACCAGTTCCTGTAAGGCTTTCCAGCCCTTGACAGGAAATAAGCTGATTCCTGCAGGCTGCAACATGAAGACTTCCAGACTGAAGTGAGCATCCTGCTATAAGGAAGGATTTGGGAGTAGTGAGTCATCATTTGTATGGGAAATTAATCTGTGATTTTTATTTATTGTTTTTTTTCATTTGAAGTAACATCACATCATCATAGAGAGACATTGTCTGTCATTTCTGGTGTGGATACCTGAATAACTCAGCTAGACAGGTAGCATGATAAGGTAATACAATGCAGATATTGAAAGGAATTTTTTGGATGATTTTTTTGTTAGTTCAAGCTGCAGTCCCTGATTTATTCAGGCTTTGAAGTACCATGCAAGCCTTTCCCACAGAAGAAATTCTGTTTTATGTAAATAATGCACTGTGCAGTAAACTAGAAGAAAGCAGGGAGCATAGAGCATGAAGTTAGTGTTTCATGCAGGTGTTTGAAGGCAATGTGGGATTCCAGAGCTTAGTGTTTGAATTGCAACTTGAATTTCCTTCTTTGCTGTTATTTAGACTGCTCTGAAGTAGTCATGAGAAGCAAAAATGAAAGGCAATGTTGTTTGATGGGGACTGTGGTAGGGCTTTCTTGCCAGATTTGAAATGGCTTGAATTGATTAAAATCTCCAGGTGAGGGGAAGATTGTATCCATTCCTCTCTCTTATTAAAGCAAATTTTCCAAGAGGGATGTAAAATTGCAGTTGAGGGTTGGGGTGGTTTTTTCTTTTTTCCCTTCTTTCATGTGCAACCTAACAACTCCAATTTCACAGGCCTATTTAACATTTGATCCCTAAAAGTCAGTCCTTTGCTTTGTATTTTGGGCACTTGTTCATCTTGGGGAATTTGTCATCTTCTCAGGGCATTGAAGGTCAACCAAATGCTGCAGGTTTCATTCTTCCTTTCATATGGTCTATGTCCTGGGGTTTGACTCTTAAGCAGAGCTATTTTTTTATTTTGCAGCCTAGCAGTTGTACGGTGGGGCTGTGTGCAGGTGAATTCACTTGAGAACGATGGGTAAATCAGCTCCTGGGAAGATGTGCACTGCTTGGCCCCGATGCTTCAGCATGCTTGAGGTCAGCTTGGCTGTCTCTGACTGTCTAATAATAATGCAGAATGATAGAATTAAGTATTCATTGTAATTGGTGATCAATAAGATTTGTTTTCAGCTAAATCTGCGTGCTAGTTTCTAAAGCACTCCAGTCTGTTTCATCAATGACCTTTGTGGTTTTAGCTTAAGCTAAAAATCTAGTTTCTGCTGTTGTTATTTTCTGCCCTGTCGCTGTGAGAGGAAGGGATGATGGCTGGAGGTTTGGCAGTCAGCGAGGGCCTGGCCACCACTGCAGTTCTGTACACTCAGCCTTGGAGATGTGATCAGGAATGTGCTGTTAGTTGCCAGTTTTGTATTGCAAAGACTGAGCATGCTGCCATCACTGTGTTTGATGAGTGAGTTTTCATTGGTTTGGTCCAACTCCAAAGCAGCCTTAATTTGAAGGTGGAATTCTTTGTGGATGAGGCTGTGAAGAATATGGTGTTTATACTCCCATCCTACGGGCAGTACGGTAGAACAACTCCTAACTGATTTGGTAATAAAGACCTAGTTTTTCTTCACTAAACCTGCCCTAGCCAAATTCATCAGCTGGTGATAGCTATCTCTGGAGTGGGAGTTCTTTATTGAGTTGATTGACAATTTGATATACTTTGTCAAGTATATCAAACTTATGTCAATATATGTCAAACTTCTGAAAACTCGACCAAATTCCAGAAACGCCCCATAAAATCAGCACAGTTTCCCACAAAATTCAAGAAAAAACACCACAAAATTCCCTAAATCTTCTCAAAACACAACCAAATTCTAGAAAAATATCCCACCAAATCTCCACAAATTCCCACAAAATACATGAGAAATCCCTCAAGATCCCTAAATCGCCTCAATATCCCACAAAATCCCACAAAAATCCCACAAAACCTCCACAAGTTTCCACAAAATCTAAGAAAAATTCCTCAAAATTCTTCAAGTCTCCTCAGAATCCCACACAATTCCAGAAAAAACACACAAAATTCCAGAGAAGTCCCACAAAACTCCCTAAATCATTTCAAAACCCTACCAATTCACAGGAATGTCCCACAAAATCTCCACCAATTCCCAGAACATCCCACAAAAATCTCACAAAAATCCCTAAATCTTCTGAAAACTCGACCAAATTCCAGAAACGCCCCATAAAATCAGCACAGTTTCCCACAAAATTCAAGAAAAAACACCACAAAATTCCCAAAATCTTTTCAAAATACCACAAAATTCTTGAAAAGCCCCACCAAATTCCAGAAACATCCCACAAAATGTCCTCAATACCCAACAAAATCCAAGAAAAATCACACCAAATTCCCTAAATCTTCTCAAAACACGGCCAAAATCCACAAAAATCCCATCAAATCTCCACAAATTCCCACAGAATACATGAAAAATCCCTGATAATTTCTCAGTTCTCTACAGAATCTCACCAAATTCCAGAAAAGTCCCTCAAAGTTCCACAAACATCCCACAAAATCTCCTCAATATCCCACAAAATTCAAGAAAAATCACACAAAATTCCCTAAATCTTCTCAAAACACGACCAAATTCTAGAAAAATATCCCACCAAATCTCCACAAAATCCCACAAAATACACAAAAAATCCCTCAAGATCCCGAAATCGCCTCAATATCCCACAAAATCCCACAAAAATCCCACAAAACCTCCACAAGTTTCCACAAAATCTAAGAAAAATTCCTCAAAATTCTTCAAGTCTCCTCAAAACCACACAAAGTCCTTGAAAAGGCCCACCAAATTCCAGTAAAATCCCACAGATTCTCCACAAATTCCCACAAAATCTAAAACAAATTCCTCAAAATTCTTCAAGTCTCCTCAGAATCCCACACAATTCCAGAAAAAACACACAAAATTCCAGACAAGTCCCACAAAACTCCCTAAATCATTTCAAAACCCTACCAATTCACAGGAATGTCCCACAAAATCTCCACCAATTCCCAGAACATCCCACAAAAATCTCACAAAAATCCCTAAATCTTCTGAAAACTCGACCAAATTCCAGAAACGCCCCATAAAATCAGCACAGTTTCCCACAAAATTCAAGAAAAAACACCACAAAATTCCCTAAATCTTCTCAAAACACAACCAAATTCTAGAAAAATATCCCACCAAATCTCCACAAATTCCCACAAAATACATGAGAAATCCCTCAAGATCCCTAAATCGCCTCAATATCCCACAAAATCACACAAAAATCACAGAAAACCTCCACAAGTTTCCACAAAATCTAAGAAAAATTCCTCAAAATTCTTCAAGTTTCCTCAGAATCCCACACAATTCCAGAAAAAACACACAAAATTCCAGAGAAGTCCCACAAAACTCCCTAAATCATTTCAAAACCCTACCAATTCACAGGAATGTCCCACAAAATCTCCACCAATTCCCAGAACATCCCACAAAAATCTCACAAAAATCCCTAAATCTTCTGAAAACTCGACCAAATTCCAGAAACGCCCCAAAAATTCAGCACAGTTTCCCACAAAATTCAAGAAAAAACACCACAAAATTCCCTAAATCTTCTCAAAACACAACCAAATTCTAGAAAAATATCCCACCAAATCTCCACAAATTCCCACAAAATACATGAGAAATCCCTCAAGATCCCTAAATCGCCTCAATATCCCACAAAATCACACAAAAATCCCACAAAACCTCCACAAGTTTCCACAAAATCTAAGAAAAATTCCTCAAAACACTTCAAGTCTCCTCAGAATCCCACACAATTCCAGAAAAAACACACAAAATTCCAGAGAAGTCCCACAAAACTCCCTAAATCATTTCAAAACCCTACCAATTCACAGGAATGTCCCACAAAATCTCCACCAATTCCCAGAACATCCCACAAAAATCTCACAAAAATCCCTAAATCTTCTGAAAACTCGACCAAATTCCAGAAACGCCCCATAAAATCAGCACAGTTTCCCACAAAATTCAAGAAAAAACACCACAAAATTCCCTAAATCTTTTCAAAATACCACAAAATTCTTGAAAAGCCCCACCAAATTCCCGAAACATCCCACAAAATGTCCTCAATACCCAACAAAATCCCAGAAAAGTCACACAAAATTCCCTAAATCTTCTCAAAACACGGCCAAAATCCACAAAAATCCCACAGAATCTCCACAAATTCCCACAGAATACATGACAAATCCCTGATAATTCATCAGTTCTCTACAGAATCTCACCAAATTCCTAAAAAGTCCCACAAAGTTCCAAAAACATCCCACAAAATCTCCCCGGTATCCAATAAAATTCCAGGAAAAATCCCACAAAATTCCCTAAATCTTCTCAAAACATGGCCAAAATCCACAAAAATCCCACCGAATCTCCACAAATTCCCACAGAATACATGAAAATACCCCTGATAATTCGTCAGTTCTCTACAGAATCTCACCAAATTCCAGAAAAGTCCCTCAAAGTTCCACAAACATCCCACAAAATCTCCTCAATATCCAACAAAATCCCAGAAAAATCACACAAAATTCCCTAAATCTTCTCAAAACACGACTAAATTCTAGAAAAATGTCCCACCAAATCTCCACAAAATCCCACAAAATACATGAAAAATCCCTCAAGATCCCTAAATTGCCTCAATATCCCACAAAATCCCACAAAAATCACACAAAACCTCCACAAGTTTCCACAAAATCTAAGAAAAATTCCTCAAAATTCTTCAAGTCTCCTCAAAACCACACAAAGTCCTTGAAAAGGCCCACCAAATTCCAGTAAAATCCCACAGATTCTCCACAAATTCCCACAAAATCTAAAACAAATTCCTCAAAATTCTTCAAGTCTCCTCAGAATCCCACACAATTCCAGAAAAAACACACAAAATTCCAGACAAGTCCCACAAAACTCCCTAAATCATTTCAAAACCCTACCAATTCACAGGAATGTCCCACAAAATCTCCACCAATTCCCAGAACATCCCACAAAAATCTCACAAAAATCCCTAAATCTTCTGAAAACTCGACCAAATTCCAGAAACGCCCCATAAAATCAGCAGTTTCCCACAAAATTCAAGAAAAAACACCACAAAATTCCCTAAATCTTTTCAAAATACCACAAAATTCTTGAAAAGCCCCACCAAATTCCCGAAACATCCCACAAAATGTCCTCAATACCCAACAAAATCCCAGAAAAGTCACACAAAATTCCCTAAATCTTCTCAAAACACGGCCAAAATCCACAAAAATCCCACAGAATCTCCACAAATTCCCACAGAATACATGACAAATCCCTGATAATTCGTCAGTTCTCTACAGAATCTCACCAAATTCCTAAAAAGTCCCACAAAGTTCCAAAAACATCCCACAAAATCTCCCCGGTATCCAATAAAATTCCAGGAAAAATCCCACAAAATTCCCTAAATCTTCTCAAAACATGGCCAAAATCCACAAAAATCCCACCGAATCTCCACAAATTCCCACAGAATACATGAAAATACCCCTGATAATTCGTCAGTTCTCTACAGAATCTCACCAAATTCCAGAAAAGTCCCTCAAAGTTCCACAAACATCCCACAAAATCTCCTCAATATCCAACAAAATCCCAGAAAAATCACACAAAATTCCCTAAATCTTCTCAAAACACGACTAAATTCTAGAAAAATGTCCCACCAAATCTCCACAAAATCCCACAAAATACATGAAAAATCCCTCAAGATCCCTAAATTGCCTCAATATCCCACCAAATCCCACAAAAATCACAAAAAACCTCCACAAGTTTCCACAAAATCTAAGAAAAATTCCTCAAAATTCTTCAAGTCTCCTCAAAACCACACAAAGTCCTTGAAAAGGCCCACCAAATTCCAGTAAAATCCCACAGATTCTCCACAAATTCCCACAAAATCTAAAACAAATTCCTCAAAATTCTTCAAGTCTCCTCAGAATCCCACACAATTCCAGAAAAAACACACAAAATTCCAGACAAGTCCCACAAAACTCGCTAAATCATTTCAAAACCCTACCAATTCACAGGAATGTCCCACAAAATCTCCACCAATTCCCAGAACATCCCACAAAAATCTCACAAAAATCCCTAAATCTTCTGAAAACTCGACCAAATTCCAGAAACGCCCCATAAAATCAGCACAGTTTCCCACAAAATTCAAGAAAAAACACCACAAAATTCCCTAAATCTTCTCAAAACACAACCAAATTCTAGAAAAATATCCCACCAAATCTCCACAAATTCCCACAAAATACATGAGAAATCCCTCAAGATCCCTAAATCGCCTCAATATCCCACAAAATCCCACAAAAATCCCACAAAACCTCCACAAGTTTCCACAAAATCTAAGAAAAATTCCTCAAAATTCTTCAAGTCTCCTCAGAATCCCACACAATTCCAGAAAAAACACACAAAATTCCAGAGAAGTCCCACAAAACTCCCTAAATCATTTCAAAACCCTACCAATTCACAGGAATGTCCCACAAAATCTCCACCAATTCCCAGAACATCCCACAAAAATCTCACAAAAATCCCTAAATCTTCTGAAAACTCGACCAAATTCCAGAAACGCCCCATAAAATCAGCACAGTTTCCCACAAAATTCAAGAAAAAACACCACAAAATTCCCTAAATCTTTTCAAAATACCACAAAATTCTTGAAAAGCCCCACCAAATTCCAGAAACATCCCACAAAATGTCCTCAATACCCAAAAAAATCCAAGAAAAATCACACCAAATTCCCTAAATCTTCTCAAAACACGGCCAAAATCCACAAAAATCCCATCAAATCTCCACAAATTCCCACAGAATACATGAAAAATCCCTGATAATTTGTCAGTTCTCTACAGAATCTCACCAAATTCCAGAAAAGTCCCTCAAAGTTCCACAAACATCCCACAAAATCTCCTCAATATCCCACAAAATTCAAGAAAAATCACACAAAATTCCCTAAATCTTCTCAAAACACGACCAAATTCTAGAAAAATATCCCACCAAATCTCCACAAAATCCCACAAAATACACAAAAAATCCCTCAAGATCCCGAAATCGCCTCAATATCCCACAAAATCCCACAAAAATCACACAAAACCTCCACAAGTTTCCACAAAATCTAAGAAAAATTCCTCAAAATTCTTCAAGTCTCCTCAAAACCACACAAAGTCCTTGAAAAGGCCCACCAAATTCCAGTAAAATCCCACAGATTCTCCACAAATTCCCACAAAATCTAAAACAAATTCCTCAAAATTCTTCAAGTCTCCTCAGAATCCCACACAATTCCAGAAAAAACACACAAAATTCCAGACAAGTCCCACAAAACTCCCTAAATCATTTCAAAACCCTACCAATTCACAGGAATGTCCCACAAAATCTCCACCAATTCCCAGAACATCCCACAAAAATCTCACAAAAATCCCTACCACTTCTGAAAAGTAGACCAAATTCCAGAAACGCCCCATAAAATCAGCACAGTTTCCCACAAAATTCAAGAAAAAACACCACAAAATTCCCTAAATCTTCTCAAAACACAACCAAATTCTAGAAAAATATCCCACCAAATCTCCACAAATTCCCACAAAATACATGAAAAATCCCTCAAGATCCCTAAATCGCCTCAATATCCCACAAAATCACACAAAAATCCCACAAAACCTCCACAAGTTTCCACAAAATCTAAGAAAAATTCCTCAAAATTCTTCAAGTCTCCTCAGAATCCCACACAATTCCAGAAAAAACACACAAAATTCCAGACAAGTCCCACAAAACTCCCTAAATCATTTCAAAACCCTACCAATTCACAGGAATGTCCCACAAAATCTCCACCAATTCCCAGAACATCCCACAAAAATCTCACAAAAATCCCTAAATCTTCTGAAAACTCGACCAAATTCCAGAAACGCCCCATAAAATCAGCACAGTTTCCCACAAAATTCAAGAAAAAACACCACAAAATTCCCTAAATCTTCTCAAAACACAACCAAATTCTAGAAAATTATCCCACCAAATCTCCACAAATTCCCACAAAATACATGAGAAATCCCTCAAGATCCCTAAATCGCCTCAATATCCCACAAAATCCCACAAAAATCCCACAAAACCTCCACAAGTTTCCACAAAATCTAAGAAAAATTCCTCAAAATACTTCAAGTCTCCTCAGAATCCCACACAATTCCAGAAAAAACACACAAAATTCCAGAGAAGTCCCACAAAACTCCCTAAATCATTTCAAAACCCTACCAATTCACAGGAATGTCCCACAAAATCTCCACCAATTCCCAGAACATCCCACAAAAATCTCACAAAAATCCCTAAATCTTCTGAAAACTCGACCAAATTCCAGAAACGCCCCATAAAATCAGCACAGTTTCCCACAAAATTCAAGAAAAAACACCACAAAATTCCCTAAATCTTTTCAAAATACCACAAAATTCTTGAAAAGCCCCACCAAATTCCCGAAACATCCCACAAAATGTCCTCAATACCCAACAAAATCCCAGAAAAGTCACACAAAATTCCCTAAATCTTCTCAAAACACGGCCAAAATCCACAAAAATCCCACAGAATCTCCACAAATTCCCACAGAATACATGACAAATCCCTGATAATTCATCAGTTCTCTACAGAATCTCACCAAATTCCTAAAAAGTCCCACAAAGTTCCAAAAACATCCCACAAAATCTCCCCGGTATCCAATAAAATTCCAGGAAAAATCCCACAAAATTCCCTAAATCTTCTCAAAACATGGCCAAAATCCACAAAAATCCCACCGAATCTCCACAAATTCCCACAGAATACATGAAAATACCCCTGATAATTCGTCAGTTCTCTACAGAATCTCACCAAATTCCAGAAAAGTCCCTCAAAGTTCCACAAACATCCCACAAAATCTCCTCAATATCCAACAAAATCCCAGAAAAATCACACAAAATTCCCTAAATCTTCTCAAAACACGACTAAATTCTAGAAAAATGTCCCACCAAATCTCCACAAAATCCCACAAAATACATGAAAAATCCCTCAAGATCCCTAAATTGCCTCAATATCCCACAAAATCCCACAAAAATCACAAAAAACCTCCACAAGTTTCCACAAAATCTAAGAAAAATTCCTCAAAATTCTTCAAGTCTCCTCAAAACCACACAAAGTCCTTGAAAAGGCCCACCAAATTCCAGTAAAATCCCACAGATTCTCCACAAATTCCCACAAAATCTAAAACAAATTCCTCAAAATTCTTCAAGTCTCCTCAGAATCCCACACAATTCCAGAAAAAATACACAAAATTCCAGACAAGTCCCACAAAACTCGCTAAATCATTTCAAAACCCTACCAATTCACAGCAATGTCCCACAAAATCTCCACCAATTCCCAGAACATCCCACAAAAATCCCACAAAAATCCCTAAATCTTCTGAAAACTCAACCAAATTCCAGAAATGCCCCATAAAATCAGCACAGTTTCCCACAAAATTCAAGAAAAAACACCACAAAATTCCCTAAATCTTTTCAAAATGCCACAAAATTCTTGAAAAGCCCCACCAAATTCCAGAAACATCCCACAAAATGTCCTCAATACCCAACAAAATCCCAGAAAAATCACACAAAATTCCCTAAATCTTCTCAAAACACGGCCAAAATCCACAAAAATCCCATCAAATCTCCACAAATTCCCACAGAATACATGAAAATACCCCTGATAATTTGTCAGTTCTCTATAGAATCTCACCAAATTCCAGAAGAGTCCCTCAAAGTTCCACAAACATCCCACAAAATCTCCTCAATATCCCACAAAATTCAAGAAAAATCACACAAAATTCCCTAAATCTTCTCAAAACACGACCAAATTCTAGAAAAATATCCCACCAAATCTCCACAAATTCCCACAAAATACATGAAAAATCCCTCAAGATCCCGAAATCGCCTCAATATCCCACAAAATCCCACAAAAATCACACAAAACCTCCACAAGTTTCCACAAAATCTAAGAAAAATTCCTCAAAATTCTTCAAGTCTCCTCAAAACCACACAATTCCAGAAAAACCCCACAAAATTCCAGAGAAGTCCCACAAAACTCCCTAAATCATTTCAAAACCCTACCAATTCACAGGAATGTCCCACAAAATCTCCACCAATTCCCAGAACATCCCACAAAAATCTCACAAAAATCCCTAAATCTTCTGAAAACTCGACCAAATTCCAGAAACGCCCCATAAAATCAGCACAGTTTCCCACAAAATTCAAGAAAAAACACCACAAAATTCCCTAAATCTTCTCAAAACACAACCAAATTCTAGAAAAATATCCCACCAAATCTCCACAAATTCCCACAAAATACATGAGAAATCCCTCAAGATCCCTAAATCGCCTCAATATCCCAGAAAATCCCACAAAAATCCCACAAAACCTCCACAAGTTTCCACAAAATCTAAGAAAAATTCCTCAAAATACTTCAAGTCTCCTCAGAATCCCACACAATTCCAGAAAAAACACACAAAATTCCAGAGAAGTCCCACAAAACTCCCTAAATCATTTCAAAACCCTACCAATTCACAGGAATGTCCCACAAAATCTCCACCAATTCCCAGAACATCCCACAAAAATCTCACAAAAATCCCTAAATCTTCTGAAAACTCGACCAAATTCCAGAAACGCCCCATAAAATCAGCACAGTTTCCCACAAAATTCAAGAAAAAACACCACAAAATTCCCTAAATCTTTTCAAAATACCACAAAATTCTTGAAAAGCCCCACCAAATTCCCGAAACATCCCACAAAATGTCCTCAATACCCAACAAAATCCCAGAAAAGTCACACAAAATTCCCTAAATCTTCTCAAAACACGGCCAAAATCCACAAAAATCCCAGCAAATCTCCACAAATTCCCACAGAATACATGACAAATCCCTGATAATTCGTCAGTTCTCTACAGAATCTCACCAAATTCCTAAAAAGTCCCACAAAGTTCCAAAAACATCCCACAAAATCTCCCCAGTATCCAACAAAATTCCAGGAAAAATCCCACAAAATTCCCTAAATCTTCTCAAAACACGGCCAAAATCCACAAAAATCCCACCGAATCTCCACAAATTCCCACAGAATACATGAAAATACCCCTGATAATTCGTCAGTTCTCTACAGAATCTCACCAAATTCCAGAAAAGTCCCTCAAAGTTCCACAAACATCCCACAAAATCTCCTCAATATCCAACAAAATTCAAGAAAAAACACCACAAAATTCCCTAAATCTTCTCAAAACACAACCAAATTCTAGAAAAATATCCCACCAAATCTCCACAAATTCCCACAAAATACATGAGAAATCCCTCAAGATCCCTAAATTGCCTCAATATCCCCCAAAATCCCACAAAAATCCCACAAAACCTCCACAAGTTTCCACAAAATCTAAGAAAAATTCCTCAAAATTCTTCAAGTCTCCTCAGAATCCCACACAATTCCATAAAAAACACACAAAATTCCAGAGAAGTCCCACAAAACTCCCTAAATCATTTCAAAACCCTACCAATTCACAGGAATGTCCCACAAAATCTCCACCAATTCCCAGAACATCCCACAAAAATCTCACAAAAATCCCTAAATCTTCTGAAAACTCGACCAAATTCCAGAAACGCCCCATAAAATCAGCACAGTTTCCCACAAAATTCAAGAAAAAACACCACAAAATTCCCTAAATCTTTTCAAAATACCACAAAATTCTTGAAAAGCCCCACCAAATTCCCGAAACATCCCACAAAATGTCCTCAATACCCAACAAAATCCCAGAAAAGTCACAAAAAATTCCCTAAATCTTCTCAAAACACGGCCAAAATCCACAAAAATCCCACCGAATCTCCACAAATTCCCACAGAATACCTGAAAATACCCCTGATAATTCGTCAGTTCTCTACAGAATCTCACCAAATTCCTAAAAAGCCCCACAAAGTTCCAAAAACATCCCACAAAATCTCCCCGGTATCCAATAAAATTCCAGGAAAAATCCCACAAAATTCCCTAAATCTTCTCAAAACATGGCCAAAATCCACAAAAATCCCACCGAATCTCCACAAATTCCCACAGAATACATGAAAATACCCCTGATAATTCGTCAGTTCTCTACAGAATCTCACCAAATTCCAGAAAAGTCCCTCAAAGTTCCACAAACATCCCACAAAATCTCCTCAATATCCAACAAAATCCCAGAAAAATCACACAAAATTCCCTAAATCTTCTCAAAACACGACTAAATTCTAGAAAAATGTCCCACCAAATCTCCACAAAATCCCACAAAATACATGAAAAATCCCTCAAGATCCCTAAATTGCCTCAATATCCCACAAAATCCCACAAAAATCACAAAAAACCTCCACAAGTTTCCACAAAATCTAAGAAAAATTCCTCAAAATTCTTCAAGTCTCCTCAAAACCACACAAAGTCCTTGAAAAGGCCCACCAAATTCCAGTAAAATCCCACAGATTCTCCACAAATTCCCACAAAATCTAAAACAAATTCCTCAAAATTCTTCAAGTCTCCTCAGAATCCCACACAATTCCAGAAAAAACACACAAAATTCCAGACAAGTCCCACAAAACTCGCTAAATCATTTCAAAACCCTACCAATTCACAGGAATGTCCCACAAAATCTCCACCAATTCCCAGAACATCCCACAAAAATCCCACAAAAATCCCTAAATCTTCTGAAAACTCAACCAAATTCCAGAAATGCCCCATAAAATCAGCACAGTTTCCCACAAAATTCAAGAAAAAACACCACAAAATTCCCTAAATCTTTTCAAAATGCCACAAAATTCTTGAAAAGCCCCACCAAATTCCAGAAACATCCCACAAAATGTCCTCAATACCCAACAAAATCCCAGAAAAATCACACAAAATTCCCTAAATCTTCTCAAAACACGGCCAAAATCCACAAAAATCCCATCAAATCTCCACAAATTCCCACAGAATACATGAAAATACCCCTGATAATTTGTCAGTTCTCTATAGAATCTCACCAAATTCCAGAAGAGTCCCTCAAAGTTCCACAAACATCCCACAAAATCTCCTCAATATCCCACAAAATTCAAGAAAAATCACACAAAATTCCCTAAATCTTCTCAAAACACGACCAAATTCTAGAAAAATATCCCACCAAATCTCCACAAATTCCCACAAAATACATGAGAAATCCCTCAAGATCCCTAAATTGCCTCAATATCCCCCAAAATCCCACAAAAATCCCACAAAACCTCCACAAGTTTCCACAAAATCTAAGAAAAATTCCTCAAAATTCTTCAAGTCTCCTCAGAATCCCACACAATTCCATAAAAAACACACAAAATTCCAGAGAAGTCCCACAAAACTCCCTAAATCATTTCAAAACCCTACCAATTCACAGGAATGTCCCACAAAATCTCCACCAATTCCCAGAACATCCCACAAAAATCTCACAAAAATCCCTAAATCTTCTGAAAACTCGACCAAATTCCAGAAACGCCCCATAAAATCAGCACAGTTTCCCACAAAATTCAAGAAAAAACACCACAAAATTCCCTAAATCTTTTCAAAATACCACAAAATTCTTGAAAAGCCCCACCAAATTCCCGAAACATCCCACAAAATGTCCTCAATACCCAACAAAATCCCAGAAAAGTCACAAAAAATTCCCTAAATCTTCTCAAAACACGGCCAAAATCCACAAAAATCCCACCGAATCTCCACAAATTCCCACAGAATACCTGAAAATACCCCTGATAATTCGTCAGTTCTCTACAGAATCTCACCAAATTCCTAAAAAGTCCCACAAAGTTCCAAAAACATCCCACAAAATCTCCCCGGTATCCAATAAAATTCCAGGAAAAATCCCACAAAATTCCCTAAATCTTCTCAAAACATGGCCAAAATCCACAAAAATCCCACCGAATCTCCACAAATTCCCACAGAATACATGAAAATACCCCTGATAATTCGTCAGTTCTCTACAGAATCTCACCAAATTCCAGAAAAGTCCCTCAAAGTTCCACAAACATCCCACAAAATCTCCTCAATATCCAACAAAATCCCAGAAAAATCACACAAAATTCCCTAAATCTTCTCAAAACACGACTAAATTCTAGAAAAATGTCCCACCAAATCTCCACAAAATCCCACAAAATACATGAAAAATCCCTCAAGATCCCTAAATTGCCTCAATATCCCCCAAAATCCCACAAAAATCACAAAAAACCTCCACAAGTTTCCACAAAATCTAAGAAAAATTCCTCAAAATTCTTCAAGTCTCCTCAAAACCACACAAAGTCCTTGAAAAGGCCCACCAAATTCCAGTAAAATCCCACAGATTCTCCACAAATTCCCACAAAATCTAAAACAAATTCCTCAAAATTCTTCAAGTCTCCTCAGAATCCCACACAATTCCAGAAAAAACACACAAAATTCCAGACAAGTCCCACAAAACTCGCTAAATCATTTCAAAACCCTACCAATTCACAGGAATGTCCCACAAAATCTCCACCAATTCCCAGAACATCCCACAAAAATCCCACAAAAATCCCTAAATCTTCTGAAAACTCAACCAAATTCCAGAAATGCCCCATAAAATCAGCACAGTTTCCCACAAAATTCAAGAAAAAACACCACAAAATTCCCTAAATCTTTTCAAAATGCCACAAAATTCTTGAAAAGCCCCACCAAATTCCAGAAACATCCCACAAAATGTCCTCAATACCCAACAAAATCCCAGAAAAATCACACAAAATTCCCTAAATCTTCTCAAAACACGGCCAAAATCCACAAAAATCCCATCAAATCTCCACAAATTCCCACAGAATACATGAAAATACCCCTGATAATTTGTCAGTTCTCTATAGAATCTCACCAAATTCCAGAAGAGTCCCTCAAAGTTCCACAAACATCCCACAAAATCTCCTCAATATCCCACAAAATTCAAGAAAAATCACACAAAATTCCCTAAATCTTCTCAAAACACGACCAAATTCTAGAAAAATATCCCACCAAATCTCCACAAATTCCCACAAAATACATGAAAAATCCCTCAAGATCCCGAAATCGCCTCAATATCCCACAAAATCCCACAAAAATCACACAAAACCTCCACAAGTTTCCACAAAATCTAAGAAAAATTCCTCAAAATTCTTCAAGTCTCCTCAAAACCACACAATTCCAGAAAAACCCCACAAAATTCCAGAGAAGTCCCACAAAACTCCCTAAATCATTTCAAAACCCTACCAATTCACAGGAATGTCCCACAAAATCTCCACCAATTCCCAGAACATCCCACAAAAATCTCACAAAAATCCCTAAATCTTCTGAAAACTCGACCAAATTCCAGAAACGCCCCATAAAATCAGCACAGTTTCCCACAAAATTCAAGAAAAAACACCACACAATTCCCAAAATCTTTTCAAAATACCACAAAATTCTTGAAAAGCCCCACCAAATTCCAGAAACATCCCACAAAATCTCCTCAATATCCAACAAAATCCCAGAAAAGTCCCAGAAAATTCCCTAAATCTTCTCAAAACTCTACCAAATTCCAGAAAAATCCCACAGAATCTCCACAAATTCCCACAGAATACATGACAAATCCCTGATAATTCGTCAATTCTCTACAGAATCTCACCAAATTCCTAAAAAGTCCCTCAAAGTTCCACAAACATCCCACAAAATCTCCCCGGAATCCAATAAAATTCCAGGAAAAATCCCACAAAATTCCCTAAATCTTCTCAAAACATGGCCAAAATCCTCAAAAATCCCACCGAATCTCCACAAATTCCCACAGAATACATGAAAATAACCCTGATAATTCGTCAGTTCTCTACAGAATCTCACCAAATTCCAGAAAAGTCCCTCAAAGTTCCACAAACCTCCCACAAAATCTCCTCAATATCCCACAAAATTCAAGAAAAATCACACAAAATTCCCTAAATCTTCTCAAAACACGACCAAATTCTAGAAAAATATCCCACCAAATCTCCACAAATTCCCACAGAATACATGAAAAATCCCTGATAATTTGTCAGTTCTCTACAGATTCTCACCAAATTCCAGAAAAGTCCCTCAAAGTTCCACAAACATCCCACAAAATCTCCTCAATATCCCACAAAATCCCAGAAAAATCACACAAAATTCCCTAAATCTTCTCAAAATACGACCAAATTCTAGAAAAATATCCCACCAAATCTCCACAAATTCCCACAAAATACATGAAAAATCCCTCAAGATCCCTAAATCGCCTCAATATCCCACAAAATCCCACAAAAATCACACAAAACCTCCACAAGTTTCCACAAAATCTAAGAAAAATTCCTCAAAATTCTTCAAGTCTCCTCAAAACCACACAAAGTCCTTGAAAAGGCCCACCAAATTCCAGAAAAATCCCACAGATTCTCCACAAATTCCCACAAAATCTAAAACAAATTCCTCAAAATTCTTCAAGTCTCCTCAGAATCCCACACAATTCCAGAAAAAACACACAAAATTCCAGACAAGTCCCACAAAACTCCCTAAATCATTTCAAAACCCTACCAATTCACAGGAATGTCCCACAAAATCTCCACCAATTCCCAGAACATCCCACAAAAATCTCACAAAAATCCCTACCACTTCTGAAAAGTAGACCAAATTCCAGAAACGCCCCATAAAATCAGCACAGTTTCCCACAAAATTCAAGAAAAAACACCACAAAATTCCCTAAATCTTCTCAAAACACAACCAAATTCTAGAAAAATATCCCACCAAATCTCCACAAATTCCCACAAAATACATGAAAAATCCCTCAAGATCCCTAAATCGCCTCAATATCCCACAAAATCACACAAAAATCCCACAAAACCTCCACAAGTTTCCACAAAATCTAAGAAAAATTCCTCAAAATTCTTCAAGTCTCCTCAGAATCCCACACAATTCCAGAAAAAACACACAAAATTCCAGACAAGTCCCACAAAACTCCCTAAATCATTTCAAAACCCTACCAATTCACAGGAATGTCCCACAAAATCTCCACCAATTCCCAGAACATCCCACAAAAATCTCACAAAAATCCCTAAATCTTCTGAAAACTCGACCAAATTCCAGAAACGCCCCATAAAATCAGCACAGTTTCCCACAAAATTCAAGAAAAAACACCACAAAATTCCCTAAATCTTCTCAAAACACAACCAAATTCTAGAAAATTATCCCACCAAATCTCCACAAATTCCCACAAAATACATGAGAAATCCCTCAAGATCCCTAAATCGCCTCAATATCCCACAAAATCCCACAAAAATCCCACAAAACCTCCACAAGTTTCCACAAAATCTAAGAAAAATTCCTCAAAATACTTCAAGTCTCCTCAGAATCCCACACAATTCCAGAAAAAACACACAAAATTCCAGAGAAGTCCCACAAAACTCCCTAAATCATTTCAAAACCCTACCAATTCACAGGAATGTCCCACAAAATCTCCACCAATTCCCAGAACATCCCACAAAAATCTCACAAAAATCCCTAAATCTTCTGAAAACTCGACCAAATTCCAGAAACGCCCCATAAAATCAGCACAGTTTCCCACAAAATTCAAGAAAAAACACCACAAAATTCCCTAAATCTTTTCAAAATACCACAAAATTCTTGAAAAGCCCCACCAAATTCCCGAAACATCCCACAAAATGTCCTCAATACCCAACAAAATCCCAGAAAAGTCACACAAAATTCCCTAAATCTTCTCAAAACACGGCCAAAATCCACAAAAATCCCACAGAATCTCCACAAATTCCCACAGAATACATGACAAATCCCTGATAATTCATCAGTTCTCTACAGAATCTCACCAAATTCCTAAAAAGTCCCACAAAGTTCCAAAAACATCCCACAAAATCTCCCCGGTATCCAATAAAATTCCAGGAAAAATCCCACAAAATTCCCTAAATCTTCTCAAAACATGGCCAAAATCCACAAAAATCCCACCGAATCTCCACAAATTCCCACAGAATACATGAAAATACCCCTGATAATTCGTCAGTTCTCTACAGAATCTCACCAAATTCCAGAAAAGTCCCTCAAAGTTCCACAAACATCCCACAAAATCTCCTCAATATCCAACAAAATCCCAGAAAAATCACACAAAATTCCCTAAATCTTCTCAAAACACGACTAAATTCTAGAAAAATGTCCCACCAAATCTCCACAAAATCCCACAAAATACATGAAAAATCCCTCAAGATCCCTAAATTGCCTCAATATCCCACAAAATCCCACAAAAATCACAAAAAACCTCCACAAGTTTCCACAAAATCTAAGAAAAATTCCTCAAAATTCTTCAAGTCTCCTCAAAACCACACAAAGTCCTTGAAAAGGCCCACCAAATTCCAGTAAAATCCCACAGATTCTCCACAAATTCCCACAAAATCTAAAACAAATTCCTCAAAATTCTTCAAGTCTCCTCAGAATCCCACACAATTCCAGAAAAAACACACAAAATTCCAGACAAGTCCCACAAAACTCGCTAAATCATTTCAAAACCCTACCAATTCACAGCAATGTCCCACAAAATCTCCACCAATTCCCAGAACATCCCACAAAAATCCCACAAAAATCCCTAAATCTTCTGAAAACTCAACCAAATTCCAGAAATGCCCCATAAAATCAGCACAGTTTCCCACAAAATTCAAGAAAAAACACCACAAAATTCCCTAAATCTTTTCAAAATGCCACAAAATTCTTGAAAAGCCCCACCAAATTCCAGAAACATCCCACAAAATGTCCTCAATACCCAACAAAATCCCAGAAAAATCACACAAAATTCCCTAAATCTTCTCAAAACACGGCCAAAATCCACAAAAATCCCATCAAATCTCCACAAATTCCCACAGAATACATGAAAATACCCCTGATAATTTGTCAGTTCTCTATAGAATCTCACCAAATTCCAGAAGAGTCCCTCAAAGTTCCACAAACATCCCACAAAATCTCCTCAATATCCCACAAAATTCAAGAAAAATCACACAAAATTCCCTAAATCTTCTCAAAACACGACCAAATTCTAGAAAAATATCCCACCAAATCTCCACAAATTCCCACAAATTACATGAAAAATCCCTCAAGATCCCGAAATCGCCTCAATATCCCACAAAATCCCACAAAAATCACACAAAACCTCCACAAGTTTCCACAAAATCTAAGAAAAATTCCTCAAAATTCTTCAAGTCTCCTCAAAACCACACAATTCCAGAAAAACCCCACAAAATTCCAGAGAAGTCCCACAAAACTCCCTAAATCATTTCAAAACCCTACCAATTCACAGGAATGTCCCACAAAATCTCCACCAATTCCCAGAACATCCCACAAAAATCTCACAAAAATCCCTAAATCTTCTGAAAACTCGACCAAATTCCAGAAACGCCCCATAAAATCAGCACAGTTTCCCACAAAATTCAAGAAAAAACACCACAAAATTCCCTAAATCTTCTCAAAACACAACCAAATTCTAGAAAAATATCCCACCAAATCTCCACAAATTCCCACAAAATACATGAGAAATCCCTCAAGATCCCTAAATCGCCTCAATATCCCAGAAAATCCCACAAAAATCCCACAAAACCTCCACAAGTTTCCACAAAATCTAAGAAAAATTCCTCAAAATACTTCAAGTCTCCTCAGAATCCCACACAATTCCAGAAAAAACACACAAAATTCCAGAGAAGTCCCACAAAACTCCCTAAATCATTTCAAAACCCTACCAATTCACAGGAATGTCCCACAAAATCTCCACCAATTCCCAGAACATCCCACAAAAATCTCACAAAAATCCCTAAATCTTCTGAAAACTCGACCAAATTCCAGAAACGCCCCATAAAATCAGCACAGTTTCCCACAAAATTCAAGAAAAAACACCACAAAATTCCCTAAATCTTTTCAAAATACCACAAAATTCTTGAAAAGCCCCACCAAATTCCCGAAACATCCCACAAAATGTCCTCAATACCCAACAAAATCCCAGAAAAGTCACACAAAATTCCCTAAATCTTCTCAAAACACGGCCAAAATCCACAAAAATCCCAGCAAATCTCCACAAATTCCCACAGAATACATGACAAATCCCTGATAATTCGTCAGTTCTCTACAGAATCTCACCAAATTCCTAAAAAGTCCCACAAAGTTCCAAAAACATCCCACAAAATCTCCCCAGTATCCAACAAAATTCCAGGAAAAATCCCACAAAATTCCCTAAATCTTCTCAAAACACGGCCAAAATCCACAAAAATCCCACCGAATCTCCACAAATTCCCACAGAATACATGAAAATACCCCTGATAATTCGTCAGTTCTCTACAGAATCTCACCAAATTCCAGAAAAGTCCCTCAAAGTTCCACAAACATCCCACAAAATCTCCTCAATATCCAACAAAATTCAAGAAAAAACACCACAAAATTCCCTAAATCTTCTCAAAACACAACCAAATTCTAGAAAAATATCCCACCAAATCTCCACAAATTCCCACAAAATACATGAGAAATCCCTCAAGATCCCTAAATTGCCTCAATATCCCCCAAAATCCCACAAAAATCCCACAAAACCTCCACAAGTTTCCACAAAATCTAAGAAAAATTCCTCAAAATTCTTCAAGTCTCCTCAGAATCCCACACAATTCCATAAAAAACACACAAAATTCCAGAGAAGTCCCACAAAACTCCCTAAATCATTTCAAAACCCTACCAATTCACAGGAATGTCCCACAAAATCTCCACCAATTCCCAGAACATCCCACAAAAATCTCACAAAAATCCCTAAATCTTCTGAAAACTCGACCAAATTCCAGAAACGCCCCATAAAATCAGCACAGTTTCCCACAAAATTCAAGAAAAAACACCACAAAATTCCCTAAATCTTTTCAAAATACCACAAAATTCTTGAAAAGCCCCACCAAATTCCCGAAACATCCCACAAAATGTCCTCAATACCCAACAAAATCCCAGAAAAGTCACAAAAAATTCCCTAAATCTTCTCAAAACACGGCCAAAATCCACAAAAATCCCACCGAATCTCCACAAATTCCCACAGAATACCTGAAAATACCCCTGATAATTCGTCAGTTCTCTACAGAATCTCACCAAATTCCTAAAAAGTCCCACAAAGTTCCAAAAACATCCCACAAAATCTCCCCGGTATCCAATAAAATTCCAGGAAAAATCCCACAAAATTCCCTAAATCTTCTCAAAACATGGCCAAAATCCACAAAAATCCCACCGAATCTCCACAAATTCCCACAGAATACATGAAAATACCCCTGATAATTCGTCAGTTCTCTACAGAATCTCACCAAATTCCAGAAAAGTCCCTCAAAGTTCCACAAACATCCCACAAAATCTCCTCAATATCCAACAAAATCCCAGAAAAATCACACAAAATTCCCTAAATCTTCTCAAAACACGACTAAATTCTAGAAAAATGTCCCACCAAATCTCCACAAAATCCCACAAAATACATGAAAAATCCCTCAAGATCCCTAAATTGCCTCAATATCCCACAAAATCCCACAAAAATCACAAAAAACCTCCACAAGTTTCCACAAAATCTAAGAAAAATTCCTCAAAATTCTTCAAGTCTCCTCAAAACCACACAAAGTCCTTGAAAAGGCCCACCAAATTCCAGTAAAATCCCACAGATTCTCCACAAATTCCCACAAAATCTAAAACAAATTCCTCAAAATTCTTCAAGTCTCCTCAGAATCCCACACAATTCCAGAAAAAACACACAAAATTCCAGACAAGTCCCACAAAACTCGCTAAATCATTTCAAAACCCTACCAATTCACAGCAATGTCCCACAAAATCTCCACCAATTCCCAGAACATCCCACAAAAATCCCACAAAAATCCCTAAATCTTCTGAAAACTCAACCAAATTCCAGAAATGCCCCATAAAATCAGCACAGTTTCCCACAAAATTCAAGAAAAAACACCACAAAATTCCCTAAATCTTTTCAAAATGCCACAAAATTCTTGAAAAGCCCCACCAAATTCCAGAAACATCCCACAAAATGTCCTCAATACCCAACAAAATCCCAGAAAAATCACACAAAATTCCCTAAATCTTCTCAAAACACGGCCAAAATCCACAAAAATCCCATCAAATCTCCACAAATTCCCACAGAATACATGAAAATACCCCTGATAATTTGTCAGTTCTCTATAGAATCTCACCAAATTCCAGAAGAGTCCCTCAAAGTTCCACAAACATCCCACAAAATCTCCTCAATATCCCACAAAATTCAAGAAAAATCACACAAAATTCCCTAAATCTTCTCAAAACACGACCAAATTCTAGAAAAATATCCCACCAAATCTCCACAAATTCCCACAAAATACATGAAAAATCCCTCAAGATCCCGAAATCGCCTCAATATCCCACAAAATCCCACAAAAATCACACAAAACCTCCACAAGTTTCCACAAAATCTAAGAAAAATTCCTCAAAATTCTTCAAGTCTCCTCAAAACCACACAATTCCAGAAAAACCCCACAAAATTCCAGAGAAGTCCCACAAAACTCCCTAAATCATTTCAAAACCCTACCAATTCACAGGAATGTCCCACAAAATCTCCACCAATTCCCAGAACATCCCACAAAAATCTCACAAAAATCCCTAAATCTTCTGAAAACTCGACCAAATTCCAGAAACGCCCCATAAAATCAGCACAGTTTCCCACAAAATTCAAGAAAAAACACCACACAATTCCCAAAATCTTTTCAAAATACCACAAAATTCTTGAAAAGCCCCACCAAATTCCAGAAACATCCCACAAAATCTCCTCAATATCCAACAAAATCCCAGAAAAGTCCCAGAAAATTCCCTAAATCTTCTCAAAACTCTACCAAATTCCAGAAAAATCCCACAGAATCTCCACAAATTCCCACAGAATACATGACAAATCCCTGATAATTCGTCAATTCTCTACAGAATCTCACCAAATTCCTAAAAAGTCCCTCAAAGTTCCACAAACATCCCACAAAATCTCCCCGGAATCCAATAAAATTCCAGGAAAAATCCCACAAAATTCCCTAAATCTTCTCAAAACATGGCCAAAATCCTCAAAAATCCCACCGAATCTCCACAAATTCCCACAGAATACATGAAAATAACCCTGATAATTCGTCAGTTCTCTACAGAATCTCACCAAATTCCAGAAAAGTCCCTCAAAGTTCCACAAACCTCCCACAAAATCTCCTCAATATCCCACAAAATTCAAGAAAAATCACACAAAATTCCCTAAATCTTCTCAAAACACGACCAAATTCTAGAAAAATATCCCACCAAATCTCCACAAATTCCCACAGAATACATGAAAAATCCCTGATAATTTGTCAGTTCTCTACAGATTCTCACCAAATTCCAGAAAAGTCCCTCAAAGTTCCACAAACATCCCACAAAATCTCCTCAATATCCCACAAAATCCCAGAAAAATCACACAAAATTCCCTAAATCTTCTCAAAATACGACCAAATTCTAGAAAAATATCCCACCAAATCTCCACAAATTCCCACAAAATACATGAAAAATCCCTCAAGATCCCTAAATCGCCTCAATATCAGCACAAAATCCCACAAAAATCACACAAAACCTCCACAAGTTTCCACAAAATCTAAGAAAAATTCCTCAAAATTCTTCAAGTCTCCTCAAAACCACACAAAGTCCTTGAAAAGGCCCACCAAATTCCAGAAAAATCCCACAGATTCTCCACAAATTCCCACAAAATCTAAAACAAATTCCTCAAAATTCTTCAAGTCTCCTCAGAATCCCACACAATTCCAGAAAAAACACACAAAATTCCAGACAAGTCCCACAAAACTCCCTAAATCATTTCAAAACCCTACCAATTCACAGGAATGTCCCACAAAATCTCCACCAATTCCCAGAACATCCCACAAAAATCTCACAAAAATCCCTAAATCTTCTGAAAACTCGACCAAATTCCAGAAACGCCCCATAAAATCAGCACAGTTTCCCACAAAATTCAAGAAAAAACACCACAAAATTCCCTAAATCTTTTCAAAATACCACAAAATTCTTGAAAAGCCCCACCAAATTCCCGAAACATCCCACAAAATGTCCTCAATATCCAACAAAATCCCAGAAAAGTCACACAAAATTCCCTAAATCTTCTCAAAACACGGCCAAAATCCACAAAAATCCCACCGAATCTCCACAAATTCCCACAGAATACCTGAAAATACCCCTGATAATTCGTCAGTTCTCTACAGAATCTCACCAAATTCCAGAAAAGTCCCTCAAAGTTCCACAAACATCCCACAAAATCTCCTCAATATCCAACAAAATCCCAGAAAAATCACACAAAATTCCCTAAATCTTCTCAAAACACGACTAAATTCTAGAAAAATGTCCCACCAAATCTCCACAAAATCCCACAAAATACATGAAAAATCCCTCAAGATCCCTAAATCGCCTCAATATCCCACAAAATCCCACAAAAATCCCACAGAACCTCCACAAGTTTCCACAAAATCTAAGAAAAATTCCTCAAAATTCTTCAAGTCTCCTCAAAACCACACAAAGTCCTTGAAAAGGCCCACCAAATTCCAGTAAAATCCCACAGATTCTCCACAAATTCCCACAAAATCTAAAACAAATTCCTCAAAATTCTTCAAGTCTCCTCAAAACCACACAATTTCAGAAAAACCCCACAAAATTCCAGAGAAGTCCCACAAAACTCCCTAAATCATTTCAAAACCCTACCAATTCACAGGAATGTCCCACAAAATCTCTACCAATTCCCAGAACATCCCACAAAAATCTGACAAAAATCCCTAAATCTTCTGAAAACTCAACCAAATT
Source organism: Cyanistes caeruleus (assembly GCF_971803275.1). NCBI lineage: Eukaryota > Metazoa > Chordata > Aves > Passeriformes > Paridae > Cyanistes > Cyanistes caeruleus. The sequence continues at coordinate 68,824,671 of NC_141705.1, forward strand.
CCAGAAACGCCCCATAAAATCAGCACAGTTTCCCACAAAATTCAAGAAAAAACACCACACAATTCCCTAAACCTTTTCAAAATACCACAAAATTCTTGAAAAGCCCCACCAAATTCCAGAAACATCCTACAAAATGTCCTCAATATCCAACAAAATCCCAGAAAAATCACACAAAATTCCCTAAATCTTCTCAAAACACGGCCAAAATCCACAAAAATCCCAGCAAATCTCCACAAATTCCCACAGAATACATGAAAAATCCCTGATAATTTGTCAGTTCTCTACAGAATCTCACCAAATTCCAGAGAAGTCCCTCAAAGTTCCACAAACATCCCACAAAATCTCCTCAATGTCCCACAAAATTCAAGAAAAATCACACAAAATTCCCTAAATCTTCTCAAAACACGACCAAATTCTAGAAAAATATCCCACCAAATCTCCACAAATTCCCACAAAATACATGAAAAATCCCTCAAGATCCCTAAATCGCCTCAATATCCCAAAAAATTCCACAAAAATCCCACAAAACCTCCACAAGTTTCCACAAAATCTAAGAAAAATTCCTCAAAATTCTTCAAGTCTCCTCAGAATCCCACACAATTCCAGAAAAAACACACAAAATTCCAGAGAAGTCCCACAAAACTCCCTAAATCATTTCAAAACCCTACCAATTCACAGGAATGTCCCACAAAATCTCCACCAATTCCCAGAACATCCCACAAAAATCTCACAAAAATCCCTAAATCTTCTGAAAACTCGACCAAATTCCAGAAACGCCCCATAAAATCAGCACAGTTTCCCACAAAATTCAAGAAAAAACACCACAAAATTCCCTAAATCTTTTCAAAATACCACAAAATTCTTGAAAAGCCCCACCAAATTCCAGAAACATCCCACAAAATGTCCTCAATATCCAACAAAATCCCAGAAAAGTCCCACAAAATTCCCTAAATCTTCTCAAAACTCTACCAAATTCCAGAAAAATCCCACAGAATCTCCACAAATTCCTACAGAATACATGACAAATCCCTGATAATTCGTCAATTCTCTACAGAATCTCACCAAATTCCTAAAAAGTCCCTCAAAGTTCCACAAACATCCCAAAAAATCTCCCCGGAATCCAATAAAATTCCAGGAAAAATCCCACAAAATTCCCTAAATCTTCTCAAAACATGGCCAAAATCCACAAAAATCCCACCGAATCTCCACAAATTCCCACAGAATACATGACAAATCCCTGATAATTCGTCAATTCTCTACAGAATCTCACCAAATTCCTAAAAAGTCCCTCAAAGTTCCACAAACATCCCAAAAAATCTCCCCGGAATCCAATAAAATTCCAGGAAAAATCCCACAAAATTCCCTAAATCTTCTCAAAACATGGCCAAAATCCACAAAAATCCCACCGAATCTCCACAAATTCCCACAGAATACATGAAAATACCCCTGATAATTCGTCAGTTCTCTACAGAATCTCACCAAATTCCTAAAAAGTCCCACAAAGTTCCAAAAACATCCCACAAAATCTCCCCGGTATCCAATAAAATTCCAGGAAAAATCCCACAAAATTCCCTAAATCTTCTCAAAACATGGCCAAAATACACAAAAATCCCACCGAATCTCCACAAATTCCCACAGAATACCTGAAAATACCCCTGAAAATTCGTCAGTTCTCTACAGAATCTCACCAAATTCCTAAAAAGTCCCTCAAAGTTCCAAAAACATCCCACAAAATCTCCCCGGTATCCAATAAAACTCCAGGAAAAATCCCACAAAATTCCCTAAATCTTCTCAAAACATGGCCAAAATCCACAAAAATCCCACCGAATCTCCACAAATTCCCACAGAATACCTGAAAATACCCCTGATAATTCGTCAGTTCTCTACAGAATCTCACCAAATTCCAGAAAAGTCCCTCAAAGTTCCACAAACATCCCACAAAATCTCCTCAATATCCAACAAAATCCCAGAAAAATCACACAGAATTCCCTAAATCTTCTCAAAACACGACTAAATTCTAGAAAAATGTCCCACCAAATCTCCACAAAATCCCACAAAATACATGAAAAATCCCTCAAGATCCCTAAATCGCCTCAATATCCCACAAAATCCCACAAAAATCACACAAAACCTCCACAAGTTTCCACAAAATCTAAGAAAAATTCCTCAAAATTCTTCAAGTCTCCTCAAAACCACACAAAGTCCTTGAAAAGGCCCACCAAATTCCAGTAAAATCCCACAGATTCTCCACAAATTCCCACAAAATCTAAAACAAATTCCTCAAAATTGTTCAAGTCTCCTCAAAACCACACAATTTCAGAAAAACCCCACAAAATTCCAGAGAAGTCCCACAAAACTCCCTAAATCATTTCAAAACCCTACCAATTCACAGGAATGTCCCACAAAATCTCCACCAATTCCCAGAACATCCCACAAAAATCTCACAAAAATCCCTAAATCTTCTGAAAACTCCACCAAATTCCAGAAACGCCCCATAAAATCAGCACAGTTTCCCACAAAATTCAAGAAAAAACACCACACAATTCCCTAAACCTTTTCAAAATACCACAAAATTCTTGAAAAGCCCCACCAAATTCCAGAAACATCCCACAAAATGTCCTCAATATCCAACAAAATCCCAGAAAAATCACACAAAATTCCCTAAATCTTCTCAAAACACGGCCAAAATCCACAAAAATCCCAGCAAATCTCCACAAATTCCCACAGAATACATGAAAAATCCCTGATAATTTGTCAGTTCTCTACAGAATCTCACCAAATTCCAGAAAAGTCCCTCAAAGTTCCACAAACATCCCACAAAATCTCCTCAATGTCCCACAAAATTCAAGAAAAATCACACAAAATTCCCTAAATCTTCTCAAAACACGACCAAATTCTAGAAAAATATCCCACCAAATCTCCACAAATTCCCACAAAATACATGAAAAATCCCTCAAGATCCCTAAATCGCCTCAATATCCCAAAAAATTCCACAAAAATCCCACAAAACCTCCACAAGTTTCCACAAAATCTAAGAAAAATTCCTCAAAATTCTTCAAGTCTCCTCAGAATCCCACACAATTCCATAAAAAACACACAAAATTCCAGAGAAGTCCCACAAAACTCCCTAAATCATTTCAAAACCCTACCAATTCACAGGAATGTCCCACAAAATCTCCACCAATTCCCAGAACATCCCACAAAAATCTCACAAAAATCCCTAAATCTTCTGAAAACTCGACCAAATTCCAGAAACGCCCCATAAAATCAGCACAGTTTCCCACAAAATTCAAGAAAAAACACCACAAAATTCCTAAAATCTTTTCAAAATACCACAAAATTCTTGAAAAGCCCCACCAAATTCCCGAAACATCCCACAAAATGTCCTCAATATCCAACAAAATCCCAGAAAAGTCCCACAAAATTCCCTAAATCTTCTCAAAACTCTACCAAATTCCAGAAAAATCCCACCAAATCTCCACAAATTCCCACAGAATACATGAAAAATCCCTGATAATTCGTCAATTCTCTACAGAATCTCACCAAATTCCTAAAAAGTCCCTCAAAGTTCCACAAACATCCCACAAAATCTCCCCGGAATCCAATAAAATTCCAGGAAAAATCCCACAAAATTCCCTAAATCTTCTCAAAACATGGCCAAAATCCACCAAAATCCCACCGAATCTCCACAAATTCCCACAGAATACATGAAAATACCCCTGATAATTCGTCAGTTCTCTACAGAATCTCACCAAATTCCTAAAAAGTCCCACAAAGTTCCAAAAACATCCCACAAAATCTCCCCGGTATCCAATAAAATTCCAGGAAAAATCCCACAAAATTCCCTAAATCTTCTCAAAACATGGCCAAAATCCACAAAAATCCCACCGAATCTCCACAAATTCCCACAGAATACATGAAAATACCCCTGATAATTCGTCAGTTCTCTACAGAATCTCACCAAATTCCAGAAAAGTCCCTCAAAGTTCCACAAACATCCCACAAAATCTCCTCAATATCCAACAAAATCCCAGAAAAATCACACAAAATTCCCTAAATCTTCTCAAAACACGACTAAATTCTAGAAAAATGTCCAACCAAATCTCCACAAAATCCCACAAAATACATGAAAAATCCCTCAAGATCCCTAAATCGCCTCAATATCCCACAAAATCCCACAAAAATCACACAAAACCTCCACAAGTTTCCACAAAATCTAAGAAAAATTCCTCAAAATTCTTCAAGTCTCCTCAAAACCACACAAAGTCCTTGAAAAGGCCCACCAAATTCCAGTAAAATCCCACAGATTCTCCACAAATTCCCACAAAATCTAAGAAAAATTCCTCAAAATTCTTCAAGTCTCCTCAGAATCCCACACAATTTCAGAAAAACCCCACAAAATTCCAGACAAGTCCCACAAAACTCCCTAAATCATTTCAAAACCCTACCAATTCACAGGAATGTCCCACAAAATCTCCACCAATTCCCAGAACATCCCACAAAAATCTCACAAAAATCCCTAAATCTTCTGAAAACTCGACCAAATTCCAGAAACGCCCCATAAAATCAGCACAGTTTCCCACAAAATTCAAGAAAAAACACCACACAATTCCCTAAACCTTTTCAAAATACCACAAAATTCTTGAAAAGCCCCACCAAATTCCAGAAACATCCCACAAAATGTCCTCAATATCCAACAAAATCCCAGAAAAATCACACAAAATTCCCTAAATCTTCTCAAAACACGGCCAAAATCCACAAAAATCCCAGCAAATCTCCACAAATTCCCACAGAATACATGAAAAATCCCTGATAATTTGTCAGTTCTCTACAGAATCTCACCAAATTCCAGAAAAGTCCCTCAAAGTTCCACAAACATCCCACAAAATCTCCTCAATGTCCCACAAAATTCAAGAAAAATCACACAAAATTCCCTAAATCTTCTCAAAACACGACCAAATTCTAGAAAAATATCCCACCAAATCTCCACAAAATCCCACAAAATACACAAAAAATCCCTCAAGATCCTGAAATCGCCTCAATATCCCACAAAATCCCACAAAAATCCCACAAAACCTTTACAAGTTTCCACAAAATCTAAGAAAAATTCCTCAAAATTCTTCAAGTCTCCTCAAAACCACACAAAGTCCTTGAAAAGGCACACCAAATTCCAGTAAAATCCCACAGATTCTCCACAAATTCCCACAAAATCTAAAACAAATTCCTCAAAATTCTTCAAGTCTCCTCAGAATCCCACACAATTCCAGAAAAAACACACAAAATTCCAGACAAGTCCCACAAAACTCGCTAAATCATTTCAAAACCCTACCAATTCACAGGAATGTCCCACAAAATCTCCACCAATTCCCAGAACATCCCACAAAAATCTCACAAAAATCCCTACCACTTCTGAAAAGTAGACCAAATTCCAGAAACGCCCCATAAAATCAGCACAGTTTCCCACAAAATTCAAGAAAAAACACCACAAAATTCCCTAAATCTTCTCAAAACACAACCAAATTCTAGAAAAATATCCCACCAAATCTCCACAAATTCCCACAAAATACATGAGAAATCCCTCAAGATCCCTAAATCGCCTCAATATGCCCCAAAATCACACAAAACCTCCACAAGATTCCACAAAATCTAAGAAAAATTCCTCAAAATTCTTCAAGTCTCCTCAGAATCCCACACAATTCCATAAAAAACACACAAAATTCCAGAGAAGTCCCACAAAACTCCCTAAATCATTTCAAAACCCTACCAATTCACAGGAATGTCCCACAAAATCTCCACCAATTCCCAGAACATCCCACAAAAATCTCACAAAAATCCCTAAATCTTCTGAAAACTCAACCAAATTCCAGAAATGCCCCATAAAATCAGCACAGTTTCCCACAAAATTCAAGAAAAAACACCACAAAATTCCCTAAATCTTTTCAAAATACCACAAAATTCTTGAAAAGCCCCACCAAATTCCCGAAACATCCCACAAAATGTCCTCAATACCCAACAAAATCCCAGAAAAGTCACACAAAATTCCCTAAATCTTCTCAAAACACGGCCAAAATCCACAAAAATCCCATCAAATCTCCACAAATTCCCACAGAATACATGAAAAATCCCTGATAATTTGTCAGTTCTCTACAGAATCTCACCAAATTCCAGAAAAGTCCCTCAAAGTTCCACAAACATCCCACAAAATCTCCTCAATATCCCACAAAATTCAAGAAAAATCACACAAAATTCCCTAAATCTTCTCAAAACACGACCAAATTCTAGAAAAATATCCCACCAAATCTCCACAAAATCCCACAAAATACACAAAAAATCCCTCAAGATCCCGAAATCGCCTCAATATCCCACAAAATCCCACAAAAATCACACAAAACCTCCACAAGTTTCCACAAAATCTAAGAAAAATTCCTCAAAATTCTTCAAGTCTCCTCAAAACCACACAAAGTCCTTGAAAAGGCCCACCAAATTCCAGTAAAATCCCACAGATTCTCCACAAATTCCCACAAAATCTAAGAAAAATTCCTCAAAATTCTTCAAGTCTCCTCAGAATCCCACACAATTCCAGAAAAAACACACAAAATTCCAGACAAGTCCCACAAAACTCCCTAAATCATTTCAAAACCCTACCAATTCACAGGAATGTCCCACAAAATCTCCACCAATTCCCAGAACATCCCACAAAAATCTCACAAAAATCCCTAAATCTTCTGAAAACTCGACCAAATTCCAGAAACGCCCCATAAAATCAGCACAGTTTCCCACAAAATTCAAGAAAAAACACCACAAAATTCCCTAAATCTTCTCAAAACACAACCAAATTCTAGAAAAATATCCCACCAAATCTCCACAAATTCCCACAAAATACATGAGAAATCCCTCAAGATCCCTAAATCGCCTCAATATGCCCCAAAATCCCACAAAACCTCCACAAGTTTCCACAAAATCTAAGAAAAATTCCTCAAAATTCTTCAAGTCTCCTCAGAATCCCACACAATTCCATAAAAAACACACAAAATTCCAGAGAAGTCCCACAAAACTCCCTAAATCATTTCAAAACCCTACCAATTCACAGGAATGTCCCACAAAATCTCCACCAATTCCCAGAACATCCCACAAAAATCTCACAAAAATCCCTAAATCTTCTGAAAACTCGACCAAATTCCAGAAACGCCCCATAAAATCAGCACAGTTTCCCACAAAATTCAAGAAAAAACACCACAAAATTCCCTAAATCTTTTCAAAATACCACAAAATTCTTGAAAAGCCCCACCAAATTCCCGAAACATCCCACAAAATGTCCTCAATACCCAACAAAATCCAAGAAAAATCACACCAAATTCCCTAAATCTTCTCAAAACACGGCCAAAATCCACAAAAATCCCATCAAATCTCCACAAATTCCCACAGAATACATGAAAAATCCCTGATAATTTCTCAGTTCTCTACAGAATCTCACCAAATTCCAGAAAAGTCCCTCAAAGTTCCACAAACATCCCACAAAATCTCCTCAATATCCCACAAAATTCAAGAAAAATCACACAAAATTCCCTAAATCTTCTCAAAACACGACCAAATTCTAGAAAAATATCCCACCAAATCTCCACAAAATCCCACAAAATACACAAAAAATCCCTCAAGATCCCGAAATCGCCTCAATATCCCACAAAATCCCACAAAAATCACACAAAACCTCCACAAGTTTCCACAAAATCTAAGAAAAATTCCTCAAAATTCTTCAAGTCTCCTCAAAACCACACAAAGTCCTTGAAAAGGCCCACCAAATTCCAGTAAAATCCCACAGATTCTCCACAAATTCCCACAAAATCTAAGAAAAATTCCTCAAAATTCTTCAAGTCTCCTCAGAATCCCACACAATTCCATAAAAAACACACAAAATTCCAGAGAAGTCCCACAAAACTCCCTAAATCATTTCAAAACCCTACCAATTCACAGGAATGTCCCACAAAATCTCCACCAATTCCCAGAACATCCCACAAAAATCTCACAAAAATCCCTAAATCTTCTGAAAACTCGACCAAATTCCAGAAACGCCCCATAAAATCAGCACAGTTTCCCACAAAATTCAAGAAAAAACACCACAAAATTCCCTAAATCTTCTCAAAACACAACCAAATTCTAGAAAAATATCCCACCAAATCTCCACAAATTCCCACAAAATACATGAAAAATCCCTCAAGATCCCTAAATTGCCTCAATATCCCCCAAAATCCCACAAAAATCCCACAAAACCTCCACAAGTTTCCACAAAATCTAAGAAAAATTCCTCAAAATTCTTCAAGTCTCCTCAGAATCCCACACAATTCCAGAAAAAACACACAAAATTCCAGAGAAGTCCCACAAAACTCCCTAAATAATTTCAAAACCCTACCAATTCACAGGAATGTCCCACAAAATCTCCACCAATTCCCAGAACATCCCACAAAAATCCCACAAAAATCCCTAAATCTTCTGAAAACTCGACCAAATTCCAGAAATGCCCCATAAAATCAGCACAGTTTCCCACAAAATTCAAGAAAAAACACCACACAATTCCCTAAATCTTTTCAAAATACCACAAAATTCTTGAAAAGCCCCACCAAATTCCAGAAACATCCCACAAAATTTCCTCAATACCCAACAAAATCCAAGAAAAATCACACAAAATTCCCTAAATCTTCTCAAAACACGGCCAAAATCCACAAAAATCCCATCAAATCTCCACAAATTCCCACAGAATACATGAAAAATCCCTGATAATTTCTCAGTTCTCTACAGAATCTCACCAAATTCCAGAAAAGTCCCTCAAAGTTCCACAAACATCCCACAAAATCTCCTCAATATCCAACAAAATCCCAGAAAAATCACACAAAATTCCCTAAATCTTCTCAAAACACGACTAAATTCTAGAAAAATGTCCCACCAAATCTCCACAAAATCCCACAAAATACACAAAAAATCCCTCAAGATCCCGAAATCGCCTCAATATCCCACAAAATCCCACAAAAATCACACAAAACCTCCACAAGTTTCCACAAAATCTAAGAAAAATTCCTCAAAAGTCTTCAAGTCTCCTCAAAACCACACAAAGTCCTTGTAAAGGCCCACCAAATTCCAGTAAAATCCCACAGATTCTCCACAAATTCCCACAAAATCTAAAACAAATTCCTCAAAATTCTTCAAGTCTCCTCAGAATCCCACACAATTCCAGAAAAACCCCACAAAATTCCAGACAAGTCCCACAAAACTCCCTAAATCATTTCAAAACCCTACCAATTCACAGGAATGTCCCACAAAATCTCCACCAATTCCCAGAACATCCCACAAAAATCTCACAAAAATCCCTAAATCTTCTGAAAACTCGACCAAATTCCAGAAACGCCCCATAAAATCAGCACAGTTTCCCACAAAATTCAAGAAAAAACACCACAAAATTCCCTAAATCTTCTCAAAACACAACCAAATTCTAGAAAAATATCCCACCAAATCTCCACAAATTCCCACAAAATACATGAGAAATCCCTCAAGATCCCTAAATCGCCTCAATATGCCCCAAAATCCCACAAAACCTCCACAAGTTTCCACAAAATCTAAGAAAAATTCCTCAAAATTCTTCAAGTCTCCTCAGAATCCCACACAATTCCATAAAAAACACACAAAATTCCAGAGAAGTCCCACAAAACTCCCTAAATCATTTCAAAACCCTACCAATTCACAGGAATGTCCCACAAAATCTCCACCAATTCCCAGAACATCCCACAAAAATCTCACAAAAATCCCTAAATCTTCTGAAAACTCGACCAAATTCCAGAAACGCCCCATAAAATCAGCACAGTTTCCCACAAAATTCAAGAAAAAACACCACAAAATTCCCTAAATCTTTTCAAAATACCACAAAATTCTTGAAAAGCCCCACCAAATTCCAGAAACATCCCACAAAATGTCCTCAATACCCAACAAAATCCCAGAAAAGTCACACAAAATTCCCTAAATCTTCTCAAAACACGGCCAAAATCCACAAAAATCCCATCAAATCTCCACAAATTCCCACAGAATACATGAAAAATCCCTGATAATTTCTCAGTTCTCTACAGAATCTCACCAAATTCCAGAAAAGTCCCTCAAAGTTCCACAAACATCCCACAAAATCTCCTCAATATCCCACAAAATTCAAGAAAAATCACACAAAATTCCCTAAATCTTCTCAAAACACGACCAAATTCTAGAAAAATATCCCACCAAATCTCCACAAATTGCCACAAAATACATGAGAAATCCCTCAAGATCCCGAAATCGCCTCAATATCCCCCAAAATCCCACAAAAATCCCACAAAACCTCCACAAGTTTCCACAAAATCTAAGAAAAATTCCTCAAAATTCTTCAAGTCTCCTCAAAACCACACAAAGTCCTTGAAAAGGCCCACCAAATTCCAGTAAAATCCCACAGATTCTCCACAAATTCCCACAAAATCTAAGAAAAATTCCTCAAAATTCTTCAAGTCTCCTCAGAATCCCACACAATTCCAGAAAAAACACACAAAATTCCAGACAAGTCCCACAAAACTCCCTAAATCATTTCAAAACCCTACCAATTCACAGGAATGTCCCACAAAATCTCCACCAATTCCCAGAACATCCCACAAAAATCTCACAAAAATCCCTAAATCTTCTGAAAACTCGACCAAATTCCAGAAACGCCCCATAAAATCAGCACAGTTTCCCACAAAATTCAAGAAAAAACACCACAAAATTCCCTAAATCTTCTCAAAACACAACCAAATTCTAGAAAAATATCCCACCAAATCTCCACAAATTCCCACAAAATACATGAAAAATCCCTCAAGATCCCTAAATTGCCTCAATATCCCCCAAAATCCCACAAAAATCCCACAAAACCTCCACAAGTTTCCACAAAATCTAAGAAAAATTCCTCAAAATTCTTCAAGTCTCCTCAGAATCCCACACAATTCCATAAAAAACACACAAAATTCCAGAGAAGTCCCACAAAACTCCCTAAATCATTTCAAAACCCTACCAATTCACAGGAATGTCCCACAAAATCTCCACCAATTCCCAGAACATCCCACAAAAATCCCACAAAAATCCCTAAATCTTCTGAAAACTCAACCAAATTCCAGAAATGCCCCATAAAATCAGCACAGTTTCCCACAAAATTCAAGAAAAAACACCACAAAATTCCCTAAATCTTTTCAAAATACCACAAAATTCTTGAAAAGCCCCACCAAATTCCAGAAACATCCCACAAAATTTCCTCAATACCCAACAAAATCCAAGAAAAATCACACAAAATTCCCTAAATCTTCTCAAAACACGGCCAAAATCCACAAAAATCCCATCAAATCTCCACAAATTCCCACAGAATACATGAAAAATCCCTGATAATTTCTCAGTTCTCTACAGAATCTCACCAAATTCCAGAAAAGTCCCTCAAAGTTCCACAAACATCCCACAAAATCTCCTCAATATCCAACAAAATCCCAGAAAAATCACACAAAATTCCCTAAATCTTCTCAAAACACGACTAAATTCTAGAAAAATGTCCCACCAAATCTCCACAAAATCCCACAAAATACACAAAAAATCCCTCAAGATCCCGAAATCGCCTCACTATCCCACAAAATCCCACAAAAATCACACAAAACCTCCACAAGTTTCCACAAAATCTAAGAAAAATTCCTCAAAAGTCTTCAAGTCTCCTCAAAACCACACAAAGTCCTTGAAAAGGCCCACCAAATTCCAGTAAAATCCCACAGATTCTCCACAAATTCCCACAAAATCTAAAACAAATTCCTCAAAATTCTTCAAGTCTCCTCAGAATCCCACACAATTCCAGAAAAAACACACAAAATTCCAGACAAGTCCCACAAAACTCGCTAAATCATTTCAAAACCCTACCAATTCACAGGAATGTCCCACAAAATCTCCACCAATTCCCAGAACATCCCACAAAAATCTCACAAAAATCCCTAAATCTTCTGAAAACTCGACCAAATTCCAGAAACGCCCCATAAAATCAGCACAGTTTCCCACAAAATTCAAGAAAAAACACCACAAAATTCCCTAAATCTTCTCAAAACACAACCAAATTCTAGAAAAATATCCCACCAAATCTCCACAAATTCCCACAAAATACATGAGAAATCCCTCAAGATCCCTAAATCGCCTCAATATCCCACAAAATCACACAAAAATCCCACAAAACCTCCACAAGTTTCCACAAAATCTAAGAAAAATTCCTCAAAATACTTCAAGTCTCCTCAGAATCCCACACAATTCCAGAAAAAACACACAAAATTCCAGAGAAGTCCCACAAAACTCCCTAAATCATTTCAAAACCCTACCAATTCACAGGAATGTCCCACAAAATCTCCACCAATTCCCAGAACATCCCACAAAAATCTCACAAAAATCCCTAAATCTTCTGAAAACTCGACCAAATTCCAGAAACGCCCCATAAAATCAGCACAGTTTCCCACAAAATTCAAGAAAAAACACCACAAAATTCCCTAAATCTTTTCAAAATACCACAAAATTCTTGAAAAGCCCCACCAAATTCCCGAAACATCCCACAAAATGTCCTCAATACCCAACAAAATCCCAGAAAAGTCACAAAAAATTCCCTAAATCTTCTCAAAACACGGCCAAAATCCACAAAAATCCCAGCAAATCTCCACAAATTCCCACAGAATACATGACAAATCCCTGATAATTCGTCAGTTCTCTACAGAATCTCACCAAATTCCTAAAAAGTCCCACAAAGTTCCAAAAACATCCCACAAAATCTCCCCAGTATCCAACAAAATTCCAGGAAAAATCCCACAAAATTCCCTAAATCTTCTCAAAACACGGCCAAAATCCACAAAAATCCCACCGAATCTCCACAAATTCCCACAGAATACATGAAAATACCCCTGATAATTCGTCAGTTCTCTACAGAATCTCACCAAATTCCAGAAAAGTCCCTCAAAGTTCCACAAACATCCCACAAAATCTCCTCAATATCCAACAAAATTCAAGAAAAAACACCACAAAATTCCCTAAATCTTCTCAAAACACAACCAAATTCTAGAAAAATATCCCACCAAATCTCCACAAATTCCCACAAAATACATGAGAAATCCCTCAAGATCCCTAAATTGCCTCAATATCCCCCAAAATCCCACAAAAATCCCACAAAACCTCCACAAGTTTCCACAAAATCTAAATCAAATTCCTCAAAATTCTTCAAGTCTCCTCAGAATCCCACACAATTCCAGAAAAAACACACAAAATTCCAGAGAAGTCCCACAAAACTCCCTAAATAATTTCAAAACCCTACCAATTCACAGGAATGTCCCACAAAATCTCCACCAATTCCCAGAACATCCCACAAAAATCCCACAAAAATCCCTAAATCTTCTGAAAACTCGACCAAATTCCAGAAATGCCCCATAAAATCAGCACAGTTTCCCACAAAATTCAAGAAAAAACACCACACAATTCCCTAAATCTTTTCAAAATACCACAAAATTCTTGAAAAGCCCCACCAAATTCCAGAAACATCCCACAAAATTTCCTCAATACCCAACAAAATCCAAGAAAAATCACACAAAATTCCCTAAATCTTCTCAAAACACGGCCAAAATCCACAAAAATCCCATCAAATCTCCACAAATTCCCACAGAATACATGAAAAATCCCTGATAATTTCTCAGTTCTCTACAGAATCTCACCAAATTCCAGAAAAGTCCCTCAAAGTTCCACAAACATCCCACAAAATCTCCTCAATATCCAACAAAATCCCAGAAAAATCACACAAAATTCCCTAAATCTTCTCAAAACACGACTAAATTCTAGAAAAATGTCCCACCAAATCTCCACAAAATCCCACAAAATACACAAAAAATCCCTCAAGATCCCGAAATCGCCTCAATATCCCACAAAATCCCACAAAAATCACACAAAACCTCCACAAGTTTCCACAAAATCTAAGAAAAATTCCTCAAAAGTCTTCAAGTCTCCTCAAAACCACACAAAGTCCTTGTAAAGGCCCACCAAATTCCAGTAAAATCCCACAGATTCTCCACAAATTCCCACAAAATCTAAAACAAATTCCTCAAAATTCTTCAAGTCTCCTCAGAATCCCACACAATTCCAGAAAAACCCCACAAAATTCCAGACAAGTCCCACAAAACTCCCTAAATCATTTCAAAACCCTACCAATTCACAGGAATGTCCCACAAAATCTCCACCAATTCCCAGAACATCCCACAAAAATCTCACAAAAATCCCTAAATCTTCTGAAAACTCGACCAAATTCCAGAAACGCCCCATAAAATCAGCACAGTTTCCCACAAAATTCAAGAAAAAACACCACAAAATTCCCTAAATCTTCTCAAAACACAACCAAATTCTAGAAAAATATCCCACCAAATCTCCACAAATTCCCACAAAATACATGAGAAATCCCTCAAGATCCCTAAATCGCCTCAATATGCCCCAAAATCCCACAAAACCTCCACAAGTTTCCACAAAATCTAAGAAAAATTCCTCAAAATTCTTCAAGTCTCCTCAGAATCCCACACAATTCCATAAAAAACACACAAAATTCCAGACAAGTCCCACAAAACTCCCTAAATCATTTCAAAACCCTACCAATTCACAGGAATGTCCCACAAAATCTCCACCAATTCCCAGAACATCCCACAAAAATCTCACAAAAATCCCTAAATCTTCTGAAAACTCGACCAAATTCCAGAAACGCCCCATAAAATCAGCACAGTTTCCCACAAAATTCAAGAAAAAACACCACAAAATTCCCTAAATCTTTTCAAAATACCACAAAATTCTTGAAAAGCCCCACCAAATTCCAGAAACATCCCACAAAATGTCCTCAATACCCAACAAAATCCCAGAAAAGTCACACAAAATTCCCTAAATCTTCTCAAAACACGGCCAAAATCCACAAAAATCCCATCAAATCTCCACAAATTCCCACAGAATACATGAAAAATCCCTGATAATTTCTCAGTTCTCTACAGAATCTCACCAAATTCCAGAAAAGTCCCTCAAAGTTCCACAAACATCCCACAAAATCTCCTCAATATCCCACAAAATTCAAGAAAAATCACACAAAATTCCCTAAATCTTCTCAAAACACGACCAAATTCTAGAAAAATATCCCACCAAATCTCCACAAATTGCCACAAAATACATGAGAAATCCCTCAAGATCCCGAAATCGCCTCAATATCCCCCAAAATCCCACAAAAATCCCACAAAACCTCCACAAGTTTCCACAAAATCTAAGAAAAATTCCTCAAAATTCTTCAAGTCTCCTCAAAACCACACAAAGTCCTTGAAAAGGCCCACCAAATTCCAGTAAAATCCCACAGATTCTCCACAAATTCCCACAAAATCTAAGAAAAATTCCTCAAAATTCTTCAAGTCTCCTCAGAATCCCACACAATTCCAGAAAAAACACACAAAATTCCAGACAAGTCCCACAAAACTCCCTAAATCATTTCAAAACCCTACCAATTCACAGGAATGTCCCACAAAATCTCCACCAATTCCCAGAACATCCCACAAAAATCTCACAAAAATCCCTAAATCTTCTGAAAACTCGACCAAATTCCAGAAACGCCCCATAAAATCAGCACAGTTTCCCACAAAATTCAAGAAAAAACACCACAAAATTCCCTAAATCTTCTCAAAACACAACCAAATTCTAGAAAAATATCCCACCAAATCTCCACAAATTCCCACAAAATACATGAAAAATCCCTCAAGATCCCTAAATTGCCTCAATATCCCCCAAAATCCCACAAAAATCCCACAAAACCTCCACAAGTTTCCACAAAATCTAAGAAAAATTCCTCAAAATTCTTCAAGTCTCCTCAGAATCCCACACAATTCCATAAAAAACACACAAAATTCCAGAGAAGTCCCACAAAACTCCCTAAATCATTTCAAAACCCTACCAATTCACAGGAATGTCCCACAAAATCTCCACCAATTCCCAGAACATCCCACAAAAATCCCACAAAAATCCCTAAATCTTCTGAAAACTCAACCAAATTCCAGAAATGCCCCATAAAATCAGCACAGTTTCCCACAAAATTCAAGAAAAAACACCACAAAATTCCCTAAATCTTTTCAAAATACCACAAAATTCTTGAAAAGCCCCACCAAATTCCAGAAACATCCCACAAAATTTCCTCAATACCCAACAAAATCCAAGAAAAATCACACAAAATTCCCTAAATCTTCTCAAAACACGGCCAAAATCCACAAAAATCCCATCAAATCTCCACAAATTCCCACAGAATACATGAAAAATCCCTGATAATTTCTCAGTTCTCTACAGAATCTCACCAAATTCCAGAAAAGTCCCTCAAAGTTCCACAAACATCCCACAAAATCTCCTCAATATCCAACAAAATCCCAGAAAAATCACACAAAATTCCCTAAATCTTCTCAAAACACGACTAAATTCTAGAAAAATGTCCCACCAAATCTCCACAAAATCCCACAAAATACACAAAAAATCCCTCAAGATCCCGAAATCGCCTCACTATCCCACAAAATCCCACAAAAATCACACAAAACCTCCACAAGTTTCCACAAAATCTAAGAAAAATTCCTCAAAAGTCTTCAAGTCTCCTCAAAACCACACAAAGTCCTTGAAAAGGCCCACCAAATTCCAGTAAAATCCCACAGATTCTCCACAAATTCCCACAAAATCTAAAACAAATTCCTCAAAATTCTTCAAGTCTCCTCAGAATCCCACACAATTCCAGAAAAAACACACAAAATTCCAGACAAGTCCCACAAAACTCGCTAAATCATTTCAAAACCCTACCAATTCACAGGAATGTCCCACAAAATCTCCACCAATTCCCAGAACATCCCACAAAAATCTCACAAAAATCCCTAAATCTTCTGAAAACTCGACCAAATTCCAGAAACGCCCCATAAAATCAGCACAGTTTCCCACAAAATTCAAGAAAAAACACCACAAAATTCCCTAAATCTTCTCAAAACACAACCAAATTCTAGAAAAATATCCCACCAAATCTCCACAAATTCCCACAAAATACATGAGAAATCCCTCAAGATCCCTAAATCGCCTCAATATCCCACAAAATCACACAAAAATCCCACAAAACCTCCACAAGTTTCCACAAAATCTAAGAAAAATTCCTCAAAATACTTCAAGTCTCCTCAGAATCCCACACAATTCCAGAAAAAACACACAAAATTCCAGAGAAGTCCCACAAAACTCCCTAAATCATTTCAAAACCCTACCAATTCACAGGAATGTCCCACAAAATCTCCACCAATTCCCAGAACATCCCACAAAAATCTCACAAAAATCCCTAAATCTTCTGAAAACTCGACCAAATTCCAGAAACGCCCCATAAAATCAGCACAGTTTCCCACAAAATTCAAGAAAAAACACCACAAAATTCCCTAAATCTTTTCAAAATACCACAAAATTCTTGAAAAGCCCCACCAAATTCCCGAAACATCCCACAAAATGTCCTCAATACCCAACAAAATCCCAGAAAAGTCACAAAAAATTCCCTAAATCTTCTCAAAACACGGCCAAAATCCACAAAAATCCCAGCAAATCTCCACAAATTCCCACAGAATACATGACAAATCCCTGATAATTCGTCAGTTCTCTACAGAATCTCACCAAATTCCTAAAAAGTCCCACAAAGTTCCAAAAACATCCCACAAAATCTCCCCAGTATCCAACAAAATTCCAGGAAAAATCCCACAAAATTCCCTAAATCTTCTCAAAACACGGCCAAAATCCACAAAAATCCCACCGAATCTCCACAAATTCCCACAGAATACATGAAAATACCCCTGATAATTCGTCAGTTCTCTACAGAATCTCACCAAATTCCAGAAAAGTCCCTCAAAGTTCCACAAACATCCCACAAAATCTCCTCAATATCCAACAAAATTCAAGAAAAAACACCACAAAATTCCCTAAATCTTCTCAAAACACAACCAAATTCTAGAAAAATATCCCACCAAATCTCCACAAATTCCCACAAAATACATGAGAAATCCCTCAAGATCCCTAAATTGCCTCAATATCCCCCAAAATCCCACAAAAATCCCACAAAACCTCCACAAGTTTCCACAAAATCTAAGAAAAATTCCTCAAAATTCTTCAAGTCTCCTCAGAATCCCACACAATTCCATAAAAAACACACAAAATTCCAGAGAAGTCCCACAAAACTCCCTAAATCATTTCAAAACCCTACCAATTCACAGGAATGTCCCACAAAATCTCCACCAATTCCCAGAACATCCCACAAAAATCTCACAAAAATCCCTAAATCTTCTGAAAACTCGACCAAATTCCAGAAACGCCCCATAAAATCAGCACAGTTTCCCACAAAATTCAAGAAAAAACACCACAAAATTCCCTAAATCTTTTCAAAATACCACAAAATTCTTGAAAAGCCCCACCAAATTCCCGAAACATCCCACAAAATGTCCTCAATACCCAACAAAATCCCAGAAAAGTCACAAAAAATTCCCTAAATCTTCTCAAAACACGGCCAAAATCCACAAAAATCCCACCGAATCTCCACAAATTCCCACAGAATACCTGAAAATACCCCTGATAATTCGTCAGTTCTCTACAGAATCTCACCAAATTCCTAAAAAGTCCCACAAAGTTCCAAAAACATCCCACAAAATCTCCCCGGTATCCAATAAAATTCCAGGAAAAATCCCACAAAATTCCCTAAATCTTCTCAAAACATGGCCAAAATCCACAAAAATCCCACCGAATCTCCACAAATTCCCACAGAATACATGAAAATACCCCTGATAATTCGTCAGTTCTCTACAGAATCTCACCAAATTCCAGAAAAGTCCCTCAAAGTTCCACAAACATCCCACAAAATCTCCTCAATATCCAACAAAATCCCAGAAAAATCACACAAAATTCCCTAAATCTTCTCAAAACACGACTAAATTCGAGAAAAATGTCCCACCAAATCTCCACAAAATCCCACAAAATACACAAAAAATCCCTCAAGATCCCGAAATCGCCTCAATATCCCACAAAATCACACAAAAATCACACAAAACCTCCACAAGTTTCCACAAAATCTAAGAAAAATTCCTCAAAATTCTTCAAGTCTCCTCAAAACCACACAAAGTCCTTGAAAAGGCCCACCAAATTCCAGTAAAATCCCACAGATTCTCCACAAATTCCCACAAAATCTAAAACAAATTCCTCAAAATTCTTCAAGTCTCCTCAGAATCCCACACAATTCCAGAAAAAACACACAAAATTCCAGACAAGTCCCACAAAACTCGCTAAATCATTTCAAAACCCTACCAATTCACAGGAATGTCCCACAAAATCTCCACCAATTCCCAGAACATCCCACAAAAATCTCACAAAAATCCCTAAATCTTCTGAAAACTCGACCAAATTCCAGAAACGCCCCATAAAATCAGCACAGTTTCCCACAAAATTCAAGAAAAAACACCACAAAATTCCCTAAATCTTCTCAAAACACAACCAAATTCTAGAAAAATATCCCACCAAATCTCCACAAATTCCCACAAAATACATGAGAAATCCCTCAAGATCCCTAAATTGCCTCAATATCCCCCAAAATCCCACAAAAATCCCACAAAACCTCCACAAGTTTCCACAAAATCTAAGAAAAATTCCTCAAAATTCTTCAAGTCTCCTCAGAATCCCACACAATTCCATAAAAAACACACAAAATTCCAGAGAAGTCCCACAAAACTCCCTAAATCATTTCAAAACCCTACCAATTCACAGGAATGTCCCACAAAATCTCCACCAATTCCCAGAACATCCCACAAAAATCTCACAAAAATCCCTAAATCTTCTGAAAACTCGACCAAATTCCAGAAACGCCCCATAAAATCAGCACAGTTTCCCACAAAATTCAAGAAAAAACACCACAAAATTCCCTAAATCTTCTCAAAACACAACCAAATTCTAGAAAAATATCCCACCAAATCTCCACAAATTCCCACAAAATACATGAAAAATCCCTCAAGATCCCTAAATTGCCTCAATATCCCCCAAAATCCCACAAAAATCCCACAAAACCTCCACAAGTTTCCACAAAATCTAAGAAAAATTCCTCAAAATTCTTCAAGTCTCCTCAGAATCCCACACAATTCCAGAAAAAACACACAAAATTCCAGAGAAGTCCCACAAAACTCCCTTAATCATTTCAAAACCCTACCAATTCACAGGAATGTCCCACAAAATCTCCACCAATTCCCAGAACATCCCACAAAAATCCCACAAAAATCCCTAAATCTTCTGAAAACTCAACCAAATTCCAGAAATGCCACATAAAATCAGCACAGTTTCCCACAAAATTCAAGAAAAAACACCACACAATTCCCTAAATCTTTTCAAAATACCACAAAATTCTTGAAAAGCCCCACCAAATTCCAGAAACATCCCACAAAATGTCCTCAATACCCAACAAAATCCCAGAAAAATCACACCAAATTCCCTAAATCTTCTCAAAACACGGCCAAAATCCACAAAAATCCCATCAAATCTCCACAAATTCCCACAGAATACATGAAAAATCCCTGATAATTTGTCAGTTCTCTACAGAATCTCACCAAATTCCAGAAGAGTCCCTCAAAGTTCCACAAACATCCCACAAAATCTCCTCAATATCCCACAAAATTCAAGAAAAATCACACAAAATTCCCTAAATCTTCTCAAAACACGACCAAATTCTAGAAAAATATCCCACCAAATCTCCACAAATTCCCACAAAATACATGAAAAATCCCTCAAGATCCCGAAATCGCCTCAATATCCCACAAAATCCCACAAAAATCACACAAAACCTCCACAAGTTTCCACAAAATCTAAGAAAAATTCCTCAAAATTCTTCAAGTCTCCTCAAAACCACACAAAGTCCTTGAAAAGGCCCACCAAATTCCAGTAAAATCCCACAGATTCTCCACAAATTCCCACAAAATCTAAAACAAATTCCTCAAAATTCTTCAAGTCTCCTCAGAATCCCACACAATTCCAGAAAAAACACACAAAATTCCAGACAAGTCCCACAAAACTCCCTAAATCATTTCAAAACCCTACCAATTCACACACAAAATTCCCTAAATCTTCTCAAAACACGGCCGAAATCCAAAAATATCCCACAGAATCTCCACAAATTCCCACAGAATACATGACAAATCCCTGATAATTCGTCAGTTCTCTACAGAATCTCACCAAATTCCTAAAAAGTCCCTCAAAGTTCCAAAAACATCCCACAAAATGTCCTCAATATCCAACAAAATCCCAGAAAAATCACACAAAATTCCCTAAATCTTCTCAAAACACGGCCAAAATCCACAAAAATCCCACCAAATCTCCACAAATTCCCACAGAATACATGAAAAATCCCTGATAATTTGTCAGTTCTCTACAGAATCTCACCAAATTCCAGAAGAGTCCCTCAAAGTTCCACAAACATCCCACAAAATCTCCTCAATATCCCACAAAATTCAAGAAAAATCACACAAAATTCCCTAAATCTTCTCAAAACACGACCAAATTCTAGAAAAATATCCCACCAAATCTCCACAAATTCCCACAAAATACATGATAAATCCCTCAAGATCCCTAAATCGCCTCAATATCCCACAAAATCGCACAAAAAATACACAAAACCTCCACAAGTTTCCACAAAATCTAAGAAAAATTCCTCAAAATTCTTCAAGTCTCCTCAAAACCACACAAAGTTCCTGAAAAGGCCCACCAAATTCCAGAAAAATCCCACAGAATCTCCACAAATTCCCAAAAAAATCTAAATCAAATTCCTCAAAATTCTTCAAGTCTCCTCAGAATCCCACACAATTCCAGAAAAAACACACCAAATTCCAGAGAAGTCCCACAAAACTCCCTAAATCATTTCAAAACCCTACCAATTCACAGGAATGTCCCACAAAATCTCTACCAATTCCCAGAACATCCCACAAAAATCTCACAAAAATCCCTAAATCTTCTGAAAACTCGACCAAATTCCAGAAACGCCCCATAAAATCAGCACAGTTTCCCACAAAATTCAAGAAAAAACACCACAAAATTCCCTAAACCTTTTCAAAATACCACAAAATTCTTGAAAAGCCCCACCAAATTCCAGAAACATCCCACAAAATGTCCTCAATATCCAACAAAATCCCAGAAAAATCACACAAAATTCTCTAAATCTTCTCAAAACACGGCCAAAATCCACAAAAATCCCACCGAATCTCCACAAATTCCCACAGAATACATGAAAAATCCCTGATAATTCGTCAGTTCTCTACAGAATCTCACCAAATTCCAGAAGAGTCCCTCAAAGTTCCACAAACATCCCACAAAATCTCCCCAGTATCCAACAAAATTCCAGGAAAAATCCCACAAAATTCCCTAAATCTTCTCAAAACACGACCAAATTCTAGAAAAATATCCCACCGAATCTCCAGAAATTCCCACAAAATACATGAAAAATCCCTGATAATTCGTCAGTTCTCTACAGAATCTCACCAAATACCAGAAAAGTCCCACAAAGTTCCACAAGCCTCCCACAAAATCTCCCTAATATCCAACAAAATTCCAGGAAAAATCTCACACAATTCCCTAAATCTTCTGAGAACTTGACCAAATTCCAGAAATGCCCCATAAAATCAGCACAGTTTCCCACAAAATTCAAGAAAAAACACCACAAAATTCCCAAAATCTTTTCAAAATACCACAAAATTCTTGAAAAGCCCCACCAAATTCCAGAAACATCCCACAAAATGTCCTCAATACCCAACAAAATCCCAGAAAAATCCCACAAAATTCCCTAAATTTTCTCAAAACATAACCAAAATTCCAGAAAAATCCCACCGAATCTCCACAAATTCCCACAGAATACGTGAAAAATCCCTGATAATTCGTCAGTTCTCTACAGAATCTCACCAAATTCCAGAAAAGTCCCTCAAAGTTCCACAAGCATCCCAAAAAATCTCCCTAATATCCAACAAAATTCCAGGAAAAATCTCACAGAATTACCTAAATCTTCTGAAAACTTGACAAAATTCCAGAAATGCCCAATAAAATCAGCACAGTTTCCCACAAAATTCAAGAAAAAACACCACAAAATTCCCTAAATCTTCTCAAAACACAACCAAATTCTAGAAAAATATCCCACCAAATCTCCACAAATTCCCACAAAATACATGAAAAATCCCTCAAGATCCCTAAATCGCCTCAATATCCCACAAAATCACACAAAAATCACACAAAACCTCCACAAGTTTCCACAAAATCTAAGAAAAATTCCTCAAAATTCTTCAAGTCTCCTCAAAACCACACAAAGTTCGTGAAAAGGCCCACCAAATTCCAAAAAAATCCCACAGAATCTCCACAAATTCCCACAAAAATCTAAATCAAATTCCTCAAAATTCTTCAAGTCTCCTCAGAATCCCACACAATTCCAGAAAAACCCCACCAAATTCCAGAGAAGTCTCACAAAACTCCCTAAATCATTTCAAAACCCTACCAATTCACAGGAATGTCCCACAAAATCTCTACCAATTACCAGAACATCCCACAAAAATCTCACAAAAATCCCTAAATCTTCTGAAAACTCGACCAAATTCCAGAAACGCCCCATAAAATCAGCACAGTTTCCCACAAAATTCAAGAAAAAACACCACAAAATTCCCTAAACCTTTTCAAAATACCACAAAATTCTTGAAAAGCCCCACCAAATTCCAGAAACATCCCACAAAATGTCCTCAATATCCAACAAAATCCCAGAAAAATCACACCAAATTCCCTAAATCTTCTCAAAACACGGCCAAAATCCACAAAAATCCCACCGAATCTCCACAAATTCCCACAGAATACATGAAAAATCCCTGATAATTCGGCATTTCTCTACAGAATCTCACCAAATTCCAGAAGAGTCCCTCAAAGTTCCACAAACATCCCACAAAATCTCCCCAGTATCCAACAAAATTCAAGGAAAAATCTCACAAAATTCCCTAAATCTTCTCAAAACACGGCCAAAATCCTCAAAAATCCCACCGAATCTCCACAAATTCCCACAGAATACATGAAAAATCCCTGATAATTCATCAGTTCTCTACAGAATCTCACCAAATTCCAGAAAAGTCCCTCAAAGTTCCACACACATCCCACAAAATCTCCCTAATATCCAACAAAATTCAAGAAAAATCCCACAAAATTCCCTAAATCTTCTCAAAACACGACCAAATTCTAGAAAAATATCCCACCAAATCTCCACAAATTCCCACAAAATACATGATAAATCCCCCAAGATCCCTAAATCGCCTCAATATCCCACAAAATCGCACAAAAAATACACAAAACCTCCACAAGTTTCCACAAAATCTAAGAAAAATTCCTCAAAATTCTTCAAGTCTCCTCAAAACCACACAAAGTTCCTGAAAAGGCCCACCAAATTCCAGAAAAATCCCACAGAATCTCCACAAATTCCCAAAAAAATCTAAATCAAATTCCTCAAAATTCTTCAAGTCTCCTCAGAATCCCACACAATTCCAGAAAAAACACACAAAATTCCAGAGAAGTCCCACAAAACTCCCTAAATCATTTCAAAACCCTACCAATTCACAGGAATGTCCCACAAAATCTCTACGAATTCCCAGAACATCCCACAAAAATCTCACAAAAATCCCTAAATCTTCTGAAAACTCGACCAAATTCCAGAAACGCCCCATAAAATCAGCACAGTTTCCCACAAAATTCAAGAAAAAACACCACACAATTCCCTAAATCTTTTCAAAATACCACAAAATTCTTGAAAAGCCCCACCAAATTCCAGAAACATCCCACAAAATGTCCTCAATATCCAACAAAATTCCAGGAAAAATCCCACAAAATTCCCTAAATCTTCTCAAAACACGGCCAAAATCCACAAAAATCCCACCGAATCTCCACAAATTCCCACAGAATACATGAAAAATCCCTGATAATTCGTCAGTTCTCTACAGAATCTCACCAAATTCCAGAAGAGTCCCTCAAAGTTCCACAAACATCCCACAAAATCTCCCCAGTATCCAACAAAATTCCAGGAAAAATCCCACAAAATTCCCTAAATCTTCTCAAAACACGACCAAATTCTAGAAAAATATCCCACCGAATCTCCAGAAATTCCCACAAAATACATGAAAAATCCCTGATAATTCGTCAGTTCTCTACAGAATCTCACCAAATACCAGAAAAGTCCCACAAAGTTCCACAAGCCTCCCACAAAATCTCCCTAATATCCAACAAAATTCCAGGAAAAATCTCACACAATTCCCTAAATCTTCTGAGAACTTGACCAAATTCCAGAAATGCCCCATAAAATCAGCACAGTTTCCCACAAAATTCAAGAAAAAACACCACAAAATTCCCAAAATCTTTTCAAAATACCACAAAATTCTTGAAAAGCCCCACCAAATTCCAGAAACATCCCACAAAATGTCCTCAATACCCAACAAAATCCCAGAAAAATCCCACAAAATTCCCTAAATTTTCTCAAAACATAACCAAAATTCCAGAAAAATCCCACCGAATCTCCACAAATTCCCACAGAATACGTGAAAAATCCCTGATAATTCGTCAGTTCTCTACAGAATCTCACCAAATTCCAGAAAAGTCCCTCAAAGTTCCACAAGCATCCCAAAAAATCTCCCTAATATCCAACAAAATTCCAGGAAAAATCTCACAGAATTACCTAAATCTTCTGAAAACTTGACAAAATTCCAGAAATGCCCAATAAAATCAGCACAGTTTCCCACAAAATTCAAGAAAAAACACCACAAAATTCCCTAAATCTTCTCAAAACACAACCAAATTCTAGAAAAATATCCCACCAAATCTCCACAAATTCCCACAAAATACATGAAAAATCCCTCAAGATCCCTAAATCGCCTCAATATCCCACAAAATCACACAAAAATCACACAAAACCTCCACAAGTTTCCACAAAATCTAAGAAAAATTCCTCAAAATTCTTCAAGTCTCCTCAAAACCACACAAAGTTCGTGAAAAGGCCCACCAAATTCCAAAAAAATCCCACAGAATCTCCACAAATTCCCACAAAAATCTAAATCAAATTCCTCAAAATTCTTCAAGTCTCCTCAGAATCCCACACAATTCCAGAAAAACCCCACCAAATTCCAGAGAAGTCTCACAAAACTCCCTAAATCATTTCAAAACCCTACCAATTCACAGGAATGTCCCACAAAATCTCTACCAATTACCAGAACATCCCACAAAAATCTCACAAAAATCCCTAAATCTTCTGAAAACTCGACCAAATTCCAGAAACGCCCCATAAAATCAGCACAGTTTCCCACAAAATTCAAGAAAAAACACCACAAAATTCCCTAAACCTTTTCAAAATACCACAAAATTCTTGAAAAGCCCCACCAAATTCCAGAAACATCCCACAAAATGTCCTCAATATCCAACAAAATCCCAGAAAAATCACACCAAATTCCCTAAATCTTCTCAAAACACGGCCAAAATCCACAAAAATCCCACCGAATCTCCACAAATTCCCACAGAATACATGAAAAATCCCTGATAATTCGGCATTTCTCTACAGAATCTCACCAAATTCCAGAAGAGTCCCTCAAAGTTCCACAAACATCCCACAAAATCTCCCCAGTATCCAACAAAATTCAAGGAAAAATCTCACAAAATTCCCTAAATCTTCTCAAAACACGGCCAAAATCCTCAAAAATCCCACCGAATCTCCACAAATTCCCACAGAATACATGAAAAATCCCTGATAATTCATCAGTTCTCTACAGAATCTCACCAAATTCCAGAAAAGTCCCTCAAAGTTCCACACACATCCCACAAAATCTCCCTAATATCCAACAAAATTCAAGAAAAATCCCACAAAATTCCCTAAATCTTCTCAAAACACGACCAAATTCTAGAAAAATATCCCACCAAATCTCCACAAATTCCCACAAAATACATGATAAATCCCCCAAGATCCCTAAATCGCCTCAATATCCCACAAAATCGCACAAAAAATACACAAAACCTCCACAAGTTTCCACAAAATCTAAGAAAAATTCCTCAAAATTCTTCAAGTCTCCTCAAAACCACACAAAGTTCCTGAAAAGGCCCACCAAATTCCAGAAAAATCCCACAGAATCTCCACAAATTCCCAAAAAAATCTAAATCAAATTCCTCAAAATTCTTCAAGTCTCCTCAGAATCCCACACAATTCCAGAAAAAACACACAAAATTCCAGAGAAGTCCCACAAAACTCCCTAAATCATTTCAAAACCCTACCAATTCACAGGAATGTCCCACAAAATCTCTACGAATTCCCAGAACATCCCACAAAAATCTCACAAAAATCCCTAAATCTTCTGAAAACTCGACCAAATTCCAGAAACGCCCCATAAAATCAGCACAGTTTCCCACAAAATTCAAGAAAAAACACCACACAATTCCCTAAATCTTTTCAAAATACCACAAAATTCTTGAAAAGCCCCACCAAATTCCAGAAACATCCCACAAAATGTCCTCAATATCCAACAAAATTCCAGGAAAAATCCCACAAAATTCCCTAAATCTTCTCAAAACACGGCCAAAATCCACAAAAATCCCACCGAATCTCCACAAATTCCCACAGAATACATGAAAAATCCCTGATAATTCGTCAGTTCTCTACAGAATCTCACCAAATTCCAGAAGAGTCCCTCAAAGTTCCACAAACATCCCACAAAATCTCCCCAGTATCCAACAAAATTCCAGGAAAAATCCCACAAAATTCCCTAAATCTTCTCAAAACACGACCAAATTCTAGAAAAATATCCCACCGAATCTCCAGAAATTCCCACAAAATACATGAAAAATCCCTGATAATTCGTCAGTTCTCTACAGAATCTCACCAAATACCAGAAAAGTCCCACAAAGTTCCACAAGCCTCCCACAAAATCTCCCTAATATCCAACAAAATTCCAGGAAAAATCTCACACAATTCCCTAAATCTTCTGAGAACTTGACCAAATTCCAGAAATGCCCCATAAAATCAGCACAGTTTCCCACAAAATTCAAGAAAAAACACCACAAAATTCCCAAAATCTTTTCAAAATACCACAAAATTCTTGAAAAGCCCCACCAAATTCCAGAAACATCCCACAAAATGTCCTCAATACCCAACAAAATCCCAGAAAAATCCCACAAAATTCCCTAAATTTTCTCAAAACATAACCAAAATTCCAGAAAAATCCCACCGAATCTCCACAAATTCCCACAGAATACGTGAAAAATCCCTGATAATTCGTCAGTTCTCTACAGAATCTCACCAAATTCCAGAAAAGTCCCTCAAAGTTCCACAAACATCCCACAAAATCTCCCCAGTATCCAACAAAATTCCAGGAAAAATCCCACAAAATTCCCTAAATCTTCTCAAAACACGGCCAAAATCCACAAAAATCCCACAAAATCTCCACAAATTCCCACAGAATACATGAAAAATCCCTGATAATTCATCAGTTCTCTACAGAATCTCACCAAATTCCAGAAGAGTCCCTCAAAGTTCCACAAACATCCCACAAAATCTCCCCAGTATCCAACAAAATTCAAGGAAAAATCTCACAAAATTCCATAAATCTTCTCAAAACACGGCCAAAATCCTCAAAAATCCCACCGAATCTCCACAAATTCCCACAGAATACATGAAAAATCCCTGATAATTTGTCAGTTCTCTACAGAATCTCACCAAATTCCAGAAAAGTCCCTCAAAGTTCCACACACATCCCACAAAATCTCCCTAATATCCAACAAAATTCAAGAAAAATCCCACAAAATTCCCTAAATCTTCTCAAAACACGACCAAATTCTAGAAAAATATCCCACCAAATCTCCACAAATTCCCACAAAATACATGATAAATCCCTCAAGATCCCTAAATCTCCTCAATATCCCACAAAATCGCACAAAAAATACACAAAACCTCCACAAGTTTCCACAAAATCTAAGAAAAATTCCTCAAAATTCTTCAAGTCTCCTCAAAACCACACAAAGTTCGTGAAATGGCCCACCAAATTCCAGAAAAATCCCACAGAATCTCCACAAATTCCCAAAAAAATCTAAATCAAATTCCTCAAAATTCTTCAAGTCTCCTCAGAATCCCACACAATTCCAGAAAAAACACACCAAATTCCAGAGAAGTCCCACAAAACTCCCTAAATCATTTCAAAACCCTACCAATTCACAGGAATGTCTCACAAAATCTCTACCAATTCCCAGAACATCCCACAAAAATCTCACAAAAATCCCTAACACTTCTGAAAACTTGACCAAATTCCAGAAACGCCCCATAAAATCAGCACAGTTTCCCACAAAATTCAAGAAAAAACACCACAAAATTCCCAAAATCTTTTCAAAATACCACAAAATTCTTGAAAAGCCCCACCAAATTCCAGAAACATCCCACAAAATCTCCTCAATACCCAACAAAATCCCAGAAAAATCCCACAATATTCCCTAAATTTTCTCAAAACACAACCAAAATTCCAGAAAAATCTCCACAAATTCCCACAGAATACATGAAAAATCCCTGATAATTCGTCAGTTCTCTACAGAATCTCACCAAATTCCAGAAAAGTCCCTCAAAGTTCCACAAACATCCCACAAAATCTCCTCAATATCTAAAAAAATTCAAGAAAAATCCCACAATATTCTCTAAATCTTCTCAAAACACGGCCAAAATCCTCAAAAATCCCATCAAATCTCCACAAATTCCCACAGAATACATGAAAAATCCCTGATAATTCGTCAGTTCTCTACAGAATCTCACCAAATTCCAGAAAAGTCCCTCAAAGTTCCACAAACATCCCACAAAATCTCCCCAATGTCCAACAAAATTCCAGGAAAAATCCCACAAAATTCCCTAAATCTTCTCAAAACTCTACCAAATTCCAGAAAAATATCCCACCAAATCTCCACAAATTCCCACAAAATACATGAGAAATCCCTCAAGATCCCTAAATCGCCTCAATATCCCACAAAATCACACAAAAATCACACAAAACCTCCACAAGTTTCCACAAAATCTAAGAAAAATTCCTCAAAATACTTCAAGTCTCCTCCGAATCCCAAACAATTCCATAAAAACCCCACAAAATTCCAGAGAAGTCCCACAAAACTCCCTAAATCATTTCAAAACCCTACCAATTCACAGGAATGTCCCACAAAATCTCCACCAATTCCCAGAACATCCCACAAAAATCTCACAAAAATCCCTAAATCTTCTGAAAACTCGACCAAATTCTAGAAACGCCCCATAAAATCAGCAGTTTCCCACAAAATTCAAGAAAAAACACCACAAAATTCCCTAAACCTTTTCAAAATACCACAAAATTCTTGAAAAGCCCCACCAAATTCCAGAAACATCCCACAAAATGTCCTCAATACCCAACAAAATCCCAGAAAAATCACACAAAATTCCCTAAATTTTCTCAAAACATAACCAAAATTCCAGAAAAATCCCACCGAATCTCCACAAATTCCCACAGAATACGTGAAAAATCCCTGATAATTCGTCAGTTCTCTACAGAATCTCACCAAATTCCAGAAAAGTCCCTCAAAGTTCCACAAACATCCCACAAAATCTCCTCAATATCCAACAAAATTCAAGAAAAATCCCACAAAATTCTCTAAATCTTCTCAAAACACGACCAAATTCTAGAAAAATATCCCACCAAATCTCCACAAATTTCCACAAAATGCATGATAAATCCCTCAAGATCCCTAAATCGCCTCAATATCCCACAAAATCCCACAAAAATCACCCAAAACCACCACAAGTTTCCACAAAAATCTAAGAAAAATTCCTCAAAATTCTTCAAGTCTCCTCAAAACCACACAAAGTTCGTGAAAAGGCCCACCAAATTCCAAAAAAATCCCACAGAATCTCCACAAATTCCCACAAAAATCTAAATCAAATTCCTCAGAATTCTTCAAGTCTCCTCAGAATCCCACACAATTCCAGAAAAACCCCATCAAATTCCAGAGAAGTCTCACAAAACTCCCTAAATCATTTCAAAACCCTACCAATTCACAGGAATGTCCCACAAAATCTCTACCAATTCCCAGAACATCCCACAAAAATCTCACAAAAATCCCTAAATCTTCTGAAAACTCGACCAAATTCCAGAAACACCCCATAAAATCAGCACAGTTTCCCACAAAATTCAAGAAAAAACACCACAAAATTCCCTAAACCTTTTGAAAATACCACAAAATTCTTGAAAAGCCCCACCAAATTCCAGAAACATCCCACAAAATGTCCTCAATATCCAACAAAATCCCAGAAAAATCACACAAAATTCCCTAAATCTTATCAAAACACGGCCAAAATCCACAAAAATCCCACCGAATCTCCACAAATTCCCACAGAATACATGAAAAATCCCTGATAATTCGGCATTTCTCTACAGAATCTCACCAAATTCCAGAAGAGTCCCTCAAAGTTCCACAAACATCCCACAAAATCTCCCCAGTATCCAACAAAATTCCAGGAAAAATCCCACAAAATTCCCTAAATCTTCTCAAAACACGGCCAAAATCCACAAAAATCCCACAAAATCTCCACAAATTCCCACAGAATACATGAAAAATCCCTGATAATTCATCAGTTCTCTACAGAATCTCACCAAATTCCAGAAGAGTCCCTCAAAGTTCCACAAACATCCCACAAAATCTCCCCAGTATCCAACAAAATTCAAGGAAAAATCTCACAAAATTCCATAAATCTTCTCAAAACACGGCCAAAATCCTCAAAAATCCCACCGAATCTCCACAAATTCCCACAGAATACATGAAAAATCCCTGATAATTTGTCAGTTCTCTACAGAATCTCACCAAATTCCAGAAAAGTCCCTCAAAGTTCCACACACATCCCACAAAATCTCCCTAATATCCAACAAAATTCAAGAAAAATCCCACAAAATTCCCTAAATCTTCTCAAAACACGACCAAATTCTAGAAAAATATCCCACCAAATCTCCACAAATTCCCACAAAATACATGATAAATCCCTCAAGATCCCTAAATCTCCTCAATATCCCACAAAATCGCACAAAAAATACACAAAACCTCCACAAGTTTCCACAAAATCTAAGAAAAATTCCTCAAAATTCTTCAAGTCTCCTCAAAACCACACAAAGTTCGTGAAATGGCCCACCAAATTCCAGAAAAATCCCACAGAATCTCCACAAATTCCCAAAAAAATCTAAATCAAATTCCTCAAAATTCTTCAAGTCTCCTCAGAATCCCACACAATTCCAGAAAAAACACACTAAATTCCAGAGAAGTCCCACAAAACTCCCTAAATCATTTCAAAACCCTACCAATTCACAGGAATGTCCCACAAAATCTCTACCAATTCCCAGAACATCCCACAAAAATCTCACAAAAATCCCTAAATCTTCTGAAAACTTGACCAAATTCCAGAAACGCCCCATAAAATCAGCACAGTTTCCCACAAAATTCAAGAAAAAACACCACAAAATTCCCAAAATCTTTTCAAAATACCACAAAATTCTTGAAAAGCCCCACCAAATTCCCGAAACATCCCACAAAATGTCCTCAATACCCAACAGAATCCCAGAAAAATCCCACAATATTCCCTAAATTTTCTCAAAACACAACCAAAATTCCAGAAAAATCCCACCGAATCTCCACAAATTCCCACAGAATACATGAAAAATCCCTGATAATTCGTCAGTTCTCTACAGAATCTCACCAAATTCCAGAAAAGTCCCTCAAAGTTCCACAAACATCCCACAAAATCTCCCCAATATCCAACAAAATTCCAGGAAAAATCACACAAAATTCCCTAAATCTTCTCAAAACTGTACCAAATTCCAGAAAAATATCCCACCAAATCTCCACAAATTCCCACAAAATACATGATAAATCCCTCAAGATCCCTAAATCTCCTCAATATCCCACAAAATCGCACAAAAAATACACAAAACCTCCACAAGTTTCCACAAAATCTAAGAAAAATTCCTCAAAATTCTTCAAGTCTCCTCAAAACCACACAAAGTTCCTGAAATGGCCCACCAAATTCCAGAAAAATCCCACAGAATCTCCACAAATTCCCAAAAAAATCTAAATCAAATTCCTCAAAATTCTTCAAGTCTCCTCAGAATCCCACACAATTCCAGAAAAAACACACCAAATTCCAGACAAGTCCCACAAAACTCCCTAAATCATTTCAAAACCCTACCAATTCACAGGAATGTCCCACAAAATCTCTACCAATTCCCAGAACATCCCACAAAAATCTCACAAAAATCCCTAACACTTCTGAAAACTCGACCAAATTCTAGAAACGCCCCATAAAATCAGCAGTTTCCCACAAAATTCAAGAAAAAACACCACAAAATTCCCTAAACCTTTTCAAAATACCACAAAATTCTTGAAAAGCCCCACCAAATTCCAGAAACATCCCACAAAATGTCCTCAATACCCAACAAAATCCCAGAAAAATCACACAAAATTCCCTAAATTTTCTCAAAACATAACCAAAATTCCAGAAAAATCCCACCGAATCTCCACAAATTCCCACAGAATACGTGAAAAATCCCTGATAATTCGTCAGTTCTCTACAGAATCTCACCAAATTCCAGAAAAGTCCCTCAAAGTTCCACAAACATCCCACAAAATCTCCTCAATATCCAACAAAATTCAAGAAAAATCCCACAAAATTCTCTAAATCTTCTCAAAACACGACCAAATTCTAGAAAAATATCCCACCAAATCTCCACAAATTTCCACAAAATGCATGATAAATCCCTCAAGATCCCTAAATCGCCTCAATATCCCACAAAATCCCACAAAAATCACCCAAAACCACCACAAGTTTCCACAAAAATCTAAGAAAAATTCCTCAAAATTCTTCAAGTCTCCTCAAAACCACACAAAGTTCCTGAAAAGGCCCACCAAATTCCAAAAAAATCCCACAGAATCTCCACAAATTCCCACAAAAATCTAAATCAAATTCCTCAGAATTCTTCAAGTCTCCTCAGAATCCCACACAATTCCAGAAAAACCCCACCAAATTCCAGAGAAGTCTCACAAAACTCCCTAAATCATTTCAAAACCCTACCAATTCACAGGAATGTCCCACAAAATCTCTACCAATTCCCAGAACATCCCACAAAAATCTCACAAAAATCCCTAAATCTTCTGAAAACTCGACCAAATTCCAGAAACGCCCCATAAAATCAGCACAGTTTCCCACAAAATTCAAGAAAAAACACCACAAAATTCCCTAAACCTTTTCAAAATACCACAAAATTCTTGAAAAGCCCCACCAAATTCCAGAAACATCCCACAAAATGTCCTCAATATCCAACAAAATCCCAGAAAAATCACACAAAATTCCCTAAATCTTATCAAAACACGGCCAAAATCCACAAAAATCCCACCGAATCTCCACAAATTCCCACAGAATACATGAAAAATCCCTGATAATTCGGCATTTCTCTACAGAATCTCACCAAATTCCAGAAGAGTCCCTCAAAGTTCCACAAACATCCCACAAAATCTCCCCAGTATCCAACAAAATTCCAGGAAAAATCCCACAAAATTCCCTAAATCTTCTCAAAACACGGCCAAAATCCACAAAAATCCCACAAAATCTCCACAAATTCCCACAGAATACATGAAAAATCCCTGATAATTCATCAGTTCTCTACAGAATCTCACCAAATTCCAGAAGAGTCCCTCAAAGTTCCACAAACATCCCACAAAATCTCCCCAGTATCCAACAAAATTCAAGGAAAAATCTCACAAAATTCCATAAATCTTCTCAAAACACGGCCAAAATCCTCAAAAATCCCACCGAATCTCCACAAATTCCCACAGAATACATGAAAAATCCCTGATAATTTGTCAGTTCTCTACAGAATCTCACCAAATTCCAGAAGAGTCCCTCAAAGTTCCACAAACATCCCACAAAATCTCCCTAATATCCAACAAAATTCAAGAAAAATCCCACAAAATTCCCTAAATCTTCTCAAAACACGACCAAATTCTAGAAAAATATCCCACCAAATCTCCACAAATTCCCACAAAATACATGATAAATCCCTCAAGATCCCTAAATCGCCTCAATATCCCACAAAATCGCACAAAAAATACACAAAACCTCCACAAGTTTCCACAAAATCTAAGAAAAATTCCTCAAAATTCTTCAAGTCTCCTCAAAACCACACAAAGTTCGTGAAAAGGCCCACCAAATTCCAAAAAAATCCCACAGAATCTCCACAAATTCCCACAAAAATCTAAATCAAATTCCTCAAAATTCTTCAAGTCTCCTCAGAATCCCACACAATTCCAGAAAAACCCCACCAAATTCCAGAGAAGTCTCACAAAACTCCCTAAATCATTTCAAAACCCTACCAATTCACAGGAATGTCCCAAAAAATCTCTACCAATTCCCAGAACATCCCACAAAAATCTCACAAAAATCCCTAAATCTTCTGAAAACTCGACCAAATTCCAGAAACGCCCCATAAAATCAGCACAGTTTCCCACAAAATTCAAGAAAAAACACCACAAAATTCCCTAAACCTTTTAAAAATACGACCAAATTCTTGAAAAGCCCCACCAAATTCCAGAAACATCCCACAAAATGTCCTCAATATCCAACAAAATCCCAGAAAAATCACACAAAATTCTCTAAATCTTCTCAAAACACGGCCAAAATCCACAAAAATCCCACCGAATCTCCACAAATTCCCACAGAATACATGAAAAATCCCTGATAATTCGTCAGTTCTCTACAGAATCTCACCAAATTCCAGAAAAGTCCCTCAAAGTTCCACAAACAATCCACAAAAATCTCACAAAAATCCCTAACACTTCTGAAAACTCGACCAAATTCCAGAAACGCCCCATAAAATCAGCACAGTTTCCCACAAAATTCAAGAAAAAACACCACAAAATTCCTAAAATCTTTTCAAAATACCACAAAATTCTTGAAAAGCCCCACCAAATTCCAGAAACATCCCACAAAATCTCCTCAATACCCAACAAAATCCCAGAAAAATCCCACAAAATTCCCTAAATTTTCTCAAAACATAACCAAAATTCCAGAAAAATCCCACCGAATCTCCACAAATTCCCACAGAATACATGAAAAATCCCTGATAATTCGTCAGTTCTCTACAGAATCTCACCAAATTCCAGAAAAGTCCCTCAAAGTTCCACAAACATCCCACAAAATCTCCTCAATATCCAACAAAATTCAAGAAAAATCCCACAAAATTCTCTAAATCTTCTCAAAACACGGCCAAAATCCTCAAAAATCCCACCAAATCTCCACAAATTCCCACAAAATACATGAGAAATGCCTCAAGATCCCTAAATCGCCTCAATATCCCACAAAATCACACAAAAATCAACCAAAACCTCCACAAGTTTCCACAAAATCTAAGAAAAATTCCTCAAAATTCTTCAAGTCTCCTCAGAATCCCACACAATTCCAGAAAAAACACACAAAATTCCAGACAAGTCCCACAAAACTCCCTAAATCATTTCAAAACCCTACCAATTCACAGGAATGTCCCACAAAATCTCCACCAATTCCCAGAACATCCCACAGAAATCCCACAAAAATCCCTAAATCTTCTGAAAACTCGACCAAATTCCAGAAACGCCCCATAAAATCAGCACAGTTTCTCACAAAATTCAAGAAAAAACACCACAAAATTCCCTAAATCTTTTCAAAATACCACAAAATTCTTGAAAAGCCCCACCAAATTCCAGAAACATCCCACAAAATCTCCTCAATATCCAAAAAAATTCAGGAAAAATCCCACAATATTCTCTAAATCTTCTCAAAACACGGCCAAAATCCTCAAAAATCCCACCGAATCTCCACAAATTCCCAGAGAATACATGAAAAATCCCTGATAATTCGTCAGTTCTCTACAGAATCTCACCAAATTCCAGAAAGTCCCTCAAAGTTCCACAAACATCCCACAAAATCTCCCCAGTATCCAACAAAATTCCAGGAAAAATCCCACAAAATTCCCTAAATCTTCTCAAAACTGTACCAAATTCCAGAAAAATATCCCACCAAATCTCCACAAATTCCCACAAAATACATGATAAATCCCTCAAGATCCCTAAATCTCCTCAATATCCCACAAAATCGCACAAAAAATACACAAAACCTCCACAAGTTTCCACAAAATCTAAGAAAAATTCCTCAAAATTCTTCAAGTCTCCTCAAAACCACACAAAGTTCCTGAAATGGCCCACCAAATTCCAGAAAAATCCCACAGAATCTCCACAAATTCCCAAAAAAATCTAAATCAAATTCCTCAAAATTCTTCAAGTCTCCTCAGAATCCCACACAATTCCAGAAAAAACACACCAAATTCCAGACAAGTCCCACAAAACTCCCTAAATCATTTCAAAACCCTACCAATTCACAGGAATGTCCCACAAAATCTCTACCAATTCCCAGAACATCCCACAAAAATCTCACAAAAATCCCTAACACTTCTGAAAACTCGACCAAATTCTAGAAACGCCCCATAAAATCAGCAGTTTCCCACAAAATTCAAGAAAAAACACCACAAAATTCCCTAAACCTTTTCAAAATACCACAAAATTCTTGAAAAGCCCCACCAAATTCCAGAAACATCCCACAAAATGTCCTCAATACCCAACAAAATCCCAGAAAAATCACGCAAAATTCCCTAAATTTTCTCAAAACATAACCAAAATTCCAGAAAAATCCCACCGAATCTCCACAAATTCCCACAGAATACGTGAAAAATCCCTGATAATTCGTCAGTTCTCTACAGAATCTCACCAAATTCCAGAAAAGTCCCTCAAAGTTCCACAAACATCCCACAAAATCTCCTCAATATCCAACAAAATTCAAGAAAAATCCCACAAAATTCTCTAAATCTTCTCAAAACACGACCAAATTCTAGAAAAATATCCCACCAAATCTCCACAAATTTCCACAAAATGCATGATAAATCCCTCAAGATCCCTAAATCGCCTCAATATCCCACAAAATCCCACAAAAATCACCCAAAACCACCACAAGTTTCCACAAAAATCTAAGAAAAATTCCTCAAAATTCTTCAAGTCTCCTCAAAACCACACAAAGTTCCTGAAAAGGCCCACCAAATTCCAAAAAAATCCCACAGAATCTCCACAAATTCCCACAAAAATCTAAATCAAATTCCTCAGAATTCTTCAAGTCTCCTCAGAATCCCACACAATTCCAGAAAAACCCCACCAAATTCCAGAGAAGTCTCACAAAACTCCCTAAATCATTTCAAAACCCTATCAATTCACAGGAATGTCCCACAAAATCTCTACCAATTCCCAGAACATCCCACAAAAATCTCACAAAAATCCCTAAATCTTCTGAAAACTCGACCAAATTCCAGAAACGCCCCATAAAATCAGCACAGTTTCCCACAAAATTCAAGAAAAAACACCACAAAATTCCCTAAACCTTTTCAAAATACCACAAAATTCTTGAAAAGCCCCACCAAATTCCAGAAACATCCCACAAAATGTCCTCAATATCCAACAAAATCCCAGAAAAATCACACAAAATTCCCTAAATCTTATCAAAACACGGCCAAAATCCACAAAAATCCCACCGAATCTCCACAAATTCCCACAGAATACATGAAAAATCCCTGATAATTCGGCATTTCTCTACAGAATCTCACCAAATTCCAGAAGAGTCCCTCAAAGTTCCACAAACATCCCACAAAATCTCCCCAGTATCCAACAAAATTCCAGGAAAAATCCCACAAAATTCCCTAAATCTTCTCAAAACACGGCCAAAATCCACAAAAATCCCACAAAATCTCCACAAATTCCCACAGAATACATGAAAAATCCCTGATAATTCATCAGTTCTCTACAGAATCTCACCAAATTCCAGAAGAGTCCCTCAAAGTTCCACAAACATCCCACAAAATCTCCCCAGTATCCAACAAAATTCAAGGAAAAATCTCACAAAATTCCATAAATCTTCTCAAAACACGGCCAAAATCCTCAAAAATCCCACCGAATCTCCACAAATTCCCACAGAATACATGAAAAATCCCTGATAATTTGTCAGTTCTCTACAGAATCTCACCAAATTCCAGAAGAGTCCCTCAAAGTTCCACAAACATCCCACAAAATCTCCCTAATATCCAACAAAATTCAAGAAAAATCCCACAAAATTCCCTAAATCTTCTCAAAACACGACCAAATTCTAGAAAAATATCCCACCAAATCTCCACAAATTCCCACAAAATACATGATAAATCCCTCAAGATCCCTAAATCGCCTCAATATCCCACAAAATCGCACAAAAAATACACAAAACCTCCACAAGTTTCCACAAAATCTAAGAAAAATTCCTCAAAATTCTTCAAGTCTCCTCAAAACCACACAAAGTTCGTGAAAAGGCCCACCAAATTCCAAAAAAATCCCACAGAATCTCCACAAATTCCCACAAAAATCTAAATCAAATTCCTCAAAATTCTTCAAGTCTCCTCAGAATCCCACACAATTCCAGAAAAACCCCACCAAATTCCAGAGAAGTCTCACAAAACTCCCTAAATCATTTCAAAACCCTACCAATTCACAGGAATGTCCCAAAAAATCTCTACCAATTCCCAGAACATCCCACAAAAATCTCACAAAAATCCCTAAATCTTCTGAAAACTCGACCAAATTCCAGAAACGCCCCATAAAATCAGCACAGTTTCCCACAAAATTCAAGAAAAAACACCACAAAATTCCCTAAACCTTTTAAAAATACGACCAAATTCTTGAAAAGCCCCACCAAATTCCAGAAACATCCCACAAAATGTCCTCAATATCCAACAAAATCCCAGAAAAATCACACAAAATTCTCTAAATCTTCTCAAAACACGGCCAAAATCCACAAAAATCCCACCGAATCTCCACAAATTCCCACAGAATACATGAAAAATCCCTGATAATTCGTCAGTTCTCTACAGAATCTCACCAAATTCCAGAAAAGTCCCTCAAAGTTCCACAAACAATCCACAAAAATCTCACAAAAATCCCTAACACTTCTGAAAACTCGACCAAATTCCAGAAACGCCCCATAAAATCAGCACAGTTTCCCACAAAATTCAAGAAAAAACACCACAAAATTCCTAAAATCTTTTCAAAATACCACAAAATTCTTGAAAAGCCCCACCAAATTCCAGAAACATCCCACAAAATCTCCTCAATACCCAACAAAATCCCAGAAAAATCCCACAAAATTCCCTAAATTTTCTCAAAACATAACCAAAATTCCAGAAAAATCCCACCGAATCTCCACAAATTCCCACAGAATACATGAAAAATCCCTGATAATTCGTCAGTTCTCTACAGAATCTCACCAAATTCCAGAAAAGTCCCTCAAAGTTCCACAAACATCCCACAAAATCTCCTCAATATCCAACAAAATTCAAGAAAAATCCCACAAAATTCTCTAAATCTTCTCAAAACACGGCCAAAATCCTCAAAAATCCCACCAAATCTCCACAAATTCCCACAAAATACATGAGAAATGCCTCAAGATCCCTAAATCGCCTCAATATCCCACAAAATCACACAAAAATCAACCAAAACCTCCACAAGTTTCCACAAAATCTAAGAAAAATTCCTCAAAATTCTTCAAGTCTCCTCAGAATCCCACACAATTCCAGAAAAAACACACAAAATTCCAGACAAGTCCCACAAAACTCCCTAAATCATTTCAAAACCCTACCAATTCACAGGAATGTCCCACAAAATCTCCACCAATTCCCAGAACATCCCACAGAAATCCCACAAAAATCCCTAAATCTTCTGAAAACTCGACCAAATTCCAGAAACGCCCCATAAAATCAGCACAGTTTCTCACAAAATTCAAGAAAAAACACCACAAAATTCCCTAAATCTTTTCAAAATACCACAAAATTCTTGAAAAGCCCCACCAAATTCCAGAAACATCCCACAAAATCTCCTCAATATCCAAAAAAATTCAGGAAAAATCCCACAATATTCTCTAAATCTTCTCAAAACACGGCCAAAATCCTCAAAAATCCCACCGAATCTCCACAAATTCCCAGAGAATACATGAAAAATCCCTGATAATTCGTCAGTTCTCTACAGAATCTCACCAAATTCCAGAA
Organism: Cyanistes caeruleus; assembly: GCF_971803275.1. Classification (NCBI taxonomy): domain Eukaryota; kingdom Metazoa; phylum Chordata; class Aves; order Passeriformes; family Paridae; genus Cyanistes; species Cyanistes caeruleus. The sequence goes on from NC_141705.1 coordinate 68,865,959, forward strand.
AGTCCCTCAAAGTTCCACAAACATCCCACAAAATCTCCCCAGTATCCAACAAAATTCCAGGAAAAATCCCACAAAATTCTCTAAATCTTCTCAAAACACGGCCAAAATCCTCAAAAATCCCACCGAATCTCCACAAATTCCCAGAGAATACATGAAAAATCCCTGATAATTCGTCAGTTCTCTACAGAATCTCACCAAATTCCAGAAAAGTCCCTCAAAGTTCCACAAACATCCCACAAAATCTCCCCAATGTCCAACAAAATTCCAGGAAAAATCCCACAAAATTCCCTAAATCTTCTCAAAACTCTACCAAATTCCAGAAAAATATCCCACCAAATCTCCACAAATTCCCACAAAATACATGAGAAATCCCTCAAGATCCCTAAATCGCCTCAATATCCCACAAAATCACACAAAAATCACACAAAACCTCCACAAGTTTCCACAAAATCTAAGAAAAATTCCTCAAAATACTTCAAGTCTCCTCAGAATCCCACACAATTCCAGAAAAAACACACAAAATTCCAGAGAAGTCCCACAAAACTCCCTAAATCATTTCAAAACCCTACCAATTCACAGGAATGTCCCACAAAATCTCCACCAATTCCCAGAACATCCCACAAAAATCTCACAAAAATCCCTAACACTTCTGAAAACTCGACCAAATTCCAGAAACGCCCCATAAAATCAGCAGTTTCCCACAAAATTCAAGAAAAAACACCACAAAATTCCCAAAATCTTTTCAAAATACCACAAAATTCTTGAAAAGCCCCACCAAATTCCAGAAACATCCCACAAAATGTCCTTAATACCCAACAAAATCCCAGAAAAATCACACAAAATTCCCTAAATTTTCTCAAAACATAACCAAAATTCCAGAAAAATCCCACCGAATCTCCACAAATTCCCACAGAATACGTGAAAAATCCCTGATAATTCGTCAGTTCTCTACAGAATCTCACCAAATTCCAGAAAAGTCCCTCAAAGTTCCACAAACATCCCACAAAATCTCCTCAATATCCAACAAAATTCAAGAAAAATCCCACAAAATTCTCTAAATCTTCTCAAAACACGACCAAATTCTAGAAAAATATCCCACCAAATCTCCACAAATTTCCACAAAATGCATGAAAAATCCCTCAAGATCCCTAAATCGCCTCAATATCCCACAAAATCACACAAAAATCACCCAAAACCACCACAAGTTTCCACAAAAATCTAAGAAAAATTCCTCAAAATTCTTCAAGTCTCCTCAAAACCACACAAAGTTCGTGAAAAGGCCCACCAAATTCCAAAAAAATCCCACAGAATCTCCACAAATTCCCACAAAAATCTAAATCAAATTCCTCAAAATTCTTCAAGTCTCCTCAGAATCCCACACAATTCCAGAAAAACCCCACCAAATTCCAGAGAAGTCTCACAAAACTCCCTAAATCATTTCAAAACCCTACCAATTCACAGGAATGTCCCAAAAAATCTCTACCAATTCCCAGAACATCCCACAAAAATCTCACAAAAATCCCTAAATCTTCTGAAAACTCGACCAAATTCCAGAAACGCCCCATAAAATCAGCACAGTTTCCCACAAAATTCAAGAAAAAACACCACAAAATTCCCTAAACCTTTTAAAAATACGACCAAATTCTTGAAAAGCCCCACCAAATTCCAGAAACATCCCACAAAATGTCCTCAATATCCAACAAAATCCCAGAAAAATCACACAAAATTCTCTAAATCTTCTCAAAACACGGCCAAAATCCACAAAAATCCCACCGAATCTCCACAAATTCCCACAGAATACATGAAAAATCCCTGATAATTCGTCAGTTCTCTACAGAATCTCACCAAATTCCAGAAAAGTCCCTCAAAGTTCCACAAACAATCCACAAAAATCTCACAAAAATCCCTAACACTTCTGAAAACTCGACCAAATTCCAGAAACGCCCCATAAAATCAGCACAGTTTCCCACAAAATTCAAGAAAAAACACCACAAAATTCCCTAAATCTTTTCAAAATACCACAAAATTCTTGAAAAGCCCCACCAAATTCCAGAAACATCCCACAAAATCTCCTCAATATCCAAAAAAATTCAGGAAAAATCCCACAATATTCTCTAAATCTTCTCAAAACACGGCCAAAATCCTCAAAAATCCCACCGAATCTCCACAAATTCCCAGAGAATACATGAAAAATCCCTGATAATTCGTCAGTTCTCTACAGAATCTCACCAAATTCCAGAAAGTCCCTCAAAGTTCCACAAACATCCCACAAAATCTCCCCAGTATCCAACAAAATTCCAGGAAAAATCCCACAAAATTCTCTAAATCTTCTCAAAACACGGCCAAAATCCTCAAAAATCCCACCGAATCTCCACAAATTCCCAGAGAATACATGAAAAATCCCTGATAATTCGTCAGTTCTCTACAGAATCTCACCAAATTCCAGAAAAGTCCCTCAAAGTTCCACAAACATCCCACAAAATCTCCCCAATGTCCAACAAAATTCCAGGAAAAATCCCACAAAATTCCCTAAATCTTCTCAAAACTCTACCAAATTCCAGAAAAATATCCCACCAAATCTCCACAAATTCCCACAAAATACATGAGAAATCCCTCAAGATCCCTAAATCGCCTCAATATCCCACAAAATCACACAAAAATCACACAAAACCTCCACAAGTTTCCACAAAATCTAAGAAAAATTCCTCAAAATACTTCAAGTCTCCTCAGAATCCCACACAATTCCAGAAAAACCCCACCAAATTCCAGAGAAGTCCCACAAAACTCCCTAAATCATTTCAAAACCCTACCAATTCACAGGAATGTCCCACAAAATCTCCACCAATTCCCAGAACATCCCACAAAAATCTCACAAAAATCCCTAACACTTCTGAAAACTCGACCAAATTCCAGAAACGCCCCATAAAATCAGCAGTTTCCCACAAAATTCAAGAAAAAACACCACAAAATTCCCAAAATCTTTTCAAAATACCACAAAATTCTTGAAAAGCCCCACCAAATTCCAGAAACATCCCACAAAATGTCCTTAATACCCAACAAAATCCCAGAAAAATCACACAAAATTCCCTAAATTTTCTCAAAACATAACCAAAATTCCAGAAAAATCCCACCGAATCTCCACAAATTCCCACAGAATACGTGAAAAATCCCTGATAATTCGTCAGTTCTCTACAGAATCTCACCAAATTCCAGAAAAGTCCCTCAAAGTTCCACAAACATCCCACAAAATCTCCTCAATATCCAACAAAATTCAAGAAAAATCCCACAAAATTCTCTAAATCTTCTCAAAACACGACCAAATTCTAGAAAAATATCCCACCAAATCTCCACAAATTTCCACAAAATGCATGAAAAATCCCTCAAGATCCCTAAATCGCCTCAATATCCCACAAAATCACACAAAAATCACCCAAAACCACCACAAGTTTCCACAAAAATCTAAGAAAAATTCCTCAAAATTCTTCAAGTCTCCTCAAAACCACACAAAGTTCGTGAAAAGGCCCACCAAATTCCAAAAAAATCCCACAGAATCTCCACAAATTCCCACAAAAATCTAAATCAAATTCCTCAAAATTCTTCAAGTCTCCTCAGAATCCCACACAATTCTAGAAAAACCCCACCAAATTCCAGAGAAGTCCCACAAAACTCCCTAAATCATTTCAAAACCCTACCAATTCACAGGAATGTCCCAAAAAATCTCTACCAATTCCCAGAACATCCCACAAAAATCTCACAAAAATCCCTAAATCTTCTGAAAACTCGACCAAATTCCAGAAACGCCCCATAAAATCAGCACAGTTTCCCACAAAATTCAAGAAAAAACACCACAAAATTCCCTAAACCTTTTAAAAATACGACCAAATTCTTGAAAAGCCCCACCAAATTCCAGAAACATCCCACAAAATGTCCTCAATATCCAACAAAATCCCAGAAAAATCACACAAAATTCTCTAAATCTTCTCAAAACACGGCCAAAATCCACAAAAATCCCACCGAATCTCCACAAATTCCCACAGAATACATGAAAAATCCCTGATAATTCGTCAGTTCTCTACAGAATCTCACCAAATTCCAGAAAAGTCCCTCAAAGTTCCACAAACAATCCACAAAAATCTCACAAAAATCCCTAACACTTCTGAAAACTCGACCAAATTCCAGAAACGCCCCATAAAATCAGCACAGTTTCCCACAAAATTCAAGAAAAAACACCACAAAATTCCTAAAATCTTTTCAAAATACCACAAAATTCTTGAAAAGCCCCACCAAATTCCAGAAACATCCCACAAAATCTCCTCAATACCCAACAAAATCCCAGAAAAATCCCACAAAATTCCCTAAATTTTCTCAAAACATAACCAAAATTCCAGAAAAATCCCACCGAATCTCCACAAATTCCCACAGAATACATGAAAAATCCCTGATAATTCGTCAGTTCTCTACAGAATCTCACCAAATTCCAGAAAAGTCCCTCAAAGTTCCACAAACATCCCACAAAATCTCCTCAATATCCAACAAAATTCAAGAAAAATCCCACAAAATTCTCTAAATCTTCTCAAAACACGGCCAAAATCCTCAAAAATCCCACCAAATCTCCACAAATTCCCACAAAATACATGAGAAATGCCTCAAGATCCCTAAATCGCCTCAATATCCCACAAAATCACACAAAAATCAACCAAAACCTCCACAAGTTTCCACAAAATCTAAGAAAAATTCCTCAAAATTCTTCAAGTCTCCTCAGAATCCCACACAATTCCAGAAAAAACACACAAAATTCCAGACAAGTCCCACAAAACTCCCTAAATCATTTCAAAACCCTACCAATTCACAGGAATGTCCCACAAAATCTCCACCAATTCCCAGAACATCCCACAGAAATCCCACAAAAATCCCTAAATCTTCTGAAAACTCGACCAAATTCCAGAAACGCCCCATAAAATCAGCACAGTTTCTCACAAAATTCAAGAAAAAACACCACAAAATTCCCTAAATCTTTTCAAAATACCACAAAATTCTTGAAAAGCCCCACCAAATTCCAGAAACATCCCACAAAATCTCCTCAATATCCAAAAAAATTCAGGAAAAATCCCACAATATTCTCTAAATCTTCTCAAAACACGGCCAAAATCCTCAAAAATCCCACCAAATCTCCACAAATTCCCACAGAATACATGAAAAATCCCTGATAATTCGTCAGTTCTCTACAGAATCTCACCAAATTCCAGAAAGTCCCTCAAAGTTCCACAAACATCCCACAAAATCTCCCCAGTATCCAACAAAATTCCAGGAAAAATCCCACAAAATTCTCTAAATCTTCTCAAAACACGGCCAAAATCCTCAAAAATCCCACCGAATCTCCACAAATTCCCAGAGAATACATGAAAAATCCCTGATAATTCGTCAGTTCTCTACAGAATCTCACCAAATTCCAGAAAAGTCCCTCAAAGTTCCACAAGCATCCCACAAAATCTCCCCAATGTCCAACAAAATTCCAGGAAAAATCCCACAAAATTCCCTAAATCTTCTCAAAACACGACCAAATTCCAGAAAAATATCCCACCAAATCTCCACAAATTCCCACAAAATACATGAGAAATCCCTCAAGATCCCTAAATCGCCTCAATATCCCACAAAATCACACAAAAATCACACAAAACCTCCACAAGTTTCCACAAAATCTAAGAAAAATTCCTCAAAATACTTCAAGTCTCCTCCGAATCCCACACAATTCCATAAAAACCCCACAAAATTCCAGAGAAGTCCCACAAAACTCCCTAAATCATTTCAAAACCCTACCAATTCACAGGAATGTCCCACAAAATCTCCACCAATTCCCAGAACATCCCACAAAAATCTCACAAAAATCCCTAAATCTTCTGAAAACTCGACCAAATTCTAGAAACGCCCCATAAAATCAGCCGTTTCCCACAAAATTCAAGAAAAAACACCACAAAATTCCCTAAACCTTTTCAAAATACCACAAAATTCTTGAAAAGCCCCACCAAATTCCAGAAACATCCCACAAAATGTCCTCAATACCCAACAAAATCCCAGAAAAATCACACAAAATTCCCTAAATTTTCTCAAAACATAACCAAAATTCCAGAAAAATCCCACCGAATCTCCACAAATTCCCACAGAATACGTGAAAAATCCCTGATAATTCGTCAGTTCTCTACAGAATCTCACCAAATTCCAGAAAGTCCCTCAAAGTTCCACAAACATCCCACAAAATCTCCCCAGTATCCAACAAAATTCCAGGAAAAATCCCACAAAATTCTCTAAATCTTCTCAAAACACGGCCAAAATCCTCAAAAATCCCACCGAATCTCCACAAATTCCCAGAGAATACATGAAAAATCCCTGATAATTCGTCAGTTCTCTACAGAATCTCACCAAATTCCAGAAAGTCCCTCAAAGTTCCACAAACATCCCACAAAATCTCCCCAGTATCCAACAAAATTCCAGGAAAAATCCCACAAAATTCTCTAAATCTTCTCAAAACACGGCCAAAATCCTCAAAAATCCCACCGAATCTCCACAAATTCCCAGAGAATACATGAAAAATCCCTGATAATTCGTCAGTTCTCTACAGAATCTCACCAAATTCCAGAAAAGTCCCTCAAAGTTCCACAAACATCCCACAAAATCTCCCCAATGTCCAACAAAATTCCAGGAAAAATCCCACAAAATTCCCTAAATCTTCTCAAAACTCTACCAAATTCCAGAAAAATATCCCACCAAATCTCCACAAATTCCCACAAAATACATGAGAAATCCCTCAAGATCCCTAAATCGCCTCAATATCCCACAAAATCACACAAAAATCACACAAAACCTCCACAAGTTTCCACAAAATCTAAGAAAAATTCCTCAAAATACTTCAAGTCTCCTCAGAATCCCACACAATTCCAGAAAAACCCCACCAAATTCCAGAGAAGTCCCACAAAACTCCCTAAATCATTTCAAAACCCTACCAATTCACAGGAATGTCCCACAAAATCTCCACCAATTCCCAGAACATCCCACAAAAATCTCACAAAAATCCCTAACACTTCTGAAAACTCGACCAAATTCCAGAAACGCCCCATAAAATCAGCAGTTTCCCACAAAATTCAAGAAAAAACACCACAAAATTCCCAAAATCTTTTCAAAATACCACAAAATTCTTGAAAAGCCCCACCAAATTCCAGAAACATCCCACAAAATCTCCTCAATATCCAACAAAATCCCAGAAAAATCACACAAAATTCTCTAAATCTTCTCAAAACACGGCAAAAATCCACAAAAATCCCACCGAATCTCCACAAATTCCCACAGAATACATGAAAAATCCCTGATAATTCGTCAGTTCTCTACAGAATCTCACCAAATTCCAGAAAGTCCCTCAAAGTTCCACAAACATCCCACAAAATCTCCCCAGTATCCAACAAAATTCCAGGAAAAATCCCACAAAATTCTCTAAATCTTCTCAAAACACGACCAAATTCTAGAAAAATATCCCACCAAATCTCCACAAATTTCCACAAAATGCATGAAAAATCCCTCAAGATCCCTAAATCGCCTCAATATCCCACAAAATCACACAAAAATCACCCAAAACCACCACAAGTTTCCACAAAAATCTAAGAAAAATTCCTCAAAATTCTTCAAGTCTCCTCAAAACCACACAAAGTTCGTGAAAAGGCCCACCAAATTCCAAAAAAATCCCACAGAATCTCCACAAATTCCCACAAAAATCTAAATCAAATTCCTCAAAATTCTTCAAGTCTCCTCAGAATCCCACACAATTCCAGAAAAACCCCACCAAATTCCAGAGAAGTCTCACAAAACTCCCTAAATCATTTCAAAACCCTACCAATTCACAGGAATGTCCCAAAAAATCTCTACCAATTCCCAGAACATCCCACAAAAATCTCACAAAAATCCCTAAATCTTCTGAAAACTCGACCAAATTCCAGAAACGCCCCATAAAATCAGCACAGTTTCCCACAAAATTCAAGTAAAAACACCACAAAATTCCCTAAACCTTTTAAAAATACGACCAAATTCTTGAAAAGCCCCACCAAATTCCCGAAACATCCCACAAAATGTCCTCAATATCCAACAAAATCCCAGAAAAATCACACAAAATTCTCTAAATCTTCTCAAAACACGGCCAAAATCCACAAAAATCCCACCGAATCTCCACAAATTCCCACAGAATACATGAAAAATCCCTGATAATTCGTCAGTTCTCTACAGAATCTCACCAAATTCCAGAAAAGTCCCTCAAAGTTCCACAAACAATCCACAAAAATCTCACAAAAATCCCTAACACTTCTGAAAACTCGACCAAATTCCAGAAACGCCCCATAAAATCAGCACAGTTTCCCACAAAATTCAAGAAAAAACACCACAAAATTCCTAAAATCTTTTCAAAATACCACAAAATTCTTGAAAAGCCCCACCAAATTCCAGAAACATCCCACAAAATCTCCTCAATACCCAACAAAATCCCAGAAAAATCCCACAAAATTCCCTAAATTTTCTCAAAACATAACCAAAATTCCAGAAAAATCCCACCGAATCTCCACAAATTCCCACAGAATACATGAAAAATCCCTGATAATTCGTCAGTTCTCTACAGAATCTCACCAAATTCCAGAAAAGTCCCTCAAAGTTCCACAAACATCCCACAAAATCTCCTCAATATCCAACAAAATTCAAGAAAAATCCCACAAAATTCTCTAAATCTTCTCAAAACACGGCCAAAATCCTCAAAAATCCCACCAAATCTCCACAAATTCCCACAAAATACATGAGAAATGCCTCAAGATCCCTAAATCGCCTCAATATCCCACAAAATCACACAAAAATCAACCAAAACCTCCACAAGTTTCCACAAAATCTAAGAAAAATTCCTCAAAATTCTTCAAGTCTCCTCAGAATCCCACACAATTCCAGAAAAAACACACAAAATTCCAGACAAGTCCCACAAAACTCCCTAAATCATTTCAAAACCCTACCAATTCACAGGAATGTCCCACAAAATCTCCACCAATTCCCAGAACATCCCACAAAAATCTCACAAAAATCCCTAAATCTTCTGAAAACTCGACCAAATTCTAGAAACGCCCCATAAAATCAGCAGTTTCCCACAAAATTCAAGAAAAAACACCACAAAATTCCCTAAACCTTTTCAAAATACCACAAAATTCTTGAAAAGCCCCACCAAATTCCAGAAACATCCCACAAAATGTCCTCAATACCCAACAAAATCCCAGAAAAATCACACAAAATTCCCTAAATTTTCTCAAAACATAACCAAAATTCCAGAAAAATCCCACCGAATCTCCACAAATTCCCACAGAATACGTGAAAAATCCCTGATAATTCGTCAGTTCTCTACAGAATCTCACCAAATTCCAGAAAGTCCCTCAAAGTTCCACAAACATCCCACAAAATCTCCCCAGTATCCAACAAAATTCCAGGAAAAATCCCACAAAATTCTCTAAATCTTCTCAAAACACGGCCAAAATCCTCAAAAATCCCACCGAATCTCCACAAATTCCCAGAGAATACATGAAAAATCCCTGATAATTCGTCAGTTCTCTACAGAATCTCACCAAATTCCAGAAAGTCCCTCAAAGTTCCACAAACATCCCACAAAATCTCCCCAGTATCCAACAAAATTCCAGGAAAAATCCCACAAAATTCTCTAAATCTTCTCAAAACACGGCCAAAATCCTCAAAAATCCCACCGAATCTCCACAAATTCCCAGAGAATACATGAAAAATCCCTGATAATTCGTCAGTTCTCTACAGAATCTCACCAAATTCCAGAAAAGTCCCTCAAAGTTCCACAAACATCCCACAAAATCTCCCCAATGTCCAACAAAATTCCAGGAAAAATCCCACAAAATTCCCTAAATCTTCTCAAAACTCTACCAAATTCCAGAAAAATATCCCACCAAATCTCCACAAATTCCCACAAAATACATGAGAAATCCCTCAAGATCCCTAAATCGCCTCAATATCCCACAAAATCACACAAAAATCACACAAAACCTCCACAAGTTTCCACAAAATCTAAGAAAAATTCCTCAAAATACTTCAAGTCTCCTCAGAATCCCACACAATTCCAGAAAAACCCCACCAAATTCCAGAGAAGTCCCACAAAACTCCCTAAATCATTTCAAAACCCTACCAATTCACAGGAATGTCCCACAAAATCTCCACCAATTCCCAGAACATCCCACAAAAATCTCACAAAAATCCCTAACACTTCTGAAAACTCGACCAAATTCCAGAAACGCCCCATAAAATCAGCAGTTTCCCACAAAATTCAAGAAAAAACACCACAAAATTCCCAAAATCTTTTCAAAATACCACAAAATTCTTGAAAAGCCCCACCAAATTCCAGAAACATCCCACAAAATCTCCTCAATATCCAACAAAATCCCAGAAAAATCACACAAAATTCTCTAAATCTTCTCAAAACACGGCAAAAATCCACAAAAATCCCACCGAATCTCCACAAATTCCCACAGAATACATGAAAAATCCCTGATAATTCGTCAGTTCTCTACAGAATCTCACCAAATTCCAGAAAGTCCCTCAAAGTTCCACAAACATCCCACAAAATCTCCCCAGTATCCAACAAAATTCCAGGAAAAATCCCACAAAATTCTCTAAATCTTCTCAAAACACGACCAAATTCTAGAAAAATATCCCACCAAATCTCCACAAATTTCCACAAAATGCATGAAAAATCCCTCAAGATCCCTAAATCGCCTCAATATCCCACAAAATCACACAAAAATCACCCAAAACCACCACAAGTTTCCACAAAAATCTAAGAAAAATTCCTCAAAATTCTTCAAGTCTCCTCAAAACCACACAAAGTTCGTGAAAAGGCCCACCAAATTCCAAAAAAATCCCACAGAATCTCCACAAATTCCCACAAAAATCTAAATCAAATTCCTCAAAATTCTTCAAGTCTCCTCAGAATCCCACACAATTCCAGAAAAACCCCACCAAATTCCAGAGAAGTCTCACAAAACTCCCTAAATCATTTCAAAACCCTACCAATTCACAGGAATGTCCCAAAAAATCTCTACCAATTCCCAGAACATCCCACAAAAATCTCACAAAAATCCCTAAATCTTCTGAAAACTCGACCAAATTCCAGAAACGCCCCATAAAATCAGCACAGTTTCCCACAAAATTCAAGTAAAAACACCACAAAATTCCCTAAACCTTTTAAAAATACGACCAAATTCTTGAAAAGCCCCACCAAATTCCCGAAACATCCCACAAAATGTCCTCAATATCCAACAAAATCCCAGAAAAATCACACAAAATTCTCTAAATCTTCTCAAAACACGGCCAAAATCCACAAAAATCCCACCGAATCTCCACAAATTCCCACAGAATACATGAAAAATCCCTGATAATTCGTCAGTTCTCTACAGAATCTCACCAAATTCCAGAAAAGTCCCTCAAAGTTCCACAAACAATCCACAAAAATCTCACAAAAATCCCTAACACTTCTGAAAACTCGACCAAATTCCAGAAACGCCCCATAAAATCAGCACAGTTTCCCACAAAATTCAAGAAAAAACACCACAAAATTCCTAAAATCTTTTCAAAATACCACAAAATTCTTGAAAAGCCCCACCAAATTCCAGAAACATCCCACAAAATCTCCTCAATACCCAACAAAATCCCAGAAAAATCCCACAAAATTCCCTAAATTTTCTCAAAACATAACCAAAATTCCAGAAAAATCCCACCTAATCTCCACAAATTCCCACAGAATACATGAAAAATCCCTGATAATTCGTCAGTTCTCTACAGAATCTCACCAAATTCCAGAAAAGTCCCTCAAAGTTCCACAAACATCCCACAAAATCTCCTCAATATCCAACAAAATTCAAGAAAAATCCCACAAAATTCTCTAAATCTTCTCAAAACACGGCCAAAATCCTCAAAAATCCCACCAAATCTCCACAAATTCCCACAAAATACATGAGAAATGCCTCAAGATCCCTAAATCGCCTCAATATCCCACAAAATCACACAAAAATCAACCAAAACCTCCACAAGTTTCCACAAAATCTAAGAAAAATTCCTCAAAATTCTTCAAGTCTCCTCAGAATCCCACACAATTCCAGAAAAAACACACAAAATTCCAGACAAGTCCCACAAAACTCCCTAAATCATTTCAAAACCCTACCAATTCACAGGAATGTCCCACAAAATCTCCACCAATTCCCAGAACATCCCACAGAAATCCCACAAAAATCCCTAAATCTTCTGAAAACTCGACCAAATTCCAGAAACGCCCCATAAAATCAGCACAGTTTCTCACAAAATTCAAGAAAAAACACCACAAAATTCCCTAAATCTTTTCAAAATACCACAAAATTCTTGAAAAGCCCCACCAAATTCCAGAAACATCCCACAAAATCTCCTCAATATCCAACAAAATCCCAGAAAAATCACACAAAATTCTCTAAATCTTCTCAAAACACGGCCAAAATCCACAAAAATCCCACCGAATCTCCACAAATTCCCACAGAATACATGAAAAATCCCTGATAATTCGTCAGTTCTCTACAGAATCTCACCAAATTCCAGAAAGTCCCTCAAAGTTCCACAAACATCCCACAAAATCTCCCCAGTATCCAACAAAATTCCAGGAAAAATCCCACAAAATTCTCTAAATCTTCTCAAAACACGACCAAATTCTAGAAAAATATCCCACCAAATCTCCACAAATTTCCACAAAATGCATGAAAAATCCCTCAAGATCCCTAAATCGCCTCAATATCCCACAAAATCACACAAAAATCACCCAAAACCACCACAAGTTTCCACAAAAATCTAAGAAAAATTCCTCAAAATTCTTCAAGTCTCCTCAAAACCACACAAAGTTCGTGAAAAGGCCCACCAAATTCCAAAAAAATCCCACAGAATCTCCACAAATTCCCACAAAAATCTAAATCAAATTCCTCAAAATTCTTCAAGTCTCCTCAGAATCCCACACAATTCCAGAAAAACCCCACCAAATTCCAGAGAAGTCTCACAAAACTCCCTAAATCATTTCAAAACCCTACCAATTCACAGGAATGTCCCAAAAAATCTCTACCAATTCCCAGAACATCCCACAAAAATCTCACAAAAATCCCTAAATCTTCTGAAAACTCGACCAAATTCCAGAAACGCCCCATAAAATCAGCACAGTTTCCCACAAAATTCAAGAAAAAACACCACAAAATTCCCTAAACCTTTTAAAAATACGACCAAATTCTTGAAAAGCCCCACCAAATTCCAGAAACATCCCACAAAATGTCCTCAATATCCAACAAAATCCCAGAAAAATCACACAAAATTCTCTAAATCTTCTCAAAACACGGCCAAAATCCACAAAAATCCCACCGAATCTCCACAAATTCCCACAGAATACATGAAAAATCCCTGATAATTCGTCAGTTCTCTACAGAATCTCACTAAATTCCAGAAAAGTCCCTCAAAGTTCCACAAACAATCCACAAAAATCTCACAAAAATCCCTAACACTTCTGAAAACTCGACCAAATTCCAGAAACGCCCCATAAAATCAGCACAGTTTCCCACAAAATTCAAGAAAAAACACCACAAAATTCCTAAAATCTTTTCAAAATACCACAAAATTCTTGAAAAGCCCCACCAAATTCCAGAAACATCCCACAAAATCTCCTCAATACCCAACAAAATCCCAGAAAAATCCCACAAAATTCCCTAAATTTTCTCAAAACATAACCAAAATTCCAGAAAAATCCCACCGAATCTCCACAAATTCCCACAGAATACATGAAAAATCCCTGATAATTCGTCAGTTCTCTACAGAATCTCACCAAATTCCAGAAAAGTCCCTCAAAGTTCCACAAACATCCCACAAAATCTCCTCAATATCCAACAAAATTCAAGAAAAATCCCACAAAATTCTCTAAATCTTCTCAAAACACGGCCAAAATCCTCAAAAATCCCACCAAATCTCCACAAATTCCCACAAAATACATGAGAAATGCCTCAAGATCCCTAAATCGCCTCAATATCCCACAAAATCACACAAAAATCAACCAAAACCTCCACAAGTTTCCACAAAATCTAAGAAAAATTCCTCAAAATTCTTCAAGTCTCCTCAGAATCCCACACAATTCCAGAAAAAACACACAAAATTCCAGACAAGTCCCACAAAACTCCCTAAATCATTTCAAAACCCTACCAATTCACAGGAATGTCCCACAAAATCTCCACCAATTCCCAGAACATCCCACAGAAATCCCACAAAAATCCCTAAATCTTCTGAAAACTCGACCAAATTCCAGAAACGCCCCATAAAATCAGCACAGTTTCTCACAAAATTCAAGAAAAAACACCACAAAATTCCCTAAATCTTTTCAAAATACCACAAAATTCTTGAAAAGCCCCACCAAATTCCAGAAACATCCCACAAAATCTCCTCAATATCCAACAAAATCCCAGAAAAATCACACAAAATTCTCTAAATCTTCTCAAAACACGGCAAAAATCCACAAAAATCCCACCGAATCTCCACAAATTCCCACAGAATACATGAAAAATCCCTGATAATTCGTCAGTTCTCTACAGAATCTCACCAAATTCCAGAAAGTCCCTCAAAGTTCCACAAACATCCCACAAAATCTCCCCAGTATCCAACAAAATTCCAGGAAAAATCCCACAAAATTCTCTAAATCTTCTCAAAACACGACCAAATTCTAGAAAAATATCCCACCAAATCTCCACAAATTTCCACAAAATGCATGAAAAATCCCTCAAGATCCCTAAATCGCCTCAATATCCCACAAAATCACACAAAAATCACCCAAAACCACCACAAGTTTCCACAAAAATCTAAGAAAAATTCCTCAAAATTCTTCAAGTCTCCTCAAAACCACACAAAGTTCGTGAAAAGGCCCACCAAATTCCAAAAAAATCCCACAGAATCTCCACAAATTCCCACAAAAATCTAAATCAAATTCCTCAAAATTCTTCAAGTCTCCTCAGAATCCCACACAATTCCAGAAAAACCCCACCAAATTCCAGAGAAGTCTCACAAAACTCCCTAAATCATTTCAAAACCCTACCAATTCACAGGAATGTCCCAAAAAATCTCTACCAATTCCCAGAACATCCCACAAAAATCTCACAAAAATCCCTAAATCTTCTGAAAACTCGACCAAATTCCAGAAACGCCCCATAAAATCAGCACAGTTTCCCACAAAATTCAAGAAAAAACACCACAAAATTCCCTAAACCTTTTAAAAATACGACCAAATTCTTGAAAAGCCCCACCAAATTCCAGAAACATCCCACAAAATGTCCTCAATATCCAACAAAATCCCAGAAAAATCACACAAAATTCTCTAAATCTTCTCAAAACACGGCCAAAATCCACAAAAATCCCACCGAATCTCCACAAATTCCCACAGAATACATGAAAAATCCCTGATAATTCGTCAGTTCTCTACAGAATCTCACCAAATTCCAGAAAAGTCCCTCAAAGTTCCACAAACAATCCACAAAAATCTCACAAAAATCCCTAACACTTCTGAAAACTCGACCAAATTCCAGAAACGCCCCATAAAATCAGCACAGTTTCCCACAAAATTCAAGAAAAAACACCACAAAATTCCTAAAATCTTTTCAAAATACCACAAAATTCTTGAAAAGCCCCACCAAATTCCAGAAACATCCCACAAAATCTCCTCAATACCCAACAAAATCCCAGAAAAATCCCACAAAATTCCCTAAATTTTCTCAAAACATAACCAAAATTCCAGAAAAATCCCACCGAATCTCCACAAATTCCCACAGAATACATGAAAAATCCCTGATAATTCGTCAGTTCTCTACAGAATCTCACCAAATTCCAGAAAAGTCCCTCAAAGTTCCACAAACATCCCACAAAATCTCCTCAATATCCAACAAAATTCAAGAAAAATCCCACAAAATTCTCTAAATCTTCTCAAAACACGGCCAAAATCCTCAAAAATCCCACCAAATCTCCACAAATTCCCACAAAATACATGAGAAATGCCTCAAGATCCCTAAATCGCCTCAATATCCCACAAAATCACACAAAAATCAACCAAAACCTCCACAAGTTTCCACAAAATCTAAGAAAAATTCCTCAAAATTCTTCAAGTCTCCTCAGAATCCCACACAATTCCAGAAAAAACACACAAAATTCCAGACAAGTCCCACAAAACTCCCTAAATCATTTCAAAACCCTACCAATTCACAGGAATGTCCCACAAAATCTCCACCAATTCCCAGAACATCCCACAGAAATCCCACAAAAATCCCTAAATCTTCTGAAAACTCGACCAAATTCCAGAAACGCCCCATAAAATCAGCACAGTTTCTCACAAAATTCAAGAAAAAACACCACAAAATTCCCTAAATCTTTTCAAAATACCACAAAATTCTTGAAAAGCCCCACCAAATTCCAGAAACATCCCACAAAATCTCCTCAATATCCAACAAAATCCCAGAAAAATCACACAAAATTCTCTAAATCTTCTCAAAACACGGCCAAAATCCACAAAAATCCCACAGAATCTCCACAAATTCCCACAGAATACATGACAAATCCCTGATAATTCATCAGTTCTCTACAGAATCTCACCAAATTCCAGAAGAGTCCCTCAAAGTTCCACAAACATCCCACAAAATCTCCCCAGTATCCAACAAAATTCCAGGAAAAATCCCACAAAATTCTCTAAATCTTCTCAAAACACGGCCAAAATCCTCAAAAATCCCACCGAATCTCCACAAATTCCCAGAGAATACATGAAAAATCCCTGATAATTCGTCAGTTCTCTACAGAATCTCACCAAATTCCAGAAAAGTCCCTCAAAGTTCCACAAGCATCCCACAAAATCTCCCCAATATCCAACAAAATTCCAGGAAAAATCCCACAAAATTCCCTAAATCTTCTCAAAACTCTACCAAATTCCAGAAAAATATCCCACCAAATCTCCACAAATTCCCACAAAATACATGAGAAATCCCTCAAGATCCCTAAATCGCCTCAATATCCCACAAAATCCCACAAAAATCACACAAAACCTCCACAAGTTTCCACAAAATCTAAGAAAAATTCCTCAAAATACTTCAAGTCTCCTCCGAATCCCACACAATTCCATAAAAACCCCACAAAATTCCAGAGAAGTCCCACAAAACTCCCTAAATCATTTCAAAACCCTACCAATTCACAGGAATGTCCCACAAAATCTCCACCAATTCCCAGAACATCCCACAAAAATCTCACAAAAATCCCTAAATCTTCTGAAAACTCGACCAAATTCTAGAAACGCCCCATAAAATCAGCAGTTTCCCACAAAATTCAAGAAAAAACACCACAAAATTCCCTAAACCTTTTCAAAATACCACAAAATTCTTGAAAAGCCCCACCAAATTCCAGAAACATCCCACAAAATGTCCTCAATACCCAACAAAATCCCAGAAAAATCACACAAAATTCCCTAAATTTTCTCAAAACATAACCAAAATTCCAGAAAAATCCCACCGAATCTCCACAAATTCCCACAGAATACGTGAAAAATCCCTGATAATTCGTCAGTTCTCTACAGAATCTCACCAAATTCCAGAAAAGTCCCTCAAAGTTCCACAAACATCCCACAAAATCTCCTCAATATCCAACAAAATTCAAGAAAAATCCCACAAAATTCTCTAAATCTTCTCAAAACACGACCAAATTCTAGAAAAATATCCCACCAAATCTCCACAAATTTCCACAAAATGCATGATAAATCCCTCAAGATCCCTAAATCGCCTCAATATCCCACAAAATCACACAAAAATCACCCAAAACCACCACAAGTTTCCACAAAAATCTAAGAAAAATTCCTCAAAATTCTTCAAGTCTTTTCAAAACCACACAAAGTTCGTGAAAAGGCCCACCAAATTCCAAAAAAATCCCACAGAATCTCCACAAATTCCCACAAAAATCTAAATCAAATTCCTCAGAATTCTTCAAGTCTCCTCAGAATCCCACACAATTCCAGAAAAACCCCATCAAATTCCAGAGAAGTCTCACAAAACTCCCTAAATCATTTCAAAACCCTATCAATTCACAGGAATGTCCCACAAAATCTCTACCAATTCCCAGAACATCCCACAAAAATCTCACAAAAATCCCTAAATCTTCTGAAAACTCGACCAAATTCCAGAAACGCCCCATAAAATCAGCACAGTTTCCCACAAAATTCAAGAAAAAACACCACAAAATTCCCTAAACCTTTTCAAAATACCACAAAATTCTTGAAAAGCCCCACCAAATTCCAGAAACATCCCACAAAATGTCCTCAATATCCAACAAAATCCCAGAAAAATCACACAAAATTCCCTAAATCTTATCAAAACACGGCCAAAATCCACAAAAATCCCACCGAATCTCCACAAATTCCCACAGAATACATGAAAAATCCCTGATAATTCGGCATTTCTCTACAGAATCTCACCAAATTCCAGAAGAGTCCCTCAAAGTTCCACAAACATCCCACAAAATCTCCCCAGTATCCAACAAAATTCCAGGAAAAATCCCACAAAATTCCCTAAATCTTCTCAAAACACGGCCAAAATCCACAAAAATCCCACAAAATCTCCACAAATTCCCACAGAATACATGAAAAATCCCTGATAATTCATCAGTTCTCTACAGAATCTCACCAAATTCCAGAAGAGTCCCTCAAAGTTCCACAAACATCCCACAAAATCTCCCCAGTATCCAACAAAATTCAAGGAAAAATCTCACAAAATTCCATAAATCTTCTCAAAACACGGCCAAAATCCTCAAAAATCCCACCGAATCTCCACAAATTCCCACAGAATACATGAAAAATCCCTGATAATTTGTCAGTTCTCTACAGAATCTCACCAAATTCCAGAAAAGTCCCTCAAAGTTCCACACACATCCCACAAAATCTCCCTAATATCCAACAAAATTCAAGAAAAATCCCACAAAATTCCCTAAATCTTCTCAAAACACGACCAAATTCTAGAAAAATATCCCACCAAATCTCCACAAATTCCCACAAAATACATGATAAATCCCTCAAGATCCCTAAATCTCCTCAATATCCCACAAAATCGCACAAAAAATACACAAAACCTCCACAAGTTTCCACAAAATCTAAGAAAAATTCCTCAAAATTCTTCAAGTCTCCTCAAAACCACACAAAGTTCGTGAAATGGCCCACCAAATTCCAGAAAAATCCCACAGAATCTCCACAAATTCCCAAAAAAATCTAAATCAAATTCCTCAAAATTCTTCAAGTCTCCTCAGAATCCCACACAATTCCAGAAAAACCCCACCAAATTCCAGAAAAGTCCCACAAAACTCCCTAAATCATTTCAAAACCCTACCAATTCACAGGAATGTCCCACAAAATCTCTACCAATTCCCAGAACATCCCACAAAAATCTCACAAAAATCCCTAACACTTCTGAAAACTTGACCAAATTCCAGAAACGCCCCATAAAATCAGCACAGTTTCCCACAAAATTCAAGAAAAAACACCACAAAATTCCCAAAATCTTTTCAAAATACCACAAAATTCTTGAAAAGCCCCACCAAATTCCAGAAACATCCCACAAAATCTCCTCAATACCCAACAAAATCCCAGAAAAATCCCACAATATTCCCTAAATTTTCTCAAAACACAACCAAAATTCCAGAAAAATCCCACCGAATCTCCACAAATTCCCACAGAATACATGAAAAATCCCTGATAATTCGTCAGTTCTCTACAGAATCTCACCAAATTCCAGAAAAGTCCCTCAAAGTTCCACAAACATCCCACAAAATCTCCTCAATATCCAAAAAAATTCAAGAAAAATCCCACAATATTCTCTAAATCTTCTCAAAACACGGCCAAAATCCTCAAAAATCCCACCGAATCTCCACAAATTCCCACAGAATACATGAAAAATCCCTGATAATTTGTCAGTTCTCTACAGAATCTCACCAAATTCCAGAAAGTCCCTCAAAGTTCCACAAACATCCCACAAAATATCCCCAGTATCCAACAAAATTCCAGGAAAAATCCCACAAAATTCTCTAAATCTTCTCAAAACACGGCCAAAATCCTCAAAAATCCCACCGAATCTCCACAAATTCCCAGAGAATACATGAAAAATCCCTGATAATTCGTCAGTTCTCTACAGAATCTCACCAAATTCCAGAAAAGTCCCTCAAAGTTCCACAAACATCCCACAAAATCTCCCCAATGTCCAACAAAATTCCAGGAAAAATCCCACAAAATTCCCTAAATCTTCTCAAAACTCTACCAAATTCCAGAAAAATATCCCACCAAATCTCCACAAATTCCCACAAAATACATGAGAAATCCCTCAAGATCCCTAAATCGCCTCAATATCCCACAAAATCACACAAAAATCACACAAAACCTCCACAAGTTTCCACAAAATCTAAGAAAAATTCCTCAAAATACTTCAAGTCTCCTCAGAATCCCACACAATTCCAGAAAAACCCCACCAAATTCCAGAGAAGTCCCACAAAACTCCCTAAATCATTTCAAAACCCTACCAATTCACAGGAATGTCCCACAAAATCTCCACCAATTCCCAGAACATCCCACAAAAATCTCACAAAAATCCCTAACACTTCTGAAAACTCGACCAAATTCCAGAAACGCCCCATAAAATCAGCAGTTTCCCACAAAATTCAAGAAAAAACACCACAAAATTCCCAAAATCTTTTCAAAATACCACAAAATTCTTGAAAAGCCCCACCAAATTCCAGAAACATCCCACAAAATGTCCTTAATACCCAACAAAATCCCAGAAAAATCACACAAAATTCCCTAAATTTTCTCAAAACATAACCAAAATTCCAGAAAAATCCCACCGAATCTCCACAAATTCCCACAGAATACATGAAAAATCCCTGATAATTCGTCAGTTCTCTACAGAATCTCACCAAATTCCAGAAGAGTCCCTCAAAGTTCCACAAACATCCCACAAAATCTCCCCAGTATCCAACAAAATTCCAGGAAAAATCTCACAAAATTCCCTAAATCTTCTCAAAACACGACCAAATTCTAGAAAAATATCCCACCAAATCACCACAAATTCCCACAAAATACATGAAAAATCCCTCAAGATCCCTAAATCGCCTCAATATCCCACAAAATCACACAAAAATCACACAAAACCTCCACAAGTTTCCACAAAATCTAAGAAAAATCCCTGAAAATTCTTCAAGTCTCCTCAAAACCACACAAAGTCCTTGAAAAGGCCCACCAAATTCCAGTAAAATCCCACAGAATCTCCACAAATTCCCACAAAATCTAAAACAAATTCCTCAAAATTCTTCAAGTCTCCTCAGAATCCCACACAATTCCAGAAAAAACACACAAAATTCCAGAGAAGTCCCACAAAACTCCCTAAATCATTTCAAAACCCTACCAATTCACAGGAATGTCCCACAAAATCTCCACCAATTCCCAGAACATCCCACAAAAATCTCACAAAAATCCCTCAATCTTCTGAAAACTCGACCAAATTCCAGAAACGCCCCATAAAATCAGCACAGTTTCCCACAAAATTCAAGAAAAAACACCACAAAATTCCCTAAATCTTTTCAAAATACCACAAAATTCTTGAAAAGCCCCACCAAATTCCAGAAACATCCCACAAAATGTCCTCAATACCCATCAAAATCCCAGAAAAATCACACAAAATTCCCTAAATCTGCTCAAAACACGGCCAAAATCCACAAAAATCCCACCAAATCTCCACAAATTCCCACAGAATACATGAAAAATCCCTGATAATTCGTCAGTTCTCTACAGAATCTCACCAAATTCCAGAAGAGTCCCTCAAAGTTCCACAAACATCCCACAAAATCTCCCCAGTATCCAACAAAATTCCAGGAAAAATCCCACAAAATTCCCTAAATCTTCTCAAAACACGACCAAATTCTAGAAAAATATCCCACCAAATCTCCACAAATTCCCACAAAATACATGAAAAATCCCTCAAGATCCCTAAATCGCCTCAATATCCCACAAAATCCCACAAAAATCACACAAAACCTCCACAAGTTTCCACAAAATCTAAGAAAAATCCCTGAAAATTCTTCAAGTCTCCTCCAAACCACACAAAGTCCTTGAAAAGGCCCACCAAATTCCAGTAAAATCCCACAGAATCTCCACAAGTTTCCACAAAATCTAAGAAAAATTCCTCAAAATTCTTCAAGTCTCCTCAGAATCCCACACAATTCCAGAAAAAACACACAAAATTCTAGACAAGTCCCACAAAACTCCCTAAATCATTTCAAAACCCTACCAATTCACAGGAATGTCAAACAAAATCTCCACCAATTCCCAGAACATCCCATAAAAATCCCTAACACTTCTGAAAACTCGACCAAATTCCAGAAACGCCCCATAAAATCAGCACAGTTTCCCACAAAATTCAAGAAAAAACACCACAAAATTCCCTAAATCTTTTCAAAATACCACAAAATTCTAGAAAAATATCCCACCAAATCTCCACAAATTCCCACAAAATACATGAGAAATCCCTCAAGATCCCTAAATCGCCTCAATATCCCACAAAATCACACAAAAATCCCACAAAACCTCCACAAGTTTCCACAAAATCTAAGAAAAATTCCTCAAAATTCTTCAAGTCTCCTCAGAAGGTTCTGGATGAGGGTAGAAATAATTAAAAAGCATCTTAAAAGTAACATCATATTTTTGTCAGCCATCTCTTCAGGGACTACTTTAAATCCCAGAATGTTCAAGAGCCATCATCACTGTACAAACAGAAGCTCCAACTGAACGAAACCAGAAGAAGTGGATATGGCAAATTCTCTGGTCCAAGTGGTGATATTAATCTGGTGAGGCTCTGGATTCCCATTTCAGACATACTATCACAGCTTAAATATAGGAAAAAATTGGGATTTTACTTTGCTGTGGTCTCTTTTTGTTTTGCAAAATATGTGATAGTTAATATATGAGTAAAATCTTGTATAAAAACAGGTTTGTTTTTTGGTTTTTTTTCTAACAAATAGCCAAATGCATATTACCTGCCTTGCTGGAAAATAATTGAGGTCTTCCTCTAAGAAATTTTTTCTCAGAGTGCCTTTCTTTGTGATTTGTGTTCTTATCTTAGGAAGATACAGGAGTTGCTCATTTTAATGCTGTCCAGCGGACTATTCCATGCTTTCTCAGCTGTTTGGATCTGCAGTTCAGGATTGGACCAAGAAAAATGGTGATGGGATGAAATTATTTTTATTCTTAAATGAGGACAATTCCATTTTTAAACATACACATGTGCTTCCAATGCTTTCAGTAGTCAAGGATGAAATTTTGAACAGACATGAATTCCTCAGTCTTTGTTTCTTTTTCCCTGAAGGATGGAATTTGGACTTTGCCCACCAGTGCAGTCCTTGCTATGGGCAGATGTTTCTTCTGTTCTTCTTACCAGCAGTAGGAGTGGTTGGACACTGAACCTCAAAGAAGAGGGAGCTAACATCCCTTACCTGGATAAGTCCCACAGGTAAGCACCTTGGAGAAGTTCTTCAACCAAAACCAGTTCCTGTAAGGCTTTCCAGCCCTTGACAGGAAATAAGCTGATTCCTGCAGGCTGCAACATGAAGACTTCCAGACTGAAGTGAGCATCCTGCTATAAGGAAGGATTTGGGAGTAGTGAGTCATCATTTGTATGGGAAATTAATCTGTGATTTTTATTTATTGTTTTTTTTCATTTGAAGTAACATCACATCATCATAGAGAGACATTGTCTGTCATTTCTGGTGTGGATACCTGAATAACTCAGCTAGACAGGTAGCATGATAAGGTAATACAATGCAGATATTGAAAGGAATTTTTTGGATGATTTTTTTGTTAGTTCAAGCTGCAGTCCCTGATTTATTCAGGCTTTGAAGTACCATGCAAGCCTTTCCCACAGAAGAAATTCTGTTTTATGTAAATAATGCACTGTGCAGTAAACTAGAAGAAAGCAGGGAGCATAGAGCATGAAGTTAGTGTTTCATGCAGGTGTTTGAAGGCAATGTGGGATTCCAGAGCTTAGTGTTTGAATTGCAACTTGAATTTCCTTCTTTGCTGTTATTTAGACTGCTCTGAAGTAGTCATGAGAAGCAAAAATGAAAGGCAATGTTGTTTGATGGGGACTGTGGTAGGGCTTTCTTGCCAGATTTGAAATGGCTTGAATTGATTAAAATCTCCAGGTGAGGGGAAGGTTGTATCCATTCCTCTCTCTTATTAAAGCAAATTTTCCAAGAGGGATGTAAAATTGCAGTTGAGGGTTGGGGTGGTTTTTTCTTTTTTCCCTTCTTTCATGTGCAACCTAACAACTCCAATTTCGCAGGCCTATTTAACATTTGATCCCTAAAAGTCAGTCCTTTGCTTTGTATTTTGGGCACTTGTTCATCTTGGGGAATTTGTCATCTTCTCAGGGCATTGAAGGTCAACCAAATGCTGCAGGTTTCATTCTTCCTTTCATATGGTCTATGTCCTGGGGTTTGACTCTTAAGCAGAGCTATTTTTTTATTTTGCAGCCTAGCAGTTGTACGGTGGGGCTATGTGCAGGTGAATTCACTTGAGAACGATGGGTAAATCAGCTCCTGGGAAGATGTGCACTGCCTGGCCCCGATGCTTCAGCATGCTTGAGGTCAGCTTGGCTGTCTCTGACTGTCTAATAATAATGCAGAATAACAGAATTAAGTATTCATTGTAATTGGTGATCAGTAAGATTTGTTTTCAGCTAAGTCTGCGTGCTAGTTTCTAAAGCACTCCAGTCTGTTTCATCAATGACCTTTGTGGTTTTAGCTTAAGCTAAAAATCTAGTTTCTGCTGTTGTTATTTTCTGCCCTGTCGCTGTGAGAGGAAGGGATGATGGCTGGAGGTTTGGCAGTCAGCGAGGGCCTGGCCACCACTGCAGTTCTGTACACTCAGCCTTGGAGATGTGATCAGGAATGTGCTGTTAGTTGCCAGTTTTGTATTGCAAAGACTGAGCATGCTGCCATCACTGTGTTTGATGAGTGAGTTTTCATTGGTTTGGTCCAACTCCAAAGCAGCCTTAATTTGAAGGTGGAATTCTTTGTGGATGAGGCTGTGAAGAATATGGTGTTTGTACTCCCATCCTACGGGCAGTACGGTAGAACAACTCCTAACTGATTTGGTAATAAAGACCTAGTTTTTCTTCACTAAACCTGCCCTAGCCAAATTCATCAGCTGGTGATAGCTATCTCTGGAGTGGGAGTTCTTTATTGAGTTGATTGACAATTTGATATACTTTGTCAAGCTGTGTTGTTTAGTTTCTGTTGATCCAGAGACACCTGAGGCTCCTTTTGCTTCCTAAGGGATTAAAGTAGCAAGCACTTAGAATGAGATATTGGGAAGATGGGTGCAGGAGACTTTGTAATTTACTATGGAAAAACATAATAATGATGATGAATATTTCAGGTGGAAACGATAGCATTTCACTATATACTATGTGAAATGCTTTTATGTGGTTTTTTTCATTTCTCTTTTATTTTTTAATCCTGGATAAATTAAATGAGGCTTTTGGGGAAAGCATGAGCTGGAATTTCTATTGAGGTTGATAACCTCTGATTCTGCTCTCATTTGTCTGTCTGCTGGAACTTGTAGCAAACTAGCTATGTCCAAGTTTAATTGTGTAATAATTATCTTTCAAATCGAGCCTTTCTCACTTGGTGCTGATGTATTTGGGGGAGGGAGGGGAATGGAGAGTAAAGAGCTCCTTTCATGAATACAATTGAAATTTCATCTTGCTGATTTGAGCCTTTCCAAGATTCAAGTGAGCATTGGATCAGGTTGGAACTGAGGGGATGACTCATGACTCTGGCATAAAAACTACATTGCATTCCACATATTAGGAGTTTTCTGTTGCCCACAAGAAAGTTCAGGAAAAAAAGACAAAAAGAGAAATGGGTTTCAAATTTCCTGTGCTATTTTCAGTTGACTCCTCTTTCTGGAGATGCCTTAGCAAGTGTAGGACATCTGAAAAACTTGGAACTGCAACTTTCTTGTTGAGGCTCTGATGAACATTGCTTCTGTCATCAAGTTCTTGTGTTCATACTTTGAACTTAGCTGAGTAATGTTGGTATCAGCAGACTCTACTTAAGCCATGCCTTCCTAATTAATAATGCATTCTTAATAAAAAAAAAAAAAATCTATTTCTTCATGTATTTAATTACCTAGTGAGTGTAAGACTGAATGAAGTTAATACCGTGCAGATTTCAAGCAAAACGCTGCTTTTTAATGTGCTTCAGTATAGGCTATGCACAAGTCAATAGACATGATTTTTAAGCTTCAGTTACCTTTCATTACCCTGTGCATATTCAAATTCAGATTGATGAATGCTGAACCAAAAGCAGACATCATAGAGTTAATTGAAGTTCTTTAAATTCAGAGGCAAACTATTTTCATAGCTTTGTTTTGAGGGTGGGTTGCTTTTGATGTCTCGGGTTTTTTTGGCTAAGGCAATGGCAAACATTTATTTATCCTGCTCCCTCCCCATTTTCCACCATCGTTGTTGCCAGTGATGCCTGCAGTGCTCAGTGGTCAATGACCCTCAGCCAGGGTGAGCTGCAGGAGCCTTACAGACGGGCCTGTTCTTTCTCCCAGTGCTAGAACAAGTGCAACAGCACAGTGCCGTTTTGCTAAAAGCTAATATTTTTCCCAGCAGCTTCTTCTCCAGGCAGAATGAAATGCTTTCTTCAAGAGCAACCACATCTTTTCTCTGCCTGAAAGGTTGTGTTTGTTTGGGGTTTTTTCTCTTGCTTTAGGTGAGAGATAAAAAAAAAATGAAGAGGAAAGCCCAAGGAAATGCCAAAAGTACCACCTGGTAGTAATTTTGTGTGAGTGTCTCCATTTACACTTCAAACTTGCTCTTGGAGAACTTGGAGCTGCATTTAAAATGTATTTTGGTAGGTGGTCTGCTGCTGACTATCTGCATTTCTTCTTCCATTTCTTTTCTGTGCTTGTTTGGTATTGCTGCTGAATGTCCCCAAAGAGTAAAGTGGTGTGGAAGAGTTGAGGAAGCAGCTTTTGAAATTCTAAAGCTGATGTGTAGGTTTTGTTCCTCTTGGATTTTTAAAAGCAGGTATGTCATCCAAGTTAACTTTCTTCAGCAAGTAACAAGATTGTCGTCCTTCCACTGATGCTCTGTATTTTAACAGAGGTATTTGATGGTGCTGGAAAGGAGCAAGATGCAGAATGAGTTTGAGAGAAGTGATTTAAAGTGGGAGCACAGATGGTTGATTCCTAAAAATCAAAAAACGGATGTTTTGTTTTGTAGGAAAATGAAATCTAATCCTATTTGAGGGTCAACAGGATAAATACAAAGAACTAAATACAGATGTAGATACATATATACATATATGCGTATATATATATATATATATATGTATAACCCCGCCCCCCGAAATCTATGAAGCAGGACTGATTGGTGCCATAGCCCAGGCAGCCTGTGGATCTAATTGCCTGCCTGTATTCAGCCCTTGCCTGGATGCCAGGGGAGACGTCTCTGGATTTGTCTCCAGACAGCTTTCCAGGGATGATCCTGCTCCTTTCCTGGTGCCCCAGAGTGCTGCAAGCCCCCCATCCTGGGGCCATGGGGATGCCTGCCGGGGCCTTTAGGGTCCCCCCTAAAGGGCAGACAGGGTTTGACTGCAAGCTTCCTTGGAAGGTGGAGGCAGGTGAATATTGGCCACCTTCTTCTTTCCCGCTGCCCTCCGTGCTCTTGCAAAGCCTGCTGGGGCACTGGGGCTCTCCATTGCAGGCAGTCTGGAGCTGCCATGCAAAGCCATCTCTCAAGGAGTCCCCAGGTCTCAGGTGCAACCTCAAGAAAATGACACAGCAACGTGTAGAAAACGTGAACTTTATTCACTTGACTACTTCTAAAATCTACAATCCAACGTTACTAGAAGACTATGGGGTAAGAATCTTAAGGCTAAGAAACTTCAATGCTTCAACTGTTTAGAACTGAACACTAAGGGAAAGGTCAACTTCTTGGGGGAAACGTGGTGGGGAATCGAACAACAACAGGGGTGTGGCTAACTTGTAAGGTGGGGAACGTCGCAGTGCCTGGGCTGGGCACTGGTCACCCGTTCCCCGTAAGGTTCTGTAGCTGGAGCGCAACGCTGGAGGTCAGAGCTGTGGGGAGGTGCGGAGTCTCCTGTCACTGCCCTCTTTTGCCGCCATCTTGGTGGTTGGTTGAGGGCTGTCGCGAAGGAGCAGCCGCATCAGGTCGCGGTTGTCCATCAGCAGCTGCATCAGCTCCTTGGGACAGCCCTGTCTTCGATGGCGGCGGGGCCCCGCACGGCCCGAAGGGCTCTGGAGATTCCGCTGCAAGGCAAAGCACAGGGATCCCCATGGAAGAGGCAGAGGGGCAGAGCGGGGCCGGCACCTGTGGGGCTGCCTTTGGCCTGGGAGACAGAGACTCGGGCCCAGTTGGGCTGGGCTGGCCCGGGGAAGAGGCTGCAGCAGGCAGAGCTCTGCCGCCTCTGCTTGGTGCTGTCCATGGAGCTCAGCCCCTGGGCCGCATTCCCCAGCCAGGAGCTCAGGCCCCTTCTGCCGCAGGGCATTGGCCAAAGGGTGCCCAAGAGGCCCTCAAGGTCTGCCCCATCCCGCCTGCCTGACCCCCCACCCCCCTCCTCACCTCTCGCCAGCGTCTCTGAATTCTTTTTCCGAGCGACCATCCCATGGCCATTCCTATGATGAGCAGGTCGATGAGCAGGAATGTCCTGGCCGCCCACCGGATGCGCTCAGGGTCCGACTCGTCCAGATGACAATCCTCCAGAAGCAGAGGAGAGGCATCCGTGCTGCGCTCAGGTTTGCTCACAGGGTCGAGGGGATGAGCCAAGAGCAGCAGCACGTAAAGCTGCAGCAGCGCGGAGGAGCCGTGAGCAGCCATAGTGCTCTGCCAGCAGCACCGAGGCTCTGGGCGTCTCTCTGCGAGCAGCTGTGCCTGGGCACTGGGGCGCAGCAACAGCTGGGGACAGTTGCCAGCCAGCGTGCCGTCCCCAGAGGCTGTGATGTCACAGAAGCACAGAACGCCCTGGCTGCAGAGAGCCCTGAGAGAATGTTGAGTCCAAGCTGGGAGCCATGGCGGCAAGCATGGCCAGCAGAGCGGGGCCCGAGCGCTGCGGCCTGGCTTGCCTTGCACCCGTGCCACAATGATGACTCCAGCAGCCCCTGTCAGGCCATTGCAGTATCTGATGGCCCACGCTGGGCACAAGTTCTTCCCAATGGCCAGCGTAAACCTCCCTTGGCCCAGCTTCCAAGCCTTGTTGGCATCTGCTCTCTCTTGTCCTTGCCCACCTGGCTGGCGCTGCCGTGTTGCTCGCTGGCCTGTCTGTGGGAGAAGAGGCTGTGCCAATGAGTGCTGCTCAACTTGGAGGCCATTCAAAGGAGGATTTGATTGTGCCTGCTGTGGGAAGAAGGAATATGCGTGCACATGGCCACTTCCCATAGGTTTTACCCCAGATTTTCATGAGCAGCTGTCCTAGTGAAAGTCAAGTCTGTTTTAGTGAGTATTTGAGGGCTTCCAGAGCACAGTGCCATCTCAGGGGAATTCTGCTGGTTGAGTTCTACTGAGGCTTTGAGATGAGTTGCAAATCCTGAAAATGTTCTCCTTGCCCAGGTAGTAATTTCACAGTTTAGACTCTGGGGATATTGATTGCTCAGTGTTGAGGACCTCATGTAACTTTCAGCCCCAGAAACTTTCAACCTCCAGTGATTGTCCTTGAGACAAAACCATTTGAAATCTTTTTTTCTGTGGACAGGAATTGCTTCGGTGTTACTTCACATCATCCATTAAAAATTTGATGCCTGGAACAAATCCCGAGTGCTGTGTGATTTCCTTGGTCGTGTTCTTTGGAATGGCTTCCCCCTCATTTTGTGAAGCTGGCCCCAGAAAGGTCATAGATGGGTGAGAAGTTCTGAAAGGCCAAGTGGTGCAGATCTTTGCCTCCTGTTTCGAGGTCTGCGGTGAGCTGTGAGTCCAAGAGCTGATCTGACGTGATGGTGAAAACACAGTTGTCGTGGTTTTAAAGCAGTAACTGAAAAAATACTAGAAAACTTACTTATTTCTTGCTGTGAGATATGGATTAGAGCAAGAGCAAAACAGGCTTAAAACTTAAAAGGAATAAAGAAAGTTTATTCACAAAACTACAAGAATAAGAACACCAGAATAAACTTTCAGAAAACCCTTTTATCCCGCACTACCCAGCATTCCCTTGTTCACATGACAAGATAGAGACAAAAGACTTTGGAACTTTGGTGTTTAAAACAGTCCCAATTCTTGCTAGAGTCTCTTTATCAGTGTTTGTATAGAAACAGAAATCTTCTTCTGCTAATCTATGGAGTTTCTCACAAGAAAAATATTTCTGTTATAGTTTTCTATTTGTTTGATGCCAGCTGCCCGGAAATCTGCCATCAGTTCACTCCTCCCATTTCACATCACTCTGAGGTGTGTATGGGCCATGAGTCCTCTTCATCTGTCTCTGTGAGCTTCGCAGGAAAACAGTTTTCTCATTGCCCTCAAGGCCTCAAATCTTCACTCCACTCTGTTCCAGCGCCTCACTGTATCACAATTACTCTACTTTTTACTCAAAATCCACACTTTGAACACTCCATGCTTCCCAATATACTCTGTCATGAATTAAAGGAGTTTTTTTCAGAACATGGTTGTCCATCTCCATAGCTTTAAGAGAAAAATATTTCAGCTTATAAAGCATCTCCTTATTCTCTCTTCCCTATCTAAAACTTAAGCCTTGTTTTTGTCCTATATTTTTCTAATACTAAAAAAAAAAAAATCTGTGTTTTTCTAAAAGTGAAAAAAAAAATAAAAAAATAAAGTAAAGAGTAGAAACAGAATAATATTTCTGAGAGGCAGGACATTTTTTAGTTTGTGTTGTCCGATGGAACAACAGTCACTTGAAGAAATTCCATATAGTAGAACATGTCACATTTGTCAATTTTAACCTGAAATTTATTAACAGGAATGTCTGTACTACGAACATGTGTTAAGTATAGGAATATATTGCATGTTTTCCTACTTGTAAGAAGTAAATTTCTGTCTTTACAAGCTAACACCATTAATTTCAGCTCTTAGTTATTCCCATTGCATATTCTTTTAAACAGACTTAATCAGACAAATTTTGTGTTATTTAGCAAGTAATGCTTGGTTATTACTACAAGTTCTTGAAGTCATAACACTTAAAATTGCAGTACATATATATTATTCTTACTATGATGATGTGAGTTGGCTGCTAGTCATTTAACTATATATAAGGTCTTACTATTTCTTAGTGCAATTACTTAAAATAAGTGTCTTGGAAATTGTTTTTATTTTTAGATTTAAAACTGTTCTTACTAAAGTTGATTTGTTAAAGATTGGACAATGTATATTTAATAATTAATGTTCCCCAGTGATATTTATTGTCAGTCAGGATTCACTTTACAGTCAATAAATAACCTAAAAAATCTGAATTTTGTAGCCAGTTTTGTCTAATTCTTAGAGCAATGCTTTGGGAAATTGGAGATATATATATATGAATATAAATATGTATATCTGCTATATACCTTTTTTATGACGGTTTTGTCCTACTACTGCAAATGTTTCTTTTTGTTTGTTTTTTCCTAACATACATAAAATTTTCTTAACCATATTTAAAGCTACCAGCTTGTTATTCTGACAAAACCCTGTGAGAATAAATTATTTTTATTAATACTCTACATGTCAAAACCTTGCAGTCAGTCAAATAACAGAAGGAGTGTTCATTGTCTCTCTCCCCCACTGATGCTGTTCTAGGAGTTGGAGTTAGAAGATTCAGACATCAAGTGAAACAGTGAAAGATGATAAGAAAACACTTGATTCTCACAAGGTATTTCCTACTAAAAGAGATTGTTTTGCAGTTTTGTTTGCTCTTGACACTATTTTGAGTAAATGTGAATTCCTAAGACATGCTCAAGGCAATTAAATATTTATGCTCCCCAAACTCAATTTTTAAGCAACATTTTCTGTTTACAAGAATCAGGTTTGCTTTGGTTTTATCTCTTTTCTTTCAGGTTACAAGACAGATTTTTTTATTATTATTTTCATTGGGGGAAAAAGATATGTATTTATAGTGTTTGTGAAGACTTTGCTCAGCTGAAAAAAGTAATAGGTAACATGAGTATAACATTGTGTTCTTCCATATTTCTATTTTTAAGTCCTATTACATGTGATATTTTCCATTTTGCCTTCTATTAGGCCTGAAATTGGAAACTATTTAAAACCTAACAAACCCCGGAGTTTATCCCTGTTCTTTGAATAGCAACAGAAGTATGGCTGTCATGGTTTGACACATCAATGAAGAACAGCCTCTGCTCTGCAGCAGGTACTCAAGTGGAACTTTTGCAAGTGGGCTCTCATCAGGAGTGAAACACTGGCTGCTGACTCTGCTGCTTTTGGTCACAGACTGCTGCCTTTATGAACCAGGTTTGTCCTTCTGCTTCTTTTGTGTTTTATATAGACTTGATTACAAATGAGGCACTTGTCCTCTTACCTGGGAGTTGCAGCAGGTCAGCAGCAGCAGGAGTTACTGGCTGCTTCCCATCAGCTGACTCCTTTTAGCCAACCCTTCCCATTTCCTGCGCCAATCCGATTTTTCCAAGCAATTAGGAAGAAAACTAAACCATAACTTTTACAAAATCACTTTAGGGAAGATGTTGCTTAATTGTTTGCTTCATTCAAATGAACACTTCTAACATTCACTTCTCTGAGTAAGAATGCCTTTTATGAGAAGCTGCTAAAAATAGGAATTTGAGAGCAGGGATGTTAAAAGTAGGGCCAGAGAGGAGCAAATTTGTCGCAGGGCAAGTTCTGTTTGCACTGAGGGAGTACTATCAATTTTGTCTCTGTCCTGTCTTTCACTGGTCCTGAAACAACAGTGCCTGCTTGAACAAACCTGCTCCTCAGGAGTGATTGGATCTGGTGCTCTGGGTGTTAGCAGCTGCAGTGCTGAACCACAGGCAGACATGAGATCTGACTGGATCACCCTTGCTAACATTTTCATGTAGAACCCATAACTCACTTGATCAGCAACACTTGCTTGAATGCTGCCTTTTGCCTTGGCTCTTCCCACTAAATAGTTCTTGAGCTGGGAAGTGGTCCTGATCTAAGAATCTGCAGTAATCTTTAATTCTGCCTTTATAACTCAGGAAACCACAGTAACCTTCATTTTAGAATGTGAACATTTTTTGGACAAACACTGAATTGTAGCTTCATTGACATGAGCTAAAGTAAGCTCTTTCAGTGGTCCTAGAGTGGTAGCTGTAAAAGGCAATCAGAGTGAAGATCCTGAATAATTTTCTTTTCCAGCCAGGTTTTAATGTATTTCCCCTGCAAATCAATTCATGTATCATAGAGCTCAATTACCTGCCCATAAAATGAGAGTTGTTGCTCAGAACTGTGGAATTAGGGTAACAAGAACTGTAATGATACACTAGATAAACACTGTTGCAATACTCTCTCAGCCCTGTTAGGGTATTTTAAATTTGCAGCAGATCTCAGTAAGGATGAGAAAATGCTGAGCTACATAAAAATGATGGAGACTGGAGGAGAAATTAGCCTTGCAGTGTTCTACAGTCCCAACATTTCCAACCACCACACCTGGTAGTGAAAATGCTGGTTTGTATTTGAAAAAAAGGAACTGCAATCAATCAAATGCACTGCCAAGTATAAATTAATTTCTGTAAGTCAAGTCCCTTAGGAACAATTCCTTAATAAAAGATCTGTTTCAAATCTCCTAAGTCTTCTAAAACCAACCCCAACAAAACACAGAAAACATAGTGTCTTTATTTGACCTGTCCTAGACTTCATTTATTTATTTACAGTCTGAAGGATGAGTCAAGTACCTGCAGTGGTGCCTTTAGCAATGCAAAACAAAATATTTTGAATATTCTTATTTAGCGTTCCAGTTTTAATGAGCTTGGAGCATAGTGAAGGAGATCAGATGTTTGCAGGTTCTGGATGAGGGTAGAAATAATTAAAAAGCATCTTAAAAGTAACATCATATTTTTGTCAGCCATCTCTTCAGGGACTACTTTAAATCCCAGAATGTTCAAGAGCCATCATCACTGTACAAACAGAAGCTCCAACTGAACGAAACCAGAAGAAGTGGATATGGCAAATTCTCTGGTCCAAGTGGTGATATTAATCTGGTGAGGCTCTGGATTCCCATTTCAGACATACTATCACAGCTTAAATATAGGAAAAAATTGGGATTTTACTTTGCTGTGGTCTCTTTTTGTTTTGCAAAATATGTGATAGTTAATATATGAGTAAAATCTTGTATAAAAACAGGTTTGTTTTTTGGTTTTTTTTCTAACAAATAGCCAAATGCATATTACCTGCCTTGCTGGAAAATAATTGAGGTCTTCCTCTAAGAAATTTTTTCTCAGAGTGCCTTTCTTTGTGATTTGTGTTCTTATCTTAGGAAGATACAGGAGTTGCTCATTTTAATGCTGTCCAGCGGACTATTCCATGCTTTCTCAGCTGTTTGGATCTGCAGTTCAGGATTGGACCAAGAAAAATGGTGATGGGATCAAATTATTTTTATTCTTAAATGAGGACAATTCCATTTTTAAACATACACATGTGCTTCCAATGCTTTCAGTAGTCAAGGATGAAATTTTGAACAGACATGAATTCCTCAGTCTTTGTTTCTTTTTCCCTGAAGGATGGAATTTGGACTTTGCCCACCAGTGCAGTCCTTGCTATGGGCAGATGTTTCTTCTGTTCTTCTTACCAGCAGTAGGAGTGGTTGGACACTGAACCTCAAAGAAGAGGGAGCTAACATCCCTTACCTGGATAAATCCCACAGGTAAGCACCTTGGAGAAGTTCTTCAACCAAAACCAGTTCCTGTAAGGCTTTCCAGCCCTTGACAGGAAATAAGCTGATTCCTGCAGGCTGCAACATGAAGACTTCCAGACTGAAGTGAGCATCCTGCTATAAGGAAGGATTTGGGAGTAGTGAGTCATCATTTGTATGGGAAATTAATCTGTGATTTTTATTTATTGTTTTTTTTCATTTGAAGTAACATCACATCATCATAGAGAGACATTGTCTGTCATTTCTGGTGTGGATACCTGAATAACTCAGCTAGACAGGTAGCATGATAAGGTAATACAATGCAGATATTGAAAGGAATTTTTTGGATGATTTTTTTGTTAGTTCAAGCTGCAGTCCCTGATTTATTCAGGCTTTGAAGTACCATGCAAGCCTTTCCCACAGAAGAAATTCTGTTTTATGTAAATAATGCACTGTGCAGTAAACTAGAAGAAAGCAGGGAGCATAGAGCATGAAGTTAGTGTTTCATGCAGGTGTTTGAAGGCAATGTGGGATTCCAGAGCTTAGTGTTTGAATTGCAACTTGAATTTCCTTCTTTGCTGTTATTTAGACTGCTCTGAAGTAGTCATGAGAAGCAAAAATGAAAGGCAATGTTGTTTGATGGGGACTGTGGTAGGGCTTTCTTGCCAGATTTGAAATGGCTTGAATTGATTAAAATCTCCAGGTGAGGGGAAGATTGTATCCATTCCTCTCTCTTATTAAAGCAAATTTTCCAAGAGGGATGTAAAATTGCAGTTGAGGGTTGGGGTGGTTTTTTCTTTTTTCCCTTCTTTCATGTGCAACCTAACAACTCCAATTTCACAGGCCTATTTAACATTTGATCCCTAAAAGTCAGTCCTTTGCTTTGTATTTTGGGCACTTGTTCATCTTGGGGAATTTGTCATCTTCTCAGGGCATTGAAGGTCAACCAAATGCTGCAGGTTTCATTCTTCCTTTCATATGGTCTATGTCCTGGGGTTTGACTCTTAAGCAGAGCTATTTTTTTATTTTGCAGCCTAGCAGTTGTACGGTGGGGCTGTGTGCAGGTGAATTCACTTGAGAACGATGGGTAAATCAGCTCCTGGGAAGATGTGCACTGCTTGGCCCCGATGCTTCAGCATGCTTGAGGTCAGCTTGGCTGTCTCTGACTGTCTAATAATAATGCAGAATGATAGAATTAAGTATTCATTGTAATTGGTGATCAATAAGATTTGTTTTCAGCTAAATCTGCGTGCTAGTTTCTAAAGCACTCCAGTCTGTTTCATCAATGACCTTTGTGGTTTTAGCTTAAGCTAAAAATCTAGTTTCTGCTGTTGTTATTTTCTGCCCTGTCGCTGTGAGAGGAAGGGATGATGGCTGGAGGTTTGGCAGTCAGCGAGGGCCTGGCCACCACTGCAGTTCTGTACACTCAGCCTTGGAGATGTGATCAGGAATGTGCTGTTAGTTGCCAGTTTTGTATTGCAAAGACTGAGCATGCTGCCATCACTGTGTTTGATGAGTGAGTTTTCATTGGTTTGGTCCAACTCCAAAGCAGCCTTAATTTGAAGGTGGAATTCTTTGTGGATGAGGCTGTGAAGAATATGGTGTTTATACTCCCATCCTATGGGCAGTACGGTAGAACAACTCCTAACTGATTTGGTAATAAAGACCTAGTTTTTCTTCACTAAACCTGCCCTAGCCAAATTCATCAGCTGGTGATAGCTATCTCTGGAGTGGGAGTTCTTTATTGAGTTGATTGACAATTTGATATACTTTGTCAAGTATATCAAACTTATGTCAATATATGTCAAACTTCTGAAAACTCGACCAAATTCCAGAAACGCCCCATAAAATCAGCACAGTTTCCCACAAAATTCAAGAAAAAACACCACAAAATTCCCTAAATCTTCTCAAAACACAACCAAATTCTAGAAAAATATCCCACCAAATCTCCACAAATTCCCACAAAATACATGAGAAATGCCTCAAGATCCCTAAATCGCCTCAATATCCCACAAAATCACACAAAAATCACACAAAACCTCCACAAGTTTCCACAAAATCTAAGAAAAATTCCTCAAAATACTTCAAGTCTCCTCCGAGTCCCACACAATTCCATAAAAACCCCACAAAATTCCAGAGAAGTCCCACAAAACTCCCTAAATCATTTCAAAACCCTACCAATTCACAGGAATGTCCCACAAAATCTCCACCAATTCCCAGAACATCCCACAAAAATCTCACAAAAATCCCTAACACTTCTGAAAACTCGACCAAATTCTAGAAACGCCCCATAAAATCAGCAGTTTCCCACAAAATTCAAGAAAAAACACCACAAAATTCCCTAAACCTTTTCAAAATACCACAAAATTCTTGAAAAGCCCCACCAAATTCCAGAAACATCCCACAAAATGTCCTCAATACCCAACAAAATCCCAGAAAAGTCACAAAAAATTCCCTAAATCTTCTCAAAACACGGCCAAAATCCACAAAAATCCCACCGAATCTCCACAAATTCCCACAGAATACATGAAAAATCCCTGATAATTCGTCAGTTCTCTACAGAATCTCACCAAATTCCAGAAGAGTCCCTCAAAGTTCCACAAACATCCCACAAAATCTCCCCAGTATCCAACAAAATTCCAGGAAAAATCCCACAAAATTCCCTAAATCTTCTCAAAACACGACCAAATTCTAGAAAAATATCCCACCGAATCTCCAGAAATTCCCACAAAATACATGAAAAATCCCTGATAATTCGTCAGTTCTCTACAGAATCTCACCAAATACCAGAAAAGTCCCCCAAAGTTCCACAAGCCTCCCACAAAATCTCCCTAATATCCAACAAAATTCCAGGAAAAATCTCACACAATTCCCTAAATCTTCTGAGAACTCGACCAAATTCCAGAAATGCCCCATAAAATCAGCACAGTTTCCCACAAAATTCAAGAAAAAACACCACAAAATTCCCAAAATCTTTTCAAAATACCACAAAATTCTTGAAAAGCCCCACCAAATTCCAGAAACATCCCACAAAATGTCCTCAATACCCAACAAAATCCCAGAAAAATCCCAGAAAATTCCCTAAATTTTCTCAAAACATAACCAAAATTCCAGAAAAATCCCACCGAATCTCCACAAATTCCCACAGAATACGTGAAAAATCCCTGATAATTCGTCAGTTCTCTACAGAATCTCACCAAATTCCAGAAAAGTCCCTCAAAGTTCCACAAGCATCCCAAAAAATCTCCCTAATATCCAACAAAATTCCACAAAAATCTCACAGAATTACCTAAATCTTCTGAAAACTTGACAAAATTCCAGAAATGCCCAATAAAATCAGCACAGTTTCCCACAAAATTCAAGAAAAAACACCACAAAATTCCCTAAATCTTCTCAAAACACAACCAAATTCTAGAAAAATATCCCACCAAATCTCCACAAATTCCCACAAAATACATGAAAAATCCCTCAAGATCCCTAAATCGCCTCAATATCCCACAAAATCACACAAAAATCACACAAAACCTCCACAAGTTTACACAAAATCTAAGAAAAATTCCTCAAAATTCTTCAAGTCTCCTCAAAACCACACAAAGTTCGTGAAAAGGCCCACCAAATTCCAAAAAAATCCCACAGAATCTCCACAAATTCCCACAAAAATCTAAATCAAATTCCTCAAAATTCTTCAAGTCTCCTCAGAATCCCACACAATTCCAGAAAAACCCCACCAAATTCCAGAGAAGTCTCACAAAACTCCCTAAATCATTTCAAAACCCTACCAATTCACAGGAATGTCCCACAAAATCTCTACCAATTCCCAGAACATCCCACAAAAATCTCACAAAAATCCCTAAATCTTCTGAAAACTCGACCAAATTCCAGAAACGCCCCATAAAATCAGCACAGTTTCCCACAAAATTCAAGAAAAAACACCACAAAATTCCCTAAACCTTTTCAAAATACCACAAAATTCTTGAAAAGCCCCACCAAATTCCAGAAACATCCCACAAAATGTCCTCAATATCCAACAAAATCCCAGAAAAATCACACAAAATTCCCTAAATCTTATCAAAACACGGCCAAAATCCACAAAAATCCCACCGAATCTCCACAAATTCCCACAGAATACATGAAAAATCCCTGATAATTCGGCATTTCTCTACAGAATCTCACCAAATTCCAGAAGAGTCCCTCAAAGTTCCACAAACATCCCACAAAATCTCCCCAGTATCCAACAAAATTCAAGGAAAAATCTCACAAAATTCCCTAAATCTTCTCAAAACACGGCCAAAATCCTCAAAAATCCCACCGAAACTCCACAAATTCCCACAGAATACATGAAAAATCCCTGATAATTCATCAGTTCTCTACAGAATCTCACCAAATTCCAGAAAAGTCCCTCAAAGTTCCACACACATCCCACAAAATCTCCCTAATATCCAACAAAATTCAAGAAAAATCCCACAAAATTCCCTAAATCTTCTCAAAACACGACCAAATTCTAGAAAAATATCCCACCAAATCTCCACAAATTCCCACAAAATACATGATAAATCCCTCAAGATCCCTAAATCGCCTCAATATCCCACAAAATCGCACAAAAAATACACAAAACCTCCACAAGTTTCCACAAAATCTAAGAAAAATTCCTCAAAATTCTTCAAGTCTCCTCAAAACCACACAAAGTTCCTGAAAAGGCCCACCAAATTCCAGAAAAATCCCACAGAATCTCCACAAATTCCCAAAAAAATCTAAATCAAATTCCTCAAAATTCTTCAAGTCTCCTCAGAATCCCACACAATTCCAGAAAAAACACACAAAATTCCAGAGAAGTCCCACAAAACTCCCTAAATCATTTCAAAACCCTACCAATTCACAGGAATGTCCCACAAAATCTCTACCAATTCCCAGAACATCCCACAAAAATCTCACAAAAATCCCTAAATCTTCTGAAAACTCGACCAAATTCCAGAAACGCCCCATAAAATCAGCACAGTTTCCCACAAAATTCAAGAAAAAACACCACACAATTCCTAAATCTTTTCAAAATACCACAAAATTCTTGAAAAGCCCCACCAAATTCCCGAAACATCCCACAAAATGTCCTCAATATCCAACAAAATTCCAGGAAAAATCCCACAAAATTCCCTAAATCTTCTCAAAACACGGCCAAAATCCACAAAAATCCCACCGAATCTCCACAAATTCCCACAGAATACATGAAAAATCCCTGATAATTCGTCAGTTCTCTACAGAATCTCACCAAATACCAGAAAAGACCCCCAAAGTTCCACAAGCCTCCCACAAAATCTCCCTAATATCCAACAAAATTCCAGGAAAAATCTCACACAATTCCCTAAATCTTCTGAGAACTTGACCAAATTCCAGAAACGCCCCATAAAATCAGCACAGTTTCCCACAAAATTCAAGAAAAAACACCACAAAATTCCCAAAATCTTTTCAAAATACCACAAAATTCTTGAAAAGCCCCACCAAATTCCAGAAACATCCCACAAAATGTCCTCAATACCCAACAAAATCCCAGAAAAATCCCACAAAATTCCCTAAATTTTCTCAAAACATAACCAAAATTCCAGAAAAATCCCACCGAATCTCCACAAATTCCCACAGAATACGTGAAAAATCCCTGATAATTCGTCAGTTCTCTACAGAATCTCACCAAATTCCAGAAAAGTCCCTCAAAGTTCCACAAGCATCCCAAAAAATCTCCCTAATATCCAACAAAATTCCAGGAGAAATCTCACAAAATTACCTAAATCTTCTGAAAACTTGACAAAATTCCAGAAACGCCCAATAAAATCAGCACAGTTTCCCACAAAATTCAAGAAAAAACACCACAAAATTCCCTAAATCTTCTCAAAACACAACCAAATTCTAGAAAAATATCCCACCAAATCTCCACAAATTCCCACAAAATACATGAAAAATCCCTCAAGATCCCTAAATCGCCTCAATATCCCACAAAATCACACAAAAATCACACAAAACCTCCACAAGTTTACACAAAATCTAAGAAAAATTCCTCAAAATTCTTCAAGTCTCCTCAAAACCACACAAAGTTCGTGAAAAGGCCCACCAAATTCCAAAAAAATCCCACAGAATCTCCACAAATTCCCACAAAAATCTAAATCAAATTCCTCAAAATTTTTCAAGTCTCCTCAGAATCCCACACAATTCCAGAAAAAAACACACCAAATTCCAGAGAAGTCTCACAAAACTCCCTAAATCATTTCAAAACCCTACCAATTCACAGGAATGTCCCACAAAATCTCTACCAATTCCCAGAACATCCCACAAAAATCTCACAAAAATCCCTAAATCTTCTGAAAACTCGACCAAATTCCAGAAACGCCCCATAAAATCAGCACAGTTTCCCACAAAATTCAAGAAAAAACACCACAAAATTCCCTAAACCTTTTCAAAATACCACAAAATTCTTGAAAAGCCCCACCAAATTCCAGAAACATCCCACAAAATGTCCTCAATATCCAACAAAATCCCAGAAAAATCACACAAAATTCCCTAAATCTTATCAAAACACGGCCAAAATCCACAAAAATCCCACCGAATCTCCACAAATTCCCACAGAATACATGAAAAATCCCTGATAATTCGGCATTTCTCTACAGAATCTCACCAAATTCCAGAAGAGTCCCTCAAAGTTCCACAAACATCCCACAAAATCTCCCCAGTATCCAACAAAATTCCAGGAAAAATCCCACAAAATTCCCTAAATCTTCTCAAAACACGGCCAAAATCCACAAAAATCCCACAAAATCTCCACAAATTCCCACAGAATACATGAAAAATCCCTGATAATTCATCAGTTCTCTACAGAATCTCACCAAATTCCAGAAGAGTCCCTCAAAGTTCCACAAACATCCCACAAAATCTCCCCAGTATCCAACAAAATTCAAGGAAAAATCTCACAAAATTCCATAAATCTTCTCAAAACACGGCCAAAATCCTCAAAAATCCCACCGAATCTCCACAAATTCCCACAGAATACATGAAAAATCCCTGATAATTCGTCAGTTCTCTACAGAATCTCACCAAATTCCAGAAAAGTCCCTCAAAGTTCCACACACATCCTACAAAATCTCCCTAATATCCAACAAAATTCAAGAAAAATCCCACAAAATTCCATAAATCTTCTCAAAACACGACCAAATTCTAGAAAAATATCCCACCAAATCTCCACAAATTCCCACAAAATACATGATAAATCCCTCAAGATCCCTAAATCTCCTCAATATCCCACAAAATCGCACAAAAAATACACAAAACCTCCACAAGTTTCCACAAAATCTAAGAAAAATTCCTCAAAATTCTTCAAGTCTCCTCAAAACCACACAAAGTTCGTGAAATGGCCCACCAAATTCCAGAAAAATCCCACAGAATCTCCACAAATTCCCAAAAAAATCTAAATCAAATTCCTCAAAATTCTTCAAGTCTCCTCAGAATCCCACACAATTCCAGAAAAACCCCACCAAATTCCAGAGAAGTCTCACAAAACTCCCTAAATCATTTCAAAACCCTACCAATTCACAGGAATGTCCCACAAAATCTCTACCAATTCCCAGAACATCCCACAAAAATCTCACAAAAATCCCTAAATCTTCTGAAAACTCGACCAAATTCCAGAAACGCCCCATAAAATCAGCACAGTTTCCCACAAAATTCAAGAAAAAACACCACAAAATTCCCTAAACCTTTTCAAAATACCACAAAATTCTTGAAAAGCCCCACCAAATTCCAGAAACATCCCACAAAATGTCCTCAATATCCAACAAAATCCCAGAAAAATCACACAAAATTCCCTAAATCTTATCAAAACACGGCCAAAATCCACAAAAATCCCACCGAATCTCCACAAATTCCCACAGAATACATGAAAAATCCCTGATAATTCGGCATTTCTCT
Organism: Cyanistes caeruleus; assembly: GCF_971803275.1. Taxonomy (NCBI): domain Eukaryota; kingdom Metazoa; phylum Chordata; class Aves; order Passeriformes; family Paridae; genus Cyanistes; species Cyanistes caeruleus. The sequence goes on from NC_141705.1 coordinate 68,908,877, forward strand.
ACAGAATCTCACCAAATTCCAGAAGAGTCCCTCAAAGTTCCACAAACATCCCACAAAATCTCCCCAGTATCCAACAAAATTCCAGGAAAAATCCCACAAAATTCCCTAAATCTTCTCAAAACACGGCCAAAATCCACAAAAATCCCACAAAATCTCCACAAATTCCCACAGAATACATGAAAAATCCCTGATAATTTGTCAGTTCTCTACAGAATCTCACCAAATTCCAGAAAAGTCCCTCAAAGTTCCACACACATCCCACAAAATCTCCTCAATATCCAACAAAATTCAAGAAAAATCCCACAAAATTCCCTAAATCTTCTCAAAACACGACCAAATTCTAGAAAAATATCCCACAGAATCTCCACAAATTCCCACAAAATACATGATAAATCCCTCAAGATCCCTAAATCTCCTCAATATCCCACAAAATCGCACAAAAAATACACAAAACCTCCACAAGTTTCCACAAAATCTAAGAAAAATTCCTCAAAATTCTTCAAGTCTCCTCAAAACCACACAAAGTTCGTGAAATGGCCCACCAAATTCCAGAAAAATCCCACAGAATCTCCACAAATTACCAAAAAAATCTAAATCAAATTCCTCAAAATTCTTCAAGTCTCCTCAGAATCCCACACAATTCCAGAAAAACCCCACAAAATTCCAGAGAAGTCCCACAAAACTCCCTAAATCATTTCAAAACCCTACCAATTCACAGGAATGTCCCACAAAATCTCTACCAATTCCCAGAACATCCCACAAAAATCTCACAAAAATCCCTAACACTTCTGAAAACTTGACCAAATTCCAGAAACGCCCCATAAAATCAGCACAGTTTCCCACAAAATTCAAGAAAAAACACCACAAAATTCCCAAAATCTTTTCAAAATACCACAAAATTCTTGAAAAGCCCCACCAAATTCCAGAAACATCCCACAAAATGTCCTCAATACCCAACAAAATCCCAGAAAAATCCCACAATATTCTCTAAATTTTCTCAAAACACAACCAAAATTCCAGAAAAATCCCACCGAATCTCCACAAATTCCCACAGAATACATGAAAAATCCCTGATAATTTTTCAGTTCTCTACAGAATCTCACCAAATTCCAGAAAAGTCCCTCAAAGTTCCACAAACATCCCACAAAATCTCCTCAATATCCCACAAAATTCAAGAAAAATCCCACAAAATTCTCTAAATCTTCTCAAAACACGACCAAATTCTAGAAAAATATCCCACCAAATCTCCACAAATTTCCACAAAATGCATGATAAATCCCTCAAGATCCCTAAATCGCCTCAATATCCCACAAAATCACACAAAAATCACCCAAAACCACCACAAGTTTCCACAAAAATCTAAGAAAAATTCCTCAAAATTCTTCAAGTCTCCTCAAAACCACACAAAGTTCGTGAAAAGGCCCACCAAATTCCAAAAAAATCCCACAGAATCTCCACAAATTCCCAAAAAAATCTAAATCAAATTCCTCAGAATTCTTCAAGTCTCCTCAGAATCCCACACAATTCCAGAAAAACCCCACCAAATTCCAGAGAAGTCCCACAAAACTCCCTAAATCATTTCAAAACCCTACCAATTCACAGGAATGTCCCACAAAATCTCTACCAATTCCCAGAACATCCCACAAAAATCTCACAAAAATCCCTAACACTTCTGAAAACTTGACCAAATTCCAGAAACGCCCCATAAAATCAGCACAGTTTCCCACAAAATTCAAGAAAAAACACCACAAAATTCCCAAAATCTTTTCAAAATACCACAAAATTCTTGAAAAGCCCCACCAAATTCCAGAAACATCCCACAAAATGTCCTCAATACCCAACAAAATCCCAGAAAAATCCCACAAAATTCCCTAAATTTTCTCAAAACACAACCAAAATTCCAGAAAAATCCCACCGAATCTCCACAAATTCCCACAGAATACATGAAAAATCCCTGATAATTCGTCAGTTCTCTACAGAATCTCACCAAATTCCAGAAAAGTCCCTCAAAGTTCCACAAACATCCCACAAAATCTCCTCAATATCCAAAAAAATTCAGAAAAAACCCACAATATTCTCTAAATCTTCTCAAAACACGGCCAAAATCCTCAAAAATCCCACCGAATCTCCACAAATTCCCACAGAATACATGAAAAATCCCTGATAATTCGTCAGTTCTCTACAGAATCTCACCAAATTCCAGAAAGTCCCTCAAAGTTCCACAAACATCCCACAAAATCTCCCCAGTATCCAACAAAATTCCAGGAAAAATCCCACAAAATTCCCTAAATCTTCTCAAAACACGGCCAAAATCCACAAAAATCCCACAAAATCTCCACAAATTCCCACAGAATACATGAAAAATCCCTGATAATTCGTCAGTTCTCTACAGAATCTCACCAAATTCCAGAAAAGTCCCTCAAAGTTCCACAAACATCCCACAAAATCTCCCCAGTATCCAACAAAATTCAAGGAAAAATCTCACAAAATTCCATAAATCTTCTCAAAACACGGCCAAAATCCTCAAAAATCCCACCGAATCTCCACAAATTCCCACAGAATACATGAGAAATCCCTGATAATTCGTCAGTTCTCCACAGAATCTCACCAAATTCCAGAAGAGTCCCTCAAAGTTCCACACACATCCCACAAAATCTCCCTAATATCCAACAAAATTCAAGAAAAATCCCACAAAATTCCCTAAATCTTCTCAAAACACGACCAAATTCTAGAAAAATATCCCACCAAATCTCCACAAATTATCACAAAATACATGATAAATCCCTCAAGATCCCGAAATCGCCTCAATATCCCACAAAATCGCACAAAAAATACACAGAACCTCCACAAGTTTCCACAAAATCTAAGAAAAATTCCTCAAAATTCTTCAAGTCTCCTCAAAACCACACAAAGTTCGTGAAAAGGCCCACCAAATTCCAGAAAAATCCCACAGAATCTCCACAAATTCCCAAAAAAATCTAAATCAAATTCCTCAAAATTCTTCAAGTCTCCTCAGAATCCCACACAATTCCAGAAAAAACACACCAAATTCCAGAGAAGTCCCACAAAACTCCCTAAATCATTTCAAAACCCTACCAATTCACAGGAATGTCCCACAAAATCTCTACCAATTCCCAGAACATCCCACAAAAATCTCACAAAAATCCCTAAATCTTCTGAAAACTCGACCAAATTCCAGAAACGCCCCATAAAATCAGCACAGTTTCCCACAAAATTCAAGAAAAAACACCACAAAATACCCTAAACCTTTTCAAAATACCACAAAATTCTTGAAAAGCCCCACCAAATTCCAGAAACATCCCACAAAATGTCCTCAATATCCAACAAAATCCCAGAAAATCACACAAAATTCTCTAAATCTTCTCAAAACACGGCCAAAATCCACAAAAATCCCACCGAATCTCCACAAATTCCCACAGAATACATGAAAAATTCCTGATAATTCGTCAGTTCTCTACAGAATCTCACCAAATTCCAGAAGAGTCCCTCAAAGTTCCACAAACATCCCACAAAATCTCCCCAGTATCCAACAAAATTCCAGGAAAAATCCCACAAAATTCCCTAAATCTTCTCAAAACACGGCCAAAATCCACAAAAATCCCACAAAATCTCCACAAAATCCCACAGAATACATGAAAAATCCCTGATAATTCGTCAGTTCTCTACAGAATCTCACCAAATTCCAGAAAAGTCCCTCAAAGTTCCACAAACATCCCACAAAATCTCCCCAGTATCCAACAAAATTCAAGGAAAAATCTCACAAAATTCTCTAAATCTTCTCAAAACACGGCCAAAATCCTCAAAAATCCCACCGAATCTCCACAAATTCCCACAGAATACATGAAAAATCCCTGATAATTTGTCAGTTCTCTACAGAATCTCACCAAATTCCAGAAAAGTCCCTCAAAGTTCCACACACATCCCACAAAATCTCCCTAATATCCAACAAAATTCAAGAAAAATCCCACAAAATTCCCTAAATCTTCTCAAAACACGACCAAATTCTAGAAAAATATCCCACCAAATCTCCACAAATTCCCACAAAATACATGATAAATCCCTCAAGATCCCTAAATCGCCTCAATATCCCACAAAATCGCACAAAAAATACACAAAACCTCCACAAGTTTCCACAAAATCTAAGAAAAATTCCTCAAAAGTCTTCAAGTCTCCTCAAAACCACACAAAGTTCGTGAAATGGCCCACCAAATTCCAGAAAAATCTTACAGAATCTCCACAAATTCCCAAAAAAATCTAAATCAAATTCCTCAAAATTCTTCAAGTCTCCTCAGAATCCCACACAATTCCAGAAAAACCCCACCAAATTCCAGAGAAGTCTCACAAAACTCCCTAAATCATTTCAAAACCCTACCAATTCACAGGAATGTCCCACAAAATCTCCACCAATTCCCAGAACATCCCACAAAAATCTCACAAAAATCCCTAAATCTTCTGAAAACTCGACCAAATTCCAGAAACGCCCCATAAAATCAGCACAGTTTCCCACAAAATTCAAGAAAAAACACCACAAAATTCCCTAAACCTTTTCAAAATACCACAAAATTCTTGAAAAGCCCCACCAAATTCCAGAAACATCCCACAAAATGTCCTCAATATCCAACAAAATCCCAGAAAAATCACACAAAATTCCCTAAATCTTCTCAAAACACGGCCAAAATCCACAAAAGTCCCACCGAATCTCCACAAATTCCCACAGAATACATGAAAAATCCCTGATAATTCGTCAGTTCTCTACAGAATCTCACCAAATTCCAGAAGAGTCCCTCAAAGTTCCACAAACATCCCACAAAATCTCCCTAATATCCAACAAAATTCCAGGAAAAATCTCACACAATTCCCTAAATCTTCTGAGAACTTGACCAAATTCCAGAAACGCCCCATAAAATCAGCACAGTTTCCCACAAAATTCAAGAAAAAACACCACAAAATTCCCTAAATCTTCTCAAAACACGACCAAATTCTAGAAAAATCCCCCCAAATCTCCACAAATTCCCACAGAATACATGAAAAATCCCTGATAATTCGTCAGTTCTCTACAGAATCTCACCAAATTCCAGAAAAGTCCCTCAAAGTTCCACAAACAATCCACAAAAATCTCACAAAAATCCCTAACACTTGTGAAAACTCGACCAAATTCCAGAAACGCCCCATAAAATCAGCACAGTTTCCCACAAAATTCAAGAAAAAACACCACAAAATTCCCAAAATCTTATCAAAATACCACAAAATTCTTGAAAAGCCCCACCAAATTCCAGAAACATCCCACAAAATCTCCTCAATACCCAACAAAATCCCAGAAAAATCCCACAAAATTCCCTAAATCTTCTCAAAACATAACCAAAATTCCAGAAAAATCCCACCGAATCTCCACAAATTCCCACAGAATACATGAAAAATCCCTGATAATTTGTCAGTTCTCTACAGAATCTCACCAAATTCCAGAAAAGTCCCTCAAAGTTCCACACACATCCCACAAAATCTCCCTAATATCCAACAAAATTCAAGAAAAATCCCACAAAATTCCCTAAATCTTCTCAAAACACGACCAAATTCTAGAAAAATATCCCACCAAATCTCCACAAATTCCCACAAAATACATGATAAATCCCTCAAGATCCCTAAATCGCCTCAATATCTTACAAAATCGCAGAAAAAATACACAAAACCTCCTCAAGTTTTCACAAAATCTAAGTAAAATTCCTCAAAATTCTTCAAGTCTCCTCAAAACCACACAAAGTTCGTGAAAAGGCACACCAAATTCCAGAAAAATCCCACAGAATCTCCACAAATTCCCAAAAAAATCTAAATCAAATTCCTCAAAATTCTTCAAGTCTCCTCAGAATCCCACACAATTCCAGAAAAAACACACCAAATTCCAGAGAAGTCCCACAAAACTCCCTAAATCATTTCAAAACCCTACCAATTCACAGGAATGTCCCACAAAATCTCTACCAATTCCCAGAACATCCCACAAAAATCTCACAAAAATCCCTAAATCTTCTGAAAACTCGACCAAATTCCAGAAACGCCCCATAAAATCAGCACAGTTTCCCACAAAATTCAAGAAAAAACACCACAAAATACCCTAAACCTTTTCAAAATACCACAAAATTCTTGAAAAGCCCCACCAAATTCCAGAAACATCCCACAAAATGTCCTCAATATCCAACAAAATCCCAGAAAATCACACAAAATTCTCTAAATCTTCTCAAAACACGGCCAAAATCCACAAAAATCCCACCGAATCTCCACAAATTCCCACAGAATACATGAAAAATTCCTGATAATTCGTCAGTTCTCTACAGAATCTCACCAAATTCCAGAAGAGTCCCTCAAAGTTCCACAAACATCCCACAAAATCTCCCCAGTATCCAACAAAATTCCAGGAAAAATCCCACAAAATTCCCTAAATCTTCTCAAAACACGGCCAAAATCCACAAAAATCCCACAAAATCTCCACAAAATCCCACAGAATACATGAAAAATCCCTGATAATTCGTCAGTTCTCTACAGAATCTCACCAAATTCCAGAAAAGTCCCTCAAAGTTCCACAAACATCCCACAAAATCTCCCCAGTATCCAACAAAATTCAAGGAAAAATCTCACAAAATTCTCTAAATCTTCTCAAAACACGGCCAAAATCCTCAAAAATCCCACCGAATCTCCACAAATTCCCACAGAATACATGAAAAATCCCTGATAATTTGTCAGTTCTCTACAGAATCTCACCAAATTCCAGAAAAGTCCCTCAAAGTTCCACACACATCCCACAAAATCTCCCTAATATCCAACAAAATTCAAGAAAAATCCCACAAAATTCCCTAAATCTTCTCAAAACACGACCAAATTCTAGAAAAATATCCCACCAAATCTCCACAAATTCCCACAAAATACATGATAAATCCCTCAAGATCCCTAAATCGCCTCAATATCCCACAAAATCGCACAAAAAATACACAAAACCTCCACAAGTTTCCACAAAATCTAAGAAAAATTCCTCAAAAGTCTTCAAGTCTCCTCAAAACCACACAAAGTTCGTGAAATGGCCCACCAAATTCCAGAAAAATCTTACAGAATCTCCACAAATTCCCAAAAAAATCTAAATCAAATTCCTCAAAATTCTTCAAGTCTCCTCAGAATCCCACACAATTCCAGAAAAACCCCACCAAATTCCAGAGAAGTCTCACAAAACTCCCTAAATCATTTCAAAACCCTACCAATTCACAGGAATGTCCCACAAAATCTCCACCAATTCCCAGAACATCCCACAAAAATCTCACAAAAATCCCTAAATCTTCTGAAAACTCGACCAAATTCCAGAAACGCCCCATAAAATCAGCACAGTTTCCCACAAAATTCAAGAAAAAACACCACAAAATTCCCTAAACCTTTTCAAAATACCACAAAATTCTTGAAAAGCCCCACCAAATTCCAGAAACATCCCACAAAATGTCCTCAATATCCAACAAAATCCCAGAAAAATCACACAAAATTCCCTAAATCTTCTCAAAACACGGCCAAAATCCACAAAAGTCCCACCGAATCTCCACAAATTCCCACAGAATACATGAAAAATCCCTGATAATTCGTCAGTTCTCTACAGAATCTCACCAAATTCCAGAAGAGTCCCTCAAAGTTCCACAAACATCCCACAAAATCTCCCTAATATCCAACAAAATTCCAGGAAAAATCTCACACAATTCCCTAAATCTTCTGAGAACTTGACCAAATTCCAGAAACGCCCCATAAAATCAGCACAGTTTCCCACAAAATTCAAGAAAAAACACCACAAAATTCCCTAAATCTTCTCAAAACACGACCAAATTCTAGAAAAATCCCCCCAAATCTCCACAAATTCCCACAGAATACATGAAAAATCCCTGATAATTCGTCAGTTCTCTACAGAATCTCACCAAATTCCAGAAAAGTCCCTCAAAGTTCCACAAACAATCCACAAAAATCTCACAAAAATCCCTAACACTTGTGAAAACTCGACCAAATTCCAGAAACGCCCCATAAAATCAGCACAGTTTCCCACAAAATTCAAGAAAAAACACCACAAAATTCCCAAAATCTTATCAAAATACCACAAAATTCTTGAAAAGCCCCACCAAATTCCAGAAACATCCCACAAAATCTCCTCAATACCCAACAAAATCCCAGAAAAATCCCACAAAATTCCCTAAATCTTCTCAAAACATAACCAAAATTCCAGAAAAATCCCACCGAATCTCCACAAATTCCCACAGAATACATGAAAAATCCCTGATAATTTGTCAGTTCTCTACAGAATCTCACCAAATTCCAGAAAAGTCCCTCAAAGTTCCACACACATCCCACAAAATCTCCCTAATATCCAACAAAATTCAAGAAAAATCCCACAAAATTCCCTAAATCTTCTCAAAACACGACCAAATTCTAGAAAAATATCCCACCAAATCTCCACAAATTCCCACAAAATACATGATAAATCCCTCAAGATCCCTAAATCGCCTCAATATCTTACAAAATCGCAGAAAAAATACACAAAACCTCCTCAAGTTTTCACAAAATCTAAGTAAAATTCCTCAAAATTCTTCAAGTCTCCTCAAAACCACACAAAGTTCGTGAAAAGGCACACCAAATTCCAGAAAAATCCCACAGAATCTCCACAAATTCCCAAAAAAATCTAAATCAAATACCTCAAAATTCTTCAAGTCTCCTCAGAATCCCACACAATTCCAGAAAAACCCCACCAAATTCCAGAGAAGTCCCACAAAACTCCCTAAATCATTTCAAAACCCTACCAATTCACAGGAATGTCCCACAAAATCTCCACCAATTCCCAGAACATCCCACAAAAATCTCACAAAAATCCCTAACACTTCTGAAAACTCGACCAAATTCTAGAAACGCCCCATAAAATCAGCAGTTTCCCACAAAATTCAAGAAAAAACACCACAAAATTCCCTAAACCTTTTCAAAATACCAAAAAATTCTTGAAAAGCCCCACCAAATTCCAGAAACATCCCACAAAATGTCCTCAATACCCAACAAAATCCCAGAAAAATCACACAAAATTCCCTAAATTTTCTCAAAACATAACCAAAATTCCAGAAAAATCCCACCGAATCTCCACAAATTCCCACAGAATACGTGAAAAATCCCTGATAATTCGTCAGTTCTCTACAGAATCTCACCAAATTCCAGAAAAGTCCCTCAAAGTTCCACAAACATCCCACAAAATCTCCTCAATATCCAACAAAATTCAAGAAAAGTCCCACAAAATTCCCTAAATCTTCTCAAAACACGACCAAATTCTAGAAAAATATCCCACCAAATCTCCACAAATTTCCACAAAATGCATGAAAAATCCCTCAAGATCCCTAAATCGCCTCAATATCCCACAAAATCACACAAAAATCACCCAAAACCACCACAAGTTTCCACAAAAATCTAAGAAAAATTCCTCAAAATTCTTCAAGTCTCCTCAAAACCACACAAAGTTCGTGAAAAGGCCCACCAAATTCCAAAAAAATCCCACAGAATCTCCACAAATTCCCACAAAAATCTAAATCAAATTCCTCAGAATTCTTCAAGTCTCCTCAGAATCCCACACAATTCCAGAAAAACCCCACCAAATTCCAGAGAAGTCTCACAAAACTCCCTAAATCATTTCAAAACCCTACCAATTCACAGGAATGTCCCACAAAATCTCCACCAATTCCCAGAACATCCCACAAAAATCTCACAAAAATCCCTAAATCTTCTGAAAACTCGACCAAATTCCAGAAACGCCCCATAAAATCAGCACAGTTTCCCACAAAATTCAAGAAAAAACACCACAAAATTCCCTAAACCTTTTCAAAATACCACAAAATTCTTGAAAAGCCCCACCAAATTCCCGAAACATCCCACAAAATGTCCTCAATATCCAACAAAATCCCAGAAAAATCACACAAAATTCCCTAAATCTTCTCAAAACACGGCCAAAATCCACAAAAATCCCACCGAATCTCCACAAATTCCCACAGAATACATGAAAAATCCCTGATAATTCGTCAGTTCTCTACAGAATCTCACCAAATTCCAGAAGAGTCCCTCAAAGTTCCACAAACATCCCACAAAATCTCCCTAATATCCAACAAAATTCCAGGAAAAATCTCACACAATTCCCTAAATCTTCTGAGAACTTGACCAGATTCCAGAAACGCCCCATAAAATCAGCACAGTTTCCCACAAAATTCAAGAAAAAACACCACAAAATTCCCTAAATCTTCTCAAAACACGACCAAATTCCAGAAAAATCCCACCGAATCTCCACAAATTCCCACAGAATACATGAAAAATCCCTGATAATTCGTCAGTTCTCTACAGAATCTCACCAAATTCCAGAAAAGTCCCTCAAAGTTCCACAAACAATCCACAAAAATCTCACAAAAATCCCTAACACTTGTGAAAACTCGACCAAATTCCAGAAACGCCCCATAAAATCAGCACAGTTTCCCACAAAATTCAAGAAAAAACACCACAAAATTCCCAAAATCTTATCAAAATACCACAAAATTCTTGAAAAGCCCCACCAAATTCCAGAAACATCCCACAAAATCTCCTCAATACCCAACAAAATCCCAGAAAAATCCCACAAAATTCCCTAAATCTTCTCAAAACATAACCAAAATTCCAGAAAAATCCCACCGAATCTCCACAAATTCCCACAGAATACATGAAAAATCCCTGATAATTTGTCAGTTCTCTACAGAATCTCACCAAATTCCAGAAAAGTCCCTCAAAGTTCCACACACATCCCACAAAATCTCCCTAATATCCAACAAAATTCAAGAAAAATCCCACAAAATTCCCTAAATCTTCTCAAAACACGACCAAATTCTAGAAAAATATCCCACCAAATCTCCACAAATTCCCACAAAATACATGATAAATCCCTCAAGATCCCTAAATCGCCTCAATATCTTACAAAATCGCACAAAAAATACACAAAACCTCCTCAAGTTTTCACAAAATCTAAGTAAAATTCCTCAAAATTCTTCAAGTCTCCTCAAAACCACACAAAGTTCGTGAAAAGGCCCACCAAATTCCAGAAAAATCCCACAGAATCTCCACAAATTCCCAAAAAAATCTAAATCAAATACCTCAAAATTCTTCAAGTCTCCTCAGAATCCCACACAATTCCAGAAAAACCCCACCAAATTCCAGAGAAGTCCCACAAAACTCCCTAAATCATTTCAAAACCCTACCAATTCACAGGAATGTCCCACAAAATCTCCACCAATTCCCAGAACATCCCACAAAAATCTCACAAAAAATCCCTAACACTTCTGAAAACTCGACCAAATTCTAGAAACGCCCCATAAAATCAGCAGTTTCCCACAAAATTCAAGAAAAAACACCACAAAATTCCCTAAACCTTTTCAAAATACCAAAAAATTCTTGAAAAGCCCCACCAAATTCCAGAAACATCCCACAAAATGTCCTCAATACCCAACAAAATCCCAGAAAAATCACACAAAATTCCCTAAATTTTCTCAAAACATAACCAAAATTCCAGAAAAATCCCACCGAATCTCCACAAATTCCCACAGAATACGTGAAAAATCCCTGATAATTCGTCAGTTCTCTACAGAATCTCACCAAATTCCAGAAAAGTCCCTCAAAGTTCCACAAACATCCCACAAAATCTCCTCAATATCCAACAAAATTCAAGAAAAGTCCCACAAAATTCTCTAAATCTTCTCAAAACACGACCAAATTCTAGAAAAATATCCCACCAAATCTCCACAAATTTCCACAAAATGCATGAAAAATCCCTCAAGATCCCTAAATCGCCTCAATATCCCACAAAATCACACAAAAATCACCCAAAACCACCACAAGTTTCCACAAAAATCTAAGAAAAATTCCTCAAAATTCTTCAAGTCTCCTCAAAACCACACAAAGTTCGTGAAAAGGCCCACCAAATTCCAAAAAAATCCCACAGAATCTCCACAAATTCCCACAAAAATCTAAATCAAATTCCTCAGAATTCTTCAAGTCTCCTCAGAATCCCACACAATTCCAGAAAAACCCCACCAAATTCCAGAGAAGTCTCACAAAACTCCCTAAATCATTTCAAAACCCTACCAATTCACAGGAATGTCCCACAAAATCTCCACCAATTCCCAGAACATCCCACAAAAATCTCACAAAAATCCCTAAATCTTCTGAAAACTCGACCAAATTCCAGAAACGCCCCATAAAATCAGCACAGTTTCCCACAAAATTCAAGAAAAAACACCACAAAATTCCCTAAACCTTTTAAAAATACGACCAAATTCTTGAAAAGCCCCACCAAATTCCAGAAACATCCCACAAAATGTCCTCAATATCCAACAAAATCCCAGAAAAATCACACAAAATTCCCTAAATCTTCTCAAAACACGGCCAAAATCCACAAAAATCCCACCGAATCTCCACAAATTCCCACAGAATACATGAAAAATCCCTGATAATTCGTCAGTTCTCTACAGAATCTCACCAAATTCCAGAAGAGTCCCTCAAAGTTCCACAAACATCCCACAAAATCTCCCCAGTATCCAACAAAATTCTAGGAAAAATCCCACAAAATTCCCTAAATCTTCTCAAAACACGACCAAATTCTAGAAAAATATCCCACCGAATCTCCAGAAATTCCCACAGAATACATGAAAAATCCCTGATAATTCGTCAGTTCTCTACAGAATCTCACCAAATACCAGAAAAGTCCCCCAAAGTTCCACAAGCCTCCCACAAAATCTCCCTAATATCCAACAAAATTCCAGGAAAAATCTCACACAATTCCCTAAATCTTCTGAGAACTTGACCAAATTCCAGAAACGCCCCATAAAATCAGCACAGTTTCCCACAAAATTCAAGAAAAAACACCACAAAATTCCCTAAATCTTCTCAAAACACGACCAAATTCCAGAAAAATCCAACAGAATCTCCACAAATTCCCACAGAATACATGAAAAATCCCTGATAATTCGTCAGTTCTCTACAGAATCTCACCAAATTCCAGAAAAGTCCCACACAGTTCCACAAACAATCCACAAAAATCTCACAAAAATCCCTAACACTTCTGAAAACTCGACCAAATTCCAGAAACGCCCCATAAAATCAGCACAGTTTCCCACAAAATTCAAGAAAAAACACCACAAAATTCCATAAATCTTTTCAAAATACCACAAAATTCTTGAAAAGCCCCACCAAATTCCAGAAACATCCCACAAAATCTCCTCAATACCCAACAAAATCCCAGAAAAATCCCACAAAATTCCCTAAATTTTCTCAAAACATAACCAAAATTCCAGAAAAATCCCACCGAATCTCCACAAATTCCCACAGAATACATGAAAAATCCCTGATAATTCGTCAGTTCTCTACAGAATCTCACCAAATTCCAGAAAAGTCCCTCAAAGTTCCACAAACATCCCACAAAATCTCCTCAATATTCAACAAAATTCAAGAAAAATCCCAAAATATGCTCTAAATCTTCTCAAAACACGGCCAAAATCCTCAAAAATCCCACCAAATCTCCACAAATTCCCACAAAATACATGAGAAATCCCTCAAGATCCCTAAATCGCCTCAATATCCCACAAAATCACACAAAAATCCCACAAAACCTCCACAAGTTTCCACAAAATCTAAGAAAAATTCCTCAAAATTTTTCAAGTCTCCTCAGAATCCCACACAATTCCAGAAAAAACCCACAAAATTCCAGAGAAGTCCCACAAAACTCCCTAAATCATTTCAAAACCCTACCAATTCACAGGAATGTCCCACAAAATCTCCACCAATTCCCAGAACATCCCACAAAAATCTCACAAAAATCCCTAAATCTTCTGAAAACTCGACCAAATTCCAGAAACGCCCCATAAAATCAGCACAGTTTCCCACAAAATTCAAGAAAAAACACCAGAAAATTCCCTAAATCTTTTCAAAATACCACAAAATTCTTGAAAAGCCCCACCAAATTCCAGAAACATCCCACAAAATGTCCTCAATATCCAACAAAATCCCAGAAAAATCACACAAAATTCCCTAAATTTTCTCAAAACATAACCAAAATTCCAGAAAAATCCCACCAAATCTCCACAAATTCCCACAGAATACGTGAAAAATCCCTGATAATTCGTCAGTTCTCTACAGAATCTCACCAAATTCCAGAAAAGTCCCTCAAAGTTCCACAAACATCCCACAAAATCTCCCCAGTATCCAACAAAATTCCAGGAAAAATCCCACAAAATTCCCTAAATCTTCTCAAAACTCTACCAAATTCCAAAAAAACCCCACAGAATATCCACAAATTCCCACAGAATACATGAAAAATCCCTGATAATTCGTCAGTTCTCTACAGAATCTCACCAAATTCCAGAAAAGTCCCTCAAAGTTCCACAAACATCCCACAAAATCTCCTCAATATCCAACAAAATTCAAGAAAAATCCCAAAATATGCTCTAAATCTTCTCAAAACACGGCCAAAATCCTCAAAAATCCCACCGAATCTCCACAAATTCCCACAGAATACGTGAGAAATGCCTCAAGATCCCTAAATCGCCTCAATATCCCACAAAATCACACAAAAATCACCCAAAACCTCCACAAGTTTCCACAAAATCTAAGAAAAATTCCTCAAAATTCTTCAAGTCTCCTCAGAATCCCACACAATTCCAGAAAAAACACACAAAATTCCAGAGAAGTCCCACAAAACTCCCTAAATCATTTCAAAACCCTACCAATTCACAGGAATGTCCCACAAAATCTCCACCAATTCCCAGAACATCCCACAGAAATCCCACAAAAATCCCTAAATCTTCTGAAAACTCGACCAAATTCCAGAAATGCCCCATAAAATCAGCACAGTTTCTCACAAAATTCAAGAAAAAACACCACAAAATTCCCTAAATCTTTTCAAAATACCACAAAATTCTTGAAAAGCCCCACCAAATTCCCGAAACATCCCACAAAATGTCCTCAATATCCAACAAAATCCCAGAAAAATCACACAAAATTCCCTAAATTTTCTCAAAACATAACCAAAATTCCAGAAAAATCCCACCAAATCTCCACAAATTCCCACAGAATACGTGAAAAATCCCTGATAATTCGTCAGTTCTCTACAGAATCTCACCAAATTCCAGAAAAGTCCCTCAAAGTTCCACAAACATCCCACAAAATCTCCTCAATATCCAACAAAATTCCAGGAAAAATCCCACAAAATTCCCTAAATCTTCTCAAAACACGGCCAAAATGCACAAAAATCCCACCAAATCTCCACAAATTCCCACAGAATACATGAAAAATCCCTGATAATTCGTCAGTTCTCTACAGAATCTCACCAAATACCAGAAAAGTCCCCCAAAGTTCCACAAGCATCCCACAAAATCTCCCTAATATCCAACAAAATTCCAGGAAAAATCTCACACAATTCCCTAAATCTTCTGAACACTTGACCAAATTCCAGAAGCGCCCCACAAAATCAGCACAGTTTCCCACAATATTCAAGAAAAAACACCACAAAATTCCCAAAATCTTTTCAAAATACCACAAAATTCTTGAAAAGCCCCACCAAATTCCAGAAACATCCCGCAAAATCTCCTCAATACCCAACAAAATCCCAGAAAAATCCCACAAAATTCTCTAAATCTTCTCAAAACACGGCCAAAATCCTCAAAAATCCCACTGAATCTCCACAAATTCCCACAGAATACGTGAAAAATCCCTGATAATTCGTCAGTTCTCTACAGAATCTCACCAAATTCCAGAGAAGTCCCTCAAAGTTCCACAAACATCCCACAAAATGTCCTCAATATCCAACAAAATCCCAGAAAAATCACACAAAATTCCCTAAATCTTCTCAAAACACGGCCAAAATCCTCAAAAATCCCACCGAATCTCCACAAATTCCCACAGAATACATGAAAAATCCCTGATAATTTGTCAGTTCTCTACAGAATCTCACCAAATTCCAGAAAAGTCCCTCAAAGTTCCACAAACATCCCACAAAATCTCCCCAGTATCCAACAAAATTCCAGGAAAAATCCCACAAAATTCCCTAAATCTTCCCAAAACACGACCAAATTCTAGAAAAATATCCCACCAAATCTCCACAAATTCCCACAAAATACATGAGAAATCCCTCAAGATCCCTAAATCTCCTCAATATCACACAAAATCACACAAAAATCACCCAAAACCTCCACAAGTTTCCACAAAATCTAAGAAAAATTCCTCAAAATTCTTCAAGTCTCCTCAGAATCCCACACAATTCCAGAAAAAACACACAAAATTCCAGACAAGTCCCACAAAACTCCCTAAATCATTTCAAAACCCTACCAATTCACAGGAATGTCCCACAAAATCTCCACCAATTCCCAGAACATCCCACAAAAATCTCACAAAAATCCCTAACACTTCTGAAAACTCGACCAAATTCCAGAAACGCCCCATAAAATCAGCACAGTTTCCCACAAAATTCAAGAAAAAACACCACAAAATTCCCTAAACCTTTTCAAAATACCACAAAATCCTTGAAAAGCTCCACCAAATTCCAGAAACATCCCACAAAATGTCCTCAATACCCAACAAAATCCCAGAAAAATCACACAAAATTCCCTAAATCTGCTCAAAACACGGCCAAAATCCACAAAAATCCCACCAAATCTCCAGAAATTCCCACAGAATACATGAAAAATCCCTGATAATTCGTCAGTTCTCTATAGAATCTCACCAAATTCCAGAAAAGTCCCTCAAAGTTCCACAAACATCCCACAAAATCTCCCCAGTATCCAACAAAATTCCAGGAAAAATCCCACAAAATTCCCTAAATCTTCTCAAAACACGGCCAAAATCCACAAAAATCCCACCACATCTCCACAAATTCCCACAGAATACATGAAAATACCCCTGATAATTCGTCAGTTCTCTACAGAATCTCACCAAATTCCAGAAGAGTCCCTCAAAGTTCCACAAACATCCCACAAAATCTCCCCAGTATCCAACAAAATTCCAGGAAAAATCTCACAAAATTCCCTAAATCTTCTCAAAACACGACTAAATTCTAGAAAAATATCCCACCAAATCTCCACAAATTCCCACAAAATACATGAAAAATCCCTCAAGATCCCTAAATCGCCTCAATATCCCACAAAATCCCACAAAAATCACACAAAACCTCCACAAGTTTCCACAAAATCTAAGAAAAATTCCTCAAAATTCTTCAAGTCTCCTCAGAATCCCACACAATTCCAGAAAAAACACACAAAATTCCAGACAAGTCCCACAAAACTCCCTAAATCATTTCAAAACCCTACCAATTCACAGGAATGTCCCACAAAATCTCCACCAATTCCCAGAACATCCCATAAAAATCCCTAACACTTCTGAAAACTTGCCCAAATTCCAGAAACGCCCCATAAAATCAGCACAGTTTCCCACAAAATTCAAGAAAAAACACCACAAAATTCCCTAAATCTTTTCAAAATACCACAAAATTCTAGAAAAATATCCCACCAAATCTCCACAAATTCCCACAAAATACATGAGAAATCCCTCAAGATCCCTAAATCGCCTCAATATCCCACAAAATCACACAAAAATCCCACAAAACCTCCACAAGTTTCCACAAAATCTAAGAAAAATTCCTCAAAATTCTTCAAGTCTCCTCAGAAGGTTCTGGATGAGGGTAGAAATAATTAAAAAGCATCTTAAAAGTAACATCATATTTTTGTCAGCCATCTCTTCAGGGACTACTTTAAATCCCAGAATGTTCAAGAGCCATCATCACTGTACAAACAGAAGCTCCAACTGAACGAAACCAGAAGAAGTGGATATGGCAAATTCTCTGGTCCAAGTGGTGATATTAATCTGGTGAGGCTCTGGATTCCCATTTCAGACATACTATCACAGCTTAAATATAGGAAAAAATTGGGATTTTACTTTGCTGTGGTCTCTTTTTGTTTTGCAAAATATGTGATAGTTAATATATGAGTAAAATCTTGTATAAAAACAGGTTTGTTTTTTGGTTTTTTTTCTAACAAATAGCCAAATGCATATTACCTGCCTTGCTGGAAAATAATTGAGGTCTTCCTCTAAGAAATTTTTTCTCAGAGTGCCTTTCTTTGTGATTTGTGCTCTTATCTTAGGAAGATACAGGTGTTGCTCATTTTAATGCTGTCCAGCAGACTATTCCATGCTTTCTCAGCTGTTTGGATCTGCAGTTCAGGATTGGACCAAGAAAAATGGTGATGGGATCAAATTATTTTTATTCTTAAATGAGGACAATTCCATTTTTAAACATACACATGTGCTTCCAATGCTTTCAGTAGTCAAGGATGAAATTTTGAACAGACATGAATTCCTCAGTCTTTGTTTCTTTTTCCCTGAAGGATGGAATTTGGACTTTGCCCACCAGTGCAGTCCTTGCTATGGGCAGATGTTTCTTCTGTTCTTCTTACCAGCAGTAGGAGTGGTTGGACACTGAACCTCAAAGAAGAGGGAGCTAACATCCCTTACCTGGATAAGTCCCACAGGTAAGCACCTTGGAGAAGTTCTTCAACCAAAACCAGTTCCTGTAAGGCTTTCCAGCCCTTGACAGGAAATAAGCTGATTCCTGCAGGCTGCAACATGAAGACTTCCAGACTGAAGTGAGCATCCTGCTATAAGGAAGGATTTGGGAGTAGTGAGTCATCATTTGTATGGGAAATTAATCTGTGATTTTTATTTATTGTTTTTTTTCATTTGAAGTAACATCACATCATCATAGAGAGACATTGTCTGTCATTTCTGGTGTGGATACCTGAATAACTCAGCTAGACAGGTAGCATGATAAGGTAATACAATGCAGATATTGAAAGGAATTTTTTGGATGATTTTTTTGTTAGTTCAAGCTGCAGTCCCTGATTTATTCAGGCTTTGAAGTACCATGCAAGCCTTTCCCACAGAAGAAATTCTGTTTTATGTAAATAATGCACTGTGCAGTAAACTAGAAGAAAGCAGGGAGCATAGAGCATGAAGTTAGTGTTTCATGCAGGTGTTTGAAGGCAATGTGGGATTCCAGAGCTTAGTGTTTGAATTGCAACTTGAATTTCCTTCTTTGCTGTTATTTAGACTGCTCTGAAGTAGTCATGAGAAGCAAAAATGAAAGGCAATGTTGTTTGATGGGGACTGTGGTAGGGCTTTCTTGCCAGATTTGAAATGGCTTGAATTGATTAAAATCTCCAGGTGAGGGGAAGATTGTATCCATTCCTCTCTCTTATTAAAGCAAATTTTCCAAGAGGGATGTAAAATTGCAGTTGAGGGTTGGGGTGGTTTTTTCTTTTTTCCCTTCTTTCATGTGCAACCTAACAACTCCAATTTCACAGGCCTATTTAA
Source organism: Cyanistes caeruleus (assembly GCF_971803275.1). Lineage (NCBI taxonomy): Eukaryota > Metazoa > Chordata > Aves > Passeriformes > Paridae > Cyanistes > Cyanistes caeruleus. Next base: position 68,928,311 of record NC_141705.1, read on the forward strand.
CATTTGATCCCTAAAAGTCAGTCCTTTGCTTTGTATTTTGGGCACTTGTTCATCTTGGGGAATTTGTCATCTTCTCAGGGCATTGAAGGTCAACCAAATGCTGCAGGTTTCATTCTTCCTTTCATATGGTCTATGTCCTGGGGTTTGACTCTTAAGCAGAGCTATTTTTTTATTTTGCAGCCTAGCAGTTGTACGGTGGGGCTGTGTGCAGGTGAATTCACTTGAGAACGATGGGTAAATCAGCTCCTGGGAAGATGTGCACTGCTTGGCCCCGATGCTTCAGCATGCTTGAGGTCAGCTTGGCTGTCTCTGACTGTCTAATAATAATGCAGAATGATAGAATTAAGTATTCATTGTAATTGGTGATCAATAAGATTTGTTTTCAGCTAAATCTGCGTGCTAGTTTCTAAAGCACTCCAGTCTGTTTCATCAATGACCTTTGTGGTTTTAGCTTAAGCTAAAAATCTAGTTTCTGCTGTTGTTATTTTCTGCCCTGTCGCTGTGAGAGGAAGGGATGATGGCTGGAGGTTTGGCAGTCAGCGAGGGCCTGGCCACCACTGCAGTTCTGTACACTCAGCCTTGGAGATGTGATCAGGAATGTGCTGTTAGTTGCCAGTTTTGTATTGCAAAGACTGAGCATGCTGCCATCACTGTGTTTGATGAGTGAGTTTTCATTGGTTTGGTCCAACTCCAAAGCAGCCTTAATTTGAAGGTGGAATTCTTTGTGGATGAGGCTGTGAAGAATATGGTGTTTATACTCCCATCCTACGGGCAGTACGGTAGAACAACTCCTAACTGATTTGGTAATAAAGACCTAGTTTTTCTTCACTAAACCTGCCCTAGCCAAATTCATCAGCTGGTGATAGCTATCTCTGGAGTGGGAGTTCTTTATTGAGTTGATTGACAATTTGATATACTTTGTCAAGCTGTGTTGTTTAGTTTCTGTTGATCCAGAGACACCTGAGGCTCCTTTTGCTTCCTAAGGGATTAAAGTAGCAAGCACTTAGAATGAGATATTGGGAAGATGGGTGCAGGAGACTTTGTAATTTACTATGGAAAAACATAATAATGATGATGAATATTTCAGGTGGAAATGATAGTATTTCACTATATACTATGTGAAATGCTTTTATGTGATTTTTTTTCATTTCTCTTTTATTTTTTAATCCTGGATAAATTAAATGAGGCTTTTGGGGAAAACATGAGCTGGAATTTCTATTGAGGTTGATAACCTCTGATTCTGCTCTCGTTTGTCTGTCTGCTGGAACTTGTAGCAAACTAGCTATGTCCAAGTTTAATTGTGTAATAATTATCTTTCAAATCGAGCCTTTCTCACTTGGTGCTGATGTATTTGGGGGAGGGAGGGGAATGGAGAGTAAAGAGCTCCTTTCATGAATACAATTTTAATTTCATCTTGCTGATTCGAGCCTTTCCAAGATTCAAGTGAGCATTGGATCAGGTTGGAACTGAGGGGATGACTCATGACTCTGGCATAAAAACTACATTGCATTCCACATATTAGGAGTTTTCTGTTGCCCACAAGAAAGTTCAGGAAAAAAAGACAAAAAGAGAAATGGGTTTCAAATTTCCTGTGCTATTTTCAGTTGACTCCTCTTTCTGGAGATGCCTTAGCAAGTGTAGGACATCTGAAAAACTTGGAACTGCAACTTTCTTGTTGAGGCTCTGATGAACATTGCTTCTGTCATCAAGTTCTTGTGTTCATACTTTGAACTTAGCTGAGTAATGTTGGTATCAGCAGACTCTACTAAAGCCATGCCTTCCTAATTAATAATGCATTCTTAATAAAAAAAAAAAAATCTATTTCTTCATGTATTTAATTACCTAGTGAGTGTAAGACTGAATGAAGTTAATACCGTGCAGATTTCAAGCAAAACGCTGCTTTTTAATGTGCTTCAGTATAGGCTATGCACAAGTCAATAGACATGATTTTTAAGCTTCAGTTACCTTTCATTACCCTGTGCATATTCAAATTCAGATTGATGAATGCTGAACCAAAAGCAGACATCATAGAGTTAATTGAAGTTCTTTAAATTCAGAGGCAAACTATTTTCATAGCTTTGTTTTGAGGGTGGGTTGCTTTTGATGTCTGGGGTTTTTTTGGCTAAGGCAATGGCAAACATTTATTTATCCTGCTCCCTCCCCATTTTCCACCATCGTTGTTGCCAGTGATGCCTGCAGTGCTCAGTGGTCAATGACCCTCAGCCAGGGTGAGCTGCAGGAGCCTTACAGACGGGCCTGTTCTTTCTCCCAGTGCTAGAACAAGTGCAACAGCACAGTGCCATTTTGCTAAAAGCTAATATTTTTCCCAGCAGCTTCTTCTCCAGGCAGAATGAAATGCTTTCTTCAAGAGCAACCACATCTTTTCTCTGCCTGAAAGGTTGTGTTTGTTTGGGGTTTTTTCTCTTGCTTTAGGTGAGAGATAAAAAAAAAATGAAGAGGAAAGCCCAAGGAAATGCCAAAAGTACCACCTGGTAGTAATTTTGTGTGAGTGTCTCCATTTACACTTCAAACTTGCTCTTGGAGAACTTGGAGCTGCATTTAAAATGTATTTTGGTAGGTGGTCAGCTGTTGACTATCTGCATTTCTTCTTCCATTTCTTTTCTGTGCTTGTTTGGTATTGCTGCTGAATGTCCCCAAAGAGTAAAGTGGTGTGGAAGAGTTGAGGAAGCAGCTTTTGAAATTCTAAAGCTGATGTGTAGGTTTTGTTCCTCTTGGATTTTTAAAAGCAGGTATGTCATCCAAGTTAACTTTCTTCAGCAAGTAACAAGATTGTCGTCCTTCCACTGATGCTCTGTATTTTAACAGAGGTATTTGATGGTGCTGGAAAGGAGCAAGATGCAGAATGAGTTTGAGAGAAGTGATTTAAAGTGGGAGCACAGATGGTTGATTCCTAAAAATCAAAAAACGGATGTTTTGTTTTGTAGGAAAATGAAATCTAATCCTATTTGAGGGTCAACAGGATAAATACAAAGAACTAAATACAGATGTAGATACATATATACATATATGCGTATATATATATATATATATATATGTATAACCCCGCCCCCCGAAATCTATGAAGCAGGACTGATTGGTGCCATAGCCCAGGCAGCCTGTGGATCTAATTGCCTGCCTGTATTCAGCCCTTGCCTGGATGCCAGGGGAGACTTCCCTGGATTTGTCTCCAGACAGCTTTCCAGGGATGATCCTGCTCCTTTCCTGGTGCCCCAGAGTGCTGCAAGCCCCCCGTCCTGGGGCCATGGTGATGCCTGCCGGGGCCTTTAGGGTCCCCCCTAAAGGGCAGACAGGGTTTGACTGCAAGCTTCCTTGGAAGGTGGAGGCAGGTGAATATTGGCCACCTTCTTCTTTCCCGCTGCCCTCCGTGCTCTTGCAAAGCCTGCTGGGGCACTGGGGCTCTCCATTGCAGGCAGTCTGGAGCTGCCATGCAAAGCCATCTCTCAAGGAGTCCCCAGGTCTCAGGTGCAACCTCAAGAAAATGACACAGCAACGTGTAGAAAACGTGAACTTTATTCACTTGACTACTTCTAAAATCTACAATCCAACGTTACTAGAAGACTATGGGGTAAGAATCTTAAGGCTAAGAAACTTCAATGCTTCAACTGTTTAGAACTGAACACTAAGGGAAAGGTCAACTTCTTGGGGGAAACGTGGTGGGGAATCGAACAACAACAGGGGTGTGGCTAACTTGTAAGGTGGGGAACGTCGCAGTGCCTGGGCTGGGCACTGGTCACCTGTTCCCCGTAAGGTTCTGTAGCTGGAGCGCGACGCTGGAGGTCAGAGCTGTGGGGAGGTGCGGAGTCTCCTGTCACTGCCCTCTTTTGCCGCCGTCTTGGTGGTTGGCCTCCTCGGCTGAGAGCTGTAGCGAAGGTGCAGCCGCATCAGGTCACGGTTTTGCCTGAGCAGCTGCATCAACTCCGTGGGACAGCCGAGTCTTCGATGGCGGCGGGGCCCCGCACGGCCCGAAGGGCTCTGGAGATTCCGCTGCAAGTCAAAGCACAGGGATCCCCATGGAAGAGGCAGAGAGGCAGAGCGGGGCCGGCACCTGTGGGGCTGCCTTTGGCCTGGGAGACAGAGACTCGGGCCCAGTTGGGCTGGGCTGGCCCGGGGAAGAGGCTGCAGCAGGCAGAGCTCTGCCGCCTCTGCTTGGTGCTGTCCATGGAGCTCAGCCCCTGGGCCACATTCCCCAGCCAGGAGCTCAGGCCCCTTCTGCCGCAGGGCATTGGCCAAAGGGTGCCCAAGAGGCCCTCAAGGTCTGCCCCATCCCACCTGCCCCTGACCCCCCACCCCCTGCCTCACCTCTCCCCAGCGTCTCTGAAATCTTCTTCCAAGGGCCCATCCCATGGCCATTCCTATGAGGAGCACGTCAATGAGCAGGAGTGTCCTGGACGCCCACCAGAGGAGCGCAGAGTCCTTCTCCTCCAGGTCGAAATCCTCCGGAACCAGAGGAGAGGCACCCGTGCTCCTCTCGGGTTTGCTCACAGGGTCGAGGGGATGGGCCAAGAGCAGCAGCACGTAAAGCTGCAGCAGCGCGGAGGAGCCGTGAGCAGCCATAGTGCTCTGCCAGCAGCACCGAGGCTCTGGGCGTCTCTCTGCGAGCAGCTGTGCCTGGGCACTGGGGCGCAGCAACAGCTGGGGACAGTTGCCAGCCAGCGTGCCGTCCCCAGAGGCTGTGATGTCACAGAAGCACAGAACGCCCTGGCTGCAGAGAGCCCTGAGAGAATGTTGAGTCCAAGCTGGGAGCCATGGCGGCAAGCATGGCCAGCAGAGCGGGGCCCGAGCGCTGCGGCCTGGCTTGCCTTGCACCCGTGCCACAATGATGACTCCAGCAGCCCCTGTCAGGCCATTGCAGTATCTGATGGCCCACGCTGGGCACAAGTTCTTCCCAATGGCCAGCGTAAACCTCCCTTGGCCCAGCTTCCAAGCCTTGTTGGCATCTGCTCTCTCTTGTCCTTGCCCACCTGGCTGGCGCTGCCGTGTTGCTCGCTGGCCTGTCTGTGGGAGAAGAGGCTGTGCCAATGAGTGCTGCTCAACTTGGAGGCCATTCAAAGGAGGATTTGATTGTGCCTGCTGTGGGAAGAAGGAATATGCGTGCACATGGCCACTTCCCATAGGTTTTACCCCAGATTTTCATGAGCAGCTGTCCTAGTGAAAGTCAAGTCTGTTTTAGTGAGTATTTGAGGGCTTCCAGAGCACAGTGCCATCTCAGGGGAATTCTGCTGGTTGAGTTCTACTGAGGCTTTGAGATGAGTTGCAAATCCTGAAAATGTTCTCCTTGCCCAGGTAGTAATTTCACAGTTTAGACTCTGGGGATATTGATTGCTCAGTGTTGAGGACCTCATGTAACTTTCAGCCCCAGAAACTTTCAACCTCCAGTGATTGTCCTTGAGACAAAACCATTTGAAATCTTTTTTTCTGTGGACAGGAATTGCTTCGGTGTTACTTCACATCATCCATTAAAAATTTGATGCCTGGAACAAATCCCGAGTGCTGTGTGATTTCCTTGGTCGTGTTCTTTGGAATGGCTTCCCCCTCATTTTGTGAAGCTGGCCCCAGAAAGGTCATAGATGGGTGAGAAGTTCTGAAAGGCCAAGTGGTGCAGATCTTTGCCTCCTGTTTCGAGGTCTGCGGTGAGCTGTGAGTCCAAGAGCTGATCTGACGTGATGGTGAAAACACAGTTGTCGTGGTTTTAAAGCAGTAACTGAAAAAATACTAGAAAACTTACTTATTTCTTGCTGTGAGATATGGATTAGAGCAAGAGCAAAACAGGCTTAAAACTTAAAAGGAATAAAGAAAGTTTATTCACAAAACTACAAGAATAAGAACACCAGAATAAACTTTCAGAAAACCCTTTTATCCCGCACTACCCAGCATTCCCTTGTTCACATGACAAGATAGAAACAAAAGACTTTGGAACTTTGGTGTTTAAAACAGTCCCAATTCTTGCTAGAGTCTCTTTATCAGTGTTTGTATAGAAACAGAAATCTTCTTCTGCTAATCTATGGAGTTTCTCACAAGAAAAATATTTCTGTTATAGTTTTCTATTTGTTTGATGCCAGCTGCCCGGAAATCTGCCATGAGTTCACTCCTCCCATTTCACATCACTCTGAGGTGTGTATGGGCCATGAGTCCTCTTCATCTGTCTCTGTGAGCTTCGCAGGAAAACAGTTTTCTCATTGCCCTCAAGGCCTCAAATCTTCACTCCACTCTGTTCCAGCGCCTCACTGTATCACAATTACTCTACTTTTTACTCAAAATCCACACTTTGAACACTCCATGCTTCCCAATATACTCTGTCATGAATTAAAGGAGTTTTTTTCAGAACATGGTTGTCCATCTCCATAGCTTTAAGAGAAAAATATTTCAGCTTATAAAGCATCTCCTTATTCTCTCTTCCCTATCTAAAACTTAAGCCTTGTTTTTGTCCTATATTTTTCTAATACTAAAAAAAAAAAAAATCTGTGTTTTTCTAAAAGTGAAAAAAAAAAATAAAAAAATAAAGTAAAGAGTAGAAACAGAATAATATTTCTGAGAGGCAGGACATTTTTTAGTTTGTGTTGTCCGATGGAACAACAGTCACTTGAAGAAATTCCATATAGTAGAACATGTCACATTTGTCAATTTTAACCTGAAATTTATTAACAGGAATGTCTGTACTACGAACATGTGTTAAGTATAGGAATATATTGCATGTTTTCCTACTTGTAAGAAGTAAATTTCTGTCTTTACAAGCTAACACCATTAATTTCAGCTCTTAGTTATTCCCATTGCATATTCTTTTAAACAGACTTAATCAGACAAATTTTGTGTTATTTAGCAAGTAATGCTTGGTTATTACTACAAGTTCTTGAAGTCATAACACTTAAAATTGCAGTACATATATATTATTCTTACTATGATGATGTGAGTTGGCTGCTAGTCATTTAACTATATATAAGGTCTTACTATTTCTTAGTGCAATTACTTAAAATAAGTGTCTTGGAAATTGTTTTTATTTTTAGATTTAAAACTGTTCTTACTAAAGTTGATTTGTTAAAGATTGGACAATGTATATTTAATAATTAATGTTCCCCAGTGATATTTATTGTCAGTCAGGATTCACTTTACAGTCAATAAATAACCTAAAAAATCTGAATTTTGTAGCCAGTTTTGTCTAATTCTTAGAGCAATGCTTTGGGAAATTGGAGATATATATATATGAATATAAATATGTATATCTGCTATATACCTTTTTTATGATGGTTTTGTCCTACTACTGCAAATGTTTCTTTTTGTTTGTTTTTTCCTAACATACATAAAATTTTCTTAACCATATTTAAAGCTACCAGCTTGTTATTCTGACAAAACCCTGTGAGAATAAATTATTTTTATTAATACTCTACATGTCAAAACCTTGCAGTCAGTCAAATAACAGAAGGAGTGTTCATTGTCTCTCTCCCCCACTGATGCTGTTCTAGGAGTTGGAGTTAGAAGATTCAGACATCAAGTGAAACAGTGAAAGATGATAAGAAAACACTTGATTCTCACAAGGTATTTCCTACTAAAAGAGATTGTTTTGCAGTTTTGTTTGCTCTTGACACTATTTTGAGTAAATGTGAATTCCTAAGACATGCTCAAGGCAATTAAATATTTATGCTCCCCAAACTCAATTTTTAAGCAACATTTTCTGTTTACAAGAATCAGGTTTGCTTTGGTTTTATCTCTTTTCTTTCAGGTTACAAGACAGATTTTTTTATTATTATTTTCATTGGGGGAAAAAGATATGTATTTATAGTGTTTGTGAAGACTTTGCTCAGCTGAAAAAAGTAATAGGTAACATGAGTATAACATTGTGTTCTTCCATATTTCTATTTTTAAGTCCTATTACATGTGATATTTTCCATTTTGCCTTCTATTAGGCCTGAAATTGGAAACTATTTAAAACCTAACAAACCCCGGAGTTTATCCCTGTTCTTTGAATAGCAACAGAAGTATGGCTGTCATGGTTTGACACATCAATGAAGAACAGCCTCTGCTCTGCAGCAGGTACTCAAGTGGAACTTTTGCAAGTGGGCTCTCATCAGGAGTGAAACACTGGCTGCTGACTCTGCTGCTTTTGGTCACAGACTGCTGCCTTTATGAACCAGGTTTGTCCTTCTGCCTCTTTTGTGTTTTATATAGACTTGATTACAAATGAGGCACTTGTCCTCTTACCTGGGAGTTGCAGCAGGTCAGCAGCAGCAGGAGTTACTGGCTGCTTCCCATCAGCTGACTCCTTTTAGCCAACCCTTCCCATTTCCTGCGCCAATCCGATTTTTCCAAGCAATTAGGAAGAAAACTAAACCATAACTTTTACAAAATCACTTTAGGGAAGATGTTGCTTAATTGTTTGCTTCATTCAAATGAACACTTCTAACATTCACTTCTCTGAGTAAGAATGCCTTTTATGAGAAGCTGCTAAAAATAGGAATTTGAGAGCAGGGATGTTAAAAGTAGGGCCAGAGAGGAGCAAATTTGTCGCAGGGCAAGTTCTGTTTGCACTGAGGGAGTACTATCAATTTTGTCTCTGTCCTGTCTTTCACTGGTCCTGAAACAACAGTGCCTGCTTGAACAAACCTGCTCCTCAGGAGTGATTGGATCTGGTGCTCTGGGTGTTAGCAGCTGCAGTGCTGAACCACAGGCAGACATGAGATCTGACTGGATCACCCTTGCTAACATTTTCATGTAGAACCCATAACTCACTTGATCAGCAACACTTGCTTGAATGCTGCCTTTTGCCTTGGCTCTTCCCACTAAATAGTTCTTGAGCTGGGAAGTGGTCCTGATCTAAGAATCTGCAGTAATCTTTAATTCTGCCTTTATAACTCAGGAAACCACAGTAACCTTCATTTTAGAATGTGAACATTTTTTGGACAAACACTGAATTGTAGCTTCATTGACATGAGCTAAAGTAAGCTCTTTCAGTGGTCCTAGAGTGGTAGCTGTAAAAGGCAATCAGAGTGAAGATCCTGAATAATTTTCTTTTCCAGCCAGGTTTTAATGTATTTCCCCTGCAAATCAATTCATGTATCATAGAGCTCAATTACCTGCCCATAAAATGAGAGTTGTTGCTCAGAACTGTGGAATTAGGGTAACAAGAACTGTAATGATACACTAGATAAACACTGTTGCAATACTCTCTCAGCCCTGTTAGGGTATTTTAAATTTGCAGCAGATCTCAGTAAGGATGAGAAAATGCTGAGCTACATAAAAATGATGGAGACTGGAGGAGAAATTAGCCTTGCAGTGTTCTACAGTCCCAACATTTCCAACCACCACACCTGGTAGTGAAAATGCTGGTTTGTATTTGAAAAAAAGGAACTGCAATCAATCAAATGCACTGCCAAGTATAAATTAATTTCTGTAAGTCAAGTCCCTTAGGAACAATTCCTTAATAAAAGATCTGTTTCAAATCTCCTAAGTCTTCTAAAACCAACCCCAACAAAACACAGAAAACATAGTGTCTTTATTTGACCTGTCCTAGACTTCATTTATTTATTTACAGTCTGAAGGATGAGTCAAGTACCTGCAGTGGTGCCTTTAGCAATGCAAAACAAAATATTTTGAATATTCTTATTTAGCGTTCCAGTTTTAATGAGCTTGGAGCATAGTGAAGGAGATCAGATGTTTGCAGGTTCTGGATGAGGGTAGAAATAATTAAAAAGCATCTTGAAAGTAATATCATATTTTTGTCAGCCATCTCTTCAGGGACTACTTTAAATCCCAGAATGTTCAAGAGCCATCATCACTGTGCAAACAGAAGCTCCAACTGAACGAAACCAGAAGAAGTGGATATGGCAAATTCTCTGGTCCAAGTGGTGATATTAATCTGGTGAGGCTCTGGATTCCCATTTCAGACATACTATCACAGCTTAAATATAGGAAAAAATTGGGATTTTACTTTGCTGTGGTCTCTTTTTGTTTTGCAAAATATGTGATAGTTAATATATGAGTAAAATCTTGTATAAAAACAGGTTTGTTTTTTGGTTTTTTTTCTAACAAATAGCCAAATGCATATTACCTGCCTTGCTGGAAAATAATTGAGGTCTTCCTCTAAGAAATTTTTTCTCAGAGTGCCTTTCTTTGTGATTTGTGTTCTTATCTTAGGAAGATACAGGAGTTGCTCATTTTAATGCTGTCCAGCAGACTATTCCATGCTTTCTCAGCTGTTTGGATCTGCAGTTCAGGATTGGACCAAGAAAAATGGTGATGGGATCAAATTATTTTTATTCTTAAATGAGGACAATTCCATTTTTAAACATACACATGTGCTTCCAATGCTTTCAGTAGTCAAGGATGAAATTTTGAACAGACATGAATTCCTCAGTCTTTGTTTCTTTTTCCCTGAAGGATGGAATTTGGACTTTGCCCACCAGTGCAGTCCTTGCTATGGGCAGATGTTTCTTCTGTTCTTCTTACCAGCAGTAGGAGTGGTTGGACACTGAACCTCAAAGAAGAGGGAGCTAACATCCCTTACCTGGATAAGTCCCACAGGTAAGCACCTTGGAGAAGTTCTTCAACCAAAACCAGTTCCTGTAAGGCTTTCCAGCCCTTGACAGGAAATAAGCTGATTCCTGCAGGCTGCAACATGAAGACTTCCAGACTGAAGTGAGCATCCTGCTATAAGGAAGGATTTGGGAGTAGTGAGTCATCATTTGTATGGGAAATTAATCTGTGATTTTTATTTATTGTTTTTTTTCATTTGAAGTAACATCACATCATCATAGAGAGACATTGTCTGTCATTTCTGGTGTGGATACCTGAATAACTCAGCTAGACAGGTAGCATGATAAGGTAATACAATGCAGATATTGAAAGGAATTTTTTGGATGATTTTTTTGTTAGTTCAAGCTGCAGTCCCTGATTTATTCAGGCTTTGAAGTACCATGCAAGCCTTTCCCACAGAAGAAATTCTGTTTTATGTAAATAATGCACTGTGCAGTAAACTAGAAGAAAGCAGGGAGCATAGAGCATGAAGTTAGTGTTTCATGCAGGTGTTTGAAGGCAATGTGGGATTCCAGAGCTTAGTGTTTGAATTGCAACTTGAATTTCCTTCTTTGCTGTTATTTAGACTGCTCTGAAGTAGTCATGAGAAGCAAAAATGAAAGGCAATGTTGTTTGATGGGGACTGTGGTAGGGCTTTCTTGCCAGATTTGAAATGGCTTGAATTGATTAAAATCTCCAGGTGAGGGGAAGATTGTATCCATTCCTCTCTCTTATTAAAGCAAATTTTCCAAGAGGGATGTAAAATTGCAGTTGAGGGTTGGGGTGGTTTTTTCTTTTTTCCCTTCTTTCATGTGCAACCTAACAACTCCAATTTCACAGGCCTATTTAACATTTGATCCCTAAAAGTCAGTCCTTTGCTTTGTATTTTGGGCACTTGTTCATCTTGGGGAATTTGTCATCTTCTCAAGGCATTGAAGGTCAACCAAATGCTGCAGGTTTCATTCTTCCTTTCATATGGTCTATGTCCTGGGGTTTGACTCTTAAGCAGAGCTATTTTTTTATTTTGCAGCCTAGCAGTTGTACGGTGGGGCTGTGTGCAGGTGAATTCACTTGAGAACGATGGGTAAATCAGCTCCTGGGAAGATGTGCACTGCTTGGCCCCGATGCTTCAGCATGCTTGAGGTCAGCTTGGCTGTCTCTGACTGTCTAATAATAATGCAGAATGATAGAATTAAGTATTCATTGTAATTGGTGATCAATAAGATTTGTTTTCAGCTAAATCTGCGTGCTAGTTTCTAAAGCACTCCAGTCTGTTTCATCAATGACCTTTGTGGTTTTAGCTTAAGCTAAAAATCTAGTTTCTGCTGTTGTTATTTTCTGCCCTGTCGCTGTGAGAGGAAGGGATGATGGCTGGAGGTTTGGCAGTCAGCGAGGGCCTGGCCACCACTGCAGTTCTGTACACTCAGCCTTGGAGATGTGATCAGGAATGTGCTGTTAGTTGCCAGTTTTGTATTGCAAAGACTGAGCATGCTGCCATCACTGTGTTTGATGAGTGAGTTTTCATTGGTTTGGTCCAACTCCAAAGCAGCCTTAATTTGAAGGTGGAATTCTTTGTGGATGAGGCTGTGAAGAATATGGTGTTTATACTCCCATCCTACGGGCAGTACGGTAGAACAACTCCTAACTGATTTGGTAATAAAGACCTAGTTTTTCTTCACTAAACCTGCCCTAGCCAAATTCATCAGCTGGTGATAGCTATCTCTGGAGTGGAAAACCTTTATTGAGTTGATTGACAATTTAATATACTTTGTCAAGCTGTGTTGTTTAGTTTCTGTTGATCCAGAGACACCTGAGGCTCCTTTTGCTTCCTAAGGGATTAAAGTAGCAAGCACTTAGAATGAGATATTGGGAAGATGGGTGCAGGAGACTTTGTAATTTAGTATGGAAAAACATAATAATGATGATGAATATTTCAGGTGGAAATGATAGTATTTCACTATATACTATGTGAAATGCTTTTATGTGATTTTTTTTCATTTCTCTTTTATTTTTTAATCCTGGATAAATTAAATGAGGCTTTTGGGGAAAGCATGAGCTGGAATTTCTATTGAGGTTGATAACCTCTGATTCTGCTCTCGTTTGTCTGTCTGCTGGAACTTGTAGCAAACTAGCTATGTCCAAGTTTAATTGTGTAATAATTATCTTTCAAATCGAGCCTTTCTCACTTGGTGCTGATGTATTTGGGGGAGGGAGGGGAATGGAGAGTAAAGAGCTCCTTTCATGAATACAATTTTAATTTCATCTTGCTGATTTGAGCCTTTCCAAGATTCAAGTGAGCATTGGATCAGGTTGGAACTGAGGGGATGACTCATGACTCTGGCATAAAAACTACATTGCATTCCACATATTGGGAGTTTTCTGTTGCCCACAAGAAAGTTCAGGAAAAAAAAGAAAAATATAGAAATGGGTTTCAAATTTCCTGTGCTATTTTCAGTTGACTCCTCTTTCTGGAGGTGCCTTAGCAAGTGTAGGACATCTGAAAAACTTGGAACTGCAACTTTCTTGTTGAGGCTCTGATGAACATTGCTTCTGTCATCAAGTTCTTGTGTTCATACTTTGAACTTAGCTGAGTAATGTTGGTATCAGCAGACTCTGCTAAAGCCATGCCTTCCTAATTAATAATGCATTCTTAATAAAAAAAAAAAAAAAATCTATTTCTTCATGTATTTAATTACCTAGTGAGTGTAAGACTGAATGAAGTTAATACCGTGCAGATTTCAAGCAAAACGCTGCTTTTTAATGTGCTTCAGTATAGGCTATGCACAAGTCAATAGACATGATTTTTAAGCCTCAGTTACCTTTCATTACCCTGTGCATATTCAAATTCAGATTGATGAATGCTGAACCAAAAGCAGACATCATAGAGTTAATTGAAGTTCTTTAAATTCAGAGGCAAACTATTTTCATAGCTTTGTTTTGAGGTTGGGTTGCTTTTGATGTCTGGGGTTTTTTTGGCTAAGGCAATGGCAAACATTTATTTATCCTGCTCCCTCCCCATTTTCCACCATCGTTGTTGCCAGTGATGCCTGCAGTGCTCAGTGGTCAATGACCCTCAGCCAGGGTGAGCTGCAGGAGCCTTACAGACGGGCCTGTTCTTTCTCCCAGTGCTAGAACAAGTGCAACAGCACAGTGCCATTTTGCTAAAAGCTAATATTTTTTCCCAACAGGTTCTTCTCCAGGCAGAATGAAATGCTTTCTTCAAGAGCAACCACATCTTTTCTCTGCCTGAAAGGTTGTGTTTGTTTGGGGTTTTTTCTCTTGCTTTAGGTGAGAGATAAAAAAAAAATGAAGAGGAAAGCCCAAGGAAATGCCAAAAGTACCAAGTGGTAGTAATTTTGTGTGAGTGTCTCCATTTACACTTCAAACTTGCTCTTGGAGAACTTGGAGCTGCATTTAAAATGTATTTTGGTAGGTGGTCAGCTGTTGACTATCTGCATTTCTTCTTCCATTTCTTTTCTGTGCTTGTTTGGTATTGCTGCTGAATGTCCCCAAAGAGTAAAGTGGTGTGGAAGAGTTGAGGAAGCAGCTTTTGAAATTCTAAAGCTGATGTGTAGGTTTTGTTCCTCTTGGATTTTTAAAAGCAGGTATGTCATCCAAGTTAACTTTCTTCAGCAAGTAACAAGATTGTCGTCCTTCCACTGATGCTCTGTATTTTAACAGAGGTATTTGATGGTGCTGGAAAGGAGCAAGATGCAGAATGAGTTTGAGAGAAGTGATTTAAAGTGGGAGCACAGATGGTTGATTCCTAAAAATCAAAAAACAGATGTTTTGTTTTGTAGGAAAATGAAATCTAATCCTATTTGAGGGTCAACAGGATAAATACAAAGAACTAAATACAGATGTAGATACATATATACATATATACGTATATATATATATATATATATATATATATATATATGTATAACCCCGCCCCCCGAAATCTATGAAGCAGGACTGATTGGTGCCATAGCCCAGGCAGCCTGTGGATCTAATTGCCTGCCTGAATTCAGCCCTTGCCTGGATGCCAGGGGAGACTTCCCTGGATTTGTCTCCAGACAGCTTTCCAGGGATGATCCTGCTCCTTTCCTGGTGCCCCAGAGTGCTGCAAGCCCCCCGTCCTGGGGCCATGGTGATGCCTGCCAGGGCCTTTAGGGTCCCCCCTAAAGGGCAGACAGGGTTTGACTGCAAGCTTCCTTGGAAGGTGGAGGCAGGTGAATATTGGCCACCTTCTTCTTTCCCGCTGCCCTCCGTGCTCTTGCAAAGCCTGCTGGGGCACTGGGGCTCTCCATTGCAGGCAGTCTGGAGCTGCCATGCAAAGCCATCTCTCAAGGAGTCCCCAGGTCTCAGGTGCAACCTCAAGAAAATGACACAGCAACGTGTAGAAAACGTGAACTTTATTCACTTGACTACTTCTAAAATCTACAATCCAACGTTACTAGAAGACTATGGGGTAAGAATCTTAAGGCTAAGAAACTTCAATGCTTCAACTGTTTAGAACTGAACACTAAGGGAAAGGTCAACTTCTTGGGGGAAACGTGGTGGGGAATCGAACAACAACAGGGGTGTGGCTAACTTGTAAGGTGGGGAACGTCGCAGTGCCTGGGCTGGGCACTGGTCACCCGTTCCCCGTAAGGTTCTGTAGCTGGAGCGCGACGCTGGAGGTCAGAGCTGTGGGGAGGTGCGGAGTCTCCTGTCACTGCCCTCTTTTGCCGCCATCTTGGTGGTTGGTTGAGGGCTGTCGCGAAGGAGCAGCCGCATCAGGTCGCGGTTGTCCATCAGCAGCTGCATCAGCTCCGTGGGACAGCCCTGTCTTCGATGGCGGCGGGGCCCCGCACGGCCCGAAGGGCTCTGGAGATTCCGCTGCAAGGCAAAGCACAGGGATCCCCATGGAAGAGGCAGAGGGGCAGAGCGGGGCCGGCACCTGTGGGGCTGCCTTTGGCCTGGGAGACAGAGACTCGGGCTGAGTTGGGCTGGGCTGGCCCGGGGAAGAGGCTGCAGCAGGCAGAGCTCTGCCGCCTCTGCTTGGTGCTGTCCATGGAGCTCAGCCCCTGGGTCGCATTCCCCAGCCAGGAGCTCAGGCCCCTTCTGCCGCAGGGCATTGGCCAAAGGGTGCCCAAGAGGCCCTCAAGGTCTGCCCCATCCCGCCTGCCTGACCCCCCACCCCCCTCCTCACCTCTCGCCAGCGTCTCTGAATTCTTTTTCCGAGCGACCATCCCATGGCCATTCCTATGATGAGCAGGTCGATGAGCAGGAATGTCCTGGCCGCCCACCGGATGCGCTCAGGGTCCGACTCGTCCAGATGACAATCCTCCAGAAGCAGAGGAGAGGCATCCGTGCTGCGCTCAGGTTTGCTCACAGGGTCGAGGGGATGAGCCAAGAGCAGCAGCACGTAAAGCTGCAGCAGCGCGGAGGAGCCGTGAGCAGCCATAGCGCTCTGCCAGCAGCACCGAGGCTCTGGGCGTCTCTCTGCGAGCAGCTGTGCCTGGGCACTGGGGCGCAGCAACAGCTGGGGACAGTTGCCAGCCAGCGTGCCGTCCCCAGAGGCTGTGATGTCACAGAAGCACAGAACGCCCTGGCTGCAGAGAGCCCTGAGAGAATGTTGAGTCCAAGCTGGGAGCCATGGCGGCAAGCATGGCCAGCAGAGCGGGGCCCGAGCGCTGCGGCCTGGCTTGCCTTGCACCCGTGCCACAATGATGACTCCAGCAGCCCCTGTCAGGCCATTGCAGTATCTGATGGCCCACGCTGGGCACAAGTTCTTCCCAATGGCCAGCGTAAACCTCCCTTGGCCCAGCTTCCAAGCCTTGTTGGCATCTGCTCTCTCTTGTCCTTGCCCACCTGGCTGGCGCTGCCGTGTTGCTCGCTGGCCTGTCTGTGGGAGAAGAGGCTGTGCCGATGAGTGCTGCTCAACTTGAGGCCATTCAAAGGAGGATTTGATTGTGCCTGCTGTGGGAAGAAGGAATATGCGTGCACATGGCCACTGCCCATAGGTTTTACCCCAGATTTTCATGAGCAGCTGTCCTAGTGAAAGTCAAGTCTGTTTTAGTGAGTATTTGAGGGCTTCCAGAGCACAGTGCCATCTCAGGGGAATTCTGCTGGTTGAGTTCTACTGAGGCTTTGAGATGAGTTGCAAATCCTGAAAATGTTCTCCTTGCCCAGGTAGTAATTTCACAGTTTAGACTGTGGGGATATTGACTGCTCAGTGTTGAGGACCTCATGTAACTTTCAGCCCCAGAAATTTTCAACCTCCAGTGATTGTCCTTGAGACAAAACCATTTGAAATCTTTTTTTCTGTGGACAGGAATTGCTTCGGTGTTACTTCACATCATCCATTAAAAATTTGATGCCTGGAACAAGTCCCGAGTGCTGTGTGATTTCCTTGGTCGTGTTCCTTGGAATGGCTTCCCCCCCATTTTCTGAAGCTGGCCCCAGAAAGGTCATAGATGGGTGAGAAGTTCTGAAAGGCCAAGTGGTGCAGATCTTTGCCTCCTGTTTCGAGGCCTGCGGTGAGCTGTGAGTCAAAGAGCTGATTTGAAGTGATGGTGAAAACACAATTGAACCTTTTTGCAGCAGGGTGGATGGATAGAAGCAAAGCACAGCACGGCTGGCAGCAGCAAATGAATTAAAATGCATCCCTGGAATATGTTTCTTGGATTGTTCTTCTAGTATTGTGGTAGTAATTCTGATGTCTGAGTAGTGAACAAGCAACAAGTAGTGAACACGTGATTTGTAGTCAATTTTCTATTTCTTATGTAGTGGAGAGTATGGATGCTAGCTTTGGAGCAGGCTGCAGAGAGCTGCAGAAACTGCAGGCCCCATGGCCTATCAGTCCTGCCCGAGAAGCTATCCTGGGAATTCATAGGAGGATTTCAAAACAATCCTCACAGACAGAAAACAACTGCCAGGTGCTGTTTGTCTGTCCTCTTGTTTTCCTTGCAGGAGAAAGTCAGGGGGGTGGTGAGCCCCGCTGACCAATGATGGTGATGTAGCACTTTACTATGCAATAAGAGTTTCCTTTCTGTACTTTCCACGTATCTGTCTATTAGACAAGCCTAGAGTAATAAAGTAGAGAAGATTCTCCTGTTGTGACTCCCTTGAGAGTCCATGTCGTTCTTTCCCATTTTGTGGTGTTTTTTCTTGAATTTTGTGGGAAACTATGCTGATTTTATGGGGCATTTCTGGAATTTGGTCGAGTTTTCAGAAGATTTAGGGATTTTTGTGGGATTTTTGTGGGATGTTCTGGGAATTGGTGGAGATTTTGTGGGACATTCCTGTGAATTGGTAGGGTTTTGAAATGATTTAGGGAGTTTTGTGGGACTTCTCTGGAATTTGGTGGGGTTTTTTATGGAATTGTGTGGGATTCTGAGGAGACTTGAAGAATTTTGAGGAATTTGTTTTAGATTTTGTGGGAATTTGTGGAGAATCTGTGGGATTTTACTGGAATTTGGTGGGCCTTTTCAAGGACTTTGTGTAGTTTTGAGGAGACTTGAAGAATTTTGAGGAATTTTTCTTAGATTTTGTGGAAACTTGTGGAGGTTATGTGGGATTTTTGTGGGATTTTGTGGGATATTGAGGCGATTTCGGGGTCTTGAGGGATTTTTCATGTATTTTGTGGGATTTTGTGGAGATTTGGTGGGATATTTTTCTAGAATTTGGTCGTGTTTTGAGAAGATTTAGGGAATTTTGTGTGATTTTTCTGGGATTTTGTTGGATATTGAGGAGATTTTGTGGGATGTTTGTGGAACTTTGAGGGACTTTTCTGGAATTTGGTGAGATTCTGTAGAGAACTGACGAATTATCAGGGGTATTTTCATGTATTCTGTGGGAATTTGTGGAGATTTGGTGGGATTTTTGTGGATTTTGGCCATGTTTTGAGAAGATTTAGGGAATTTTGTGGGATTTTTCCTGGAATTTTATTGGATTCCGGGGAGATTTTGTGGGATGTTTGTGGAACTTTGAGGGACTTTTCTGGAATTTGGTGAGATTCTGTAGAGAACTGACGAATTATCAGGGGTATTTTCATGTATTCTGTGGGAATTTGTGGAGATTCTGTGGGATTTTTCTGGAATTTGGTAGAGTTTTGAGAAGATTTAGGGAATTTTGTGGGACTTTTCTGGGATTTTGTTGGATATTGAGGACATTTTGTGGGATGTTTCTGGAATTTGGTGGGGCTTTTCAAGAATTTTGTGGTATTTTGAAAAGATTTTGGGAATTTTGTGGTGTTTTTTCTTGAATTTTGTGGGAAACTGTGCTGATTTTATGGGGCGTTTCTGGAATTTGGTCGAGGTTTCAGAAGATTTAGGGATTTTTGTGAGATTTTTGTGGGTTGTTCTGGGAATTGGTGGAGATTTTGTGGGACATTCCTGTGAATTGGTAGGGTTTTGAAATGATTTAGGGAGTTTTGTGGGACTTCTCTGGAATTTTGTGGGGTTTTCTGGAATTGTGTGGTTTTGAGGAGACTTGAAGAATTTTGAGGAATTTTTCTTAGATTTTGTGGAAACTTGTGGAGGTTTTGTGGGATTTTTGTGGAATTTTTTGGGATATTGAGGCGATTTAGGGATCTTGAGGGATTTTTCGTGTATTTTGAGGGAATTTGTGGAGATTTGGTGGGACATTTTTCTAGAATTTAGTCGTGTTTTGAGAAGATTTAGGGAATTTTGTGTGATTTTTCTGGGATTTTGTTGGATATTGAGGAGATTTTGTGGGATGTTTGTGGAACTTTGAGGGACTTTTCTGGAATTTGGTGAGATTCTGTAGAGAACTGACAAATTATCAGGGATTTTTCATGTATTCTGTGGGAATTTGTGGAGATTTGGTGGGATTTTTGTGGATTTTGGCCGTGTTTTGAGAAGATTTAGGGAATTTTGTGTGGTTTTTCTGGGATTTTGTTGGGTATTGAGGAAATTTTGTGGGATGTTTCTGGAATTTGGTGGGGCTTTTCAAGAATTTTGTGGTATTTTGAAAAGATTTTGGGAATTTTGTGGTGTTTTTTCTTGAATTTTGTGGGAAACTGTGCTGATTTTATGGGGCATTTCTGGAATTTGGTTGAGTTTTCAGAAGATTTAGGGATTTTTGTGGGATTTTTGTGGGATGTTCTGGGAATTGGTGGAGATTTTGTGGGACATTCCTGTGAATTGGTAGGGTTTTGAAATGATTTAGGGAGTTTTGTGGGACTTCTCTGGAATTTTGTGTGTTTTTTCTGGAATTGTGTGGGATTCTGAGGAGACTTGAAGAATTTTGAGGAATTTTTCTTAGATTTTGTGGAAACTTGTGGAGGTTTTGTGGGATTTTTGTGGGATTTTGGGGGATATTGAGGCGATTTAGGGATCTTGAGGGATTTCTCATGTATTTTGTGGCAATTTGTGGAGATTTGGTGGGATATTTTTCTAGAATTTGGTCGTGTTTTGAGAAGATTTAGGGAATTTTGTGTGATTTTTCTGGGATTTTGTTGGATATTGAGGAGATTTTGTGGGATGTTTGTGGAACTTTGAGGGACTTTTCTGGAATTTGGTGAGATTCTGTAGAGAACTGACGAATTATCAGGGGTATTTTCATGTATTCTGTGGGAATTTGTGGAGATTCTGTGGGATTTTTCTGGAATTTGGTAGAGTTTTGAGAAGATTTAGGGAATTTTGTGGGACTTTTCTGGGATTTTGTTGGATATTGAGGACATTTTGTGGGATGTTTCTGGAATTTGGTGGGGCTTTTCAAGAATTTTGTGGTATTTTGAAAAGATTTTGGGAATTTTGTGGTGTTTTTTCTTGAATTTTGTGGGAAACTGTGCTGATTTTATGGGGCGTTTCTGGAATTTGGTCGAGGTTTCAGAAGATTTAGGGATTTTTGTGAGATTTTTGTGGGTTGTTCTGGGAATTGGTGGAGATTTTGTGGGACATTCCTGTGAATTGGTAGGGTTTTGAAATGATTTAGGGAGTTTTGTGGGACTTCTCTGGAATTTTGTGGGGTTTTCTGGAATTGTGTGGTTTTGAGGAGACTTGAAGAATTTTGAGGAATTTTTCTTAGATTTTGTGGAAACTTGTGGAGGTTTTGTGGGATTTTTGTGGAATTTTTTGGGATATTGAGGCGATTTAGGGATCTTGAGGGATTTTTCGTGTATTTTGAGGGAATTTGTGGAGATTTGGTGGGACATTTTTCTAGAATTTAGTCGTGTTTTGAGAAGATTTAGGGAATTTTGTGTGATTTTTCTGGGATTTTGTTGGATATTGAGGAGATTTTGTGGGATGTTTGTGGAACTTTGAGGGACTTTTCTGGAATTTGGTGAGATTCTGTAGAGAACTGACAAATTATCAGGGATTTTTCATGTATTCTGTGGGAATTTGTGGAGATTTGGTGGGATTTTTGTGGATTTTGGCCGTGTTTTGAGAAGATTTAGGGAATTTTGTGTGGTTTTTCTGGGATTTTGTTGGGTATTGAGGAAATTTTGTGGGATGTTTCTGGAATTTGGTGGGGCTTTTCAAGAATTTTGTGGTATTTTGAAAAGATTTTGGGAATTTTGTGGTGTTTTTTCTTGAATTTTGTGGGAAACTGTGCTGATTTTATGGGGCATTTCTGGAATTTGGTTGAGTTTTCAGAAGATTTAGGGATTTTTGTGGGATTTTTGTGGGATGTTCTGGGAATTGGTGGAGATTTTGTGGGACATTCCTGTGAATTGGTAGGGTTTTGAAATGATTTAGGGAGTTTTGTGGGACTTCTCTGGAATTTTGTGTGTTTTTTCTGGAATTGTGTGGGATTCTGAGGAGACTTGAAGAATTTTGAGGAATTTTTCTTAGATTTTGTGGAAACTTGTGGAGGTTTTGTGGGATTTTTGTGGGATTTTGGGGGATATTGAGGCGATTTAGGGATCTTGAGGGATTTCTCATGTATTTTGTGGCAATTTGTGGAGATTTGGTGGGATATTTTTCTAGAATTTGGTTGTGTTTTGTAAAGATTTAGGGAATTTTGTGGTGTTTTTTCTTGAATTTTGTGGGAAACTGTGCTGATTTTATGGGGCGTTTCTGGAATTTGGTCGAGTTTTCAGAAGATTTAGGGATATTTGTGAGATTTTTGTGGGATGTTCTGGGAATTGGTGGAGATTTTGCGGGACATTCCTGTGAATTGGTAGGGTTTTGAAATGATTTAGGGAGTTTTGTGGGACTTCTCTGGAATTTTGTGTGTTTTTTATGGAATTGTGTGGTTTTGAGGAGACTTGAAGAATTCTGAGGAATTTGTTTTAGATTTTGTGGGAATTTGTGGAGAATCTGTGGGATTTTACTGGAATTTGGTGGGCCTTTTCAAGGACTTTGTGTGGTTTTGAGGAGACTTGAAGAATTTTGAGGAATTTTTCTTAGATTTTGTGGAAACTTGTGGAGTTTTTGTGGGATTTTTGTGGAATTTTGTGGGATATTGAGGCGATTTAGGGATCTTGAGGGATTTTTCATGTATTTTGTGGGAATTTGTGGAGATTTGGTGGGATATTTTTCTAGAATTTGGTCGTGTTTTGAGAAGATTTAGGGAATTTTGTGTGATTTTTCTTGAATTTTGTGGGACATTGAGGAGATTTTGTGGAATGTTTGTGGAACTTTGAGGGACTTTTCTGGAATTTGGTGAGATTCTGTAGAGAACTGAGAAATTATCAGGGATTTTTCATGTATTCTGTGGGAATTTGTGGAGATTTGGTGGGATTTTTGTGGATTTTGGCCGTGTTTTGAGAAGATTTAGGGAATTTTGTGGGACTTTTCTGGGATTTTGTTGGATATTGAGGACATTTTGTGGGATGTTTCTGGAATTTGGTGGGGCTTTTCAAGAATTTTGTGGTATTTTGAAAAGGTTTAGGGAATTGTGTGGTGTTTTTTCTTGAATTTTGTGGGAAACTGTGCTGATTTTATGGGGCGTTTCTGGAATTTGGTCGAGTTTTCAGAAGATTTAGGGATTTTTGTGAGATTTTTGTGGGATGTTCTGGGAATTGGTGGAGATTTTGTGGGACATTCCTGTGAATTGGTAGGGTTTTGAAATGATTTAGGGAGTTTTGTGGGACTTGTCTGGAATTTTGTGTGTTTTTTCTGAAATTGTGTGGGATTCTGAGGAGACTTGAAGAATTTTGAGGAATTTTTCTTAGATTTTGTGGAAACTTGTGGAGGTTTTGTGGGATTTTTGTGTGATTTTGTGGGATATTGAGGCGATTTAGGGATCTTGAGGGATTTCTCATGTATTTTGTGGGAATTTGTGGAGATTTGGTGGGATATTTTTCTAGAATTTGGTTGTGTTTTGTAAAGATTTAGGGAATTTTGTGCTGTTTTTTCTTGAATTTTGTGGGAAACTGTGCTGATTTTATGGGGCGTTTCTGGAATTTGGTCGAGTTTTCAGAAGATTTAGGGATTTTTGTGAGATTTTTGTGGGATGTTCTGGGAATTGGTGGAGATTTTGTGGGACATTCCTGTGAATTGGTAGGGTTTTGAAATGATTTAGGGAATTTTGTGGGACTTCTCTGGAATTTTCTGGGGTTTTTATGGAATTGTGTGGTTTTGAGGAGACTTGAAGAATTTTGAGGAATTTGTTTTAGATTTTGTGGGAATTTGTGGAGAATCTGTGGGATTTTACTGGAATTTGGTGGGCCTTTTCAAGGACTTTGTGTGGTTTTGAGGAGACTTGAAGAATTTTGAGGAATTTTTCTTAGATTTTGTGGAAACTTGTAGAGGTTTTGTGTGATTTTTGTGGGATTTTGTGGGATATTGAGGCGATTTAGGGATCTTGAGGGATTTTTCATGTATTTTGTGGGATTTTGTGGAGATTTGGTGGGATATTTTTCTAGAATTTAGTCGTGTTTTTAGAAGATTTAGGGAATTTTGTGTGATTTTTCTGGGATTTTGTTGGATATTGAGGAGATTTTGTGGGATGTTTGTGGAACTTTGAGGGACTTTTCTGGAATTTGGTGAGATTCTGTAGAGAACTGACGAATTATCAGGGGTATTTTCATGTATTCTGTGGGAATTTGTGGAGATTCGGTGGGATTTTTGTGGATTTTGGCCATGTTTTGAGAAGATTTAGGGAATTTTGTGGGATTTTTCCTGGAATTTTATTGGATTCCGGGGAGATTTTGTGGGATGTTTGTGGAACTTTGAGGGACTTTTCTGGAATTTGGTGAGATTCTGTAGAGAACTGACGAATTATCAGGGATTTTTCATGTATTCTGTGGGAATTTGTGGATATTCTGTGGGGTTTTTTTGGAATTTGGTAGAGTTTTGAGAAGATTTAGGGAATTTTGTGGGACTTTTCTGGGATTTTGTTGGGTATTGAGGACATTTTGTGGGATGTTTCGGGAATTTGGTGGGGCTTTTCAAGAATTTTGTGGTATTTTGAAAAGATTTAGGGAATTTTGTGGTGTTTTTTCTTGAATTTTGTGGGAAACTGTGCTGATTTTATGGGGCGTTTCTGGAATTTGGTCGAGTTTTCAGAAGATTTAGGGATTTTTGTGAGATTTTTGTGGGATGTTCTGGGAATTGGTGGAGATTTTGTGGGACATTCCTGTGAATTGGTAGGGTTTTGAAATGATTTAGGGAGTTTTGTGGGACTTCTCTGGAATTTTGTGGGGTTTTTCTGGAATTGTGTGGTTTTGAGGAGACTTGAAGACTTTTGAGGAATTTTTCTTAGATTTTGTGGAAACTTGTGGAGGTTTTGTGGGATTTTTGTGGGATTTTGTGGGATATGAGGCGATTTAGGGATCTTGAGGGATTTTTCATGTATTTTGTGGGAATTTGTGGAGATTTGGTGGGATATTTTTCTAGAATTTAGTCGTGTTTTGAGAAGATTTAGGGAATTTTGTGTGATTTTTCTTGAATTTTGTGGGACATTGAGGAGATTTTGTGGGATGTTTGTGGAACTTTGAGGGACTTTTCTGGAATTTGGTGAGATTCTGTAGAGAACTGACAAATTATCAGGGATTTTTCATGTATTCTGTGGGAATTTGTGGAGATTTGGTGGGATTTTTGTGGATTTTGGCCGTGATTTGAGAAGATTTAGGGAATTTTGTGTGATTTTTCTGGGATTTTGTTGGATATTGAGGAGATTTTGTGGGATGTTTGTGGAACTTTAAGGTACTTTTCTGGAATTTGGTGAGATTCTGTAGAGAACTGACGAATTATCAGGGGTATTTTCAGGTATTCTGTGGGAATTTGTGGAGATTCGGTGGGATTTTTGTGGATTTTGGCCATGTTTTGAGAAGATTTAGGGAATTTTGTGGGATTTTTCCTGGAATTTTATTGGATACCGGGGAGATTTTGTGGGATGTTTTTGGAACTTTGAGGGACTTTTTAGGAATTTGGTGAGATTCTGTAGAGAACTGACGAATTATCAGGGATTTTTCATGTATTCTGTGGGAATTTGTAGAGATTCTGTGGGATTTTTTTGGAATTTGGTAGAGTTTTGAGAAGATTTAGGGAATTTTGTGTGACTTTTCTGGGATTTTGTTGGGTATTGAGGACATTTTGTGGGATGTTTCGGGAATTTGGTGGGGCTTTTCAAGAATTTTGTGGTATTTTGAAAAGGTTTAGGGAATTTTGTGGTGTTTTTTCTTGAATTTTGTGGGAAACTGTGCTGATTTTATGGGGCGTTTCTGGAATTTGGTCGAGTTTTCAGAAGTGTTAGGGATTTTTGTGAGATTTTTGTGGGATGTTCTGGGAATTGGTGGAGATTTTGTGGGACATTCCTGTGAATTGGTAGGGTTTTGAAATGATTTAGGGAGTTTTGTGGGACTTCTCTGGAATTTTGTGGGGTTTTTATGAAATTGTGTGGTTTTGAGGAGACTTGAAGAATTTTGAGGAATTTGTTTTAGATTTTGTGGGAATTTGTGGAGAATCTGTGGGATTTTACTGGAATTTGGTGGGCCTTTTCAAGGACTTTGTGTGGTTTTGAGGAGACTTGAAGAATTTTGAGGAATTTTTCTTAGATTTTGTGGAAACTTGTGGAGGTTTTGTGTGATTTTTGTGGGATTTTGTGGGATATTGAGGTGATTTAGGGATCTTGAGGGATTTTTCATGTATTTTGTGGGATTTTGTGGAGATTTGGTGGGACATTTTTCTAGAATTTAGTCGTGTTTTGAGAAGATTTAGGGAATTTTGTGTGATTTTTCTGGGATTTTGTTGGATATTGAGGAGATTTCGTGGGATGTTTGTGGAACTTTGAGGGACTTTTCTGGAATTTGGTGAGATTCTGTAGAGAACTGACGAATTATCAGGGATTTTTCATGTATTCTGTGGGAATTTGTGGAGATTTGGTGGGATTTTTTTGGAATTTGGTAGAGTTTTGAGAAGATTTAGGGAATTTTGTGGGACTTTTCTGGGATTTTGTTGGGTATTGAGGACATTTTGTGGGATGTTTCGGGAATTTGGTGGGGCTTTTCAAGAATTTTGTGGTATTTTGAAAAGATTTAGGGAATTTTGTGGTGTTTTTTTCTTGAATTTTGTGGGAAACTGTGCTGATTTTATGGGGCGTTTCTGGAATTTGGTCGAGTTTTCAGAAGATTTAGGGATTTTTGTGAGATTTTTTGGGATGTTCTGGGAATTGGTGGAGATTTTGTGGGACATTCCTGTGAATTGGTAGGGTTTTGAAATGATTAAGGGAATTTTGTGGGACTTCTCTGGAATTTTCTGGGGTTTTTATGGAATTGTGTGGTTTTGAGGAGACTTGAAGAATTTTGAGGAATTTGTTTTAGATTTTGTGGGAATTTGTGGAGAATCTGTGGGATTTTACTGGAATTTGGTGGGCCTTTTCCAGGACTTTGTGTGGTTTTGAGGAGACTTGAAGAATTTTGAGGAATTTTTCTTAGATTTTGTGGAAACTTGTAGAGGTTTTGTGTGATTTTTGTGGGATTTTGTGGGATATTGAGGCGATTTAGGGATCTTGAGGGATTTTTCATGTATTTTGTGGGATTTTGTGGAGATTTGGTGGGATATTTTTCTAGAATTTAGTCGTGTTTTGAGAAGATTTAGGGAATTTTGTGTGATTTTTCTGGGATTTTGTTGGATATTGAGGAGATTTTGTGGGATGTTTGTGGAACTTTGAGGGACTTTTCTGGAATTTGGTGAGATTCTGTAGAGAACTGACGAATTATCAGGGGTATTTTAATGTATTCTGTGGGAATTTGTGGAGATTCGGTGGGATTTTTGTGGATTTTGGCCATGTTTTGAGAAGATTTAGGGAATTTTGTGGGATTTTTCCTGGAATTTTGTTGGATATTAGGGAGATTTTGTGGCATCTTTGTGGAACTTTGAGGGACTTTTCTGGAATTTGGTGAGATTCTGTAGAGAACTGACGAATTATCAGGGATTTTTCATGTATTCTGTGGGAATTTGTGGATATTCTGTGGGGTTTTTTTGGAATTTGGTAGAGTTTTGAGAAGATTTAGGGAATTTTGTGGGACTTTTCTGGGATTTTGTTGGGTATTGAGGACATTTTGTGGGATGTTTCGGGAATTTGGTGGGGCTTTTCAAGAATTTTGTGGTATTTTGAAAAGATTTAGGGAATTTTGTGGTGTTTTTTCTTGAATTTTGTGGGAAACTGTGCTGATTTTATGGGGCGTTTCTGGAATTTGGTCGAGTTTTCAGAAGATTTAGGGATTTTTGTGAGATTTTTGTGGGATGTTCTGGGAATTGGTGGAGATTTTGTGGGACATTCCTGTGAATTGGTAGGGTTTTGAAATGATTTAGGGAGTTTTGTGGGACTTGTCTGGAATTTTGTGTGTTTTTTCTGTAATTGTGTGGTTTTGAGGAGACTTGAAGACTTTTGAGGAATTTTTCTTAGATTTTGTGGAAACTTGTGGAGGTTTTGTGGGATTTTTGTGGGATTTTGTGGGATATGAGGCGATTTAGGGATCTTGAGGGATTTTTCATGTATTTTGTGGGAATTTGTGGAGATTTGGTGGGATATTTTTCTAGAATTTAGTCGTGTTTTGAGAAGATTTAGGGAATTTTGTGTGATTTTTCTTGAATTTTGTGGGACATTGAGGAGATTTTGTGGGATGTTTGTGGAACTTTGAGGGACTTTTCTGGAATTTGGTGAGATTCTGTAGAGAACTGACAAATTATCAGGGATTTTTCATGTATTCTGTGGGAATTTGTGGAGATTTGGTGGGATTTTTGTGGATTTTGGCCGTGATTTGAGAAGATTTAGGGAATTTTGTGTGATTTTTCTGGGATTTTGTTGGATATTGAGGAGATTTTGTGGGATGTTTGTGGAACTTTAAGGTACTTTTCTGGAATTTGGTGAGATTCTGTAGAGAACTGACGAATTATCAGGGGTATTTTCAGGTATTCTGTGGGAATTTGTGGAGATTCGGTGGGATTTTTGTGGATTTTGGCCATGTTTTGAGAAGATTTAGGGAATTTTGTGGGATTTTTCCTGGAATTTTATTGGATACCGGGGAGATTTTGTGGGATGTTTTTGGAACTTTGAGGGACTTTTTAGGAATTTGGTGAGATTCTGTAGAGAACTGACGAATTATCAGGGATTTTTCATGTATTCTGTGGGAATTTGTAGAGATTCTGTGGGATTTTTTTGGAATTTGGTAGAGTTTTGAGAAGATTTAGGGAATTTTGTGTGACTTTTCTGGGATTTTGTTGGGTATTGAGGACATTTTGTGGGATGTTTCGGGAATTTGGTGGGGCTTTTCAAGAATTTTGTGGTATTTTGAAAAGGTTTAGGGAATTTTGTGGTGTTTTTTCTTGAATTTTGTGGGAAACTGTGCTGATTTTATGGGGCGTTTCTGGAATTTGGTCGAGTTTTCAGAAGTGTTAGGGATTTTTGTGAGATTTTTGTGGGATGTTCTGGGAATTGGTGGAGATTTTGTGGGACATTCCTGTGAATTGGTAGGGTTTTGAAATGATTTAGGGAGTTTTGTGGGACTTCTCTGGAATTTTGTGGGGTTTTTATGAAATTGTGTGGTTTTGAGGAGACTTGAAGAATTTTGAGGAATTTGTTTTAGATTTTGTGGGAATTTGTGGAGAATCTGTGGGATTTTACTGGAATTTGGTGGGCCTTTTCAAGGACTTTGTGTGGTTTTGAGGAGACTTGAAGAATTTTGAGGAATTTTTCTTAGATTTTGTGGAAACTTGTGGAGGTTTTGTGTGATTTTTGTGGGATTTTGTGGGATATTGAGGTGATTTAGGGATCTTGAGGGATTTTTCATGTATTTTGTGGGATTTTGTGGAGATTTGGTGGGACATTTTTCTAGAATTTAGTCGTGTTTTGAGAAGATTTAGGGAATTTTGTGTGATTTTTCTGGGATTTTGTTGGATATTGAGGAGATTTCGTGGGATGTTTGTGGAACTTTGAGGGACTTTTCTGGAATTTGGTGAGATTCTGTAGAGAACTGACGAATTATCAGGGATTTTTCATGTATTCTGTGGGAATTTGTGGAGATTTGGTGGGATTTTTTTGGAATTTGGTAGAGTTTTGAGAAGATTTAGGGAATTTTGTGGGACTTTTCTGGGATTTTGTTGGGTATTGAGGACATTTTGTGGGATGTTTCTGGAATTTGGTGGGGCTTTTCAAGAATTTTGTGGTATTTTGAAAAGATTTTGGGAATTTTGTGGTGTTTTTTTCTTGAATTTTGTGGGAAACTGTGCTGATTTTATGGGGCGTTTCTGGAATTTGGTCGAGTTTTCAGAAGATTTAGGGATTTTTGTGAGATTTTTTGGGATGTTCTGGGAATTGGTGGAGATTTTGTGGGACATTCCTGTGAATTGGTAGGGTTTTGAAATGATTTAGGGAGTTTTGTGGGACTTCTCTGGAATTTTGTGGGGTTTTTATGAAATTGTGTGGTTTTGAGGAGACTTGAAGAATTTTGAGGAATTTTTCTTAGATTTTGTGGGAATTTGTGGAGAATCTGTGGGATTTTACTGGAATTTGGTGGGCCTTTTCAAGGACTTTGTGTGGTTTTGAGGAGACTTGAAGACTTTTGAGGAAGTTTTCTTAGATTTTGTGGAAACTTTTGGAGGTTTTGTGGGATTTTTGTGTGATTTTGTGGGATATTGAGGCGATTTAGGGATCTTGATGGATTTCTCATGTATTTTGTGGCAATTTGTGAAGATTTGGTGGGATATTTTTCTAAAATTTGGTTGTGTTTTGTAAAGATTTAGGGAATTTTGTGGTGTTTTTTCTTGAATTTTGTGGGAAATTGTGCTGATTTTATGGGGCGTTTCTGGAATTTGGTCGAGTTTTCAGAAGATTTAGGGATTTTTGTGAGATTTTTGTGGGATGTTCTGGGAATTGGTGGAGATTTTGTGGGACATTCCTGTGAATTGGTAGGGTTTTGAAATGATTTAGGGAGTTTTGTGGGACTTCTCTGGAATTTTGTGGGGTTTTTCTGAAATTGTGTGGTTTTGAGGAGACTTGAAGAATTTTGAGGAATTTGTTTTAGATTTTGTGGGAATTTGTGGAGAATCTGTGGGATTTTACTGGAATTTGGTGGGCCTTTTCAAGGACTTTGTGTGGTTTTGAGGAGACTTGAAGAATTTTGAGGAATTTTTCTTAGATTTTGTGAAACTTGTGGAGGTTTTTTGTGATTTTTGTGGGATTTTGTGGGATATTGAGGCGATTTAGGGATCTTGAGGGATTTTTCATGTATTTTGTGGGATTTTGTGGAGATTTGGTGGGACATTTTTCTAGAATTTAGTCGTGTTTTGAGAAGATTTAGGGAATTTTGTGTGATTTTTCTGGGATTTTGTTGGATATTGAGGAGATTTTGTGGGATGTTTGTGGAACTTTGAGGGACTTTTCTGGAATTTGGTGAGATTCTGTAGAGAACTGACGAATTATCAGGGGTATTTTCATGTATTCTGTGGGAATTTGTGGAGATTCGGTGGGATTTTTGTGGATTTTGGCCATGTTTTGAGAAGATTTAGGGAATTTTGTGGGATTTTTCCTGGAATTTTATTGGATTCCGGGGAGATTTTGTGGGATGTTTGTGGAACTTTGAGGGACTTTTTAGGAATTTGGTGAGATTCTGTAGAGAATTGACGAATTATCAGGGATTTGTCATGTATTCTGTGGGAATTTGTGGAGATTCTGTGGGATTTTTCTGGAATTTGGTAGAGTTTTGAGAAGATTTAGGGAATTTTGTGGGACTTTTCTGGGATTTTGTTGGATATTGAGGACATTTTGTGGGATGTTTCTGGAATTTGGTGGGGCTTTTCAAGAATTTTGTGGTATTTTGAAAAGATTTTGGGAATTTTGTGGTGTTTTTTCTTGAATTTTGTGGGAAACTGTGCTGATTTTATGGGGCGTTTCTGGAATTTGGTCGAGTTTTCAGAAGATTTAGGGATTTTTGTGAGATTTTTGTGGGATGTTCTGGGAATTGGTGGAGATTTTGTGGGACATTCCTGTGAATTGGTAGGGTTTTGAAATGATTTAGGGAGTTTTGTGGGACTTCTCTGGAATTTTGTGTGTTTTTTCTGGAATTGTGTGGTTTTGAGGAGACTTGAAGAATTTTGAGGAATTTTTCTTAGATTTTGTGGAAACTTGTGGAGGTTTTGTGGGATTTTTGTGGAATTTTTTGGGATATTGAGGCGATTTAGGGATCTTGAGGGATTTTTCATGTATTTTGTGGGAATTTGTGGAGATTTGGTGGGATATTTTTCTAGAATTTGGTCGTGTTTTGAGAAGATTTAGGGAATTTTGTGTGATTTTTCTTGAATTTTGTGGGATATTGAGGAGATTTTGTGGGATGTTTGTGGAACTTTGCGGGACTCTTCTGGAATTTGGTGAGATTCTGTAGAGAACTGACAAATTATCAGGGATTTTTCATGTATTCTGCGGGAATTTGTGGAGATTTGGTGGGATTTTTGTGGATTTTGGCCGTGTTTTGAGAAGATTTAGGGAATTTTGTGTGATTTTTCTGGGATTTTGTTGGATATTGAGGACATTTTGTGGGATGTTTCTGGAATTTGGTGGGGCTTTTCAAGAATTTTGTGGTATTTTGAAAAGGTTTAGGGAATTGTGTGGTGTTTTTTCTTGAATTTTGTGGGAAACTGTGCTGATTTTATGGGGCGTTTCTGGAATTTGGTCGAGTTTTCAGAAGATTTAGGGATTTTTGTGAGATTTTTGTGGGATGTTCTGGGAATTGGTGGAGATTTTGTGGGACATTCCTGTGAATTGGTAGGGTTTTGAAATGATTTAGGGAGTTTTGTGGGACTTCTCTGGAATTTTGTGGGGTTTTTCTGAAATTGTGTGGTTTTGAGGAGACTTGAAGAATTTTGAGGAATTTGTTTTAGATTTTGTGGGAATTTGTGGAGAATCTGTGGGATTTTACTGGAATTTGGTGGGCCTTTTCAAGGACTTTGTGTGGTTTTGAGGAGACTTGAAGAATTTTGAGGAATTTTTCTTAGATTTTGTGGAAACTTGTGGAGGTTTTGTGTGATATTTGTGGGATTTTGTGGGATATTGAGGCGATTTCGGGATCTTGAGGGATTTTTCATGTATTTTGTGGGAATTTGTGGAGATTTGGTGGGATATTTTTCTAGAATTTGGTCGTGTTTTGAGAAGATTTAGGGAATTTTGTGTGATTTTTGAATTTTGTGGGATATTGAGGAGATTTTGTGGGATGTTTGTGGAACTTTGAGGGACTTTTCTGGAATTTGGTGAGATTCTGTAGAGAACTGACGAATTATCAGGGGTATTTTCATGTATTCTGTGGGAATTTGTGGAGATTCGGTGGGATTTTTGTGGATTTTGGCCATGTTTTGAGAAGATTTAGGGAATTTTGTGGGATTTTTCCTGGAATTTTATTGGATACCGGGGAGATTTTGTGGGATGTTTTTGGAACTTTGTGGGACTTTTTAGGAATTTGGTGAGATTCTGTAGAGAACTGACGAATTATCAGGGATTTGTCATGTATTCTGTGGGAATTTGTGGAGATTCTGTGGGATTTTTGTGGATTTTGGCCGTGTTTTGAGAAGATTTAGGGAATTTTGTGTGACTTTTCTGGGATTTTGTTGGGTATTGAGGACATTTTGTGGGATGTTTCTGGAATTTGGTGGGGCTTTTCAAGAATTTTGTGGTATTTTGAAAAGATTTTGGGAATTTTGTGGTGTTTTTTCTTGAATTTTGTGGGAAACTGTGCTGATTTTATGGGGCGTTTCTGGAATTTGGTCGAGTTTTCAGAAGATTTAGGGATTTTTGTGAGATTTTTGTGGGATGTTCTGGGAATTGGTGGAGATTTTGTGGGACATTCCTGTGAATTGGTAGGGTTTTGAAATGATTTAGCGAGTTTTGTGGGACTTCTCTGGAATTTTGTGTGTTTTTTCTGGAATTGTGTGGGATTCTGAGGAGACTTGAAGAATTTTGAGGAATTTGTTTTAGATTTTGTGGGAATTTGTGGAGAATCTGTGGGATTTTACTGGAATTTGGTGGGCCTTTTCAAGGACTTTGTGTGGTTTTGAGGAGACTTGAAGACTTTTGAGGAATTTTTCTTAGATTTTGTGGAAACTTGTGGAGGTTTTGTGGGATTTTTGTGGGATTTTGTGGGATATTGAGGCGATTTAGGGATCTTGAGGGATTTTTTGTGTATTTTGTGGGATTTTGTGGAGATTTGGTGGGACATTTTTCTAGAATTTAGTCGTGTTTTGAGAAGATTTAGGGAATTTTGTGTGATTTTTCTGGGATTTTGTTGGATATTGAGGAGATTTTGTGGGATGTTTGTGGAACTTTGAGGGACTTTTCTGGAATTTGGTGAGATACTGTAGAGAACTGAGAAATTATCAGGGATTTTTCATGTATTCTGTGGGAATTTGTAAAGATTTGGTGGGATTTTTGTGGATTTTGGCCGTGTTTTGAGAAGATTTAGGGAATTTTGTGTGATTTTTCTTGGATTTTGTTGGGTATTGAGGAAATTTTGTGGGATGTTTCTGGAATTTGGTGGGGCTTTTCAAGAATTTTGTGGTATTTTGAAAAGATTTAGGGAATTGTGTGATGTTTTTTCTTGAATTTTGTGGGAAACTGTGCTGATTTTATGGGGCGTTTCTGGAATTTGGTCGAGTTTTCAGAAGATTTAGGGATTTTTGTGAGATTTTTGTGGGATGTTCTGGGAATTGGTGGAGATTTTATGGGACATTCCTGTGAATTGGTAGGGTTTTGAAATGATTTAGGGAGTTTTGTGGGACTTCTCTGGAATTTTGTGTGTTTTTTCTGGAATTGTGTGGGATTCTGAGGAGACTTGAAGAATTTTGAGGAATTTTTCTTAGATTTTGTGGAAACTTGTGGAGGTTTTGTGGGATTTTTGTGTGATTTTGTGGGATATTGAGGCGATTTAGGGATCTTGAGGGATTTCTCATGTATTTTGTGGGAATTTGTGGAGATTTGGTGGGATATTTTTCTAGAATTTGGTTGTGTTTTGAGAAGATTTAGGGAATTGTGTGGTGTTTTTTCTTGAATTTTGTGGGAAACTGTGCTGATTTTATGGGGCGTTTCTGGAATTTGGTCGAGTTTTCAGAAGATTTAGGGATTTTTGTGAGATTTTTGTGGGATTTTCTGGGAATTGGTGGAGATTTTGTGGGACATTCCTGTGAATTGGTAGGGTTTTGAAATGATTTAGGGAGTTTTGTGGGACTTCTCTGGAATTTTGTGTGTTTTTTCTGGAATTGTGTGGGATTCTGAGGAGACTTGAAGAATTTTGAGGAATTTGTTTTAGATTTTGTGGGAATTTGTGGAGAATCTGTGGGATTTTACTGGAATTTGGTGGGCCTTTTCAAGGACTTTGTGTGGTTTTGAGGAGACTTGAAGACTTTTGAGGAATTTTTCTTAGATTTTGTGGAAACTTGTGGAGGTTTTGTGGGATTTTTGTGGGATTTTGTGGGATATTGAGGCGATTTAGGGATCTTGAGGGATTTTTCATGTATTTTGTGGGAATTTGTGGAGATTTGGTGGGATATTTTTCTAGAATTTGGTTGTGTTTTGAGAAGATTTAGGGAATTTTGTGTGATTTTTCTGGGATTTTGTTGGATATTGAGGAGATTTTGTGGGATGTTTGTGGAACTTTGAGGGACTTTTCTGGAATTTGGTGAGATTCTGTAGAGAACTGACAAATTATCAGGGATTTTTCATGTATTCTGTGGGAATTTGTGGATATTCTGTGGGGTTTTTTTGGAATTTGGTAGAGTTTTGAGAAGATTTAGGGAATTTTGTGGGACTTTTCTGGGATTTTGTTGGGTATTGAGGACATTTTGTGGGATGTTTCGGGAATTTGGTGGGGCTTTTCAAGAATTTTGTGGTATTTTGAAAAGATTTAGGGAATTTTGTGGTGTTTTTTCTTGAATTTTGTGGGAAACTGTGCTGATTTTATGGGGCGTTTCTGGAATTTGGTCGAGTTTTCAGAAGATTTAGGGATTTTTGTGAGATTTTTGTGGGATGTTCTGGGAATTGGTGGAGATTTTGTGGGACATTCCTGTGAATTGGTAGGGTTTTGAAATGATTTAGGGAGTTTTGTGGGACTTCTCTGGAATTTTGTGGGGTTTTTCTGGAATTGTGTGGTTTTGAGGAGACTTGAAGAATTTTGAGGAATTTTTCTTAGATTTTGTGGAAACTTGTGGAGGTTTTGTGGGATTTTTGTGGGATTTTGTGGGATATGAGGCGATTTAGGGATCTTGAGGGATTTTTCATGTATTTTGTGGGAATTTGTGGAGATTTGGTGGGATATTTTTCTAGAATTTAGTCGTGTTTTGAGAAGATTTAGGGAAT
This sequence comes from Cyanistes caeruleus, assembly GCF_971803275.1. NCBI lineage: Eukaryota > Metazoa > Chordata > Aves > Passeriformes > Paridae > Cyanistes > Cyanistes caeruleus. Next base: position 68,963,555 of record NC_141705.1, read on the forward strand.
TTTGTGTGATTTTTCTTGAATTTTGTGGGACATTGAGGAGATTTTGTGGGATGTTTGTGGAACTTTGAGGGACTTTTCTGGAATTTGGTGAGATTCTGTAGAGAACTGACAAATTATCAGGGATTTTTCATGTATTCTGTGGGAATTTGTGGAGATTTGGTGGGATTTTTGTGGATTTTGGCCGTGATTTGAGAAGATTTAGGGAATTTTGTGTGATTTTTCTGGGATTTTGTTGGATATTGAGGAGATTTTGTGGGATGTTTGTGGAACTTTGAGGGACTTTTCTGGAATTTGGTGAGATTCTGTAGAGAACTGACGAATTATCAGGGGTATTTTCAGGTATTCTGTGGGAATTTGTGGAGATTCGGTGGGATTTTTGTGGATTTTGGCCATGTTTTGAGAAGATTTAGGGAATTTTGTGGGATTTTTCCTGGAATTTTATTGGATTCCGGGGAGATTTTTGTGGGATGTTCTGGGAATTGGTGGAGATTTTGTGGGACATTCCTGTGAATTGGTAGGGTTTTGAAATTATTTAGGGAGTTTTGTGGGACTTCTCTGGAATTTTGTGTGTTTTTTCTGGAATTGTGTGGGATTCTGAGGAGACTTGAAGAATTTTGAGGAATTTGTTTTAGATTTTGTGGGAATTTGTGGAGAATCTGTGGGATTTTACTGGAATTTGGTGGGCCTTTTCAAGGACTTTGTGTGGTTTTGAGGAGACTTGAAGACTTTTGAGGAATTTTTCTTAGATTTTGTGGAAACTTGTGGAGGTTTTGTGTGATTTTTGTGGGATTTTGTGGGATATTGAGGCGATTTCAGGATCTTCAGGGATTTTTTGTGTATTTTGTGGGATTTTGTGGAGATTTGGTGGGACATTTTTCTAGAATTTAGTCGTGTTTTGAGAAGATTTAGGGAATTTTGTGTGATTTTTCTGGGATTTTGTTGGATATTGAGGAGATTTTGTGGGATGTTTGTGGAACTTTGAGGGACTTTTCTGGAATTTGGTGAGATTCTGTAGAGAACTGACGAATTATCAGGGGTATTTTCAGGTATTCTGTGGGAATTAGTGGAGATTCGGTGGGATTTTTGTGGATTTTGGCCATGTTTTGAGAAGATTTAGGGAATTTTGTGGGATTTTTCCTGGAATTTTATTGGATTCCGGGGAGATTTTTGTGGGATATTTTGGGAATTGGTGGAGATTTTGTGGGACATTCCTGTGAATTGGTAGGGTTTTGAAATGATTTAGGGAGTTTTGTGGGACTTCTCTGGAATTTTGTGTGTTTTTTCTGGAATTGTGTGGGATTCTGAGGAGACTTGAAGAATTTTGAGGAATTTGTTTTAGATTTTGTGGGAATTTGTGGAGAATCTGTGGGATTTTACTGGAATTTGGTGGGCCTTTTCAAGTACTTTGTGTGGTTTTGAGGAGACTTGAAGACTTTTGAGGAATTTGTTTTAGATTTTGTGGAAACTTGTGGAGGTTTTGTGGGATTTTTGTGGAATTTTTTGGGATATTGAGGCGATTTAGGGATCTTGAGGGATTTTTCATGTATTTTGTGGGAATTTGTGGAGATTTGGTGGGATATTTTTCTAGAATTTGGTTGTGTTTTGAGAAGATTTAGGGAATTTTGTGTGATTTTTCTTGAATTTTGTGGGACATTGAGGAGATTTTGTGGGATGTTTGTGGAACTTTGAGGGACTTTTCTGGAATTTGGTGAGATTCTGTAGAGAACTGACAAATTATCAGGGATTTTTCATGTATTCTGTGGGAATTTGTGGAGATTTGGTGGGATTTTTGTGGATTTTGGCCGTGTTTTGAGAAGATTTAGGGAATTTTGTGTGATTTTTCTTGAATTTTGTTGGATACCGGGGAGATTTTGTGGGATGTTTGTGGAACTTTGAGGGACTTTTTAGGAATTTGGTGAGATTCTGTAGAGAACTGACGAATTATCAGGGGTATTTTCAGGTATTCTGTGGGAATTTGTGGAGATTCGGTGGGATTTTTGTGGATTTTGGCCGTGTTTTGAGAAGATTTAGGGAATTTTGTGTGACTTTTCTGGGATTTTGTTGGGTATTGAGGACATTTTGTGGGATGTTTCGGGAATTTGGTGGGGCTTTTCAAGAATTTTGTGGTATTTTGAAAAGATTTTGGGAATTTTGTGGTGTTTTTTCTTGAATTTTGTGGGAAACTGTGCTGATTTTATGGGGCGTTTCTGGAATTTGGTCGAGTTTTCAGAAGTGTTAGGGATTTTTGTGAGATTTTTGTGGGATGTTCTGGGAATTGGTGGAGATTTTGTGGGACATTCCTGTGAATTGGTAGGGTTTTGAAATGATTTAGGGAGTTTTGTGGGACTTCTCTGGAATTTTGTGTGTTTTTTCTGGAATTGTGTGGGATTCTGAGGAGACTTGAAGAATTTTGAGGAATTTGTTTTAGATTTTGTGGGAATTTGTGGAGAATCTGTGGGATTTTACTGGAATTTGGTGGGCCTTTTCAAGGACTTTGTGTGGTTTTGAGGAGACTTGAAGACTTTTGAGGAATTTTTCTTAGATTTTGTGGAAACTTGTGGAGGTTTTGTGGGATTTTTGTGGGATTTTGTGGGATATTGAGGCGATTTAGGGATCTTGAGGGATTTTTCATGTATTTTGTGGGAATTTGTGGAGATTTGGTGGGATATTTTTCTAGAATTTAGTCGTGTTTAGAGAAGATTTAGGGAATTTTGTGACATTTTTCTTGAATTTTGTGGGATATTGAGGAGATTTTGTGGGATGTTTGTGGAACTTTGAGGGACTTTTCTGGAATTTGGTGAGATTCTGTAGAGAACTGACAAATTATCAGGGATTTTTCATGTATTCTGTGGGAATTTGTGGAGATTTGGTGGGATATTTTTCTAGAATTTGGTCGTGTTTTGAGAAGATTTAGGGAATTTTGTGTGATTTTTCTTGAATTTTGTGGGATATTGAGGAGATTTTGTGGGATGTTTGTGGAACTTTGAGGGACTTTTCTGGAATTTGGTGAGATTCTGTAGAGAACTGACGAATTATCAGGGGTATTTTCTTGTATTCTGTGGGAATTTGTGGAGATTCGGTGGGATTTTTGTGGATTTTGGCCATGTTTTGAGAAGATTTAGGGAATTTTGTGGGATTTTTCCTGAAATATTATTGGATTCCGGGGAGATTTTGTGGGATGTTTGTGGAACTTTGAGGGACTTTTTAGGAATTTGGTGAGATTCTGTAGAGAATTGACGAATTATCAGGGATTTGTCATGTATTCTGTGGGAATTTGTGGAGATTCTGTGGGATTTTTCTGGAATTTGGTAGAGTTTTGAGAAGATTTAGGGAATTTTGTGGGACTTTTCTGGGATTTTGTTGGATATTGAGGACATTTTGTGGGATGTTTCTGGAATTTGGTGGGGCTTTTCAAGAATTTTGTGGTATTTTGAAAAGATTTTGGGAATTTTGTGGTGTTTTTTCTTGAATTTTGTGGGAAACTGTGCTGATTTTATGGGGCGTTTCTGGAATTTGGTCGAGTTTTCAGAAGATTTAGGGATTTTTGTGAGATTTTTTGGGATTTTCTGGGAATTGGTGGAGATTTTGTGGGACATTCCTGTGAATTGGTAGGGTTTTGAAATGATTTAGGGAGTTTTGTGGGACTTCTCTGGAATTTTGTGTATTTTTTCTGGAATTGTGTGGTTTTGAGGAGACTTGAAGACTTTTGAGGAATTTGTTTTAGATTTTGTGGAAACTTGTGGAGGTTTTGTGTGATTTTTGTGTGATTTTGTGGGATATTGAGGCGATTTAGGGATCTTGAGGGATTTTTCATGTATTTTGTGGGATTTTGTGGAGATTTGGTGGGACATTTTTCTAGAATTTAGTCGTGTTTTGAGAAGATTTAGGGAATTTTGTGTGATTTTTCTTGAATTTTGTGGGATATTGAGGAGATTTTGTGGGATGTTTGTGGAACTTTGAGGGACTTTTCTGGAATTTGGTGAGATTCTGTAGAGAACTGACAAATTATCAGGGATTTTTCATGTATTCTGTGGGAATTTGTGGAGATTTGGTGGGATATTTTTCTAGAATTTGGTCGTGTTTTGAGAAGATTTAGGGAATTTTGTGTGATTTTTCTTGAATTTTGTGGGATATTGAGGAGATTTTGTGGGATGTTTGTGGAACTTTGAGGGACTTTTCTGGAATTTGGTGAGATTCTGTAGAGAACTGACGAATTATCAGGGGTATTTTCATGTATTCTGTGGGAATTTGTGGAGATGTGGTGGGATTTTTGTGGATTTTGGCCATGTTTTGAGAAGATTTAGGGAATTTTGTGGGATTTTTCCTGGAATTTTATTGGATACCGGGGAGATTTTGTGTGATGTTTTTGGAACTTTGAGGGACTTTTTAGGAATTTGGTGAGATTCTGTAGAGAACTGACGAATTATCAGGGATTTGTCATGTATTCTGTGGGAATTTGTGGAGATTCTGTGGGATTTTTTTGGATTTTGGCCGTGTTTTGAGAAGATTTAGGGAATTTTGTGTGACTTTTCTGGGATTTTGTTGGGTATTGAGGACATTTTGTGGGATGTTTCGGGAATTTGGTGGGGCTTTTCAAGAATTTTGTGGTATTTTGAAAAGATTTTGGGAATTTTGTGGTGTTTTTTCTTGAATTTTGTGGGAAACTGTGCTGATTTTATGGGGCGTTTCTGGAATTTGGTCGAGTTTTCAGAAGTGTTAGGGATTTTTGTGAGATTTTTGTGGGATGTTCTGGGAATTGGTGGAGATTTTGTGGGACATTCCTGTGAATTGGTAGGGTTTTGAAATGATTTAGGGAGTTTTGTGGGACTTCTCTGGAATTTTGTGTGTTTTTTCTGGAATTGTGTGGGATTCTGAGGAGACTTGAAGAATTTTGAGGAATTTGTTTTAGATTTTGTGGGAATTTGTGGAGAATCTGTGGGATTTTACTGGAATTTGGTGGGCCTTTTCAAGTACTTTGTGTGGTTTTGAGGAGACTTGAAGACTTTTGAGGAATATTTCTTAGATTTTGTGGAAACTTGTGGAGGTTTTGTGGGATTTTTGTGGAATTTTTTGGGATATTGAGGCGATTTAGGGATCTTGAGGGATTTTTCATGTATTTTGTGGGAATTTGTGGAGATTTGGTGGGATATTTTTCTAGAATTTGGTCGTGTTTTGAGAAGATTTAGGGAATTTTGTGTGATTTTTCTTGAATTTTGTGGGATATTGAGGAGATTTTGTGGGATGTTTGTGGAACTTTGAGGGACTTTTCTGGAATTTGGTGAGATTCTGTAGAGAACTGACAAATTATCAGGGATTTTTCATGTATTCTGTGGGAATTTGTGGAGATTTGGTGGGATATTTTTCTAGAATTTGGTTGTGTTTTGAGAAGATTTAGGGAATTTTGTGTGATTTTTCTTGAATTTTGTGGGATATTGAGGAGATTTTGTGGGATGTTTGTGGAACTTTGAGGGACTTTTCTGGAATTTGGTGAGATTCTGTAGAGAACTGACGAATTATCAGGGGTATTTTCATGTATTCTGTGGGAATTTGTGGAGATTCTGTGGGATTTTTGTGGATTTTGGCAATGTTTTGAGAAGATTTAGGGAATTTTGTGGGATTTTTCCTGGAATTTTATTGGATTCCGGAGAGATTTTGTGGGATGTTTGTGGAACTTTGAGGGACTTTTTAGGAATTTGGTGAGATTCTGTAGAGAATTGACGAATTATCAGGGATTTGTCATGTATTCTGTGGGAATTTGTGGAGATTCTGTGGGATTTTTCTGGAATTTGGTAGAGTTTTGAGAAGATTTAGGGAATTTTGTGGGACTTTTCTGGGATTTTGTTGGATATTGAGGACATTTTGTGGGATGTTTCTGGAATTTGGTGGGGCTTTTCAAGAATTTTGTGGTATTTTGAAAAGATTTTGGGAATTTTGTGGTGTTTTTTCTTGAATTTTGTGGGAAACTGTGCTGATTTTATGGGGCGTTTCTGGAATTTGGTCGAGTTTTCAGAAGATTTAGGGATTTTTGTGAGATTTTTGTGGGATTTTCTGGGAATTGGTGGAGATTTTGTGGGACATTCCTGTGAATTGGTAGGGTTTTGAAATGATTTAGGGAGTTTTGTGGGACTTCTCTGGAATTTTGTGTGTTTTTTCTGGAATTGTGTGGTTTTGAGGAGACTTGAAGACTTTTGAGGAATTTGTTTTAGATTTTGTGGAAACTTGTGGAGGTTTTGTGGGATTTTTGTGGAATTTTTTGGGATATTGAGGCGATTTAGGGATCTTGAGGGATTTTTCATGTATTTTGTGGGAATTTGTGGAGATTTGGTGGGATATTTTTCTAGAATTTGGTTGTGTTTTGAGAAGATTTAGGGAATTTTGTGTGATTTTTCTTGAATTTTGTGGGACATTGAGGAGATTTTGTGGGATGTTTGTGGAACTTTGAGGGACTTTTCTGGAATTTGGTGAGATTCTGTAGAGAACTGACAAATTATCAGGGATTTTTCATGTATTCTGTGGGAATTTGTGGAGATTTGGTGGGATTTTTGTGGATTTTGGCCGTGTTTTGAGAAGATTTAGGGAATTTTGTGTGATTTTTCTTGAATTTTGTTGGATACCGGGGAGATTTTGTGGGATGTTTGTGGAACTTTGAGGGACTTTTTAGGAATTTGGTGAGATTCTGTAGAGAACTGACGAATTATCAGGGGTATTTTCAGGTATTCTGTGGGAATTTGTGGAGATTCGGTGGGATTTTTATGGATTTTGGCCGTGTTTTGAGAAGATTTAGGGAATTTTGTGTGACTTTTCTGGGATTTTGTTGGGTATTGAGGACATTTTGTGGGATGTTTCGGGAATTTGGTGGGGCTTTTCAAGAATTTTGTGGTATTTTGAAAAGATTTTGGGAATTTTGTGGTGTTTTTTCTTGAATTTTGTGGGAAACTGTGCTGATTTTATGGGGCGTTTCTGGAATTTGGTCGAGTTTTCAGAAGTGTTAGGGATTTTTGTGAGATTTTTGTGGGATGTTCTGGGAATTGGTGGAGATTTTGTGGGACATTCCTGTGAATTGGTAGGGTTTTGAAATGATTTAGGGAGTTTTGTGGGACTTCTCTGGAATTTTGTGTGTTTTTTCTGGAATTGTGTGGGATTCTGAGGAGACTTGAAGAATTTTGAGGAATTTGTTTTAGATTTTGTGGGAATTTGTGGAGAATCTGTGGGATTTTACTGGAATTTGGTGGGCCTTTTCAAGTACTTTGTGTGGTTTTGAGGAGACTTGAAGACTTTTGAGGAATATTTCTTAGATTTTGTGGAAACTTGTGGAGGTTTTGTGGGATTTTTGTGGAATTTTTTGGGATATTGAGGCGATTTAGGGATCTTGAGGGATTTTTCATGTATTTTGTGGGAATTTGTGGAGATTTGGTGGGATATTTTTCTAGAATTTGGTCGTGTTTTGAGAAGATTTAGGGAATTTTGTGTGATTTTTCTTGAATTTTGTGGGATATTGAGGAGATTTTGTGGGATGTTTGTGGAACTTTGAGGGACTTTTCTGGAATTTGGTGAGATTCTGTAGAGAACTGACAAATTATCAGGGATTTTTCATGTATTCTGTGGGAATTTGTGGAGATTTGGTGGGATATTTTTCTAGAATTTGGTCGTGTTTTGAGAAGATTTAGGGAATTTTGTGTGATTTTTCTTGAATTTTGTGGGATATTGAGGAGATTTTGTGGGATGTTTGTGGAACTTTGAGGGACTTTTCTGGAATTTGGTGAGATTCTGTAGAGAACTGACGAATTATCAGGGGTATTTTCATGTATTCTGTGGGAATTTGTGGAGATTCGGTGGGATTTTTGTGGATTTTGGCCATGTTTTGAGAAGATTTAGGGAATTTTGTGGGATTTTTCCTGGAATTTTATTGGATTCCGGAGAGATTTTGTGGGATGTTTGTGGAACTTTGAGGGACTTTTTAGGAATTTGGTGAGATTCTGTAGAGAATTGACGAATTATCAGGGATTTGTCATGTATTCTGTGGGAATTTGTGGAGATTCTGTGGGATTTTTCTGGAATTTGGTAGAGTTTTGAGAAGATTTAGGGAATTTTGTGGGACTTTTCTGGGATTTTGTTGGATATTGAGGACATTTTGTGGGATGTTTCTGGAATTTGGTGGGGCTTTTCAAGAATTTTGTGGTATTTTGAAAAGATTTTGGGAATTTTGTGGTGTTTTTTCTTGAATTTTGTGGGAAACTGTGCTGATTTTATGGGGCGTTTCTGGAATTTGGTCGAGTTTTCAGAAGATTTAGGGATTTTTGTGAGATTTTTGTGGGATTTTCTGGGAATTGGTGGAGATTTTGTGGGACATTCCTGTGAATTGGTAGGGTTTTGAAATGATTTAGGGAGTTTTGTGGGACTTCTCTGGAATTTTGTGTGTTTTTTCTGGAATTGTGTGGTTTTGAGGAGACTTGAAGACTTTTGAGGAATTTTTCTTAGATTTTGTGGAAACTTGTGGAGGTTTTGTGGGATTTTTGTGGAATTTTTTGGGATATTGAGGCGATTTAGGGATCTTGAGGGATTTTTCATGTATTTTGTGGTAATTTGTGGAGATTTGGTGGGATATTTTTCTAGAATTTGGTCGTGTTTTGAGAAGATTTAGGGAATTTTGTGTGATTTTTCTTGAATTTTGTGGGACATTGAGGAGATTTTGTGGGATGTTTGTGGAACTTTGAGGGACTTTTCTGGAATTTGGTGAGATTCTGTAGAGAACTGACAAATTATCAGGGATTTTTCATGTATTCTGTGGGAATTTGTGGAGATTTGGTGGGATTTTTGTGGATTTTGGCCGTGTTTTGAGAAGATTTAGGGAATTTTGTGTGATTTTTCTTGAATTTTTTTGGATACCGGGGAGATTTTGTGGGATGTTTGTGGAACTTTGAGGGACTTTTTAGGAATTTGGTGAGATTCTGTAGAGAACTGACGAATTATCAGGGGTATTTTCAGGTATTCTGTGGGAATTTGTGGAGATTCGGTGGGATTTTTGTGGATTTTGGCCGTGTTTTGAGAAGATTTAGGGAATTTTGTGTGACTTTTCTGGGATTTTGTTGGGTATTGAGGACATTTTGTGGGATGTTTCGGGAATTTGGTGGGGCTTTTCAAGAATTTTGTGGTATTTTGAAAAGATTTTGGGAATTTTGTGGTGTTTTTTCTTGAATTTTGTGGGAAACTGTGCTGATTTTATGGGGCGTTTCTGGAATTTGGTCGAGTTTTCAGAAGTGTTAGGGATTTTTGTGAGATTTTTGTGGGATGTTCTGGGAATTGGTGGAGATTTTGTGGGACATTCCTGTGAATTGGTAGGGTTTTGAAATGATTTAGGGAGTTTTGTGGGACTTCTCTGGAATTTTGTGTGTTTTTTCTGGAATTGTGTGGGATTCTGAGGAGACTTGAAGAATTTTGAGGAATTTGTTTTAGATTTTGTGGGAATTTGTGGAGAATCTGTGGGATTTTACTGGAATTTGGTGGGCCTTTTCAAGGACTTTGTGTGGTTTTGAGGAGACTTGAAGACTTTTGAGGAATTTTTCTTAGATTTTGTGGAAACTTGTGGAGGTTTTGTGGGATTTTTGTGGGATTTTGTGGGATATTGAGGCGATTTAGGGATCTTGAGGGATTTTTCATGTATTTTGTGGGAATTTGTGGAGATTTGGTGGGATATTTTTCTAGAATTTAGTCGTGTTTAGAGAAGATTTAGGGAATTTTGTGACATTTTTCTTGAATTTTGTGGGATATTGAGGAGATTTTGTGGGATGTTTGTGGAACTTTGAGGGACTTTTCTGGAATTTGGTGAGATTCTGTAGAGAACTGACAAATTATCAGGGATTTTTCATGTATTCTGTGGGAATTTGTGGAGATTTGGTGGGATATTTTTCTAGAATTTGGTCGTGTTTTGAGAAGATTTAGGGAATTTTGTGTGATTTTTCTTGAATTTTGTGGGATATTGAGGAGATTTTGTGGGATGTTTGTGGAACTTTGAGGGACTTTTCTGGAATTTGGTGAGATTCTGTAGAGAACTGACGAATTATCAGGGGTATTTTCTTGTATTCTGTGGGAATTTGTGGAGATTCGGTGGGATTTTTGTGGATTTTGGCCATGTTTTGAGAAGATTTAGGGAATTTTGTGGGATTTTTCCTGAAATATTATTGGATTCCGGGGAGATTTTGTGGGATGTTTGTGGAACTTTGAGGGACTTTTTAGGAATTTGGTGAGATTCTGTAGAGAATTGACGAATTATCAGGGATTTGTCATGTATTCTGTGGGAATTTGTGGAGATTCTGTGGGATTTTTCTGGAATTTGGTAGAGTTTTGAGAAGATTTAGGGAATTTTGTGGGACTTTTCTGGGATTTTGTTGGATATTGAGGACATTTTGTGGGATGTTTCTGGAATTTGGTGGGGCTTTTCAAGAATTTTGTGGTATTTTGAAAAGATTTTGGGAATTTTGTGGTGTTTTTTCTTGAATTTTGTGGGAAACTGTGCTGATTTTATGGGGCGTTTCTGGAATTTGGTCGAGTTTTCAGAAGATTTAGGGATTTTTGTGAGATTTTTTGGGATTTTCTGGGAATTGGTGGAGATTTTGTGGGACATTCCTGTGAATTGGTAGGGTTTTGAAATGATTTAGGGAGTTTTGTGGGACTTCTCTGGAATTTTGTGTATTTTTTCTGGAATTGTGTGGTTTTGAGGAGACTTGAAGACTTTTGAGGAATTTGTTTTAGATTTTGTGGAAACTTGTGGAGGTTTTGTGTGATTTTTGTGTGATTTTGTGGGATATTGAGGCGATTTAGGGATCTTGAGGGATTTTTCATGTATTTTGTGGGATTTTGTGGAGATTTGGTGGGACATTTTTCTAGAATTTAGTCGTGTTTTGAGAAGATTTAGGGAATTTTGTGTGATTTTTCTTGAATTTTGTGGGATATTGAGGAGATTTTGTGGGATGTTTGTGGAACTTTGAGGGACTTTTCTGGAATTTGGTGAGATTCTGTAGAGAACTGACAAATTATCAGGGATTTTTCATGTATTCTGTGGGAATTTGTGGAGATTTGGTGGGATATTTTTCTAGAATTTGGTCGTGTTTTGAGAAGATTTAGGGAATTTTGTGTGATTTTTCTTGAATTTTGTGGGATATTGAGGAGATTTTGTGGGATGTTTGTGGAACTTTGAGGGACTTTTTAGGAATTTGGTGAGATTCTGTAGAGAATTGACGAATTATCAGGGATTTGTCATGTATTCTGTGGGAATTTGTGGAGATTCTGTGGGATTTTTCTGGAATTTGGTAGAGTTTTGAGAAGATTTAGGGAATTTTGTGGGACTTTTCTGGGATTTTGTTGGATATTGAGGACATTTTGTGGGATGTTTCTGGAATTTGGTGGGGCTTTTCAAGAATTTTGTGGTATTTTGAAAAGATTTTGGGAATTTTGTGGTGTTTTTTCTTGAATTTTGTGGGAAACTGTGCTGATTTTATGGGGCGTTTCTGGAATTTGGTCGAGTTTTCAGAAGATTTAGGGATTTTTGTGAGATTTTTGTGGGATTTTCTGGGAATTGGTGGAGATTTTGTGGGACATTCCTGTGAATTGGTAGGGTTTTGAAATGATTTAGGGAGTTTTGTGGGACTTCTCTGGAATTTTGTGTGTTTTTTCTGGAATTGTGTGGTTTTGAGGAGACTTGAAGACTTTTGAGGAATTTTTCTTAGATTTTGTGGAAACTTGTGGAGGTTTTGTGGGATTTTTGTGGAATTTTTTGGGATATTGAGGCGATTTAGGGATCTTGAGGGATTTTTCATGTATTTTGTGGTAATTTGTGGAGATTTGGTGGGATATTTTTCTAGAATTTGGTTGTGTTTTGAGAAGATTTAGGGAATTTTGTGTGATTTTTCTTGAATTTTGTGGGACATTGAGGAGATTTTGTGGGATGTTTGTGGAACTTTGAGGGACTTTTCTGGAATTTGGTGAGATTCTGTAGAGAACTGACAAATTATCAGGGATTTTTCATGTATTCTGTGGGAATTTGTGGAGATTTGGTGGGATTTTTGTGGATTTTGGCCGTGTTTTGAGAAGATTTAGGGAATTTTGTGTGATTTTTCTTGAATTTTTTTGGATACCGGGGAGATTTTGTGGGATGTTTGTGGAACTTTGAGGGACTTTTTAGGAATTTGGTGAGATTCTGTAGAGAACTGACGAATTATCAGGGGTATTTTCAGGTATTCTGTGGGAATTTGTGGAGATTCGGTGGGATTTTTGTGGATTTTGGCCGTGTTTTGAGAAGATTTAGGGAATTTTGTGTGACTTTTCTGGGATTTTGTTGGGTATTGAGGACATTTTGTGGGATGTTTCGGGAATTTGGTGGGGCTTTTCAAGAATTTTGTGGTATTTTGAAAAGATTTTGGGAATTTTGTGGTGTTTTTTCTTGAATTTTGTGGGAAACTGTGCTGATTTTATGGGGCGTTTCTGGAATTTGGTCGAGTTTTCAGAAGTGTTAGGGATTTTTGTGAGATTTTTGTGGGATGTTCTGGGAATTGGTGGAGATTTTGTGGGACATTCCTGTGAATTGGTAGGGTTTTGAAATGATTTAGGGAGTTTTGTGGGACTTCTCTGGAATTTTGTGTGTTTTTTCTGGAATTGTGTGGGATTCTGAGGAGACTTGAAGAATTTTGAGGAATTTGTTTTAGATTTTGTGGGAATTTGTGGAGAATCTGTGGGATTTTACTGGAATTTGGTGGGCCTTTTCAAGGACTTTGTGTGGTTTTGAGGAGACTTGAAGACTTTTGAGGAATTTTTCTTAGATTTTGTGGAAACTTGTGGAGGTTTTGTGGGATTTTTGTGGGATTTTGTGGGATATTGAGGCGATTTAGGGATCTTGAGGGATTTTTCATGTATTTTGTGGGAATTTGTGGAGATTTGGTGGGATATTTTTCTAGAATTTAGTCGTGTTTAGAGAAGATTTAGGGAATTTTGTGACATTTTTCTTGAATTTTGTGGGATATTGAGGAGATTTTGTGGGATGTTTGTGGAACTTTGAGGGACTTTTCTGGAATTTGGTGAGATTCTGTAGAGAACTGACAAATTATCAGGGATTTTTCATGTATTCTGTGGGAATTTGTGGAGATTTGGTGGGATATTTTTCTAGAATTTGGTCGTGTTTTGAGAAGATTTAGGGAATTTTGTGTGATTTTTCTTGAATTTTGTGGGATATTGAGGAGATTTTGTGGGATGTTTGTGGAACTTTGAGGGACTTTTCTGGAATTTGGTGAGATTCTGTAGAGAACTGACGAATTATCAGGGGTATTTTCTTGTATTCTGTGGGAATTTGTGGAGATTCGGTGGGATTTTTGTGGATTTTGGCCATGTTTTGAGAAGATTTAGGGAATTTTGTGGGATTTTTCCTGAAATATTATTGGATTCCGGGGAGATTTTGTGGGATGTTTGTGGAACTTTGAGGGACTTTTTAGGAATTTGGTGAGATTCTGTAGAGAATTGACGAATTATCAGGGATTTGTCATGTATTCTGTGGGAATTTGTGGAGATTCTGTGGGATTTTTCTGGAATTTGGTAGAGTTTTGAGAAGATTTAGGGAATTTTGTGGGACTTTTCTGGGATTTTGTTGGATATTGAGGACATTTTGTGGGATGTTTCTGGAATTTGGTGGGGCTTTTCAAGAATTTTGTGGTATTTTGAAAAGATTTTGGGAATTTTGTGGTGTTTTTTCTTGAATTTTGTGGGAAACTGTGCTGATTTTATGGGGCGTTTCTGGAATTTGGTCGAGTTTTCAGAAGATTTAGGGATTTTTGTGAGATTTTTTGGGATTTTCTGGGAATTGGTGGAGATTTTGTGGGACATTCCTGTGAATTGGTAGGGTTTTGAAATGATTTAGGGAGTTTTGTGGGACTTCTCTGGAATTTTGTGTATTTTTTCTGGAATTGTGTGGTTTTGAGGAGACTTGAAGACTTTTGAGGAATTTGTTTTAGATTTTGTGGAAACTTGTGGAGGTTTTGTGTGATTTTTGTGTGATTTTGTGGGATATTGAGGCGATTTAGGGATCTTGAGGGATTTTTCATGTATTTTGTGGGATTTTGTGGAGATTTGGTGGGACATTTTTCTAGAATTTAGTCGTGTTTTGAGAAGATTTAGGGAATTTTGTGTGATTTTTCTTGAATTTTGTGGGATATTGAGGAGATTTTGTGGGATGTTTGTGGAACTTTGAGGGACTTTTCTGGAATTTGGTGAGATTCTGTAGAGAACTGACAAATTATCAGGGATTTTTCATGTATTCTGTGGGAATTTGTGGAGATTTGGTGGGATATTTTTCTAGAATTTGGTCGTGTTTTGAGAAGATTTAGGGAATTTTGTGTGATTTTTCTTGAATTTTGTGGGATATTGAGGAGATTTTGTGGGATGTTTGTGGAACTTTGAGGGACTTTTCTGGAATTTGGTGAGATTCTGTAGAGAAATGACGAATTATCAGGGGTATTTTCATGTATTCTGTGGGAATTTGTGGAGATGTGGTGGGATTTTTGTGGATTTTGGCCATGTTTTGAGAAGATTTAGGGAATTTTGTGGGATTTTTCCTGGAATTTTATTGGATACCGGGGAGATTTTGTGTGATGTTTTTGGAACTTTGAGGGACTTTTTAGGAATTTGGTGAGATTCTGTAGAGAACTGACGAATTATCAGGGATTTGTCATGTATTCTGTGGGAATTTGTGGAGATTCTGTGGGATTTTTTTGGATTTTGGCCGTGTTTTGAGAAGATTTAGGGAATTTTGTGTGACTTTTCTGGGATTTTGTTGGGTATTGAGGACATTTTGTGGGATGTTTCGGGAATTTGGTGGGGCTTTTCAAGAATTTTGTGGTATTTTGAAAAGATTTAGGGAATTTTGTGGTGTTTTTTCTTGAATTTTGTGGGAAACTGTGCTGATTTTATGGGGCGTTTCTGGAATTTGGTCGAGTTTTCAGAAGTGTTAGGGATTTTTGTGAGATTTTTGTGGGATGTTCTGGGAATTGGTGGAGATTTTGTGGGACATTCCTGTGAATTGGTAGGGTTTTGAAATGATTTAGGGAGTTTTGTGGGACTTCTCTGGAATTTTGTGTGTTTTTTCTGGAATTGTGTGGGATTCTGAGGAGACTTGAAGAATTTTGAGGAATTTGTTTTAGATTTTGTGGGAATTTGTGGAGAATCTGTGGGATTTTACTGGAATTTGGTGGGCCTTTTCAAGGACTTTGTGTGGTTTTGAGGAGACTTGAAGACTTTTGAGGAATTTTTCTTAGATTTTGTGGAAACTTGTGGAGGTTTTGTGGGATTTTTGTGGGATTTTGTGTGATACTGAAGCGATTTAGGGATCTTGAGGGATTTTTCATGTATTTTGTGGGAATTTGTGGAGATATGGTGGGATATTTTTCTAGAATTCGGCCATGTTTTGAGAAGATTTAGGGAATTTTGTGTGATTTTTCTTGAATTTTGTGGGATATTGAGGAGATTTTGTGGGATGTTTGTGGAACTTTGAGGGACTTTTCTGGAATTTGGTGAGATTCTGTAGAGAACTGACAAATTATCAGGGATTTTTCATGTATTCTGTGGGAATTTGTGGAGATTTGGTGGGATATTTTTCTAGAATTTGGTTGTGTTTTGAGAAGATTTAGGGAATTTTGTGTGATTTTTCTTGAATTTTGTGGGATATTGAGGAGATTTTGTGGGATGTTTGTGGAACTTTGAGGGACTTTTCTGGAATTTGGTGAGATTCTGTAGAGAACTGACGAATTATCAGGGGTATTTTCATGTATTCTGTGGGAATTTGTGGAGATTCGGTGGGATTTTTGTGGATTTTGGCCATGTTTTGAGAAGATTTAGGGAATTTTGTGGGATTTTTCCTGGAATTTTATTGGATTCCGGAGAGATTTTGTGGGATGTTTGTGGAACTTTGAGGGACTTTTTAGGAATTTGGTGAGATTCTGTAGAGAATTGACGAATTATCAGGGATTTGTCATGTATTCTGTGGGAATTTGTGGAGATTCTGTGGGATTTTTCTGGAATTTGGTAGAGTTTTGAGAAGATTTAGGGAATTTTGTGGGACTTTTCTGGGATTTTGTTGGATATTGAGGACATTTTGTGGGATGTTTCTGGAATTTGGTGGGGCTTTTCAAGAATTTTGTGGTATTTTGAAAAGATTTTGGGAATTTTGTGGTGTTTTTTCTTGAATTTTGTGGGAAACTGTGCTGATTTTATGGGGCGTTTCTGGAATTTGGTCGAGTTTTCAGAAGATTTAGGGATTTTTGTGAGATTTTTGTGGGATTTTCTGGGAATTGGTGGAGATTTTGTGGGACATTCCTGTGAATTGGTAGGGTTTTGAAATGATTTAGGGAGTTTTGTGGGACTTCTCTGGAATTTTGTGTGTTTTTTCTGGAATTGTGTGGTTTTGAGGAGACTTGAAGACTTTTGAGGAATTTTTCTTAGATTTTGTGGAAACTTGTGGAGGTTTTGTGGGATTTTTGTGGAATTTTTTGGGATATTGAGGCGATTTAGGGATCTTGAGGGATTTTTCATGTATTTTGTGGTAATTTGTGGAGATTTGGTGGGATATTTTTCTAGAATTTGGTTGTGTTTTGAGAAGATTTAGGGAATTTTGTGTGATTTTTCTTGAATTTTGTGGGACATTGAGGAGATTTTGTGGGATGTTTGTGGAACTTTGAGGGACTTTTCTGGAATTTGGTGAGATTCTGTAGAGAACTGACAAATTATCAGGGATTTTTCATGTATTCTGTGGGAATTTGTGGAGATTTGGTGGGATTTTTGTGGATTTTGGCCGTGTTTTGAGAAGATTTAGGGAATTTTGTGTGATTTTTCTTGAATTTTTTTGGATACCGGGGAGATTTTGTGGGATGTTTGTGGAACTTTGAGGGACTTTTTAGGAATTTGGTGAGATTCTGTAGAGAACTGACGAATTATCAGGGGTATTTTCAGGTATTCTGTGGGAATTTGTGGAGATTCGGTGGGATTTTTGTGGATTTTGGCCGTGTTTTGAGAAGATTTAGGGAATTTTGTGTGACTTTTCTGGGATTTTGTTGGGTATTGAGGACATTTTGTGGGATGTTTCGGGAATTTGGTGGGGCTTTTCAAGAATTTTGTGGTATTTTGAAAAGATTTTGGGAATTTTGTGGTGTTTTTTCTTGAATTTTGTGGGAAACTGTGCTGATTTTATGGGGCGTTTCTGGAATTTGGTCGAGTTTTCAGAAGTGTTAGGGATTTTTGTGAGATTTTTGTGGGATGTTCTGGGAATTGGTGGAGATTTTGTGGGACATTCCTGTGAATTGGTAGGGTTTTGAAATGATTTAGGGAGTTTTGTGGGACTTCTCTGGAATTTTGTGTGTTTTTTCTGGAATTGTGTGGGATTCTGAGGAGACTTGAAGAATTTTGAGGAATTTGTTTTAGATTTTGTGGGAATTTGTGGAGAATCTGTGGGATTTTACTGGAATTTGGTGGGCCTTTTCAAGGACTTTGTGTGGTTTTGAGGAGACTTGAAGACTTTTGAGGAATTTTTCTTAGATTTTGTGGAAACTTGTGGAGGTTTTGTGGGATTTTTGTGGGATTTTGTGGGATATTGAGGCGATTTAGGGATCTTGAGGGATTTTTCATGTATTTTGTGGGAATTTGTGGAGATTTGGTGGGATATTTTTCTAGAATTTAGTCGTGTTTAGAGAAGATTTAGGGAATTTTGTGTGATTTTTCTTGAATTTTGTGGGATATTGAGGAGATTTTGTGGGATGTTTGTGGAACTTTGAGGGACTTTTCTGGAATTTGGTGAGATTCTGTAGAGAACTGACAAATTATCAGGGATTTTTCATGTATTCTGTGGGAATTTGTGGAGATTTGGTGGGATATTTTTCTAGAATTTGGTCGTGTTTTGAGAAGATTTAGGGAATTTTGTGTGATTTTTCTTGAATTTTGTGGGATATTGAGGAGATTTTGTGGGATGTTTGTGGAACTTTGAGGGACTTTTCTGGAATTTGGTGAGATTCTGTAGAGAACTGACGAATTATCAGGGGTATTTTCTTGTATTCTGTGGGAATTTGTGGAGATTCGGTGGGATTTTTGTGGATTTTGGCCATGTTTTGAGAAGATTTAGGGAATTTTGTGGGATTTTTCCTGAAATATTATTGGATTCCGGGGAGATTTTGTGGGATGTTTGTGGAACTTTGAGGGACTTTTTAGGAATTTGGTGAGATTCTGTAGAGAACTGACGAATTATCAGGGATTTGTCATGTATTCTGTGGGAATTTGTGGAGATTCTGTGGGATTTTTCTGGAATTTGGTAGAGTTTTGAGAAGATTTAGGGAATTTTGTGGGACTTTTCTGGGATTTTGTTGGATATTGAGGACATTTTGTGGGATGTTTCTGGAATTTGGTGGGGCTTTTCAAGAATTTTGTGGTATTTTGAAAAGATTTTGGGAATTTTGTGGTGTTTTTTCTTGAATTTTGTGGGAAACTGTGCTGATTTTATGGGGCGTTTCTGGAATTTGGTCGAGTTTTCAGAAGATTTAGGGATTTTTGTGAGATTTTTTGGGATTTTCTGGGAATTGGTGGAGATTTTGTGGGACATTCCTGTGAATTGGTAGGGTTTTGAAATGATTTAGGGAGTTTTGTGGGACTTCTCTGGAATTTTGTGTGTTTTTTCTGGAATTGTGTGGTTTTGAGGAGACTTGAAGACTTTTGAGGAATTTGTTTTAGATTTTGTGGAAACTTGTGGAGGTTTTGTGTGATTTTTGTGTGATTTTGTGGGATATTGAGGCGATTTAGGGATCTTGAGGGATTTTTCATGTATTTTGTGGGATTTTGTGGAGATTTGGTGGGACATTTTTCTAGAATTTAGTCGTGATTTGAGAAGATTTAGGGAATTTTGTGTGATTTTTCTTGAATTTTGTGGGATATTGAGGAGATTTTGTGGGATGTTTGTGGAACTTTGAGGGACTTTTCTGGAATTTGGTGAGATTCTGTAGAGAACTGACAAATTATCAGGGATTTTTCATGTATTCTGTGGGAATTTGTGGAGATTTGGTGGGATATTTTTCTAGAATTTGGTCGTGTTTTGAGAAGATTTAGGGAATTTTGTGTGATTTTTCTTGAATTTTGTGGGATATTGAGGAGATTTTGTGGGATGTTTGTGGAACTTTGAGGGACTTTTCTGGAATTTGGTGAGATTCTGTAGAGAACTGACAAATTATCAGGGATTTTTCATGTATTCTGTGGGAATTTGTGGAGATTTGGTGGGATTTTTGTGGATTTTGGACGTGTTTTGAGAAGATTTAGGGAATTTTGTGTGATTTTTCTTGAATTTTGTTGGATACCGGGGAGATTTTGTGGGATGTTTGTGGAACTTTGAGGGACTTTTTAGGAATTTGGTGAGATTCTGTAGAGAACTGACGAATTATCAGGGGTATTTTCAGGTATTCTGTGGGAATTTGTGGAGATTCGGTGGGATTTTTGTGGATTTTGGCCGTGTTTTGAGAAGATTTAGGGAATTTTGTGTGACTTTTCTGGGATTTTGTTGGGTATTGAGGACATTTTGTGGGATGTTTCGGGAATTTGGTGGGGCTTTTCAAGAATTTTGTGGTATTTTGAAAAGATTTAGGGAATTTTGTGTGATTTTTCTTGAATTTTGTGGGATATTGAGGAGATTTTGTGGGATGTTTGTGGAACTTTGAGGGACTTTTCTGGAATTTGGTGAGATTCTGTATAGAACTGACAAATTATCAGGGATTTTTCATGTATTCTGTGGGAATTTGTGGAGATTTGGTGGGATATTTTTCTAGAATTTGGTCGTGTTTTGAGAAGATTTAGGGAATTTTGTGTGATTTTTCTTGAATTTTGTGGGATATTGAGGAGATTTTGTGGGATGTTTCTGGAATTTGGTGGGGCTTTTCAAGAATTTTGTGGTATTTTGAAAAGGTTTAGGGAATTTTGTGGTGTTTTT
The DNA here is from genome assembly GCF_971803275.1 of Cyanistes caeruleus. Taxonomy (NCBI): domain Eukaryota; kingdom Metazoa; phylum Chordata; class Aves; order Passeriformes; family Paridae; genus Cyanistes; species Cyanistes caeruleus. The sequence goes on from NC_141705.1 coordinate 68,983,545, forward strand.
TCTTGAATTTTGTGGGAAACTGTGCTGATTTTATGGGGCGTTTCTGGAATTTGGTCGAGTTTTCAGAAGATTTAGGGATTTTTGTGAGATTTTTTGGGATTTTCTGGGAATTGGTGGAGATTTTGTGGGACATTCCTGTGAATTGGTAGGGTTTTGAAATGATTTAGGGAGTTTTGTGGGACTTGTCTGGAATTTTGTGTGTTTTTTCTGTAATTGTGTGGTTTTGAGGAGACTTGAAGACTTTTGAGGAATTTTTCTTAGATTTTGTGGAAACTTGTGGAGGTTTTGTGGGATTTCTGTGGGATTTTGTGGGATATTGAGGCGATTTAGGGATCTTGAGGGATTTTTCATGTATTTTGTGGGATTTTGTGGAGATTTGGTGGGACATTTTTCTAGAATTTAGTCGTGTTTTGAGAAGATTTAGGGAATTTTTTGTGATTTTTCTGGGATTTTGTTGGATATTGAGGAGATTTTTTGGGATGTTTGTGGAACTTTGAGGGACTTTTCTGGAATTTGGTGAGATTCTGTAGAGAACTGACGAATTATCAGAGGTATTTTCAGGTATTCTGTGGGAATTTGTGGAGATTCGGTGGGATTTTTGTGGATTTTGGCCATGTTTTGAGAAGATTTAGGGAATTTAGTGGGATTTTTCCTGGAATTTTATTGGATTCCGGGGAGATTTTTGTGGGATGTTCTGGGAATTGGTGGAGATTTTGTGGGACATTCCTGTGAATTGGTAGGGTTTTGAAATGATTTAGGGAGTTTTGTGGGACTTCTCTGGAATTTTGTGTGTTTTTTCTGGAATTGTGTGGGATTCTGAGGAGACTTGAAGAATTTTGAGGAATTTGTTTTAGATTTTGTGGGAATTTGTGGAGAATCTGTGGGATTTTACTGGAATTTGGTGGGCCTTTTCAAGGACTTTGTGTGGTTTTGAGGAGACTTGAAGACTTTTGAGGAATTTTTCTTAGATTTTGTGGAAACTTGTGGAGGTTTTGTGTGATTTTTGTGGGATTTTTTGGGATATTGAGGCGATTTAGGAATCTTGAGGGATTTTTCATGTATTTTGTGGGAATTTGTGGAGATTTGGTGGGATATTTTTCTAGAATTTGGTCATGTTTTGAGAAGATTTAGGGAATATTGTGTGATTTTTCTTGAATTTTGTTGGATATTGAGGAGATTTTGTGGGATGTTTGTGGAACTTTGAGGGACTTTTCTGGAATTTGGTGAGATTCTGTAGAGAACTGACAAATTATCAGGGATTTTTCATGTATTCTGTGGGAATTTGTGGAGATTTGGTGGGATATTTTTCTAGAATTTGGTCGTGTTTTGAGAAGATTTAGGGAATTTTGTGTGATTTTTCTTGAATTTTGTGGGATATTGAGGAGATTTTGTGGGATGTTTGTGGAACTTTGAGGGACTTTTCTGGAATTTGGTGAGATTCTGTAGAGAACTGACGAATTATCAGGGGTATTTTCATGTATTCTGTGGGAATTTGTGGAGATTCGGTGGGATTTTTGTGGATTTTGGCCATGTTTTGAGAAGATTTAAAGAATTTTGTGGGATTTTTCCTGGAATTTTATTGGATTCCGGAGAGATTTTGTGGGATGTTTGTGGAACTTTGAGGGACTTTTTAGGAATTTGGTGAGATTCTGTAGAGAATTGACGAATTATCAGGGATTTGTCATGTATTCTGTGGGAATTTGTGGAGATTCTGTGGGATTTTTCTGGAATTTGGTAGAGTTTTGAGAAGATTTAGGGAATTTTGTGGGACTTTTCTGGGATTTTGTTGGATATTGAGGACATTTTGTGGGATGTTTCTGGAATTTGGTGGGGCTTTTCAAGAATTTTGTGGTATTTTGAAAAGATTTTGGGAATTTTGTGGTGTTTTTTCTTGAATTTTGTGGGAAACTGTGCTGATTTTATGGGGCGTTTCTGGAATTTGGTCGAGTTTTCAGAAGATTTAGGGATTTTTGTGAGATTTTTGTGGGATTTTCTGGGAATTGGTGGAGATTTTGTGGGACATTCCTGTGAATTGGTAGGGTTTTGAAATGATTTAGGGAGTTTTGTGGGACTTGTCTGGAATTTTGTGTGTTTTTTCTGGAATTGTGTGGGATTCTGAGGAGACTTGAAGAATTTTGAGGAATTTGTTTTAGATTTTGTGGGAATTTGTGGAGAATCTGTGGGATTTTACTGGAATTTGGTGGGCCTTTTCAAGGACTTTGTGTGGTTTTGAGGAGACTTGAAGACTTTTGAGGAATTTTTCTTAGATTTTGTGGAAACTTGTGGAGGTTTTGTGGGATTTTTGTGGGATTTTGTGGGATATTGAGGCGATTTAGGGATCTTGAGGGATTTTTCATGTATTTTGTGGGAATTTGTGGAGATTTGGTGGGATATTTTTCTAGAATTTAGTCGTGTTTAGAGAAGATTTAGGGAATTTTGTGTGATTTTTCTTGAATTTTGTGGGATATTGAGGAGATTTTGTGGGATGTTTGTGGAACTTTGAGGGACTTTTCTGGAATTTGGTGAGATTCTGTAGAGAACTGACAAATTATCAGGGATTTTTCATGTATTCTGTGGGAATTTGTGGAGATTTGGTGGGATATTTTTCTAGAATTTGGTCGTGTTTTGAGAAGATTTAGGGAATTTTGTGTGATTTTTCTTGAATTTTGTGGGATATTGAGGAGATTTTGTGGGATGTTTGTGGAACTTTGAGGGACTTTTCTGGAATTTGGTGAGATTCTGTAGAGAACTGACGAATTATCAGGGGTATTTTCTTGTATTCTGTGGGAATTTGTGGAGATTCGGTGGGATTTTTGTGGATTTTGGCCATGTTTTGAGAAGATTTAGGGAATTTTGTGGGATTTTTCCTGAAATATTATTGGATTCCGGGGAGATTTTGTGGGATGTTTGTGGAACTTTGAGGGACTTTTTAGGAATTTGGTGAGATTCTGTAGAGAATTGACGAATTATCAGGGATTTGTCATGTATTCTGTGGGAATTTGTGGAGATTCTGTGGGATTTTTCTGGAATTTGGTAGAGTTTTGAGAAGATTTAGGGAATTTTGTGGGACTTTTCTGGGATTTTGTTGGATATTGAGGACATTTTGTGGGATGTTTCTGGAATTTGGTGGGGCTTTTCAAGAATTTTGTGGTATTTTGAAAAGATTTTGGGAATTTTGTGGTGTTTTTTCTTGAATTTTGTGGGAAACTGTGCTGATTTTATGGGGCGTTTCTGGAATTTGGTCGAGTTTTCAGAAGATTTAGGGATTTTTGTGAGATTTTTTGGGATTTTCTGGGAATTGGTGGAGATTTTGTGGGACATTCCTGTGAATTGGTAGGGTTTTGAAATGATTTAGGGAGTTTTGTGGGACTTCTCTGGAATTTTGTGTGTTTTTTCTGGAATTGTGTGGTTTTGAGGAGACTTGAAGACTTTTGAGGAATTTGTTTTAGATTTTGTGGAAACTTGTGGAGGTTTTGTGTGATTTTTGTGTGATTTTGTGGGATATTGAGGCGATTTAGGGATCTTGAGGGATTTTTCATGTATTTTGTGGGATTTTGTGGAGATTTGGTGGGACATTTTTCTAGAATTTAGTCGTGATTTGAGAAGATTTAGGGAATTTTGTGTGATTTTTCTTGAATTTTGTGGGATATTGAGGAGATTTTGTGGGATGTTTGTGGAACTTTGAGGGACTTTTCTGGAATTTGGTGAGATTCTGTAGAGAACTGACAAATTATCAGGGATTTTTCATGTATTCTGTGGGAATTTGTGGAGATTTGGTGGGATATTTTTCTAGAATTTGGTCGTGTTTTGAGAAGATTTAGGGAATTTTGTGTGATTTTTCTTGAATTTTGTGGGATATTGAGGAGATTTTGTGGGATGTTTGTGGAACTTTGAGGGACTTTTCTGGAATTTGGTGAGATTCTGTAGAGAACTGACAAATTATCAGGGATTTTTCATGTATTCTGTGGGAATTTGTGGAGATTTGGTGGGATTTTTGTGGATTTTGGACGTGTTTTGAGAATATTTAGGGAATTTTGTGTGATTTTTCTTGAATTTTGTTGGATACCGGGGAGATTTTGTGGGATGTTTGTGGAACTTTGAGGGACTTTTTAGGAATTTGGTGAGATTCTGTAGAGAACTGACGAATTATCAGGGGTATTTTCAGGTATTCTGTGGGAATTTGTGGAGATTCGGTGGGATTTTTGTGGATTTTGGCCGTGTTTTGAGAAGATTTAGGGAATTTTGTGTGACTTTTCTGGGATTTTGTTGGGTATTGAGGACATTTTGTGGGATGTTTCGGGAATTTGGTGGGGCTTTTCAAGAATTTTGTGGTATTTTGAAAAGATTTAGGGAATTTTGTGTGATTTTTCTTGAATTTTGTGGGATATTGAGGAGATTTTGTGGGATGTTTGTGGAACTTTGAGGGACTTTTCTGGAATTTGGTGAGATTCTGTATAGAACTGACAAATTATCAGGGATTTTTCATGTATTCTGTGGGAATTTGTGGAGATTTGGTGGGATATTTTTCTAGAATTTGGTCGTGTTTTGAGAAGATTTAGGGAATTTTGTGTGATTTTTCTTGAATTTTGTGGGATATTGAGGAGATTTTGTGGGATGTTTCTGGAATTTGGTGGGGCTTTTCAAGAATTTTGTGGTATTTTGAAAAGGTTTAGGGAATTTTGTGGTGTTTTTTCTTGAATTTTGTGGGAAACTGTGCTGATTTTATGGGGCGTTTCTGGAATTTGGTCGAGTTTTCAGAAGATTTAGGGATTTTTGTGAGATTTTTTGGGATTTTCTGGGAATTGGTGGAGATTTTGTGGGACATTCCTGTGAATTGGTAGGGTTTTGAAATGATTTAGGGAGTTTTGTGGGACTTGTCTGGAATTTTGTGTGTTTTTTCTGTAATTGTGTGGTTTTGAGGAGACTTGAAGACTTTTGAGGAATTTTTCTTAGATTTTGTGGAAACTTGTGGAGGTTTTGTGGGATTTCTGTGGGATTTTGTGGGATATTGAGGCGATTTAGGGATCTTGAGGGATTTTTCATGTATTTTGTGGGATTTTGTGGAGATTTGGTGGGACATTTTTCTAGAATTTAGTCGTGTTTTGAGAAGATTTAGGGAATTTTTTGTGATTTTTCTGGGATTTTGTTGGATATTGAGGAGATTTTTTGGGATGTTTGTGGAACTTTGAGGGACTTTTCTGGAATTTGGTGAGATTCTGTAGAGAACTGACGAATTATCAGAGGTATTTTCAGGTATTCTGTGGGAATTTGTGGAGATTCGGTGGGATTTTTGTGGATTTTGGCCATGTTTTGAGAAGATTTAGGGAATTTAGTGGGATTTTTCCTGGAATTTTATTGGATTCCGGGGAGATTTTTGTGGGATGTTCTGGGAATTGGTGGAGATTTTGTGGGACATTCCTGTGAATTGGTAGGGTTTTGAAATGATTTAGGGAGTTTTGTGGGACTTCTCTGGAATTTTGTGTGTTTTTTCTGGAATTGTGTGGGATTCTGAGGAGACTTGAAGAATTTTGAGGAATTTGTTTTAGATTTTGTGGGAATTTGTGGAGAATCTGTGGGATTTTACTGGAATTTGGTGGGCCTTTTCAAGGACTTTGTGTGGTTTTGAGGAGACTTGAAGACTTTTGAGGAATTTTTCTTAGATTTTGTGGAAACTTGTGGAGGTTTTGTGTGATTTTTGTGGGATTTTTTGGGATATTGAGGCGATTTAGGAATCTTGAGGGATTTTTCATGTATTTTGTGGGAATTTGTGGAGATTTGGTGGGATATTTTTCTAGAATTTGGTCGTGTTTTGAGAAGATTTAGGGAATATTGTGTGATTTTTCTTGAATTTTGTTGGATATTGAGGAGATTTTGTGGGATGTTTGTGGAACTTTGAGGGACTTTTCTGGAATTTGGTGAGATTCTGTAGAGAACTGACAAATTATCAGGGATTTTTCATGTATTCTGTGGGAATTTGTGGAGATTTGGTGGGATATTTTTCTAGAATTTGGTCGTGTTTTGAGAAGATTTAGGGAATTTTGTGTGATTTTTCTTGAATTTTGTGGGATATTGAGGAGATTTTGTGGGATGTTTGTGGAACTTTGAGGGACTTTTCTGGAATTTGGTGAGATTCTGTAGAGAACTGACGAATTATCAGGGGTATTTTCATGTATTCTGTGGGAATTTGTGGAGATTCGGTGGGATTTTTGTGGATTTTGGCCATGTTTTGAGAAGATTTAAAGAATTTTGTGGGATTTTTCCTGGAATTTTATTGGATTCCGGAGAGATTTTGTGGGATGTTTGTGGAACTTTGAGGGACTTTTTAGGAATTTGGTGAGATTCTGTAGAGAATTGACGAATTATCAGGGATTTGTCATGTATTCTGTGGGAATTTGTGGAGATTCTGTGGGATTTTTCTGGAATTTGGTAGAGTTTTGAGAAGATTTAGGGAATTTTGTGGGACTTTTCTGGGATTTTGTTGGATATTGAGGACATTTTGTGGGATGTTTCTGGAATTTGGTGGGGCTTTTCAAGAATTTTGTGGTATTTTGAAAAGATTTTGGGAATTTTGTGGTGTTTTTTCTTGAATTTTGTGGGAAACTGTGCTGATTTTATGGGGCGTTTCTGGAATTTGGTCGAGTTTTCAGAAGATTTAGGGATTTTTGTGAGATTTTTGTGGGATTTTCTGGGAATTGGTGGAGATTTTGTGGGACATTCCTGTGAATTGGTAGGGTTTTGAAATGATTTAGGGAGTTTTGTGGGACTTGTCTGGAATTTTGTGTGTTTTTTCTGGAATTGTGTGGGATTCTGAGGAGACTTGAAGACTTTTGAGGAATTTTTCTTAGATTTTGTGGAAACTTGTGGAGGTTTTGTGGGATTTTTGTGGAATTTTTTGGGATATTGAGGCGATTTAGGGATCTTGAGGGATTTTTCATGTATTTTGTGGGAATTTGTGGAGATTTGGTGGGATATTTTTCTAGAATTTGGTTGTGTTTTGAGAAGATTTAGGGAATTTTGTGTGATTTTTCTTGAATTTTGTGGGACATTGAGGAGATTTTGTGGGATGTTTGTGGAACTTTGAGGGACTTTTCTGGAATTTGGTGAGATTCTGTAGAGAACTGACAAATTATCAGGGATTTTTCATGTATTCTGTGGGAATTTGTGGAGATTTGGTGGGATTTTTGTGGATTTTGGCCGTGTTTTGAGAAGATTTAGGGAATTTTGTGTGATTTTTCTTGAATTTTTTTGGATACCGGGGAGATTTTGTGGGATGTTTGTGGAACTTTGAGGGACTTTTTAGGAATTTGGTGAGATTCTGTAGAGAACTGACGAATTATCAGGGGTATTTTCAGGTATTCTGTGGGAATTTGTGGAGATTCGGTGGGATTTTTGTGGATTTTGGCCGTGTTTTGAGAAGATTTAGGGAATTTTGTGTGACTTTTCTGGGATTTTGTTGGGTATTGAGGACATTTTGTGGGATGTTTCTGGAATTTGGTGGGGCTTTTCAAGAATTTTGTGGTATTTTGAAAAGATTTAGGGAATTTTGTGGTGTTTTTTCTTGAATTTTGTGGGAAACTGTGCTGATTTTATGGGGCGTTTCTGGAATTTGGTCGAGTTTTCAGAAGTGTTAGGGATTTTTGTGAGATTTTTGTGGGATGTTCTGGGAATTGGTGGAGATTTTGTGGGACATTCCTGTGAATTGGTAGGGTTTTGAAATGATTTAGGGAGTTTTGTGGGACTTCTCTGGAATTTTGTGTGTTTTTTCTGGAATTGTGTGGGATTCTGAGGAGACTTGAAGAATTTTGAGGAATTTGTTTTAGATTTTGTGGGAATTTGTGGAGAATCTGTGGGATTTTACTGGAATTTGGTGGGCCTTTTCAAGGACTTTGTGTGGTTTTGAGGAGACTTGAAGACTTTTGAGGAATTTTTCTTAGATTTTGTGGAAACTTGTGGAGGTTTTGTGGGATTTTTGTGGAATTTTGTGTGATACTGAAGCGATTTAGGGATCTTGAGGGATTTTTCATGTATTTTGTGGGAATTTGTGGAGATATGGTGGGATATTTTTCTAGAATTCGGCCATGTTTTGAGAAGATTTAGGGAATTTTGTGTGATTTTTCTTGAATTTTGTGGGATATTGAGGAGATTTTGTGGGATGTTTGTGGAACTTTGAGGGACTTTTCTGGAATTTGGTGAGATTCTGTAGAGAACTGACAAATTATCAGGGATTTTTCATGTATTCTGTGGGAATTTGTGGAGATTTGGTGGGATATTTTTCTAGAATTTGGTCGTGTTTTGAGAAGATTTAGGGAATTTTGTGTGATTTTTCTTGAATTTTGTGGGACATTGAGGAGATTTTGTGGGATGTTTGTGGAACTTTGAGGGACTTTTCTGGAATTTGGTGAGATTCTGTAGAGAACTGACAAATTATCAGGGATTTTTCATGTATTCTGTGGGAATTTGTGGAGATTTGGTGGGATTTTTGTGGATTTTGGCCGTGTTTTGAGAAGATTTAGGGAATTTTGTGTGATTTTTCTTGAATTTTTTTGGATACCGGGGAGATTTTGTGGGATGTTTGTGGAACTTTGAGGGACTTTTTAGGAATTTGGTGAGATTCTGTAGAGAACTGACGAATTATCAGGGGTATTTTCAGGTATTCTGTGGGAATTTGTGGAGATTCGGTGGGATTTTTGTGGATTTTGGCCGTGTTTTGAGAAGATTTAGGGAATTTTGTGTGACTTTTCTGGGATTTTGTTGGGTATTGAGGACATTTTGTGGGATGTTTCGGGAATTTGGTGGGGCTTTTCAAGAATTTTGTGGTATTTTGAAAAGATTTTGGGAATTTTGTGGTGTTTTTTCTTGAATTTTGTGGGAAACTGTGCTGATTTTATGGGGCGTTTCTGGAATTTGGTCGAGTTTTCAGAAGATTTAGGGATTTTTGTGAGATTTTTGTGGGATTTTCTGGGAATTGGTGGAGATTTTGTGGGACATTCCTGTGAATTGGTAGGGTTTTGAAATGATTTAGGGAGTTTTGTGGGACTTCTCTGGAATTTTGTGTGTTTTTTCTGGAATTGTGTGGGATTCTGAGGAGACTTGAAGAATTTTGAGGAATTTGTTTTAGATTTTGTGGGAATTTGTGGAGAATCTGTGGGATTTTACTGGAATTTGGTGGGCCTTTTCAAGGACTTTGTGTGGTTTTGAGGAGACTTGAAGACTTTTGAGGAATTTTTCTTAGATTTTGTGGAAACTTGTGGAGGTTTTGTGGGATTTTTGTGGGATTTTGTGGGATATTGAGGCGATTTAGGGATCTTGAGGGATTTTTCATGTATTTTGTGGGAATTTGTGGAGATTTGGTGGGATATTTTTCTAGAATTTAGTCGTGTTTAGAGAAGATTTAGGGAATTTTGTGACATTTTTCTTGAATTTTGTGGGATATTGAGGAGATTTTGTGGGATGTTTGTGGAACTTTGAGGGACTTTTCTGGAATTTGGTGAGATTCTGTAGAGAACTGACAAATTATCAGGGATTTTTCATGTATTCTGTGGGAATTTGTGGAGATTTGGTGGGATATTTTTCTAGAATTTGGTCGTGTTTTGAGAAGATTTAGGGAATTTTGTGTGATTTTTCTTGAATTTTGTGGGATATTGAGGAGATTTTGTGGGATGTTTGTGGAACTTTGAGGGACTTTTCTGGAATTTGGTGAGATTCTGTAGAGAACTGACGAATTATCAGGGGTATTTTCTTGTATTCTGTGGGAATTTGTGGAGATTCGGTGGGATTTTTGTGGATTTTGGCCATGTTTTGAGAAGATTTAGGGAATTTTGTGGGATTTTTCCTGAAATATTATTGGATTCCGGGGAGATTTTGTGGGATGTTTGTGGAACTTTGAGGGACTTTTTAGGAATTTGGTGAGATTCTGTAGAGAATTGACGAATTATCAGGGATTTGTCATGTATTCTGTGGGAATTTGTGGAGATTCTGTGGGATTTTTCTGGAATTTGGTAGAGTTTTGAGAAGATTTAGGGAATTTTGTGGGACTTTTCTGGGATTTTGTTGGATATTGAGGACATTTTGTGGGATGTTTCTGGAATTTGGTGGGGCTTTTCAAGAATTTTGTGGTATTTTGAAAAGATTTTGGGAATTTTGTGGTGTTTTTTCTTGAATTTTGTGGGAAACTGTGCTGATTTTATGGGGCGTTTCTGGAATTTGGTCGAGTTTTCAGAAGATTTAGGGATTTTTGTGAGATTTTTTGGGATTTTCTGGGAATTGGTGGAGATTTTGTGGGACATTCCTGTGAATTGGTAGGGTTTTGAAATGATTTAGGGAGTTTTGTGGGACTTCTCTGGAATTTTGTGTGTTTTTTCTGGAATTGTGTGGTTTTGAGGAGACTTGAAGACTTTTGAGGAATTTGTTTTAGATTTTGTGGAAACTTGTGGAGGTTTTGTGTGATTTTTGTGTGATTTTGTGGGATATTGAGGCGATTTAGGGATCTTGAGGGATTTTTCATGTATTTTGTGGGATTTTGTGGAGATTTGGTGGGACATTTTTCTAGAATTTAGTCGTGATTTGAGAAGATTTAGGGAATTTTGTGTGATTTTTCTTGAATTTTGTGGGATATTGAGGAGATTTTGTGGGATGTTTGTGGAACTTTGAGGGACTTTTCTGGAATTTGGTGAGATTCTGTAGAGAACTGACAAATTATCAGGGATTTTTCATGTATTCTGTGGGAATTTGTGGAGATTTGGTGGGATATTTTTCTAGAATTTGGTCGTGTTTTGAGAAGATTTAGGGAATTTTGTGTGATTTTTCTTGAATTTTGTGGGATATTGAGGAGATTTTGTGGGATGTTTGTGGAACTTTGAGGGACTTTTCTGGAATTTGGTGAGATTCTGTAGAGAACTGACAAATTATCAGGGATTTTTCATGTATTCTGTGGGAATTTGTGGAGATTTGGTGGGATTTTTGTGGATTTTGGCCATGTTTTGAGAAGATTTAGGGAATTTTGTGTGATTTTTCTTGAATTTTTTTGGATACCGGGGAGATTTTGTGGGATGTTTGTGGAACTTTGAGGGACTTTTTAGGAATTTGGTGAGATTCTGTAGAGAACTGACGAATTATCAGGGGTATTTTCAGGTATTCTGTGGGAATTTGTGGAGATTCGGTGGGATTTTTGTGGATTTTGGCCGTGTTTTGAGAAGATTTAGGGAATTTTGTGTGACTTTTCTGGGATTTTGTTGGGTATTGAGGACATTTTGTGGGATGTTTCGGGAATTTGGTGGGGCTTTTCAAGAATTTTGTGGTATTTTGAAAAGATTTTGGGAATTTTGTGGTGTTTTTTCTTGAATTTTGTGGGAAACTGTGCTGATTTTATGGGGCGTTTCTGGAATTTGGTCGAGTTTTCAGAAGATTTAGGGATTTTTGTGAGATTTTTGTGGGATGTTCTGGGAATTGGTGGAGATTTTGTGGGACATTCCTGTGAATTGGTAGGGTTTTGAAATGATTTAGGGAGTTTTGTGGGACTTCTCTGGAATTTTGTGTGTTTTTTCTGGAATTGTGTGGGATTCTGAGGAGACTTGAAGAATTTTGAGGAATTTGTTTTAGATTTTGTGGGAATTTGTGGAGAATCTGTGGGATTTTACTGGAATTTGGTGGGCCTTTTCAAGGACTTTGTGTGGTTTTGAGGAGACTTGAAGACTTTTGAGGAATTTTTCTTAGATTTTGTGGAAACTTGTGGAGGTTTTGTGGGATTTTTGTGGGATTTTGTGGGATATTGAGGCGATTTCGGGATCTTGAGGGATTTTTCATGTATTTTGTGGGAATTTGTGGAGATTTGGTGGGATATTTTTCTAGAATTTAGTCGTGTTTAGAGAAGATTTAGGGAATTTTGTGACATTTTTCTTGAATTTTGTGGGATATTGAGGAGATTTTGTGGGATGTTTGTGGAACTTTGAGGGACTTTTCTGGAATTTGGTGAGATTCTGTAGAGAACTGACAAATTATCAGGGATTTTTCATGTATTCTGTGGGAATTTGTGGAGATTTGGTGGGATATTTTTCTAGAATTTGGTCGTGTTTTGAGAAGATTTAGGGAATTTTGTGTGATTTTTCTTGAATTTTGTGGGATATTGAGGAGATTTTGTGGGATGTTTGTGGAACTTTGAGGGACTTTTCTGGAATTTGGTGAGATTCTGTAGAGAACTGACGAATTATCAGGGGTATTTTCTTGTATTCTGTGGGAATTTGTGGAGATTCGGTGGGATTTTTGTGGATTTTGGCCATGTTTTGAGAAGATTTAGGGAATTTTGTGGGATTTTTCCTGAAATATTATTGGATTCCGGGGAGATTTTGTGGGATGTTTGTGGAACTTTGAGGGACTTTTTAGGAATTTGGTGAGATTCTGTAGAGAATTGACGAATTATCAGGGATTTGTCATGTATTCTGTGGGAATTTGTGGAGATTCTGTGGGATTTTTCTGGAATTTGGTAGAGTTTTGAGAAGATTTAGGGAATTTTGTGGGACTTTTCTGGGATTTTGTTGGATATTGAGGACATTTTGTGGGATGTTTCTGGAATTTGGTGGGGCTTTTCAAGAATTTTGTGGTATTTTGAAAAGATTTTGGGAATTTTGTGGTGTTTTTTCTTGAATTTTGTGGGAAACTGTGCTGATTTTATGGGGCGTTTCTGGAATTTGGTCGAGTTTTCAGAAGATTTAGGGATTTTTGTGAGATTTTTTGGGATTTTCTGGGAATTGGTGGAGATTTTGTGGGACATTCCTGTGAATTGGTAGGGTTTTGAAATGATTTAGGGAGTTTTGTGGGACTTCTCTGGAATTTTGTGTGTTTTTTCTGGAATTGTGTGGTTTTGAGGAGACTTGAAGACTTTTGAGGAATTTGTTTTAGATGTTGTGGAAACTTGTGGAGGTTTTGTGTGATTTTTGTGGGATTTTGTGGGATATTGAGGCGATTTAGGGATCTTGAGGGATTTTTCATGTATTTTGTGGGATTTTGTGGAGATTTGGTGGGACATTTTTCTAGAATTTAGTCGTGATTTGAGAAGATTTAGGGAATTTTGTGTGATTTTTCTTGAATTTTGTGGGATATTGAGGAGATTTTGTGGGATGTTTGTGGAACTTTGAGGGACTTTTCTGGAATTTGGTGAGATTCTGTAGAGAACTGACAAATTATCAGGGATTTTTCATGTATTCTGTGGGAATTTGTGGAGATTTGGTGGGATATTTTTCTAGAATTTGGTCGTGTTTTGAGAAGATTTAGGGAATTTTGTGTGATTTTTCTTGAATTTTGTGGGATATTGAGGAGATTTTGTGGGATGTTTGTGGAACTTTGAGGGACTTTTCTGGAATTTGGTGAGATTCTGTAGAGAACTGACAAATTATCAGGGATTTTTCATGTATTCTGTGGGAATTTGTGGAGATTTGGTGGGATTTTTGTGGATTTTGGACGTGTTTTGAGAAGATTTAGGGAATTTTGTGTGATTTTTCTTGAATTTTGTTGGATACCGGGGAGATTTTGTGGGATGTTTGTGGAACTTTGAGGGACTTTTTAGGAATTTGGTGAGATTCTGTAGAGAACTGACGAATTATCAGGGGTATTTTCAGGTATTCTGTGGGAATTTGTGGAGATTCGGTGGGATTTTTGTGGATTTTGGCCGTGTTTTGAGAAGATTTAGGGAATTTTGTGTGACTTTTCTGGGATTTTGTTGGGTATTGAGGACATTTTGTGGGATGTTTCGGGAATTTGGTGGGGCTTTTCAAGAATTTTGTGGTATTTTGAAAAGATTTAGGGAATTTTGTGTGATTTTTCTTGAATTTTGTGGGATATTGAGGAGATTTTGTGGGATGTTTGTGGAACTTTGAGGGACTTTTCTGGAATTTGGTGAGATTCTGTAGAGAACTGACAAATTATCAGGGATTTTTCATGTATTCTGTGGGAATTTGTGGAGATTTGGTGGGATATTTTTCTAGAATTTGGTCGTGTTTTGAGAAGATTTAGGGAATTTTGTGTGATTTTTCTTGAATTTTGTGGGATATTGAGGAGATTTTGTGGGATGTTTCTGGAATTTGGTGGGGCTTTTCAAGAATTTTGTGGTATTTTGAAAAGGTTTAGGGAATTTTGTGGTGTTTTTTCTTGAATTTTGTGGGAAACTGTGCTGATTTTATGGGGCGTTTCTGGAATTTGGTCGAGTTTTCAGAAGATTTAGGGATTTTTGTGAGATTTTTTGGGATTTTCTGGGAATTGGTGGAGATTTTGTGGGACATTCCTGTGAATTGGTAGGGTTTTGAAATGATTTAGGGAGTTTTGTGGGACTTGTCTGGAATTTTGTGTGTTTTTTCTGGAATTGTGTGGTTTTGAGGAGACTTGAAGACTTTTGAGGAATTTTTCTTAGATTTTGTGGAAACTTGTGGAGGTTTTGTGGGATTTCTGTGGGATTTTGTGGGATATTGAGGCGATTTAGGGATCTTGAGGGATTTTTCATGTATTTTGTGGGATTTTGTGGAGATTTGGTGGGACATTTTTCTAGAATTTAGTCGTGTTTTGAGAAGATTTAGGGAATTTTTTGTGATTTTTCTGGGATTTTGTTGGATATTGAGGAGATTTTTTGGGATGTTTGTGGAACTTTGAGGGACTTTTCTGGAATTTGGTGAGATTCTGTAGAGAACTGATGAATTATCAGAGGTATTTTCAGGTATTCTGTGGGAATTTGTGGAGATTCGGTGGGATTTTTGTGGATTTTGGCCATGTTTTGAGAAGATTTAGGGAATTTAGTGGGATTTTTCCTGGAATTTTATTGGATTCCGGGGAGATTTTTGTGGGATGTTCTGGGAATTGGTGGAGATTTTGTGGGACATTCCTGTGAATTGGTAGGGTTTTGAAATGATTTAGGGAGTTTTGTGGGACTTCTCTGGAATTTTGTGTGTTTTTTCTGGAATTGTGTGGGATTCTGAGGAGACTTGAAGAATTTTGAGGAATTTGTTTTAGATTTTGTGGGAATTTGTGGAGAATCTGTGGGATTTTACTGGAATTTGGTGGGCCTTTTCAAGGACTTTGTGTGGTTTTGAGGAGACTTGAAGACTTTTGAGGAATTTTTCTTAGATTTTGTGGAAACTTGTGGAGGTTTTGTGGGATTTTTGTGGAATTTTTTGGGATATTGAGGCGATTTAGGAATCTTGAGGGATTTTTCATGTATTTTGTGGGAATTTGTGGAGATTTGGTGGGATATTTTTCTAGAATTTGGTCGTGTTTTGAGAAGATTTAGGGAATATTGTGTGATTTTTCTTGAATTTTGTTGGATATTGAGGAGATTTTGTGGGATGTTTGTGGAACTTTGAGGGACTTTTCTGGAATTTGGTGAGATTCTGTAGAGAACTGACAAATTATCAGGGATTTTTCATGTATTCTGTGGGAATTTGTGGAGATTTGGTGGGATATTTTTCTAGAATTTGGTCGTGTTTTGAGAAGATTTAGGGAATTTTGTGTGATTTTTCTTGAATTTTGTGGGATATTGAGGAGATTTTGTGGGATGTTTGTGGAACTTTGAGGGACTTTTCTGGAATTTGGTGAGATTCTGTAGAGAACTGACGAATTATCAGGGGTATTTTCATGTATTCTGTGGGAATTTGTGGAGATTCGGTGGGATTTTTGTGGATTTTGGCCATGTTTTGAGAAGATTTAAAGAATTTTGTGGGATTTTTCCTGGAATTTTATTGGATTCCGGAGAGATTTTGTGGGATGTTTGTGGAACTTTGAGGGACTTTTTAGGAATTTGGTGAGATTCTGTAGAGAATTGACGAATTATCAGGGATTTGTCATGTATTCTGTGGGAATTTGTGGAGATTCTGTGGGATTTTTCTGGAATTTGGTAGAGTTTTGAGAAGATTTAGGGAATTTTGTGGGACTTTTCTGGGATTTTGTTGGATATTGAGGACATTTTGTGGGATGTTTCTGGAATTTGGTGGGGCTTTTCAAGAATTTTGTGGTATTTTGAAAAGATTTTGGGAATTTTGTGGTGTTTTTTCTTGAATTTTGTGGGAAACTGTGCTGATTTTATGGGGCGTTTCTGGAATTTGGTCGAGTTTTCAGAAGATTTAGGGATTTTTGTGAGATTTTTGTGGGATTTTCTGGGAATTGGTGGAGATTTTGTGGGACATTCCTGTGAATTGGTAGGGTTTTGAAATGATTTAGGGAGTTTTGTGGGACTTGTCTGGAATTTTGTGTGTTTTTTCTGGAATTGTGTGGGATTCTGAGGAGACTTGAAGACTTTTGAGGAATTTTTCTTAGATTTTGTGGAAACTTGTGGAGGTTTTGTGGGATTTTTGTGGAATTTTTTGGGATATTGAGGCGATTTAGGGATCTTGAGGGATTTTTCATGTATTTTGTGGGAATTTGTGGAGATTTGGTGGGATATTTTTCTAGAATTTGGTTGTGTTTTGAGAAGATTTAGGGAATTTTGTGTGATTTTTCTTGAATTTTGTGGGACATTGAGGAGATTTTGTGGGATGTTTGTGGAACTTTGAGGGACTTTTCTGGAATTTGGTGAGATTCTGTAGAGAACTGACAAATTATCAGGGATTTTTCATGTATTCTGTGGGAATTTGTGGAGATTTGGTGGGATTTTTGTGGATTTTGGCCGTGTTTTGAGAAGATTTAGGGAATTTTGTGTGATTTTTCTTGAATTTTTTTGGATACCGGGGAGATTTTGTGGGATGTTTGTGGAACTTTGAGGGACTTTTTAGGAATTTGGTGAGATTCTGTAGAGAACTGACGAATTATCAGGGGTATTTTCAGGTATTCTGTGGGAATTTGTGGAGATTCGGTGGGATTTTTGTGGATTTTGGCCGTGTTTTGAGAAGATTTAGGGAATTTTGTGTGACTTTTCTGGGATTTTGTTGGGTATTGAGGACATTTTGTGGGATGTTTCTGGAATTTGGTGGGGCTTTTCAAGAATTTTGTGGTATTTTGAAAAGATTTAGGGAATTTTGTGGTGTTTTTTCTTGAATTTTGTGGGAAACTGTGCTGATTTTATGGGGCGTTTCTGGAATTTGGTCGAGTTTTCAGAAGTGTTAGGGATTTTTGTGAGATTTTTGTGGGATGTTCTGGGAATTGGTGGAGATTTTGTGGGACATTCCTGTGAATTGGTAGGGTTTTGAAATGATTTAGGGAGTTTTGTGGGACTTCTCTGGAATTTTGTGTGTTTTTTCTGGAATTGTGTGGGATTCTGAGGAGACTTGAAGAATTTTGAGGAATTTGTTTTAGATTTTGTGGGAATTTGTGGAGAATCTGTGGGATTTTACTGGAATTTGGTGGGCCTTTTCAAGGACTTTGTGTGGTTTTGAGGAGACTTGAAGACTTTTGAGGAATTTTTCTTAGATTTTGTGGAAACTTGTGGAGGTTTTGTGGGATTTTTGTGGGATTTTGTGGGATATTGAGGCGATTTAGGGATCTTGAGGGATTTTTCATGTATTTTGTGGGAATTTGTGGAGATTTGGTGGGATATTTTTCTAGAATTTAGTCGTGTTTAGAGAAGATTTAGGGAATTTTGTGACATTTTTCTTGAATTTTGTGGGATATTGAGGAGATTTTGTGGGATGTTTGTGGAACTTTGAGGGACTTTTCTGGAATTTGGTGAGATTCTGTAGAGAACTGACAAATTATCAGGGATTTTTCATGTATTCTGTGGGAATTTGTGGAGATTTGGTGGGATATTTTTCTAGAATTTGGTCGTGTTTTGAGAAGATTTAGGGAATTTTGTGTGATTTTTCTTGAATTTTGTGGGATATTGAGGAGATTTTGTGGGATGTTTGTGGAACTTTGAGGGACTTTTCTGGAATTTGGTGAGATTCTGTAGAGAACTGACGAATTATCAGGGGTATTTTCTTGTATTCTGTGGGAATTTGTGGAGATTCGGTGGGATTTTTGTGGATTTTGGCCATGTTTTTAGAAGATTTAGGGAATTTTGTGGGATTTTTCCTGAAATATTATTGGATTCCGGGGAGATTTTGTGGGATGTTTGTGGAACTTTGAGGGACTTTTTAGGAATTTGGTGAGATTCTGTAGAGAATTGACGAATTATCAGGGATTTGTCATGTATTCTGTGGGAATTTGTGGAGATTCTGTGGGATTTTTCTGGAATTTGGTAGAGTTTTGAGAAGATTTAGGGAGTTTTGTGGGACTTTTCTGGGATTTTGTTGGATATTGAGGACATTTTGTGGGATGTTTCTGGAATTTGGTGGGGCTTTTCAAGAATTTTGTGGTATTTTGAAAAGATTTTGGGAATTTTGTGGTGTTTTTTCTTGAATTTTGTGGGAAACTGTGCTGATTTTATGGGGCGTTTCTGGAATTTGGTCGAGTTTTCAGAAGATTTAGGGATTTTTGTGAGATTTTTGTGGGATGTTCTGGGAATTGGTGGAGATTTTGTGGGACATTCCTGTGAATTGGTAGGGTTTTGAAATGATTTATGGAGTTTTGTGGGACTTCTCTGGAATTTTGTGTGTTTTTTCTGGAATTGTGTGGGATTCTGAGGAGACTTGAAGAATTTTGAGGAATTTTTCTTAGATTTTGTGGAAACTTGTGGAGGTTTTGTGTGATTTTTGTGTGATTTTGTGGGATATTGAGGCGATTTAGGGATCTTGAGGGATTTTTCATGTATTTTGTGGGATTTTGTGGAGATTTGGTGGGACATTTTTCTAGAATTTAGTCGTGTTTTGAGAAGATTTAGGGAATTTTGTGTGATTTTTCTTGAATTTTGTGGGATATTGAGGAGATTTTGTGGGATGTTTGTGGAACTTTGAGGGACTTTTCTGGAATTTGGTGAGATTCTGTAGAGAACTGACAAATTATCAGGGATTTTTCATGTATTCTGTGGGAATTTGTGGAGATTTGGTGGGATATTTTTCTAGAATTTGGTCGTGTTTTGAGAAGATTTAGGGAATTTTGTGTGATTTTTCTTGAATTTTGTGGGATATTGAGGAGATTTTGTGGGATGTTTGTGGAACTTTGAGGGACTTTTCTGGAATTTGGTGAGATTCTGTAGAGAACTTACGAATTATCAGGGGTATTTTCATGTATTCTGTGGGAATTTGTGGAGATTCGGTGGGATTTTTGTGGATTTTGGCCATGTTTTGAGAAGATTTAGGGAATTTTGTGGGATTTTTCCTGGAATTTTATTGGATACCGGGGAGATTTTGTGGGATGTTTTTGGAACTTTGAGGGACTTTTTAGGAATTTGGTGAGATTCTGTAGAGAACTGACGAATTATCAGGGATTTGTCATGTATTCTGTGGGAATTTGTGGAGATTCTGTGGGATTTTTTTGGATTTTGGCCGTGTTTTGAGAAGATTTAGGGAATTTTGTGTGACTTTTCTGGGATTTTGTTGGGTATTGAGGACATTTTGTGGGATGTTTCGGGAATTTGGTGGGGCTTTTCAAGAATTTTGTGGTATTTTGAAAAGATTTTGGGAATTTTGTGGTGTTTTTTCTTGAATTTTGTGGGAAACTGTGCTGATTTTATGGGGCGTTTCTGGAATTTGGTCGAGTTTTCAGAAGTGTTAGGGATTTTTGTGAGATTTTTGTGGGATGTTCTGGGAATTGGTGGAGATTTTGTGGGACATTCCTGTGAATTGGTAGGGTTTTGAAATGATTTAGGGAGTTTTGTGGGACTTCTCTGGAATTTTGTGTGTTTTTTCTGGAATTGTGTGGGATTCTGAGGAGACTTGAAGAATTTTGAGGAATTTGTTTTAGATTTTGTGGGAATTTGTGGAGAATCTGTGGGATTTTACTGGAATTTGGTGGGCCTTTTCAAGGACTTTGTGTGGTTTTGAGGAGACTTGAAGACTTTTGAGGAATATTTCTTAGATTTTGTGGAAACTTGTGGAGGTTTTGTGGGATTTTTGTGGAATTATTTGGGATATTGAGGCGATTTAGGGATCTTGAGGGATTTTTCATGTATTTTGTGGGAATTTGTGGAGATTTGGTGGGATATTTTTCTAGAATTTGGTCGTGTTTTGAGAAGATTTAGGGAATTTTGTGTGATTTTTCTTGAATTTTGTGGGATATTGAGGAGATTTTGTGGGATGTTTGTGGAACTTTGAGGGACTTTTCTGGAATTTGGTGAGATTCTGTAGAGAACTGATGAATTATCAGGGGTATTTTCATGTATTCTGTGGGAATTTGTGGAGATTCGGTGGGATTTTTGTGGATTTTGGCCATGTTTTTAGAAGATTTAGGGAATTTTGTGGGATTTTTCCTGGAATTTTATTGGATTCCGGAGAGATTTTGTGGGATGTTTGTGGAACTTTGAGGGACTTTTTAGGAATTTGGTGAGATTCTGTAGAGAATTGACGAATTATCAGGGATTTGTCATGTATTCTGTGGGAATTTGTGGAGATTCTGTGGGATTTTTCTGGAATTTGGTAGAGTTTTGAGAAGATTTAGGGAATTTTGTGGGACTTTTCTGGGATTTTGTTGGATATTGAGGACATTTTGTGGGATGTTTCTGGAATTTGGTGGGGCTTTTCAAGAATTTTGTGGTATTTTGAAAAGATTTTGGGAATTTTGTGGTGTTTTTTCTTGAATTTTGTGGGAAACTGTGCTGATTTTATGGGGCGTTTCTGGAATTTGGTCGAGTTTTCAGAAGATTTAGGGATTTTTGTGAGATTTTTGTGGGATTTTCTGGGAATTGGTGGAGATTTTGTGGGACATTCCTGTGAATTGGTAGGGTTTTGAAATGATTTAGGGAGTTTTGTGGGACTTCTCTGGAATTTTGTGGGGTTTTTCTGGAATTGTGTGGTTTTGAGGAGACTTGAAGACTTTTGAGGAATTTTTCTTAGATTTTGTGGAAACTTGTGGAGGTTTTGTGGGATTTTTGTGGAATTTTTTGGGATATTGAGGCGATTTAGGGATCTTGAGGGATTTTTCATGTATTTTGTGGGAATTTGTGGAGATTTGGTGGGATATTTTTCTAGAATTTGGTTGTGTTTTGAGAAGATTTAGGGAATTTTGTGTGATTTTTCTTGAATTTTGTGGGACATTGAGGAGATTTTGTGGGATGTTTGTGGAACTTTGAGGGACTTTTCTGGAATTTGGTGAGATTCTGTAGAGAACTGACAAATTATCAGGGATTTTTCATGTATTCTGTGGGAATTTGTGGAGATTTGGTGGGATTTTTGTGGATTTTGGCCGTGTTTTGAGAAGATTTAGGGAATTTTGTGGGATTTTTCTTGAATTTTGTTGGATACCGGGGAGATTTTGTGGGATGTTTGTGGAACTTTGAGGGACTTTTTAGGAATTTGGTGAGATTCTGTAGAGAACTGACGAATTATCAGGGGTATTTTCAGGTATTCTGTGGGAATTTGTGGAGATTCGGTGGGATTTTTGTGGATTTTGGCCGTGTTTTGAGAAGATTTAGGGAATTTTGTGTGACTTTTCTGGGATTTTGTTGGGTATTGAGGACATTTTGTGGGATGTTTCGGGAATTTGGTGGGGCTTTTCAAGAATTTTGTGGTATTTTGAAAAGATTTTGGGAATTTTGTGGTGTTTTTTCTTGAATTTTGTGGGAAACTGTGCTGATTTTATGGGGCGTTTCTGGAATTTGGTCGAGTTTTCAGAAGTGTTAGGGATTTTTGTGAGATTTTTGTGGGATGTTCTGGGAATTGGTGGAGATTTTGTGGGACATTCCTGTGAATTGGTAGGGTTTTGAAATGATTTAGGGAGTTTTGTGGGACTTCTCTGGAATTTTGTGTGTTTTTTCTGGAATTGTGTGGGATTCTGAGGAGACTTGAAGAATTTTGAGGAATTTGTTTTAGATTTTGTGGGAATTTGTGGAGAATCTGTGGGATTTTACTGGAATTTGGTGGGCCTTTTCAAGTACTTTGTGTGGTTTTGAGGAGACTTGAAGACTTTTGAGGAATATTTCTTAGATTTTGTGGAAACTTGTGGAGGTTTTGTGGGATTTTTGTGGAATTTTTTGGGATATTGAGGCGATTTAGGGATCTTGAGGGATTTTTCATGTATTTTGTGGGAATTTGTGGAGATTTGGTGGGATATTTTTCTAGAATTTGGTCGTGTTTTGAGAAGATTTAGGGAATTTTGTGTGATTTTTCTTGAATTTTGTGGGATATTGAGGAGATTTTGTGGGATGTTTGTGGAACTTTGAGGGACTTTTCTGGAATTTGGTGAGATTCTGTAGAGAACTGATGAATTATCAGGGGTATTTTCATGTATTCTGTGGGAATTTGTGGAGATTCGGTGGGATTTTTGTGGATTTTGGCCATGTTTTTAGAAGATTTAGGGAATTTTGTGGGATTTTTCCTGGAATTTTATTGGATTCCGGAGAGATTTTGTGGGATGTTTGTGGAACTTTGAGGGACTTTTTAGGAATTTGGTGAGATTCTGTAGAGAATTGACGAATTATCAGGGATTTGTCATGTATTCTGTGGGAATTTGTGGAGATTCTGTGGGATTTTTCTGGAATTTGGTAGAGTTTTGAGAAGATTTAGGGAATTTTGTGGGACTTTTCTGGGATTTTGTTGGATATTGAGGACATTTTGTGGGATGTTTCTGGAATTTGGTGGGGCTTTTCAAGAATTTTGTGGTATTTTGAAAAGATTTTGGGAATTTTGTGGTGTTTTTTCTTGAATTTTGTGGGAAACTGTGCTGATTTTATGGGGCGTTTCTGGAATTTGGTCGAGTTTTCAGAAGATTTAGGGATTTTTGTGAGATTTTTGTGGGATTTTCTGGGAATTGGTGGAGATTTTGTGGGACATTCCTGTGAATTGGTAGGGTTTTGAAATGATTTAGGGAGTTTTGTGGAACTTCTCTGGAATTTTGTGGGGTTTTTCTGGAATTGTGTGGTTTTGAGGAGACTTGAAGACTTTTGAGGAATTTTTCTTAGATTTTGTGGAAACTTGTGGAGGTTTTGTGGGATTTTTGTGGAATTTTTTGGGATATTGAGGCGATTTAGGGATCTTGAGGGATTTTTCATGTATTTTGTGGGAATTTGTGGAGATTTGGTGGGATATTTTTCTAGAATTTGGTTGTGTTTTGAGAAGATTTAGGGAATTTTGTGTGATTTTTCTTGAATTTTGTGGGACATTGAGGAGATTTTGTGGGATGTTTGTGGAACTTTGAGGGACTTTTCTGGAATTTGGTGAGATTCTGTAGAGAACTGACAAATTATCAGGGATTTTTCATGTATTCTGTGGGAATTTGTGGAGATTTGGTGGGATTTTTGTGGATTTTGGCCGTGTTTTGAGAAGATTTAGGGAATTTTGTGTGATTTTTCTGGGATTTTGTTGGATACCGGGGAGATTTTGTGGGATGTTTGTGGAACTTTGAGGGACTTTTTAGGAATTTGGTGAGATTCTGTAGAGAACTGACGAATTATCAGGGGTATTTTCAGGTATTCTGTGGGAATTTGTGGAGATTCGGTGGGATTTTTGTGGATTTTGGCCGTGTTTTGAGAAGATTTAGGGAATTTTGTGTGACTTTTCTGGGATTTTGTTGGGTATTGAGGACATTTTGTGGGATGTTTCGGGAATTTGGTGGGGCTTTTCAAGAATTTTGTGGTATTTTGAAAAGATTTAGGGAATTTTGTGGTGTTTTTTCTTGAATTTTGTGGGAAACTGTGCTGATTTTATAGGGCGTTTCTGGAATTTGGTCAAGTTTTCAGAAGTGTTAGGGATTTTTGTGCGATTTTTGTGGGATGTTCTGGGAATTGGTGGAGATTTTGTGGGACATTCCTGTGAATTGGTAGGGTTTTGAAATGATTTAGGGAGTTTTGTGGGACTTCTCTGGAATTTTGTGTGTTTTTTCTGGAATTGTGTGGGATTCTGAGGAGACTTGAAGAATTTTGAGGAATTTGTTTTAGATTTTGTGGGAATTTGTGGAGAATCTGTGGGATTTTACTGGAATTTGGTGGGCCTTTTCACGAACTTTGTGTGGTTTTGAGGAGACTTGAAGACTTTTGAGGAATTTTTCTTAGATTTTGTGGAAACTTGTGGAGGTTTTGTGGGATTTTTGTGGGATTTTGTGGGATATTGAGGCGATTTAGGGATCTTGAGGGATTTTGTAAGAATTTGTGGAGATTTGGTGGGATATTTTTCTAGAATTTAGTCGTGTTTTGAGAAGATTTAGGGAATTTTGTGACATTTTTCTTGAATTTTGTGGGATATTGAGGAGATTTTGTGGGATGTTTGTGGAACTTTGAGGGACTTTTCTGGAATTTGGTGAGATTCTGTAGAGAACTGACGAATTATCAGGGGTATTTTCAGGTATTCTGTGGGAATTTGTGGAGATTCGGTGGGATTTTTGTGGATTTTGGCCGTGTTTTGAGAAGATTTAGGGAATTTTGTGTGACTTTTCTGGGATTTTGTTGGGTATTGAGGACATTTTGTGGGATGTTTCGGGAATTTGGTGGGGCTTTTCAAGAATTTTGTGGTATTTTGAAAAGATTTTGGGAATTTTGTGGTGTTTTTTCTTGAATTTTGTGGGAAACTGTGCTGATTTTATGGGGCGTTTCTGGAATTTGGTCGAGTTTTCAGAAGTGTTAGGGATTTTTGTGAGATTTTTGTGGGATGTTCTGGGAATTGGTGGAGATTTTGTGGGACATTCCTGTGAATTGGTAGGGTTTTGAAATGATTTAGGGAGTTTTGTGGGACTTCTCTGGAATTTTGTGTGTTTTTTCTGGAATTGTGTGGGATTCTGAGGAGACTTGAAGAATTTTGAGGAATTTGTTTTAGATTTTGTGGGAATTTGTGGAGAATCTGTGGGATTTTACTGGAATTTGGTGGGCCTTTTCAAGTACTTTGTGTGGTTTTGAGGAGACTTGAAGACTTTTGAGGAATATTTCTTAGATTTTGTGGAAACTTGTGGAGGTTTTGTGGGATTTTTGTGGAATTTTGTGGGATATTGAGGCGATTTAGGGATCTTGAGGGATTTTTCATGTATTTTGTGGGAATTTGTGGAGATTTGGTGGGATATTTTTCTAGAATTTGGTCGTGTTTTGAGAAGATTTAGGGAATTTTGTGTGATTTTTCTTGAATTTTGTGGGATATTGAGGAGATTTTGTGGGATGTTTGTGGAACTTTGAGGGACTTTTCTGGAATTTGGTGAGATTCTGTAGAGAACTGATGAATTATCAGGGGTATTTTCATGTATTCTGTGGGAATTTGTGGAGATTCGGTGGGATTTTTGTGGATTTTGGCCATGTTTTGAGAAGATTTAGGGAATTTTGTGGGATTTTTCCTGGAATTTTATTGGATTCCGGAGAGATTTTGTGGGATGTTTGTGGAACTTTGAGGGACTTTTTAGGAATTTGGTGAGATTCTGTAGTGAATTGACGAATTATCAGGGATTTGTCATGTATTCTGTGGGAATTTGTGGAGATTCTGTGGGATTTTTCTGGAATTTGGTAGAGTTTTGAGAAGATTTAGGGAATTTTGTGGGACTTTTCTGGGATTTTGTTGGATATTGAGGACATTTTGTGGGATGTTTCTGGAATTTGGTGGGGCTTTTCAAGAATTTTGTGGTATTTTGAAAAGATTTTGGGAATTTTGTGGTGTTTTTTCTTGAATTTTGTGGGAAACTGTGCTGATTTTATGGGGCGTTTCTGGAATTTGGTCGAGTTTTCAGAAGATTTAGGGATTTTTGTGAGATTTTTGTGGGATTTTCTGGGAATTGGTGGAGATTTTGTGGGACATTCCTGTGAATTGGTAGGGTTTTGAAATGATTTAGGGAGTTTTGTGGAACTTCTCTGGAATTTTGTGGGGTTTTTCTGGAATTGTGTGGTTTTGAGGAGACTTGAAGACTTTTGAGGAATTTTTCTTAGATTTTGTGGAAACTTGTGGAGGTTTTGTGGGATTTTTGTGGAATTTTTTGGGATATTGAGGCGATTTAGGAATCTTGAGGGATTTTTCATGTATTTTGTGGGAATTTGTGGAGATTTGGTGGGATATTTTTCTAGAATTTGGTTGTGTTTTGAGAAGATTTAGGGAATTTTGTGTGATTTTTCTTGAATTTTGTGGGACATTGAGGAGATTTTGTGGGATGTTTGTGGAACTTTGAGGGACTTTTCTGGAATTTGGTGAGATTCTGTAGAGAACTGACAAATTATCAGGGATTTTTCATGTATTCTGTGGGAATTTGTGGAGATTTGGTGGGATTTTTGTGGATTTTGGCCGTGTTTTGAGAAGATTTAGGGAATTTTGTGTGATTTTTCTGGGATTTTGTTGGATACCGGGGAGATTTTGTGGGATGTTTGTGGAACTTTGAGGGACTTTTTAGGAATTTGGTGAGATTCTGTAGAGAACTGACGAATTATCAGGGGTATTTTCAGGTATTCTGTGGGAATTTGTGGAGATTCGGTGGGATTTTTGTGGATTTTGGCCGTGTTTTGAGAAGATTTAGGGAATTTTGTGTGACTTTTCTGGGATTTTGTTGGGTATTGAGGACATTTTGTGGGATGTTTCGGGAATTTGGTGGGGCTTTTCAAGAATTTTGTGGTATTTTGAAAAGATTTAGGGAATTTTGTGGTGTTTTTTCTTGAATTTTGTGGGAAACTGTGCTGATTTTATGGGGCGTTTCTGGAATTTGGTCGAGTTTTCAGAAGTGTTAGGGATTTTTGTGCGATTTTTGTGGGATGTTCTGGGAATTGGTGGAGATTTTGTGGGACATTCCTGTGAATTGGTAGGGTTTTGAAATGATTTAGGGAGTTTTGTGGGACTTCTCTGGAATTTTGTGTGTTTTTTCTGGAATTGTGTGGGATTCTGAGGAGACTTGAAGAATTTTGAGGAATTTGTTTTAGATTTTGTGGGAATTTGTGGAGAATCTGTGGGATTTTACTGGAATTTGGTGGGCCTTTTCACGAACTTTGTGTGGTTTTGAGGAGACTTGAAGACTTTTGAGGAATTTTTCTTAGATTTTGTGGAAACTTGTGGAGGTTTTGTGGGATTTTTGTGGGATTTTGTGGGATATTGAGGCGATTTAGGGATCTTGAGGGATTTTGTGGGAATTTGTGGAGATTTGGTGGGATATTTTTCTAGAATTTAGTCGTGTTTTGAGAAGATTTAGGGAATTTTGTGACATTTTTCTTGAATTTTGTGGGATATTGAGGAGATTTTGTGGGATGTTTGTGGAACTTTGAGGGACTTTTCTGGAATTTGGTGAGATTCTGTAGAGAACTGACAAATTATCAGGGATTTTTCATGTATTCAGTGGGAATTTGTGGAGATTTGGTGGGATATTTTTCTAGAATTTGGTTGTGTTTTGAGAAGATTTAGGGAATTTTGTGTGATTTTTCTTGAATTTTGTGGGATATTGAGGAGATTTTGTGGGATGTTTGTGGAACTTTGAGGGACTTTTCTGGAATTTGGTGAGATTCTGTAGAGAACTGACGAATTATCAGGGGTATTTTCTTGTATTCTGTGGGAATTTGTGGAGATTTGGTGGGATTTTTGTGGATTTTGGCCATGTTTTGATAAGATTTAGGGAATTTTGTGGGATTTTTCCTGGAATTTTATTGGATTCCGGGGAGATTTTGTGGGATGTTTGTGGAACTTTGAGGGACTTTTTAGGAATTTGGTGAGATTCTGTAGAGAACTGACGAATTATCAGGGATTTGTCATGTATTCTGTGGGAATTTGTGGAGATTCTGTGGGATTTTTTTGGATTTTGGCCGTGTTTTGAGAAGATTTAGGGAATTTTGTGTGACTTTTCTGGGATTTTGTTGGGTATTGAGGACATTTTGTGGGATGTTTCGGGAATTTGGTGGGGCTTTTCAAGAATTTTGTGGTATTTTGAAAAGATTTTGGGAATTTTGTGGTGTTTTTTCTTGAATTTTGTGGGAAACTGTGCTGATTTTATGGGGCGTTTCTGGAATTTGGTCGAGTTTTCAGAAGTGTTAGGGATTTTTGTGAGATTTTTGTGGGATGTTCTGGGAATTGGTGGAGATTTTGTGGGACATTCCTGTGAATTGGTAGGGTTTTGAAATGATTTAGGGAGTTTTGTGGGACTTCTCTGGAATTTTGTGTGTTTTTTCTGGAATTGTGTGGGATTCTGAGGAGACTTGAAGAATTTTGAGGAATTTGTTTTAGATTTTGTGGGAATTTGTGGAGAATCTGTGGGATTTTACTGGAATTTGGTGGGCCTTTTCAAGTACTTTGTGTGGTTTTGAGGAGACTTGAAGACTTTTGAGGAATATTTCTTAGATTTTGTGGAAACTTGTGGAGGTTTTGTGGGATTTTTGTGGAATTTTTTGGGATATTGAGGCGATTTAGGGATCTTGAGGGATTTTTCATGTATTTTGTGGGAATTTGTGGAGATTTGGTGGGATATTTTTCTAGAATTTAGTCGTGTTTTGAGAAGATTTAGGGAATTTTGTGTGATTTTTCTTGAATTTTGTGGGATATTGAGGAGATTTTGTGGGATGTTTGTGGAACTTTGAGGGACTTTTCTGGAATTTGGTGAGATTCTGTAGAGAACTGACAAATTATCAGGGATTTTTCATGTATTCTGTGGGAATTTGTGGAGATTTGGTGGGATATTTTTCTAGAATTTGGTCGTGTTTTGAGAAGATTTAGGGAATTTTGTGTGATTTTTCTTGAATTTTGTGGGATATTGAGGAGATTTTGTGGGATGTTTGTGGAACTTTGAGGGACTTTTCTGGAATTTGGTGAGATTCTGTAGAGAACTGACGAATTATCAGGGGTATTTTCATGTATTCTGTGGGAATTTGTGGAGATTCGGTGGGATTTTTGTGGATTTTGGCCATGTTTTTAGAAGATTTAGGGAATTTTGTGTGATTTTTCCTGGAATTTTATTGGATTCCGGAGAGATTTTGTGGGATGTTTGTGGAACTTTGAGGGACTTTTTAGGAATTTGGTGAGATTCTGTAGAGAATTGACGAATTATCAGGGATTTGTCATGTATTCTGTGGGAATTTGTGGAGATTCTGTGGGATTTTTCTGGAATTTGGTAGAGTTTTGAGAAGATTTAGGGAATTTTGTGTGATTTTTCTTGAATTTTGTGGGATATTGAGGAGATTTTGTGGGATGTTTGTGGAACTTTGAGGGACTTTTCTGGAATTTGGTGAGATTCTGTAGAGAACTGACGAATTATCAGGGGTATTTTCTTGTATTCTGTGGGAATTTGTGGAGATTTGGTGGGATTTTTGTGGATTTTGGCCATGTTTTGATAAGATTTAGGGAATTTTGTGGGATTTTTCCTGGAATTTTATTGGATTCCGGGGAGATTTTGTGGGATGTTTGTGGAACTTTGAGGGACTTTTTAGGAATTTGGTGAGATTCTGTAGAGAATTGACGAATTATCAGGGATTTGTCATGTATTCTGTGGGAATTTGTGGAGATTCTGTGGGATTTTTCTGGAATTTGGTAGAGTTTTGAGAAGATTTAGGGAATTTTGTGGGACTTTTCTGGGATTTTGTTGGATATTGAGGACATTTTGTGGGATGTTTCTGGAATTTGGTGGGGCTTTTCAAGAATTTTGTGGTATTTTGAAAAGATTTAGGGAATTTTGTGGTGTTTTTTCTTGAATTTTGTGGGAAACTGTGCTGATTTTATGGGGCGTTTCTGGAATTTGGTCGAGTTTTCAGAAGATTTAGGGATTTTTGTGAGATTTTTTGGGATTTTCTGGGAATTGGTGGAGATTTTGTGGGACATTCCTGTGAATTGGTAGGGTTTTGAAATGATTTAGGGAGTTTTGTGGAACTTCTCTGGAATTTTGTGTGTTTTTTCTGGAATTGTGTGGTTTTGAGGAGACTTGAAGACTTTTGAGGAATTTTTCTTAGATTTTGTGGAAACTTGTGGAGGTTTTGTGGGATTTTTGTGTGATTTTGTGGGATATTGAGGCGATTTAGGGATCTTGAGGGATTTTTCATGTATTTTGTGGGATTTTGTGGAGATTTGGTGGGACATTTTTCTAGAATTTAGTCGTGTTTTGAGAAGATTTAGGGAATTTTGTGTGATTTTTCTTGAATTTTGTGGGATATTGAGGAGATTTTGTGGGATGTTTGTGGAACTTTGAGGGACTTTTCTGGAATTTGGTGAGATTCTGTAGAGAACTGACGAATTATCAGGGGTATTTTCAGGTATTCTGTGGGAATTTGTGGAGATGTGGTGGGATTTTTGTGGATTTTGGCCATGTTTTGAGAAGATTTAGGGAATTTTGTGGGATTTTTCCTGGAATTTTATTGGATACCGGGGAGATTTTGTGTGATGTTTTTGGAACTTTGAGGGACTTTTTAGGAATTTGGTGAGATTCTGTAGAGAACTGACGAATTATCAGGGATTTGTCATGTATTCTGTGGGAATTTGTGGAGATTCTGTGGGATTTTTTTGGATTTTGGCCGTGTTTTGAGAAGATTTAGGGAATTTTGTGTGACTTTTCTGGGATTTTGTTGGGTATTGAGGACATTTTGTGGGATGTTTCGGGAATTTGGTGGGGCTTTTCAAGAATTTTGTGGTATTTTGAAAAGATTTTGGGAATTTTGTGGTGTTTTTTCTTGAATTTTGTGGGAAACTGTGCTGATTTTATGGGGCGTTTCTGGAATTTGGTCGAGTTTTCAGAAGTGTTAGGGATTTTTGTGAGATTTTTGTGGGATGTTCTGGGAATTGGTGGAGATTTTGTGGGACATTCCTGTGAATTGGTAGGGTTTTGAAATGATTTAGGGAGTTTTGTGGGACTTGTCTGGAATTTTGTGTGTTTTTTCTGGAATTGTGTGGGATTCTGAGGAGACTTGAAGAATTTTGAGGAATTTGTTTTAGATTTTGTGGGAATTTGTGGAGAATCTGTGGGATTTTACTGGAATTTGGTGGGCCTTTTCAAGGACTTTGTGTGGTTTTGAGGAGACTTGAAGACTTTTGAGGAATTTTTCTTAGATTTTGTGGAAACTTGTGGAGGTTTTGTGGTATTTTGTGGAATTTTTTGGGATATTGAGGCGATTTAGGGATCTTGAGGGATTTTTCATGTATTTTGTGGGATTTTGTGGAGATTTGGTGGGACATTTTTCTAGAATTTAGTCGTGTTTTGAGAAGATTTAGGGAATTTTGTGTGATTTTTCTTGAATTTTGTGGGATATTGAGGAGATTTTGTGGGATGTTTGTGGAACTTTGAGGGACTTTTCTGGAATTTGGTGAGATTCTGTAGAGAACTGACGAATTATCAGGGGTATTTTCATGTATTCTGTGGGAATTTGTGGAGATTCGGTGGGATTTTTGTGGATTTTGGCCATGTTTTGAGAAGATTTAGGGAATTTCGTGGGATTTTTCCTGGAATTTTATTGGATACCGGGGAGATTTTGTGGGATGTTTTTGGAACTTTGAGGGACTTTTTAGGAATTTGGTGAGATTCTGTAGAGAACTGACGAATTATCAGGGATTTGTCATGTATTCTGTGGGAATTTGTGGAGATTCTGTGGGATTTTTTTGGATTTTGGCCGTGTTTTGAGAAGATTTAGGGAATTTTGTGTGACTTTTCTGGGATTTTGTTGGGTATTGAGGACATTTTGTGGGATGTTTCGGGAATTTGGTGGGGCTTTTCAAGAATTTTGTGGTATTTTGAAAAGATTTTGGGAATTTTGTGGTGTTTTTTCTTGAATTTTGTGGGAAACTGTGCTGATTTTATGGGGCGTTTCTGGAATTTGGTCGAGTTTTCAGAAGTGTTAGGGATTTTTGTGAGATTTTTGTGGGATGTTCTGGGAATTGGTGGAGATTTTGTGGGACATTCCTGTGAATTGGTAGGGTTTTGAAATGATTTAGGGAGTTTTGTGGGACTTCTCTGGAATTTTGTGTGTTTTTTCTGGAATTGTGTGGGATTCTGAGGAGACTTGAAGAATTTTGAGGAATTTGTTTTAGATTTTGTGGGAATTTGTGGAGAATCTGTGGGATTTTACTGGAATTTGGTGGGCCTTTTCAAGTACTTTGTGTGGTTTTGAGGAGACTTGAAGACTTTTGAGGAATATTTCTTAGATTTTGTGGAAACTTGTGGAGGTTTTGTGGGATTTTTGTGGAATTTTTTGGGATATTGAGGCGATTTAGGGATCTTGAGGGATTTTTCATGTATTTTGTGGGAATTTGTGGAGATTTGGTGGGATATTTTTCTAGAATTTAGTCGTGTTTTGAGAAGATTTAGGGAATTTTGTGTGATTTTTCTTGAATTTTGTGGGATATTGAGGAGATTTTGTGGGATGTTTGTGGAACTTTGAGGGACTTTTCTGGAATTTGGTGAGATTCTGTAGAGAACTGACAAATTATCAGGGATTTTTCATGTATTCTGTGGGAATTTGTGGAGATTTGGTGGGATATTTTTCTAGAATTTGGTCGTGTTTTGAGAAGATTTAGGGAATTTTTTGTGATTTTTCTTGAATTTTGTGGGATATTGAGGAGATTTTGTGGGATGTTTGTGGAACTTTGAGGGACTTTTCTGGAATTTGGTGAGATTCTGTAGAGAACTGACGAATTATCAGGGGTATTTTCATGTATTCTGTGGGAATTTGTGGAGATTCGGTGGGATTTTTGTGGATTTTGGCCATGTTTTTAGAAGATTTAGGGAATTTTGTGTGATTTTTCCTGGAATTTTATTGGATTCCGGAGAGATTTTGTGGGATGTTTGTGGAACTTTGAGGGACTTTTTAGGAATTTGGTGAGATTCTGTAGAGAATTGACGAATTATCAGGGATTTGTCATGTATTCTGTGGGAATTTGTGGAGATTCTGTGGGATTTTTCTGGAATTTGGTAGAGTTTTGAGAAGATTTAGGGAATTTTGTGTGATTTTTCTTGAATTTTGTGGGATATTGAGGAGATTTTGTGGGATGTTTGTGGAACTTTGAGGGACTTTTCTGGAATTTGGTGAGATTCTGTAGAGAACTGACGAATTATCAGGGGTATTTTCTTGTATTCTGTGGGAATTTGTGGAGATTTGGTGGGATTTTTGTGGATTTTGGCCATGTTTTGATAAGATTTAGGGAATTTTGTGGGATTTTTCCTGGAATTTTATTGGATTCCGGGGAGATTTTGTGGGATGTTTGTGGAACTTTGAGGGACTTTTTAGGAATTTGGTGAGATTCTGTAGAGAATTGACGAATTATCAGGGATTTGTCATGTATTCTGTGGGAATTTGTGGAGATTCTGTGGGATTTTTCTGGAATTTGGTAGAGTTTTGAGAAGATTTAGGGAATTTTGTGGGACTTTTCTGGGATTTTGTTGGATATTGAGGACATTTTGTGGGATGTTTCTGGAATTTGGTGGGGCTTTTCAAGAATTTTGTGGTATTTTGAAAAGATTTAGGGAATTTTGTGGTGTTTTTTCTTGAATTTTGTGGGAAACTGTGCTGATTTTATGGGGCGTTTCTGGAATTTGGTCGAGTTTTCAGAAGATTTAGGGATTTTTGTGAGATTTTTTGGGATTTTCTGGGAATTGGTGGAGATTTTGTGGGACATTCCTGTGAATTGGTAGGGTTTTGAAATGATTTAGGGAGTTTTGTGGGACTTCTCTGGAATTTTGTGTGTTTTTTCTGGAATTGTGTGGTTTTGAGGAGACTTGAAGACTTTTGAGGAATTTTTCTTAGATTTTGTGGAAACTTGTGGAGGTTTTGTGGGATTTTTGTGTGATTTTGTGGGATATTGAGGCGATTTAGGGATCTTGAGGGATTTTTCATGTATTTTGTGGGATTTTGTGGAGATTTGGTGGGACATTTTTCTAGAATTTAGTCGTGTTTTGAGAAGATTTAGGGAATTTTGTGTGATTTTTCTTGAATTTTGTGGGATATTGAGGAGATTTTGTGGGATGTTTGTGGAACTTTGAGGGACTTTTCTGGAATTTGGTGAGATTCTGTAGAGAACTGACGAATTATCAGGGGTATTTTCAGGTATTCTGTGGGAATTTGTGGAGATTCGGTGGGATTTTTGTGGATTTTGGCCATGTTTTGAGAAGATTTAGGGAATTTTGTGGGATTTTTCCTGGAATTTTATTGGATTCCGGGGAGATTTTTGTGGGATGTTCTGGGAATTGGTGGAGATTTTGTGGGACATTCCTGTGAATTGGTAGGGTTTTGAAATGATTTAGGGAGTTTTGTGGGACTTCTCTGGAATTTTGTGTGTTTTTTATGGAATTGTGTGGGATTCTGAGGAGACTTGAAGAATTTTGAGGAATTTGTTTTAGATTTTGTGGGAATTTGTGGAGAATCTGTGGGATTTTACTGGAATTTGGTGGGCCTTTTCAAGGACTTTGTGTGGTTTTGAGGAGACTTGAAGACTTTTGAGGAATTTTTCTTAGATTTTGTGGAAACTTGTGGAGGTTTTGTGGTATTTTGTGGAATTTTTTGGGATATTGAGGCGATTTAGGGATCTTGAGGGATTTTTCATGTATTTTGTGGGATTTTGTGGAGATTTGGTGGGACATTTTTCTAGAATTTAGTCGTGTTTTGAGAAGATTTAGGGAATTTTGTGTGATTTTTCTTGAATTTTGTGGGATATTGAGGAGATTTTGTGGGATGTTTGTGGAACTTTGAGGGACTTTTCTGGAATTTGGTGAGATTCTGTAGAGAACTGACGAATTATCAGGGGTATTTTCTTGTATTCTGTGGGAATTTGTGGAGATTCGGTGGGATTTTTGTGGATTTTGGCCATGTTTTGAGAAGATTTAGGGAATTTCGTGGGATTTTTCCTGGAATTTTATTGGATACCGGGGAGATTTTGTGGGATGTTTTTGGAACTTTGAGGGACTTTTTAGGAATTTGGTGAGATTCTGTAGAGAACTGACGAATTATCAGGGATTTGTCATGTATTCTGTGGGAATTTGTGGAGATTCTGTGGGATTTTTTTGGATTTTGGCCGTGTTTTGAGAAGATTTAGGGAATTTTGTGTGACTTTTCTGGGATTTTGTTGGGTATTGAGGACATTTTGTGGGATGTTTCGGGAATTTGGTGGGGCTTTTCAAGAATTTTGTGGTATTTTGAAAAGATTTTGGGAATTTTGTGGTGTTTTTTCTTGAATTTTGTGGGAAACTGTGCTGATTTTATGGGGCGTTTCTGGAATTTGGTCGAGTTTTCAGAAGTGTTAGGGATTTTTGTGAGATTTTTGTGGGATGTTCTGGGAATTGGTGGAGATTTTGTGGGACATTCCTGTGAATTGGTAGGGTTTTGAAATGATTTAGGGAGTTTTGTGGGACTTCTCTGGAATTTTGTGTGTTTTTTCTGGAATTGTGTGGGATTCTGAGGAGACTTGAAGAATTTTGAGGAATTTGTTTTAGATTTTGTGGGAATTTGTGGAGAATCTGTGGGATTTTACTGGAATTTGGTGGGCCTTTTCAAGTACTTTGTGTGGTTTTGAGGAGACTTGAAGACTTTTGAGGAATATTTCTTAGATTTTGTGGAAACTTGTGGAGGTTTTGTGGGATTTTTGTGGAATTTTTTGGGATATTGAGGCGATTTAGGGATCTTGAGGGATTTTTCATGTATTTTGTGGGAATTTGTGGAGATTTGGTGGGATATTTTTCTAGAATTTAGTCGTGTTTTGAGAAGATTTAGGGAATTTTGTGTGATTTTTCTTGAATTTTGTGGGATATTGAGGAGATTTTGTGGGATGTTTGTGGAACTTTGAGGGACTTTTCTGGAATTTGGTGAGATTCTGTAGAGAACTGACAAATTATCAGGGATTTTTCATGTATTCTGTGGGAATTTGTGGAGATTTGGTGGGATATTTTTCTAGAATTTGGTCGTGTTTTGAGAAGATTTAGGGAATTTTGTGTGATTTTTCTTGAATTTTGTGGGATATTGAGGAGATTTTGTGGGATGTTTGTGGAACTTTGAGGGACTTTTCTGGAATTTGGTGAGATTCTGTAGAGAACTGACGAATTATCAGGGGTATTTTCATGTATTCTGTGGGAATTTGTGGAGATTCGGTGGGATTTTTGTGGATTTTGGCCATGTTTTGAGAAGATTTAGGGAATTTTGTGGGATTTTTCCTGGAATTTTATTGGATTCCGGAGAGATTTTGTGGGATGTTTGTGGAACTTTGAGGGACTTTTTAGGAATTTGGTGAGATTCTGTAGAGAATTGACGAATTATCAGGGATTTGTCATGTATTCTGTGGGAATTTGTGGAGATTCTGTGGGATTTTTCTGGAATTTGGTAGAGTTTTGAGAAGATTTAGGGAATTTTGTGGGACTTTTCTTGAATTTTGTGGGATATTGAGGAGATTTTGTGGGATGTTTGTGGAACTTTGAGGGACTTTTCTGGAATTTGGTGAGATTCTGTAGAGAACTGACGAATTATCAGGGGTATTTTCTTGTATTCTGTGGGAATTTGTGGAGATTTGGTGGGATTTTTGTGGATTTTGGCCATGTTTTGATAAGATTTAGGGAATTTTGTGGGATTTTTCCTGGAATTTTATTGGATTCCGGGGAGATTTTGTGGGATGTTTGTGGAACTTTGAGGGACTTTTTAGGAATTTGGTGAGATTCTGTAGAGAATTGACGAATTATCAGGGATTTGTCATGTATTCTGTGGGAATTTGTGGAGATTCTGTGGGATTTTTCTGGAATTTGGTAGAGTTTTGAGAAGATTTAGGGAATTTTGTGGGACTTTTCTGGGATTTTGTTGGATATTGAGGACATTTTGTGGGATGTTTCTGGAATTTGGTGGGGCTTTTCAAGAATTTTGTGGTATTTTGAAAAGATTTAGGGAATTTTGTGGTGTTTTTTCTTGAATTTTGTGGGAAACTGTGCTGATTTTATGGGGCGTTTCTGGAATTTGGTCGAGTTTTCAGAAGATTTAGGGATTTTTGTGAGATTTTTTGGGATTTTCTGGGAATTGGTGGAGATTTTGTGGGACATTCCTGTGAATTGGTAGGGTTTTGAAATGATTTAGGGAGTTTTGTGGGACTTCTCTGGAATTTTGTGTGTTTTTTCTGGAATTGTGTGGGATTCTGAGGAGACTTGAAGAATTTTGAGGAATTTTTCTTAGATTTTGTGGAAACTTGTGGAGGTTTTGTGGGATTTTTGTGTGATTTTGTGGGATATTGAGGCGATTTAGGGATCTTGAGGGATTTTTCATGTATTTTGTGGGATTTTGTGGAGATTTGGTGGGACATTTTTCTAGAATTTAGTCGTGTTTTGAGAAGATTTAGGGAATTTTGTGTGATTTTTCTTGAATTTTGTGGGATATTGAGGAGATTTTGTGGGATGTTTGTGGAACTTTGAGGGACTTTTCTGGAATTTGGTGAGATTCTGTAGAGAACTGACGAATTATCAGGGGTATTTTCAGGTATTCTGTGGGAATTTGTGGAGATGTGGTGGGATTTTTGTGGATTTTGGCCATGTTTTGAGAAGATTTAGGGAATTTTGTGGGATTTTTCCTGGAATTTTATTGGATACCGGGGAGATTTTGTGTGATGTTTTTGGAACTTTGAGGGACTTTTTAGGAATTTGGTGAGATTCTGTAGAGAACTGACGAATTATCAGGGATTTGTCATGTATTCTGTGGGAATTTGTGGAGATTCTGTGGGATTTTTTTGGATTTTGGCCGTGTTTTGAGAAGATTTAGGGAATTTTGTGTGACTTTTCTGGGATTTTGTTGGGTATTGAGGACATTTTGTGGGATGTTTCGGGAATTTGGTGGGGCTTTTCAAGAATTTTGTGGTATTTTGAAAAGATTTTGGGAATTTTGTGGTGTTTTTTCTTGAATTTTGTGGGAAACTGTGCTGATTTTATGGGGCGTTTCTGGAATTTGGTCGAGTTTTCAGAAGTGTTAGGGATTTTTGTGAGATTTTTGTGGGATGTTCTGGGAATTGGTGGAGATTTTGTGGGACATTCCTGTGAATTGGTAGGGTTTTGAAATGATTTAGGGAGTTTTGTGGGACTTGTCTGGAATTTTGTGTGTTTTTTCTGGAATTGTGTGGGATTCTGAGGAGACTTGAAGAATTTTGAGGAATTTGTTTTAGATTTTGTGGGAATTTGTGGAGAATCTGTGGGATTTTACTGGAATTTGGTGGGCCTTTTCAAGGACTTTGTGTGGTTTTGAGGAGACTTGAAGACTTTTGAGGAATTTTTCTTAGATTTTGTGGAAACTTGTGGAGGTTTTGTGGTATTTTGTGGAATTTTTTGGGATATTGAGGCGATTTAGGGATCTTGAGGGATTTTTCATGTATTTTGTGGGATTTTGTGGAGATTTGGTGGGACATTTTTCTAGAATTTAGTCGTGTTTTGAGAAGATTTAGGGAATTTTGT
The DNA here is from genome assembly GCF_971803275.1 of Cyanistes caeruleus. Lineage (NCBI taxonomy): Eukaryota > Metazoa > Chordata > Aves > Passeriformes > Paridae > Cyanistes > Cyanistes caeruleus. The sequence continues at coordinate 69,021,789 of NC_141705.1, forward strand.
GTGATTTTTCTTGAATTTTGTGGGATATTGAGGAGATTTTGTGGGATGTTTGTGGAACTTTGAGGGACTTTTCTGGAATTTGGTGAGATTCTGTAGAGAACTGACGAATTATCAGGGGTATTTTCATGTATTCTGTGGGAATTTGTGGAGATTCGGTGGGATTTTTGTGGATTTTGGCCATGTTTTGAGAAGATTTAGGGAATTTCGTGGGATTTTTCCTGGAATTTTATTGGATACCGGGGAGATTTTGTGGGATGTTTTTGGAACTTTGAGGGACTTTTTAGGAATTTGGTGAGATTCTGTAGAGAACTGACGAATTATCAGGGATTTGTCATGTATTCTGTGGGAATTTGTGGAGATTCTGTGGGATTTTTTTGGATTTTGGCCGTGTTTTGAGAAGATTTAGGGAATTTTGTGTGACTTTTCTGGGATTTTGTTGGGTATTGAGGACATTTTGTGGGATGTTTCGGGAATTTGGTGGGGCTTTTCAAGAATTTTGTGGTATTTTGAAAAGATTTTGGGAATTTTGTGGTGTTTTTTCTTGAATTTTGTGGGAAACTGTGCTGATTTTATGGGGCGTTTCTGGAATTTGGTCGAGTTTTCAGAAGTGTTAGGGATTTTTGTGAGATTTTTGTGGGATGTTCTGGGAATTGGTGGAGATTTTGTGGGACATTCCTGTGAATTGGTAGGGTTTTGAAATGATTTAGGGAGTTTTGTGGGACTTCTCTGGAATTTTGTGTGTTTTTTCTGGAATTGTGTGGGATTCTGAGGAGACTTGAAGAATTTTGAGGAATTTGTTTTAGATTTTGTGGGAATTTGTGGAGAATCTGTGGGATTTTACTGGAATTTGGTGGGCCTTTTCAAGTACTTTGTGTGGTTTTGAGGAGACTTGAAGACTTTTGAGGAATATTTCTTAGATTTTGTGGAAACTTGTGGAGGTTTTGTGGGATTTTTGTGGAATTTTTTGGGATATTGAGGCGATTTAGGGATCTTGAGGGATTTTTCATGTATTTTGTGGGAATTTGTGGAGATTTGGTGGGATATTTTTCTAGAATTTAGTCGTGTTTTGAGAAGATTTAGGGAATTTTGTGTGATTTTTCTTGAATTTTGTGGGATATTGAGGAGATTTTGTGGGATGTTTGTGGAACTTTGAGGGACTTTTCTGGAATTTGGTGAGATTCTGTAGAGAACTGACAAATTATCAGGGATTTTTCATGTATTCTGTGGGAATTTGTGGAGATTTGGTGGGATATTTTTCTAGAATTTGGTCGTGTTTTGAGAAGATTTAGGGAATTTTTTGTGATTTTTCTTGAATTTTGTGGGATATTGAGGAGATTTTGTGGGATGTTTGTGGAACTTTGAGGGACTTTTCTGGAATTTGGTGAGATTCTGTAGAGAACTGACGAATTATCAGGGGTATTTTCATGTATTCTGTGGGAATTTGTGGAGATTCGGTGGGATTTTTGTGGATTTTGGCCATGTTTTTAGAAGATTTAGGGAATTTTGTGTGATTTTTCCTGGAATTTTATTGGATTCCGGAGAGATTTTGTGGGATGTTTGTGGAACTTTGAGGGACTTTTTAGGAATTTGGTGAGATTCTGTAGAGAATTGACGAATTATCAGGGATTTGTCATGTATTCTGTGGGAATTTGTGGAGATTCTGTGGGATTTTTCTGGAATTTGGTAGAGTTTTGAGAAGATTTAGGGAATTTTGTGTGATTTTTCTTGAATTTTGTGGGATATTGAGGAGATTTTGTGGGATGTTTGTGGAACTTTGAGGGACTTTTCTGGAATTTGGTGAGATTCTGTAGAGAACTGACGAATTATCAGGGGTATTTTCTTGTATTCTGTGGGAATTTGTGGAGATTTGGTGGGATTTTTGTGGATTTTGGCCATGTTTTGATAAGATTTAGGGAATTTTGTGGGATTTTTCCTGGAATTTTATTGGATTCCGGGGAGATTTTGTGGGATGTTTGTGGAACTTTGAGGGACTTTTTAGGAATTTGGTGAGATTCTGTAGAGAATTGACGAATTATCAGGGATTTGTCATGTATTCTGTGGGAATTTGTGGAGATTCTGTGGGATTTTTCTGGAATTTGGTAGAGTTTTGAGAAGATTTAGGGAATTTTGTGGGACTTTTCTGGGATTTTGTTGGATATTGAGGACATTTTGTGGGATGTTTCTGGAATTTGGTGGGGCTTTTCAAGAATTTTGTGGTATTTTGAAAAGATTTAGGGAATTTTGTGGTGTTTTTTCTTGAATTTTGTGGGAAACTGTGCTGATTTTATGGGGCGTTTCTGGAATTTGGTCGAGTTTTCAGAAGATTTAGGGATTTTTGTGAGATTTTTTGGGATTTTCTGGGAATTGGTGGAGATTTTGTGGGACATTCCTGTGAATTGGTAGGGTTTTGAAATGATTTAGGGAGTTTTGTGGGACTTCTCTGGAATTTTGTGTGTTTTTTCTGGAATTGTGTGGTTTTGAGGAGACTTGAAGACTTTTGAGGAATTTTTCTTAGATTTTGTGGAAACTTGTGGAGGTTTTGTGGGATTTTTGTGTGATTTTGTGGGATATTGAGGCGATTTAGGGATCTTGAGGGATTTTTCATGTATTTTGTGGGATTTTGTGGAGATTTGGTGGGACATTTTTCTAGAATTTAGTCGTGTTTTGAGAAGATTTAGGGAATTTTGTGTGATTTTTCTTGAATTTTGTGGGATATTGAGGAGATTTTGTGGGATGTTTGTGGAACTTTGAGGGACTTTTCTGGAATTTGGTGAGATTCTGTAGAGAACTGACGAATTATCAGGGGTATTTTCAGGTATTCTGTGGGAATTTGTGGAGATTCGGTGGGATTTTTGTGGATTTTGGCCATGTTTTGAGAAGATTTAGGGAATTTTGTGGGATTTTTCCTGGAATTTTATTGGATTCCGGGGAGATTTTTGTGGGATGTTCTGGGAATTGGTGGAGATTTTGTGGGACATTCCTGTGAATTGGTAGGGTTTTGAAATGATTTAGGGAGTTTTGTGGGACTTCTCTGGAATTTTGTGTGTTTTTTATGGAATTGTGTGGGATTCTGAGGAGACTTGAAGAATTTTGAGGAATTTGTTTTAGATTTTGTGGGAATTTGTGGAGAATCTGTGGGATTTTACTGGAATTTGGTGGGCCTTTTCAAGGACTTTGTGTGGTTTTGAGGAGACTTGAAGACTTTTGAGGAATTTTTCTTAGATTTTGTGGAAACTTGTGGAGGTTTTGTGGTATTTTGTGGAATTTTTTGGGATATTGAGGCGATTTAGGGATCTTGAGGGATTTTTCATGTATTTTGTGGGATTTTGTGGAGATTTGGTGGGACATTTTTCTAGAATTTAGTCGTGTTTTGAGAAGATTTAGGGAATTTTGTGTGATTTTTCTTGAATTTTGTGGGATATTGAGGAGATTTTGTGGGATGTTTGTGGAACTTTGAGGGACTTTTCTGGAATTTGGTGAGATTCTGTAGAGAACTGACGAATTATCAGGGGTATTTTCTTGTATTCTGTGGGAATTTGTGGAGATTCGGTGGGATTTTTGTGGATTTTGGCCATGTTTTGAGAAGATTTAGGGAATTTCGTGGGATTTTTTCCTGGAATTTTATTGGATACCGGGGAGATTTTGTGGGATGTTTTTGGAACTTTGAGGGACTTTTTAGGAATTTGGTGAGATTCTGTAGAGAACTGACGAATTATCAGGGATTTGTCATGTATTCTGTGGGAATTTGTGGAGATTCTGTGGGATTTTTTTGGATTTTGGCCGTGTTTTGAGAAGATTTAGGGAATTTTGTGTGACTTTTCTGGGATTTTGTTGGGTATTGAGGACATTTTGTGGGATGTTTCGGGAATTTGGTGGGGCTTTTCAAGAATTTTGTGGTATTTTGAAAAGATTTTGGGAATTTTGTGGTGTTTTTTCTTGAATTTTGTGGGAAACTGTGCTGATTTTATGGGGCGTTTCTGGAATTTGGTCGAGTTTTCAGAAGTGTTAGGGATTTTTGTGAGATTTTTGTGGGATGTTCTGGGAATTGGTGGAGATTTTGTGGGACATTCCTGTGAATTGGTAGGGTTTTGAAATGATTTAGGGAGTTTTGTGGGACTTCTCTGGAATTTTGTGTGTTTTTTCTGGAATTGTGTGGGATTCTGAGGAGACTTGAAGAATTTTGAGGAATTTGTTTTAGATTTTGTGGGAATTTGTGGAGAATCTGTGGGATTTTACTGGAATTTGGTGGGCCTTTTCAAGTACTTTGTGTGGTTTTGAGGAGACTTGAAGACTTTTGAGGAATATTTCTTAGATTTTGTGGAAACTTGTGGAGGTTTTGTGGGATTTTTGTGGAATTTTTTGGGATATTGAGGCGATTTAGGGATCTTGAGGGATTTTTCATGTATTTTGTGGGAATTTGTGGAGATTTGGTGGGATATTTTTCTAGAATTTAGTCGTGTTTTGAGAAGATTTAGGGAATTTTGTGTGATTTTTCTTGAATTTTGTGGGATATTGAGGAGATTTTGTGGGATGTTTGTGGAACTTTGAGGGACTTTTCTGGAATTTGGTGAGATTCTGTAGAGAACTGACAAATTATCAGGGATTTTTCATGTATTCTGTGGGAATTTGTGGAGATTTGGTGGGATATTTTTCTAGAATTTGGTCGTGTTTTGAGAAGATTTAGGGAATTTTGTGTGATTTTTCTTGAATTTTGTGGGATATTGAGGAGATTTTGTGGGATGTTTGTGGAACTTTGAGGGACTTTTCTGGAATTTGGTGAGATTCTGTAGAGAACTGACGAATTATCAGGGGTATTTTCATGTATTCTGTGGGAATTTGTGGAGATTCGGTGGGATTTTTGTGGATTTTGGCCATGTTTTGAGAAGATTTAGGGAATTTTGTGGGATTTTTCCTGGAATTTTATTGGATTCCGGAGAGATTTTGTGGGATGTTTGTGGAACTTTGAGGGACTTTTTAGGAATTTGGTGAGATTCTGTAGAGAATTGACGAATTATCAGGGATTTGTCATGTATTCTGTGGGAATTTGTGGAGATTCTGTGGGATTTTTCTGGAATTTGGTAGAGTTTTGAGAAGATTTAGGGAATTTTGTGGGACTTTTCTTGAATTTTGTGGGATATTGAGGAGATTTTGTGGGATGTTTGTGGAACTTTGAGGGACTTTTCTGGAATTTGGTGAGATTCTGTAGAGAACTGACGAATTATCAGGGGTATTTTCTTGTATTCTGTGGGAATTTGTGGAGATTTGGTGGGATTTTTGTGGATTTTGGCCATGTTTTGATAAGATTTAGGGAATTTTGTGGGATTTTTCCTGGAATTTTATTGGATTCCGGGGAGATTTTGTGGGATGTTTGTGGAACTTTGAGGGACTTTTTAGGAATTTGGTGAGATTCTGTAGAGAATTGACGAATTATCAGGGATTTGTCATGTATTCTGTGGGAATTTGTGGAGATTCTGTGGGATTTTTCTGGAATTTGGTAGAGTTTTGAGAAGATTTAGGGAATTTTGTGGGACTTTTCTGGGATTTTGTTGGATATTGAGGACATTTTGTGGGATGTTTCTGGAATTTGGTGGGGCTTTTCAAGAATTTTGTGGTATTTTGAAAAGATTTAGGGAATTTTGTGGTGTTTTTTCTTGAATTTTGTGGGAAACTGTGCTGATTTTATGGGGCGTTTCTGGAATTTGGTCGAGTTTTCAGAAGATTTAGGGATTTTTGTGAGATTTTTTGGGATTTTCTGGGAATTGGTGGAGATTTTGTGGGACATTCCTGTGAATTGGTAGGGTTTTGAAATGATTTAGGGAGTTTTGTGGGACTTCTCTGGAATTTTGTGTGTTTTTTCTGGAATTGTGTGGTTTTGAGGAGACTTGAAGACTTTTGAGGAATTTTTCTTAGATTTTGTGGAAACTTGTGGAGGTTTTGTGGGATTTTTGTGTGATTTTGTGGGATATTGAGGCGATTTAGGGATCTTGAGGGATTTTTCATGTATTTTGTGGGATTTTGTGGAGATTTGGTGGGACATTTTTCTAGAATTTAGTCGTGTTTTGAGAAGATTTAGGGAATTTTGTGTGATTTTTCTTGAATTTTGTGGGATATTGAGGAGATTTTGTGGGATGTTTGTGGAACTTTGAGGGACTTTTCTGGAATTTGGTGAGATTCTGTAGAGAACTGACGAATTATCAGGGGTATTTTCAGGTATTCTGTGGGAATTTGTGGAGATTCGGTGGGATTTTTGTGGATTTTGGCCATGTTTTGAGAAGATTTAGGGAATTTTGTGGGATTTTTCCTGGAATTTTATTGGATTCCGGGGAGATTTTTGTGGGATGTTCTGGGAATTGGTGGAGATTTTGTGGGACATTCCTGTGAATTGGTAGGGTTTTGAAATGATTTAGGGAGTTTTGTGGGACTTCTCTGGAATTTTCTGGGGTTTTTATGGAATTGTGTGGGATTCTGAGGAGACTTGAAGAATTTTGAGGAATTTGTTTTAGATTTTGTGGGAATTTGTGGAGAATCTGTGGGATTTTACTGGAATTTGGTGGGCCTTTTCAAGGACTTTGTGTGGTTTTGAGGAGACTTGAAGACTTTTGAGGAATTTTTCTTAGATTTTGTGGAAACTTGTGGAGGTTTTGTGGTATTTTGTGGAATTTTTTGGGATATTGAGGCGATTTAGGGATCTTGAGGGATTTTTCATGTATTTTGTGGGATTTTGTGGAGATTTGGTGGGACATTTTTCTAGAATTTAGTCGTGTTTTGAGAAGATTTAGGGAATTTTGTGTGATTTTTCTTGAATTTTGTGGGATATTGAGGAGATTTTGTGGGATGTTTGTGGAACTTTGAGGGACTTTTCTGGAATTTGGTGAGATTCTGTAGAGAACTGACGAATTATCAGGGGTATTTTCTTGTATTCTGTGGGAATTTGTGGAGATTCGGTGGGATTTTTGTGGATTTTGGCCATGTTTTGAGAAGATTTAGGGAATTTCGTGGGATTTTTCCTGGAATTTTATTGGATACCGGGGAGATTTTGTGGGATGTTTTTGGAACTTTGAGGGACTTTTTAGGAATTTGGTGAGATTCTGTAGAGAACTGACGAATTATCAGGGATTTGTCATGTATTCTGTGGGAATTTGTGGAGATTCTGTGGGATTTTTTTGGATTTTGGCCGTGTTTTGAGAAGATTTAGGGAATTTTGTGTGACTTTTCTGGGATTTTGTTGGGTATTGAGGACATTTTGTGGGATGTTTCGGGAATTTGGTGGGGCTTTTCAAGAATTTTGTGGTATTTTGAAAAGATTTTGGGAATTTTGTGGTGTTTTTTCTTGAATTTTGTGGGAAACTGTGCTGATTTTATGGGGCGTTTCTGGAATTTGGTCGAGTTTTCAGAAGTGTTAGGGATTTTTGTGAGATTTTTGTGGGATGTTCTGGGAATTGGTGGAGATTTTGTGGGACATTCCTGTGAATTGGTAGGGTTTTGAAATGATTTAGGGAGTTTTGTGGGACTTCTCTGGAATTTTGTGTGTTTTTTCTGGAATTGTGTGGGATTCTGAGGAGACTTGAAGAATTTTGAGGAATTTGTTTTAGATTTTGTGGGAATTTGTGGAGAATCTGTGGGATTTTACTGGAATTTGGTGGGCCTTTTCAAGTACTTTGTGTGGTTTTGAGGAGACTTGAAGACTTTTGAGGAATATTTCTTAGATTTTGTGGAAACTTGTGGAGGTTTTGTGGGATTTTTGTGGAATTTTTTGGGATATTGAGGCGATTTAGGGATCTTGAGGGATTTTTCATGTATTTTGTGGGAATTTGTGGAGATTTGGTGGGATATTTTTCTAGAATTTAGTCGTGTTTTGAGAAGATTTAGGGAATTTTGTGTGATTTTTCTTGAATTTTGTGGGATATTGAGGAGATTTTGTGGGATGTTTGTGGAACTTTGAGGGACTTTTCTGGAATTTGGTGAGATTCTGTAGAGAACTGACAAATTATCAGGGATTTTTCATGTATTCTGTGGGAATTTGTGGAGATTTGGTGGGATATTTTTCTAGAATTTGGTTGTGTTTTGAGAAGATTTAGGGAATTTTGTGTGATTTTTCTTGAATTTTGTGGGATATTGAGGAGATTTTGTGGGATGTTTGTGGAACTTTGAGGGACTTTTCTGGAATTTGGTGAGATTCTGTAGAGAACTGACGAATTATCAGGGGTATTTTCATGTATTCTGTGGGAATTTGTGGAGATTCGGTGGGATTTTTGTGGATTTTGGCCATGTTTTGAGAAGATTTAGGGAATTTTGTGGGATTTTTCCTGGAATTTTATTGGATTCCGGAGAGATTTTGTGGGATGTTTGTGGAACTTTGAGGGACTTTTTAGGAATTTGGTGAGATTCTGTAGAGAATTGACGAATTATCAGGGATTTGTCATGTATTCTGTGGGAATTTGTGGAGATTCTGTGGGATTTTTCTGGAATTTGGTAGAGTTTTGAGAAGATTTAGGGAATTTTGTGGGACTTTTCTGGGATTTTGTTGGATATTGAGGACATTTTGTGGGATGTTTCTGGAATTTGGTGGGGCTTTTCAAGAATTTTGTGGTATTTTGAAAAGATTTTGGGAATTTTGTGGTGTTTTTTCTTGAATTTTGTGGGAAACTGTGCTGATTTTATGGGGCATTTCTGGAATTTGGTCGAGTTTTCAGAAGATTTAGGGATTTTTGTGGGATTTCTGTGGGATGTTCTGGGAATTGGTGGAGATTTTGTGGGACATTCCTGTGAATTGGTAGGGTTTTGAAATGATTTAGGGAGTTTTGTGGGACTTCTCTGGAATTTTGTGTGTTTTTTCTGGAATTGTGTGGGATTCTGAGGAGACTTGAAGAATTTTGAGGAATTTTTCTTAGATTTTGTGGAAACTTGTGGAGGTTTTGTGGGATTTTTGTGGAATTTTTTGGGATATTGAGGCGATTTAGGGATCTTGAGGGATTTTTCATGTATTTTGTGGGAATTTGTGGAGATTTGGTGGGATATTTTTCTAGAATTTGGTTGTGTTTTGAGAAGATTTAGGGAATTTTGTGTGATTTTTCTTGAATTTTGTGGGACATTGAGGAGATTTTGTGGGATGTTTGTGGAACTTTGAGGGACTTTTCTGGAATTTGGTGAGATTCTGTAGAGAACTGACAAATTATCAGGGATTTTTCATGTATTCTGTGGGAATTTGTGGAGATTTGGTGGGATTTTTGTGGATTTTGGCCGTGTTTTGAGAAGATTTAGGGAATTTTGTGTGATTTTTCTGGGATTTTGTTGGATATTGAGGAGCTTTTGTGGGATGTTTGTGGAACTTTGAGGGACTTTTCTGGAATTTGGTGAGATTCTGTAGAGAACTGACGGATTATCAGGGGTATTTTCATGTATTCTGTGGGAATTTGTGGAGATTCGGTGGGATTTTTGTGGATTTTGGCCATGTTTTGAGAAGACTTAGGGAATTTTGTGGGATTTTTCCTGGAATTTTATTGGATACCGGGAAGATTTTGTGGGATGCTTTTGGAACTTTGAGGGACTTTTTAGGAATTTGGTGAGATTCTGTAGAGAACTGACGAATTATCAGGGATTTGTCATGTATTCTGTGGGAATTTGTGGAGATTCTGTGGGATTTTTTTGGATTTTGGCCGTGTTTTGAGAAGATTTAGGGAATTTTGTGTGACTTTTCTGGGATTTTGTTGGGTATTGAGGACATTTTGTGGGATGTTTCGGGAATTTGGTGGGGCTTTTCAAGAATTTTGTGGTATTTTGAAAAGATTTAGGGAATTTTGTGGTGTTTTTTCTTGAATTTTGTGGGAAACTGTGCTGATTTTATGGGGCGTTTCTGGAATTTGGTCGAGTTTTCAGAAGATTTAGGGATTTTTGTGAGATTTTTGTGGGATGTTCTGGGAATTGGTGGAGATTTTGTGGGACATTCCTGTGAATTGGTAGGGTTTTGAAATGATTTAGGGAGTTTTGTGGGACTTCTCTGGAATTTTGTGTGTTTTTTCTGGAATTGTGTGGGATTCTGAGGAGACTTGAAGAATTTTGAGGAATTTCTTTTAGATTTTGTGGGAATTTGTGGAGAATCTGTGGGATTTTACTGGAATTTGGTGGGCCTTTTCAAGGACTTTGTGTGGTTTTGAGGAGACTTGAAGACTTTTGAGGAATTTTTCTTAGATTTTGTGGAAACTTGTGGAGGTTTTGTGGGATTTTTGTGGAATTTTTTGGGATATTGAGGCGATTTAGGAATCTTGAGGGATTTTTCATGTATTTTGTGGGAATTTGTGGAGATTTGGTGGGATATTTTTCTAGAATTTGGTCGTGTTTTGAGAAGATTTAGGGAATTTTGTGTGATTTTTCTTGAATTTTGTGGGATATTGAGGAGATTTTGTGGGATGTTTGTGGAACTTTGAGGGACTTTTCTGGAATTTGGTGAGATTCTGTAGAGAACTGACAAATTATCAGGGATTTTTCATGTATTCTGTGGGAATTTGTGGAGATTTGGTGGGATATTTTTCTAGAATTTGGTCGTGTTTTGAGAAGATTTAGGGAATTTTGTGTGATTTTTCTTGAATTTTGTGGGATATTGAGGAGATTTTGTGGGATGTTTGTGGAACTTTGAGGGACTTTTCTGGAATTTGGTGAGATTCTGTAGAGAACTGACGAATTATCAGGGGTATTTTCATGTATTCTGTGGGAATTTGTGGAGATTCGGTGGGATTTTTGTGGATTTTGGCCATGTTTTTAGAAGATTTAGGGAATTTTGTGTGATTTTTCCTGGAATTTTATTGGATTCCGGAGAGATTTTGTGGGATGTTTGTGGAACTTTGAGGGACTTTTTAGGAATTTGGTGAGATTCTGTAGAGAATTGACGAATTATCAGGGATTTTTCATGTATTCTGTGGGAATTTGTGGAGATTCTGTGGGATTTTTCTGGAATTTGGTAGAGTTTTGAGAAGATTTAGGGAATTTTGTGTGACTTTTCTGGGATTTTGTTGGATATTGAGGACATTTTGTGGGATGTTTCTGGAATTTGGTGGGGCTTTTCAAGAATTTTGTGGTATTTTGAAAAGATTTTGGGAATTTTGTGGTGTTTTTTCTTGAATTTTGTGGGAAACTGTGCTGATTTTATGGGGCGTTTCTGGAATTTGGTCGAGTTTTCAGAAGATTTAGGGATTTTTGTGAGATTTTTGTGGGATTTTCTGGGAATTGGTGGAGATTTTGTGGGACATTCCTGTGAATTGGTAGGGTTTTGAAATGATTTAGGGAGTTTTGTGGGACTTCTCTGGAATTTTGTGGGGTTTTTCTGGAATTGTGTGGTTTTGAGGAGACTTGAAGACTTTTGAGGAATTTTTCTTAGATTTTGTGGAAACTTGTGGAGGTTTTGTGGGATTTTTGTGGAATTTTTTGGGATATTGAGGCGATTTAGGGATCTTGAGGGATTTTTCATGAATTTTGTGGGAATTTGTGGAGATTTGGTGGGATATTTTTCTGGAATTTGGTTGTGTTTTGAGAAGATTTAGGGAATTTTGTGTGTTTTTTCCTGAATTTTGTGGGACATTGAGGAGATTTTGTGGGATGTTTGTGGAACTTTGAGGGACTTTTCTGGAATTTGGTGAGATTCTGTAGAGAACTGACAAATTATCAGGGATTTTTCATGTATTCTGTGGGAATTTGTGGAGATTCGGTGGGATTTTTGTGGATTTTGGCCGTGTTTTGAGAAGATTTAGGGAATTTTGTGTGATTTTTCTGGGATTTTGTTGGATATTGAGGACATTTTGTGGGACGTTTCGGGAATTTGGTGGGGCTTTTCAAGAATTTTGTGGTATTTTGAAAAGGTTTAGGGAATTGTGTGGTGTTTTTTCTTGAATTTTGTGGGAAACTGTGCTGATTTTATGGGGCGTTTCTGGAATTTGGTCGAGTTTTCAGAAGATTTAGGGATTTTTGTGAGATTTTTGTGGGATGTTCTGGGAATTGGTGGAGATTTTGTGGGACATTCCTGTGAATTGGTAGGGTTTTGAAATGATTTAGGGAGTTTTGTGGGACTTCTCTGGAATTTTGTGGGGTTTTTCTGAAATTGTGTGGTTTTGAGGAGACTTGAAGAATTTTGAGGAATTTGTTTTAGATTTTGTGGGAATTTGTGGAGAATCTGTGGGATTTTACTGGAATTTGGTGGGCCTATTCAAGGACTTTGTGTGGTTTTGAGGAGACTTGAAGAATTTTGAGGAATTTTTCTTAGATTTTGTGGAAACTTGTGGAGGTTTTGTGGGATTTTTGTGTGATTTTGTGGGATATTGAGGCGATTTAGGGATCTTGAGGGATTTTTCATGTATTTTGTGGGATTTTGTGGAGATTTGGTGGGATATTTTTCTAGAATTTAGTCGTGTTTTGAGAAGTTTTAGGGAATTTTGTGTGATTTTTCTGGGATTTTGTTGGATATTGAGGAGCTTTTGTGGGATGTTTGTGGAACTTTGAGGGACTTTTCTGGAATTTGGTGAGATTCTGTAGAGAACTGACGAATTATCAGGGGTATTTTCAGGTATTCTGTGGGAATTTGTGGAGATTCGGTGGGATTTTTGTGGATTTTGGCCATGTTTTGAGAAGATTTAGGGAATTTTGTGGGATTTTTCCTGGAATTTTATTGGATTCCGGGGAGATTTTGTGGGATGTTTTTGGAACTTTGAGGGACTTTTTAGGAATTTGGTGAGATTCTGTAGAGAACTGACGAATTATCAGGGATTTGTCATGTATTCTGTGGGAATTTGTGGAGATTCTGTGGGATTTTTTTGGATTTTGGCCGTGTTTTGAGAAGATTTAGGGAATTTTGTGTGACTTTTCTGGGATTTTGTTGGGTATTGAGGACATTTTGTGGGATGTTTCTGGAATTTGGTGGGGCTTTTCAAGAATTTTGTGGTATTTTGAAAAGATTTAGGGAATTTTGTGGTGTTTTTTCTTGAATTTTGTGGGAAACTGTGCTGATTTTATGGGGCGTTTCTGGAATTTGGTCGAGTTTTCAGAAGTGTTAGGGATTTTGGTGAGATTTTTGTGGGATGTTCTGGGAATTGGTGGAGATTTTGTGGGACATTCCTGTGAATTGGTAGGGTTTTGAAATGATTTAGGGAGTTTTGTGGGACTTCTCTGGAATTTTGTGTGTTTTTTCTGGAATTGTGTGGGATTCTGAGGAGACTTGAAGAATTTTGAGGAATTTTTCTTAGATTTTGTGGAAACTTGTGGAGGTTTTGTGGGATTTTTGTGGGATTTTGTGGGATATTGAGGCGATTTAGGGATCTTGAGGGATTTTTCATGTATTTTGTGGGAATTTGTGGAGATTTGGTGGGATATTTTTCTAGAATTTGGTCGTGTTTTGAGAAGATTTAGGGAATTTTGTGTGATTTTTCTTGAATTTTGTGGGATATTGAGGAGATTTTGTGGGATGTTTGTGGAACTTTGAGGGACTTTTCTGGAATTTGGTGAGATTCTGTAGAGAACTGACAAATTATCAGGGATTTTTCATGTATTCTGTGGGAATTTGTGGAGATTTGGTGGGATATTTTTCTAGAATTTGGTCGTGTTTTGAGAAGATTTAGGGAATTTTGTGTGATTTTTCTGGGATTTTGTTGGATATTGAGGAGATTTTGTGGGATGTTTGTGGAACTTTGAGGGACTTTTCTGGAATTTGGTGAGATTCTGTAGAGAACTGACGAATTATCAGGGGTATTTTCAGGTATTCTGTGGGAATTTGTGGAGATTCGGTGGGATTTTTGTGGATTTTGGCCATATTTTGATAAGATTTAGGGAATTTTGTGGGATTTTTCCTGGAATTTTATTGGATACCGGGGAGATTTTGTGGGATGTTTTTGGAACTTTGAGGGACTTTTTAGGAATTTGGTGAGATTCTGTAGAGAACTGACGAATTATCAGGGATTTTTCATGTATTCTGTGGGAATTTGTGGAGATTCTGTGGGATTTTTTTGGATTTTGGCCGTGTTTTGAGAAGATTTAGGGAATTTTGTGTGACTTTTCTGGGATTTTGTTGGGTATTGAGGACATTTTGTGGGATGTTTCGGGAATTTGGTGGGGCTTTTCAAGAATTTTGTGGTATTTTGAAAAGATTTTGGGAATTTTGTGGTGTTTTTTCTTGAATTTTGTGGGAAACTGTGCTGATTTTATGGGGCGTTTCTGGAATTTGGTCGAGTTTTCAGAAGATTTAGGGATTTTTGTGAGATTTTTGTGGGATTTTCTGGGAATTGGTGGAGATTTTGTGGGACATTCCTGTGAATTGGTAGGGTTTTGAAATGATTTAGGGAGTTTTGTGGGACTTCTCTGGAATTTTGTGGGGTTTTTCTGGAATTGTGTGGTTTTGAGGAGACTTGAAGACTTTTGAGGAATTTTTCTTAGATTTTGTGGAAACTTGTGGAGGTTTTGTGGGATTTTTGTGGGATTTTGTGGGATATTGAGGCGATTTCGGGATCTTGAGGGATTTTTCGTGTATTTTGTGGGATTTTGTGGAGATTTGGTGGGACATTTTTCTAGAATTTAGTCGTGTTTTGAGAAGATTTAGGGAATTTTGTGTGATTTTTCTGGGATTTTGTTGGATATTGAGGAGATTTTGTGGGATGTTTGTGGAACTTTGAGGGACTTTTCTGGAATTTGGTGAGATTCTGTAGAGAACTGACGAATTATCAGGGGTATTTTCAGGTATTCTGTGGGAATTTGTGGAGATTCGGTGGGATTTTTGTGGATTTTGGCCATGTTTTGAGAAGATTTAGGGAATTTTGTGTGATTTTTCCTGAAATTTTATTGGATTCCGGGGAGATTTTTGTGGGATATTCTGGGAATTGGTGGAGATTTTGTGGGACATTCCTGTGAATTGGTAGGGTTTTGAAATGATTTAGGGAGTTTTGTGGGACTTCTCTGGAATTTTGTGTGTTTTTTCTGGAATTGTGTGGGATTCTGAGGAGACTTGAAGAATTTTGAGGAATTTGTTTTAGATTTTGTGGGAATTTGTGGAGAATCTGTGGGATTTTACTGGAATTTGGTGGGCCTTTTCAAGGACTTTGTGTGGTTTTGAGGAGACTTGAAGACTTTTGAGGAATTTTTCTTAGATTTTGTGGAAACTTGTGGAGGTTTTGTGGGATTTTTGTGGAATTTTTTGGGATATTGAGGCGATTTAGGAATCTTGAGGGATTTTTCATGTATTTTGTGGGAATTTGTGGAGATTTGGTGGGACATTTTTCTAGAATTTGGTCGTGTTTTGAGAAGATTTAGGGAATTTTGTGTGATTTTTCTTGAATTTTGTGGGATATTGAGGAGATTTTGTGGGATGTTTGTGGAACTTTGAGGGACTTTTCTGGAATTTGGTGAGATTCTGTAGAGAACTGACGAATTATCAGGGGTATTTTCATGTATTCTGTGGGAATTTGTGGAGATTCGGTGGGATTTTTGTGTATTTTGGCCACGTTTTGAGAAGATTTAGGGAATTTTGTGGGAATTTTCCTGGAATTTTATTGGATTCCGGGGAGATTTTGTGGGATGTTTTTGGAACTTTGAGGGACTTTTCTGGAATTTGGTGAGATTCTGTAGAGAACTGACAAATTATCAGGGATTTTTCATGTATTCTGTGGGAATTTGTGGAGATTTGGTGGGATATTTTTCTAGAATTTGGTCGTGTTTTGAGAAGATTTAGAGAATTTTGGGGGATTTTTCTTTAATTTTGTGGGATATTGAGGAGATTTTGTGGGATGGTTGTGGAACTTTGAGGGACTGTTCTGGAATTTGGTGAGATTCTGTAGAGAACTGACAAATTATCAGGGATTTTTCATGTATTCTGTGGGAATTTGTGGAGATTTGGTGGGATTTTTGTGGATTTTGGCCGTGTTTTGAGAAGATTTAGGGAATTTTGTGGGACTTTTCTGGGATTTTGTTGGATATTGAGGACATTTTGTGGGATGTTTCTGGAATTTGGTGGGGCTTTTCAAGAATTTTGTGGTATTTTGAAAAGATTTTGGGAATTTTGTGGTGTTTTTTCTTGAATTTTGTGGGAAACTGTGCTGATTTTATGGGGCGTTTCTGGAATTTGGTCGAGTTTTCAGAAGATTTAGGGATTTTTGTGAGATTTTTGTGGGATGTTCTGGGAATTGGTGGAGATTTTGTGGGACATTCCTGTGAATTGGTAGGGTTTTGAAATGATTTAGGGAGTTTTGTGGGACTTCTCTGGAATTTTGTGGGGTTTTTCTGGAATTGTGTGGTTTTGAGGAGACTTGAAGACTTTTGAGGAATTTTTCTTAGATTTTGTGGAAACTTGTGGAGGTTTTGTGGGATTTTTGTGGAATTTTTTGGGATATTGAGGCGATTTAGGGATCTTGAGGGATTTTTCATGTATTTTGTGGGAATTTGTGGAGATTTGGTGGGATATTTTTCTAGAATTTGGTTGTGTTTTGAGAAGATTTAGGGAATTTTGTGTGATTTTTCTTGAATTTTGTGGGACATTGAGGAGATTTTGTGGGATGTTTGTGGAACTTTGAGGGACTTTTCTGGAATTTGGTGAGATTCTTTTGAGAACTGACAAATTATCAGGGATTTTTCATGTATTCTGTGGGAATTTGTGGAGATTTGGTGGGATTTTTGTGGATTTTGGCTGTGTTTTGAGAAGATTTAGGGAATTTTGTGTGATTTTTCTGGGATTTTGTTGTATATTGAGGACATTTTGTGGGATGTTTCGGGAATTTGGTGGGGCTTTTCAAGAATTTTGTGGTATTTTGAAAAGGTTTAGGGAATTGTTTGGTGTTTTTTCTTGAATTTTGTGGGAAACTGTGCTGATTTTATGGGGCGTTTCTGGAATTTGGTCGAGTTTTCAGAAGTGTTAGGGATTTTTGTGAGATTTTTGTGGGATGTTCTGGGAATTGGTGGAGATTTTGTGGGACATTCCTGTGAATTGGTAGGGTTTTGAAATGATTTAGGGAGTTTTGTGGGACTTCTCTGGAATTTTGTGTGTTTTTTATGGAATTGTGTGGGATTCTGAGGAGACTTGAAGACTTTTGAGGAATTTTTCTTAGATTTTGTGGAAACTTGTGGAGGTTTTGTGGGATTTTTGTGGAATTTTTTGGGATATTGAGGCGATTTAGGGATCTTGAGGGATTTTTCATGTATTTTGTGGGAATTTGTGGAGATTTGGTGGGATATTTTTCTAGAATTTGGTTGTGTTTTGAGAAGATTTAGGGAATTTTGTGTGATTTTTCTTGAATTTTGTGGGACATTGAGGAGATTTTGTGGGATGTTTGTGGAACTTTGAGGGACTTTTCTGGAATTTGGTGAGATTCTTTTGAGAACTGACAAATTATCAGGGATTTTTCATGTATTCTGTGGGAATTTGTGGAGATTTGGTGGGATTTTTGTGGATTTTGGCCGTGTTTTGAGAAGATTTAGGGAATTTTGTGTGATTTTTCTGGGATTTTGTTGGATATTGAGGACATTTTGTGGGATGTTTCGGGAATTTGGTGGGGCTTTTCAAGAATTTTGTGGTATTTTGAAAAGATTTTGGGAATTTTGTGGTGTTTTTTCTTGAATTTTGTGGGAAACTGTGCTGATTTTATGGGGCGTTTCTGGAATTTGGTCGAGTTTTCAGAAGATTTAGGGATTTTTGTGAGATTTTTGTGGGATTTTCTGGGAATTGGTGGAGATTTTGTGGGACATTCCTGTGAATTGGTAGGGTTTTGAAATGATTTAGGGAGTTTTGTGGGACTTCTCTGGAATTTTGTGGGGTTTTTCTGGAATTGTGTGGTTTTGAGGAGACTTGAAGACTTTTGAGGAATTTTTCTTAGATTTTGTGGAAACTTGTGGAGGTTTTGTGGGATTTTTGTGGGATTTTGTGGGATATTGAGGCCATTTCGGGATCTTGAGGGATTTTTCGTGTATTTTGTGGGATTTTGTGGAGATTTGGTGGGACATTTTTCTAGAATTTAGTCGTGTTTTGAGAAGATTTAGGGAATTTTGTGTGATTTTTCTGGGATTTTGTTGGATATTGAGGAGATTTTGTGGGATGTTTGTGGAACTTTGAGGGACTTTTCTGGAATTTGGTGAGATTCTGTAGAGAACTGACGAATTATCAGGGGTATTTTCAGGTATTCTGTGGGAATTTGTGGAGATTCGGTGGGATTTTTGTGGATTTTGGCCATGTTTTGAGAAGATTTAGGGAATTTTGTGGGATTTTTCCTGAAATTTTATTGGATTCCGGGGAGATTTTTGTGGGATATTCTGGGAATTGGTGGAGATTTTGTGGGACATTCCTGTGAATTGGTAGGGTTTTGAAATGATTTAGGGAGTTTTGTGGGACTTCTCTGGAATTTTGTGTGTTTTTTATGGAATTGTGTGGGATTCTGAGGAGACTTGAAGAATTTTGAGGAATTTGTTTTAGATTTTGTGGGAATTTGTGGAGAATCTGTGGGATTTTACTGGAATTTGGTGGGCCTTTTCAAGGACTTTGTGTGGTTTTGAGGAGACTTGAAGACTTTTGAGGAATTTTTCTTAGATTTTGTGGAAACTTGTGGAGGTTTTGTGGGATTTTTGTGGAATTTTTTGGGATATTGAGGCGATTTAGGAATCTTGAGGGATTTTTCATGTATTTTGTGGGAATTTGTGGAGATTTGGTGGGACATTTTTCTAGAATTTGGTCGTGTTTTGAGAAGATTTAGGGAATTTTGTGTGATTTTTCTTGAATTTTGTGGGATATTGAGGAGATTTTGTGGGATGTTTGTGGAACTTTGAGGGACTTTTCTGGAATTTGGTGAGATTCTGTAGAGAACTGACGAATTATCAGGGGTATTTTCATGTATTCTGTGGGAATTTGTGGAGATTCGGTGGGATTTTTGTGGATTTTGGCCATGTTTTGAGAAGATTTAGGGAATTTTGTGGGATTTTTCCTGGAATTTTATTGGATTCCGGGGAGATTTTGTGGGATGTTTGTGGAACTTTGAGGGACTTTTTAGGAATTTGGTGAGATTCTGTAGAGAACTGACGAATTATCAGGGATTTTTCATGTATTCTGTGGGAATTTGTGGAGATTTGGTGGGATTTTTGTGGATTTTGGCCGTGTTTTGAGAAGATTTAGGGAATTTTGTGGGACTTTTCTGGGATTTTGTTGGATATTGAGGACATTTTGTGGGATGTTTCTGGAATTTGGTGGGGCTTTTCTGGAATTTTGTGGTATTTTGAAAAGATTTTTGGAATTTTGTGGTGTTTTTTCTTGAATTTTGTGGGAAACTGTGCTGATTTTATGGGGCGTTTCTGGAATTTGGTCGAGTTTTCAGAAGATTTAGGGATTTTTGTGAGATTTTTGTGGGATTTTCTGGGAATTGGTGGAGATTTTGTGGGACATTCCTGTGAATTGGTAGGGTTTTGAAATGATTTAGGGAGTTTTGTGGGACTTCTCTGGAATTTTGTGTGTTTTTTCTGGAATTGTGTGGGATTCTGAGGAGACTTGAAGAATTTTGAGGAATTTGTTTTAGATTTTGTGGGAATTTGTGGAGAATCTGTGGGATTTACTGGAATTTGGTGGGCCTTTTCAAGGACTTTGTGTGGTTTTGAGGAGACTTGAAGACTTTTGAGGAATTTGTTTTAGATTTTGTGGAAACTTGTGGAGGTTTTGTGGGATTTTTGTGGAATTTTTTGGGATATTGAGGCGATTTAGGGATCTTGAGGGATTTTTCATGTATTTTGTGGGAATTTGTGGAGATTTGGTGGGATATTTTTCTAGAATTTGGTCGTGTTTTGAGAAGATTTAGGGAATTTTGTGTGATTTTTCTTGAATTTTGTGGGATATTGAGGAGATTTTGTGGGATGTTTGTGGAACTTTGAGGGACTTTTCTGGAATTTGGTGAGATTCTGTAGAGAACTGACAAATTATCAGGGATTTTTCATGTATTCTCTGGGAATTTGTGGAGATTTGGTGGGATTTTTGTGGATTTTGGCCATGTTTTGAGAAGATTTAGGGAATTTTGTGTGATTTTTCTGGGATTTTGTTGGATATTGAGGACATTTTGTGGGATGTTTCGGGAATTTGGTGGGGCTTTTCAAGAATTTTGTGGTATTTTGAAAAGGTTTAGGGAATTGTGTGGTGTATTTTCTTGAATTTTGTGGGAAACTGTGCTGATTTTATGGGGCGTTTCTGGAATTTGGTCGAGTTTTCAGAAGATTTAGGGATTTTTGTGAGATTTTTGTGGGATGTTCTGGGAATTGGTGGAGATTTTGTGGGACATTCCTGTGAATTGGTAGGGTTTTGAAATGATTTAGGGAGTTTTGTGGGACTTCTCTGGAATTTTGTGTGTTTTTTCTGGAATTGTGTGGTTTTGAGGAGACTTGAAGACTTTTGAGGAATTTTTCTTAGATTTTGTGGAAACTTGTGGAGGTTTTGTGGGATTTTTGTGGAATTTTTTGGGATATTGAGGCGATTTAGGGATCTTGAGGGATTTTTCATGTATTTTGTGGGAATTTGTGGAGATTTGGTGGGATATTTTTCTAGAATTTGGTTGTGTTTTGAGAAGATTTAGGGAATTTTGTGTGATTTTTCTTGAATTTTGTGGGACATTGAGGAGATTTTGTGGGATGTTTGTGGAACTTTGAGGGACTTTTCTGGAATTTGGTGAGATTCTTTTGAGAACTGACAAATTATCAGGGATTTTTCATGTATTCTGTGGGAATTTGTGGAGATTTGGTGGGATTTTTGTGGATTTTGGCCGTGTTTTGAGAAGATTTAGGGAATTTTGTGTGATTTTTCTGGGATTTTGTTGGATATTGAGGACATTTTGTGGGATGTTTCGGGAATTTGGTGGGGCTTTTCAAGAATTTTGTGGTATTTTGAAAAGATTTTGGGAATTTTGTGGTGTTTTTTCTTGAATTTTGTGGGAAACTGTGCTGATTTTATGGGGCGTTTCTGGAATTTGGTCGAGTTTTCAGAAGATTTAGGGATTTTTGTGAGATTTTTGTGGGATTTTCTGGGAATTGGTGGAGATTTTGTGGGACATTCCTGTGAATTGGTAGGGTTTTGAAATGATTTAGGGAGTTTTGTGGGACTTCTCTGGAATTTTGTGGGGTTTTTCTGGAATTGTGTGGTTTTGAGGAGACTTGAAGACTTTTGAGGAATTTTTCTTAGATTTTGTGGAAACTTGTGGAGGTTTTGTGGGATTTTTGTGGGATTTTGTGGGATATTGAGGCGATTTCGGGATCTTGAGGGATTTTTCGTGTATTTTGTGGGATTTTGTGGAGATTTGGTGGGACATTTTTCTAGAATTTAGTCGTGTTTTGAGAAGATTTAGGGAATTTTGTGTGATTTTTCTGGGATTTTGTTGGATATTGAGGAGATTTTGTGGGATGTTTGTGGAACTTTGAGGGACTTTTCTGGAATTTGGTGAGATTCTGTAGAGAACTGACGAATTATCAGGGGTATTTTCAGGTATTCTGTGGGAATTTGTGGAGATTCGGTGGGATTTTTGTGGATTTTGGCCATGTTTTGAGAAGATTTAGGGAATTTTGTGGGATTTTTCCTGAAATTTTATTGGATTCCTAGGAGATTTTTGTGGGATATTCTGGGAATTGGTGGAGATTTTGTGGGACATTCCTGTGAATTGGTAGGGTTTTGAAATGATTTAGGGAGTTTTGTGGGACTTCTCTGGAATTTTGTGTGTTTTTTATGGAATTGTGTGGGATTCTGAGGAGACTTGAAGAATTTTGAGGAATTTGTTTTAGATTTTGTGGGAATTTGTGGAGAATCTGTGGGATTTTACTGGAATTTGGTGGGCCTTTTCAAGGACTTTGTGTGGTTTTGAGGAGACTTGAAGACTTTTGAGGAATTTTTCTTAGATTTTGTGGAAACTTGTGGAGGTTTTGTGGGATTTTTGTGGAATTTTTTGGGATATTGAGGCGATTTAGGAATCTTGAGGGATTTTTCATGTATTTTGTGGGAATTTGTGGAGATTTCGTGGGACATTTTTCTAGAATTTGGTCGTGTTTTGAGAAGTTTTAGGGAATATTGTGTGATTTTTCTTGAATTTTGTGGGATATTGAGGAGATTTTGTGGGATGTTTGTGGAACTTTGAGGGACTTTTCTGGAATTTGGTGAGATTCTGTAGAGAACTGACAAATTATCAGGGATTTTTCATGTATTCTCTGGGAATTTGTGGAGATTTGGTGGGATTTTTGTGGATTTTGGCCATGTTTTGAGAAGATTTAGGGAATTTTGTGTGATTTTTCTGGGATTTTGTTGGATATTGAGGACATTTTGTGGGATGTTTCGGGAATTTGGTGGGGCTTTTCAAGAATTTTGTGGTATTTTGAAAAGGTTTAGGGAATTGTGTGGTGTTTTTTCTTGAATTTTGTGGGAAACTGTGCTGATTTTATGGGGCGTTTCTGGAATTTGGTCGAGTTTTCAGAAGATTTAGGGATTTTTGTGAGATTTTTGTGGGATGTTCTGGGAATTGGTGGAGATTTTGTGGGACATTCCTGTGAATTGGTAGGGTTTTGAAATGATTTAGGGAGTTTTGTGGGACTTCTCTGGAATTTTGTGGGGTTTTTCTGAAATTGTGTGGTTTTGAGGAGACTTGAAGAATTTTGAGGAATTTGTTTTAGATTTTGTGGGAATTTGTGGAGAATCTGTGGGATTTTACTGGAATTTGGTGGGCCTTTTCAAGGACTTTGTGTGGTTTTGAGGAGACTTGAAGAATTTTGAGGAATTTTTCTTAGATTTTGTGGAAACTTGTGGAGGTTTTGTGGGATTTTTGTGTGATTTTGTGGGATATTGAGGCGATTTAGGGATCTTGAGGGATTTTTCATGTATTTTGTGGGATTTTGTGGAGATTTGGTGGGACATTTTTCTAGAATTTGGTCGTGTTTTGAGAAGTTTTAGGGAATTTTGTGTGATTTTTCTGGGATTTTGTTGGATATTGAGGAGCTTTTGTGGGATGTTTGTGGAACTTTGAGGGACTTTTCTGGAATTTGGTGAGATTCTGTAGAGAACTGACGAATTATCAGGGGTATTTTCAGGTATTCTGTGGGAATTTGTGGAGATTCGGTGGGATTTTTGTGTATTTTGGCCATGTTTTGAGAAGATTTAGGGAATTTTGTGGGATTTTTCCTGGAATTTTATTGGATACCGGGGAGATTTTGTGGGATGTTTTTGGAACTTTGAGGGACTTTTTAGGAATTTGGTGAGATTCTGTAGAGAACTGACGAATTATCAGGGATTTGTCATGTATTCTGTGGGAATTTGTGGAGATTCGGTGGGATTTTTGTGGATTTTGGCCATGTTTTGAGAAGATTTAGGGAATTTTGTGTGACTTTTCTGGGATTTTGTTGGGTATTGAGGACATTTTGTGGGATGTTTCGGGAATTTGGTGGGGCTTTTCAAGAATTTTGTGGTATTTTGAAAAGATTTTGGGAATTTTGTGGTGTTTTTTCTTGAATTTTGTGGGAAACTGTGCTGATTTTATGGGGCGTTTCTGGAATTTGGTCGAGTTTTCAGAAGATTTAGGGATTTTTGTGAGATTTTTGTGGGATGTTCTGGGAATTGGTGGAGATTTTGTGGGACATTCCTGTGAATTGGTAGGGTTTTGAAATGATTTAGGGAGTTTTGTGGGACTTCTCTGGAATTTTGTGGGGTTTTTCTGAAATTGAGTGGTTTTGAGGAGACTTGAAGAATTTTGAGGAATTTGTTTTAGATTTTGTGGGAATTTGTGGAGAATCTGTGGGATTTTACTGGAATTTGGTGGGCCTTTTCAAGGACTTTGTGTGGTTTTGAGGAGACTTGAAGAATTTTGAGGAATTTTTCTTAGATTTTGTGGAAACTTGTGGAGGTTTTGTGGGATTTTTGTGGAATTTTTTGGGATATTGAGGCGATTTAGGGATCTTGAGGGATTTTTCATGTATTTTGTGGGAATTTGTGGAGATTTGGTGGGATATTTTTCTAGAATTTGGTTGTGTTTTGAGAAGATTTAGGGAATTTTGTGTGATTTTTCTTGAATTTTGTGGGACATTGAGGAGATTTTGTGGGATGTTTGTGGAACTTTGAGGGACTTTTCTGGAATTTGGTGAGATTCTTTTGAGAACTGACAAATTATCAGGGATTTTTCATGTATTCTGTGGGAATTTGTGGAGATTTGGTGGGATTTTTGTGGATTTTGGCCGTGTTTTGAGAAGATTTAGGGAATTTTGTGTGATTTTTCTGGGATTTTGTTGGATATTGAGGACATTTTGTGGGATGTTTCGGGAATTTGGTGGGGCTTTTCAAGAATTTTGTGGTATTTTGAAAAGGTTTAGGGAATTGTGTGGTGTTTTTTCTTGAATTTTGTGGGAAACTGTGCTGATTTTATGGGGCGTTTCTGGAATTTGGTCGAGTTTTCAGAAGATTTAGGGATTTTTGTGAGATTTTTGTGGGATTTTCTGGGAATTGGTGGAGATTTTGTGGGACATTCCTGTGAATTGGTAGGGTTTTGAAATGATTTAGGGAGTTTTGTGGGACTTCTCTGGAATTTTGTGGGGTTTTTCTGAAATTGAGTGGTTTTGAGGAGACTTGAAGAATTTTGAGGAATTTGTTTTAGATTTTGTGGGAATTTGTGGAGAATCTGTGGGATTTTACTGGAATTTGGTGGGCCTTTTCAAGGACTTTGTGTGGTTTTGAGGAGACTTGAAGAATTTTGAGGAATTTTTCTTAGATTTTGTGGAAACTTGTGGAGGTTTTGTGGGATTTTTGTGGGATTTTGTGGGATATTGAGGCGATTTAGGGATCTTGAGGGATTTTTCATGTATTTTGTGGGATTTTGTGGAGATTTGGTGGGACATTTTTCTAGAATTTAGTCGTGTTTTGAGAAGATTTAGGGAATTTTGTGTGATTTTTCTGGGATTTTGTTGGATATTGAGGAGATTTTGTGGGATGTTTGTGGAACTTTGAGGGACTTTTCTGGAATTTGGTGAGATTCTGTAGAGAACTGACGAATTATCAGGGGTATTTTCAGGTATTCTGTGGGAATTTGTGGAGATTCGGTGGGATTTTTGTGGATTTTGGCCATGTTTTGAGAAGATTTAGGGAATTTTGTGGGATTTTTCCTGAAATTTTATTGGATTCCGGGGAGATTTTTGTGGGATATTCTGGGAATTGGTGGAGATTTTGTGGGACATTCCTGTGAATTGGTAGGGTTTTGAAATGATTTAGGGAGTTTTGTGGGACTTCTCTGGAATTTTGTGTGTTTTTTATGGAATTGTGTGGGATTCTGAGGAGACTTGAAGAATTTTGAGGAATTTGTTTTAGATTTTGTGGGAATTTGTGGAGAATCTGTGGGATTTTACTGGAATTTGGTGGGCCTTTTCAAGGACTTTGTGTGGTTTTGAGGAGACTTGAAGACTTTTGAGGAATTTTTCTTAGATTTTGTGGAAACTTGTGGAGGTTTTGTGGGATTTTTGTGGAATTTTTTGGGATATTGAGGCGATTTAGGAATCTTGAGGGATTTTTCATGTATTTTGTGGGAATTTGTGGAGATTTGGTGGGACATTTTTCTAGAATTTGGTCGTGTTTTGAGAAGATTTAGGGAATTTTGTGTGATTTTTCTTGAATTTTGTGGGATATTGAGGAGATTTTGTGGGATGTTTGTGGAACTTTGAGGGACTTTTCTGGAATTTGGTGAGATTCTGTAGAGAACTGACGAATTATCAGGGGTATTTTCATGTATTCTGTGGGAATTTGTGGAGATTCGGTGGGATTTTTGTGGATTTTGGCCATGTTTTGAGAAGATTTAGGGAATTTTGTGGGATTTTTCCTGGAATTTTATTGGATTCCGGGGAGATTTTGTGGGATGTTTGTGGAACTTTGAGGGACTTTTTAGGAATTTGGTGAGATTCTGTAGAGAACTGACGAATTATCAGGGATTTTTCATGTATTCTGTGGGAATTTGTGGAGATTCTGTGGGATTTTTCTGGAATTTGGTAGAGTTTTGAGAAGATTTAGGGAATTTTGTGGGACTTTTCTGGGATTTTGTTGGATATTGAGGACATTTTGTGGGATGTTTCTGGAATTTGGTGGGGCTTTTCAAGAATTTTGTGGTATTTTGAAAAGATTTTTGGAATTTTGTGGTGTTTTTTCTTGAATTTTGTGGGAAACTGTGCTGATTTTATGGGGCGTTTCTGGAATTTGGTCGAGTTTTCAGAAGATTTAGGGATTTTTGTGAGATTTTTGTGGGATTTTCTGGGAATTGGTGGAGATTTTGTGGGACATTCCTGTGAATTGGTAGGGTTTTGAAATGATTTAGGGAGTTTTGTGGGACTTCTCTGGAATTTTGTGTGTTTTTTCTGGAATTGTGTGGGATTCTGAGGAGACTTGAAGAATTTTGAGGAATTTGTTTTAGATTTTGTGGGAATTTGTGGAGAATCTGTGGGATTTACTGGAATTTGGTGGGCCTTTTCAAGGACTTTGTGTGGTTTTGAGGAGACTTGAAGACTTTTGAGGAATTTGTTTTAGATTTTGTGGAAACTTGTGGAGGTTTTGTGGGATTTTTGTGGAATTTTTTGGGATATTGAGGCGATTTAGGGATCTTGAGGGATTTTTCATGTATTTTGTGGGAATTTGTGGAGATTTGGTGGGATATTTTTCTAGAATTTGGTCGTGTTTTGAGAAGATTTAGGGAATTTTGTGTGATTTTTCTTGAATTTTGTGGGATATTGAGGAGATTTTGTGGGATGTTTGTGGAACTTTGAGGGACTTTTCTGGAATTTGGTGAGATTCTGTAGAGAACTGACAAATTATCAGGGATTTTTCATGTATTCTCTGGGAATTTGTGGAGATTTGGTGGGATTTTTGTGGATTTTGGCCATGTTTTGAGAAGATTTAGGGAATTTTGTGTGATTTTTCTGGGATTTTGTTGGATATTGAGGACATTTTGTGGGATGTTTCGGGAATTTGGTGGGGCTTTTCAAGAATTTTGTGGTATTTTGAAAAGGTTTAGGGAATTGTGTGGTGTATTTTCTTGAATTTTGTGGGAAACTGTGCTGATTTTATGGGGCGTTTCTGGAATTTGGTCGAGTTTTCAGAAGATTTAGGGATTTTTGTGAGATTTTTGTGGGATGTTCTGGGAATTGGTGGAGATTTTGTGGGACATTCCTGTGAATTGGTAGGGTTTTGAAATGATTTAGGGAGTTTTGTGGGACTTCTCTGGAATTTTGTGTGTTTTTTCTGGAATTGTGTGGTTTTGAGGAGACTTGAAGACTTTTGAGGAATTTTTCTTAGATTTTGTGGAAACTTGTGGAGGTTTTGTGGGATTTTTGTGGAATTTTTTGGGATATTGAGGCGATTTAGGGATCTTGAGGGATTTTTCATGTATTTTGTGGGAATTTGTGGAGATTTGGTGGGATATTTTTCTAGAATTTGGTTGTGTTTTGAGAAGATTTAGGGAATTTTGTGTGATTTTTCTTGAATTTTGTGGGACATTGAGGAGATTTTGTGGGATGTTTGTGGAACTTTGAGGGACTTTTCTGGAATTTGGTGAGATTCTTTTGAGAACTGACAAATTATCAGGGATTTTTCATGTATTCTGTGGGAATTTGTGGAGATTTGGTGGGATTTTTGTGGATTTTGGCCGTGTTTTGAGAAGATTTAGGGAATTTTGTGTGATTTTTCTGGGATTTTGTTGGATATTGAGGACATTTTGTGGGATGTTTCGGGAATTTGGTGGGGCTTTTCAAGAATTTTGTGGTATTTTGAAAAGATTTTGGGAATTTTGTGGTGTTTTTTCTTGAATTTTGTGGGAAACTGTGCTGATTTTATGGGGCGTTTCTGGAATTTGGTCGAGTTTTCAGAAGATTTAGGGATTTTTGTGAGATTTTTGTGGGATTTTCTGGGAATTGGTGGAGATTTTGTGGGACATTCCTGTGAATTGGTAGGGTTTTGAAATGATTTAGGGAGTTTTGTGGGACTTCTCTGGAATTTTGTGGGGTTTTTCTGGAATTGTGTGGTTTTGAGGAGACTTGAAGACTTTTGAGGAATTTTTCTTAGATTTTGTGGAAACTTGTGGAGGTTTTGTGGGATTTTTGTGGGATTTTGTGGGATATTGAGGCGATTTCGGGATCTTGAGGGATTTTTCGTGTATTTTGTGGGATTTTGTGGAGATTTGGTGGGACATTTTTCTAGAATTTAGTCGTGTTTTGAGAAGATTTAGGGAATTTTGTGTGATTTTTCTGGGATTTTGTTGGATATTGAGGAGATTTTGTGGGATGTTTGTGGAACTTTGAGGGACTTTTCTGGAATTTGGTGAGATTCTGTAGAGAACTGACGAATTATCAGGGGTATTTTCAGGTATTCTGTGGGAATTTGTGGAGATTCGGTGGGATTTTTGTGGATTTTGGCCATGTTTTGAGAAGATTTAGGGAATTTTGTGGAATTTTTCCTGAAATTTTATTGGATTCCTAGGAGATTTTTGTGGGATTTTCTGGGAATTGGTGGAGATTTTGTGGGACATTCCTGTGAATTGGTAGGGTTTTGAAATGATTTAGGGAGTTTTGTGGGACTTCTCTGGAATTTTGTGGGGTTTTTCTGAAATTGTGTGGTTTTGAGGAGACTTGAAGAATTTTGAGGAATTTGTTTTAGATTTTGTGGGAATTTGTGGAGAATCTGTGGGATTTTACTGGAATTTGGTGGGCCTTTTCAAGGACTTTGTGTGGTTTTGAGGAGACTTGAAGAATTTTGAGGAATTTTTCTTAGATTTTGTGGAAACTTGTGGAGGTTTTGTGGGATTTTTGTGTGATTTTGTGGGATATTGAGGCGATTTAGGGATCTTGAGGGATTTTTCATGTATTTTGTGGGATTTTGTGGAGATTTGGTGGGACATTTTTCTAGAATTTGGTCGTGTTTTGAGAAGTTTTAGGGAATTTTGTGTGATTTTTCTGGGATTTTGTTGGATATTGAGGAGCTTTTTTGGGAGGCTTGTGGAACTTTGAGGGACTTTTCTGGAATTTGGTGAGATTCTGTAGAGAACTGACGAATTATCAGGGGTATTTTCTTGTATTCTGTGGGAATTTGTGGAGATTCGGTGGGATTTTTGTGTATTTTGGCCATGTTTTGAGAAGATTTAGGGAATTTTGTGGGATTTTTCCTGGAATTTTATTGGATACCGGGGAGATTTTGTGGGATGTTTTTGGAACTTTGAGGGACTTTTTAGGAATTTGGTGAGATTCTGTAGAGAACTGACGAATTATCAGGGATTTGTCATGTATTCTGTGGGAATTTGTGGAGATTCGGTGGGATTTTTGTGGATTTTGGCCATGTTTTGAGAAGATTTAGGGAATTTTGTGTGACTTTTCTGGGATTTTGTTGGGTATTGAGGACATTTTGTGGGATGTTTCTGGAATTTGGTGGGGCTTTTCAAGAATTTTGTGGTATTTTGAAAAGATTTTGGGAATTTTGTGGTGTTTTTTCTTGAATTTTGTGGGAAACTGTGCTGATTTTATGGGGCGTTTCTGGAATTTGGTCGAGTTTTCAGAAGATTTAGGGATTTTTGTGAGATTTTTGTGGGATGTTCTGGGAATTGGTGGAGATTTTGTGGGACATTCCTGTGAATTGGTAGGGTTTTGAAATGATTTAGGGAGTTTTGTGGGACTTCTCTGGAATTTTGTGTGTTTTTTCTGGAATTGTGTGGGATTCTGAGGAGACTTGAAGAATTTTGAGGAATTTGTTTTAGATTTTGTGGGAATTTGTGGAGAATCTGTGGGATTTACTGGAATTTGGTGGGCCTTTTCAAGGACTTTGTGTGGTTTTGAGGAGACTTGAAGACTTTTGAGGAATTTTTCTTAGATTTTGTGGAAACTTGTGGAGGTTTTGTGGGATTTTTGTGGGATTTTGTGGGATATTGAGGCGATTTAGGGATCTTGAGGGATTTTTCATGTATTTTGTGGGAATTTGTGGAGATTTGGTGGGATATTTTTCTAGAATTTGGTCGTGTTTTGAGAAGATTTAGGGAATTTTGTGTGATTTTTCTTGAATTTTGTGGGATATTGAGGAGATTTTGTGGGATGTTTGTGGAACTTTGAGGGACTTTTCTGGAATTTGGTGAGATTCTGTAGAGAACTGACAAATTATCAGGGATTTTTCATGTATTCTGTGGGAATTTGTGGAGATTTGGTGGGATTTTTGTGGATTTTGGCCGTGTTTTGAGAAGATTTAGGGAATTTTGTGGGACTTTTCTGGGATTTTGTTGGATATTGAGGACATTTTGTGGGATGTTTCGGGAATTTGGTGGGGCTTTTCAAGAATTTTGTGGTATTTTGAAAAGATTTTGGGAATTTTGTGGTGTTTTTTCTTGAATTTTGTGGGAAACTGTGCTGATTTTATGGGGCGTTTCTGGAATTTGGTCGAGTTTTCCGAAGATTTAGGGATTTTTGTGAGATTTTTGTGGGATTTTCTGGGAATTGGTGGAGATTTTGTGGGACATTCCTGTGAATTGGTAGGGTTTTGAAATGATTTAGGGAGTTTTGTGGGACTTCTCTGGAATTTTGTGGGGTTTTTCTGGAATTGTGTGGTTTTGAGGAGACTTGAAGACTTTTGAGGAATTTTTCTTAGATTTTGTGGAAACTTGTGGAGGTTTTGTGGGATTTTTGTGGGATTTTGTGGGATATTGAGGCGATTTCGGGATCTTGAGGGATTTTTCGTGTATTTTGTGGGATTTTGTGGAGATTTGGTGGGACATTTTTCTAGAATTTAGTCGTGTTTTGAGAAGATTTAGGGAATTTTGTGTGATTTTTCTGGGATTTTGTTGGATATTGAGGAGATTTTGTGGGATGTTTGTGGAACTTTGAGGGACTTTTCTGGAATTTGGTAAGATTCTGTAGAGAACTGACGAATTATCAGGGGTATTTTCAGGTATTCTGTGGGAATTTGTGGAGATTCGGTGGGATTTTTGTGGATTTTGGCCATGTTTTGAGAAGATTTAGGGAATTTTGTGGAATTTTTCCTGAAATTTTATTGGATTCCTAGGAGATTTTTGTGGGATTTTCTGGGAATTGGTGGAGATTTTGTGGGACATTCCTGTGAATTGGTAGGGTTTTGAAATGATTTAGGGAGTTTTGTGGGACTTCTCTGGAATTTTGTGGGGTTTTTCTGAAATTGTGTGGTTTTGAGGAGACTTGAAGAATTTTGAGGAATTTGTTTTAGATTTTGTGGGAATTTGTGGAGAATCTGTGGGATTTTACTGGAATTTGGTGGGCCTTTTCAAGGACTTTGTGTGGTTTTGAGGAGACTTGAAGAATTTTGAGGAATTTTTCTTAGATTTTGTGGAAACTTGTGGAGGTTTTGTGGGATTTTTGTGTGATTTTGTGGGATATTGAGGCGATTTAGGGATCTTGAGGGATTTTTCATGTATTTTGTGGGATTTTGTGGAGATTTGGTGGGACATTTTTCTAGAATTTGGTCGTGTTTTGAGAAGTTTTAGGGAATTTTGTGTGATTTTTCTGGGATTTTGTTGGATATTGAGGAGCTTTTTTGGGATGTTTGTGGAACTTTGAGGGACTTTTCTGGAATTTGGTGAGATTCTGTAGAGAACTGACGAATTATCAGGGGTATTTTCTTGTATTCTGTGGGAATTTGTGGAGATTCGGTGGGATTTTTGTGTATTTTGGCCATGTTTTGAGAAGATTTAGGGAATTTTGTGGGATTTTTCCTGGAATTTTATTGGATACCGGGGAGATTTTGTGGGATGTTTTTGGAACTTTGAGGGACTTTTTAGGAATTTGGTGAGATTCTGTAGAGAACTGACGAATTATCAGGGATTTGTCATGTATTCTGTGGGAATTTGTGGAGATTCGGTGGGATTTTTGTGGATTTTGGCCATGTTTTGAGAAGATTTAGGGAATTTTGTGTGACTTTTCTGGGATTTTGTTGGGTATTGAGGACATTTTGTGGGATGTTTCGGGAATTTGGTGGGGCTTTTCAAGAATTTTGTGGTATTTTGAAAAGATTTTGGGAATTTTGTGGTGTTTTTTCTTGAATTTTGTGGGAAACTGTGCTGATTTTATGGGGCGTTTCTGGAATTTGGTCGAGTTTTCAGAAGATTTAGGGATTTTTGTGAGATTTTTGTGGGATGTTCTGGGAATTGGTGGAGATTTTGTGGGACATTCCTGTGAATTGGTAGGGTTTTGAAATGATTTAGGGAGTTTTGTGGGACTTCTCTGGAATTTTGTGTGTTTTTTCTGGAATTGTGTGGGATTCTGAGGAGACTTGAAGAATTTTGAGGAATTTGTTTTAGATTTTGTGGGAATTTGTGGAGAATCTGTGGGATTTACTGGAATTTGGTGGGCCTTTTCAAGGACTTTGTGTGGTTTTGAGGAGACTTGAAGACTTTTGAGGAATTTTTCTTAGATTTTGTGGAAACTTGTGGAGGTTTTGTGGGATTTTTGTGGGATTTTGTGGGATATTGAGGCGATTTAGGGATCTTGAGGGATTTTTCATGTATTTTGTGGGAATTTGTGGAGATTTGGTGGGATATTTTTCTAGAATTTGGTCGTGTTTTGAGAAGATTTAGGGAATTTTGTGTGATTTTTCTTGAATTTTGTGGGATATTGAGGAGATTTTGTGGGATGTTTGTGGAACTTTGAGGGACTTTTCTGGAATTTGGTGAGATTCTGTAGAGAACTGACAAATTATCAGGGATTTTTCATGTATTCTGTGGGAATTTGTGGAGATTTGGTGGGATTTTTGTGGATTTTGGCCGTGTTTTGAGAAGATTTAGGGAATTTTGTGGGACTTTTCTGGGATTTTGTTGGATATTGAGGACATTTTGTGGGATGTTTCTGGAATTTGGTGGGGCTTTTCAAGAATTTTGTGGTATTTTGAAAAGATTTTGGGAATTTTGTGGTGTTTTTTCTTGAATTTTGTGGGAAACTGTGCTGATTTTATGGGGCGTTTCTGGAATTTGGTCGAGTTTTCCGAAGATTTAGGGATTTTTGTGAGATTTTTGTGGGATTTTCTGGGAATTGGTGGAGATTTTGTGGGACATTCCTGTGAATTGGTAGGGTTTTGAAATGATTTAGGGAGTTTTGTGGGACTTCTCTGGAATTTTGTGGGGTTTTTCTGGAATTGTGTGGTTTTGAGGAGACTTGAAGACTTTTGAGGAATTTTTCTTAGATTTTGTGGAAACTTGTGGAGGTTTTGTGGGATTTTTGTGGAATTTTTTGGGATATTGAGGCGATTTAGGGATCTTGAGGGATTTTTCATGTATTTTGTGGGAATTTGTGGAGATTTGGTGGGATATTTTTCTAGAATTTGGTTGTGTTTTGAGAAGATTTAGGGAATTTTGTGTGATTTTTCTTGAATTTTGTGGGACATTGAGGAGATTTTGTGGGATGTTTGTGGAACTTTGAGGGACTTTTCTGGAATTTGGTGAGATTCTTTTGAGAACTGACAAATTATCAGGGATTTTTCATGTATTCTGTGGGAATTTGTGGAGATTTGGTGGGATTTTTGTGGATTTTGGCCGTGTTTTGAGAAGATTTAGGGAATTTTGTGTGATTTTTCTGGGATTTTGTTGGATATTGAGGACATTTTGTGGGATGTTTCGGGAATTTGGTGGGGCTTTTCAAGAATTTTGTGGTATTTTGAAAAGGTTTAGGGAATTGTGTGGTGTTTTTTCTTGAATTTTGTGGGAAACTGTGCTGATTTATTGGAGCGTTTCTGGAATTTGGTCGAGTTTTCAGAAGATTTAGGGATTTTTGTGAGATTTTTGTGGGATTTTCTGGGAATTGGTGGAGATTTTGTGGGACATTCCTGTGAATTGGTAGGGTTTTGAAATGATTTAGGGAGTTTTGTGGGACTTCTCTGGAATTTTGTGGGGTTTTTCTGAAATTGAGTGGTTTTGAGGAGACTTGAAGAATTTTGAGGAATTTGTTTTAGATTTTGTGGGAATTTGTGGAGAATCTGTGGGATTTTACTGGAATTTGGTGGGCCTTTTCAAGGACTTTGTGTGGTTTTGAGGAGACTTGAAGAATTTTGAGGAATTTTTCTTAGATTTTGTGGAAACTTGTGGAGGTTTTGTGGGATTTTTGTGGGATTTTGTGGGATATTGAGGCGATTTAGGGATCTTGAGGGATTTTTCATGTATTTTGTGGGATTTTGTGGAGATTTGGTGGGACATTTTTCTAGAATTTAGTCGTGTTTTGAGAAGATTTAGGGAATTTTGTGTGATTTTTCTGGGATTTTGTTGGATATTGAGGAGATTTTGTGGGATGTTTGTGGAACTTTGAGGGACTTTTCTGGAATTTGGTGAGATTCTGTAGAGAACTGACAAATTATCAGGGATTTTTCATGTATTCTGTGGGAATTTGTGGAGATTTGGTGGGATATTTTTCTAGAATTTGGTCGTGTTTTGAGAAGATTTAGGGAATTTTGTGTGATTTTTCTTGAATTTTGTGGGATATTGAGGAGATTTTGTGGGATGTTTGTGGAACTTTGAGGGACTTTTCTGGAATTTGGTGAGATTCTGTAGAGAACTGACAAATTATCAGGGATTTTTCATGTATTCTGTGGGAATTTGTGGAGATTTGGTGGGATTTTTGTGGATTTTGGCCGTGTTTTGAGAAGATTTAGGGAATTTTGTGTGATTTTTCTGGGATTTTGTTGGATATTGAGGACATTTTGTGGGATGTTTCGGGAATTTGGTGGGGCTTTTCAAGAATTTTGTGGTATTTTGAAAAGATTTTGGGAATTTTGTGGTGTTTTTTCTTGAATTTTGTGGGAAACTGTGCTGATTTTATGGGGCGTTTCTGGAATTTGGTCGAGTTTTCAGAAGATTTAGGGATTTTTGTGAGATTTTTGTGGGATTTTCTGGGAATTGGTGGAGATTTTGTGGGACATTCCTGTGAATTGGTAGGGTTTTGAAATGATTTAGGGAGTTTTGTGGGACTTCTCTGGAATTTTGTGGGGTTTTTCTGGAATTGTGTGGTTTTGAGGAGACTTGAAGACTTTTGAGGAATTTTTCTTAGATTTTGTGGAAACTTGTGGAGGTTTTGTGGGATTTTTGTGGGATTTTGTGGGATATTGAGGCGATTTCGGGATCTTGAGGGATTTTTCGTGTATTTTGTGGGATTTTGTGGAGATTTGGTGGGACATTTTTCTAGAATTTAGTCGTGTTTTGAGAAGATTTAGGGAATTTTGTGTGATTTTTCTGGGATTTTGTTGGATATTGAGGAGATTTTGTGGGATGTTTGTGGAACTTTGAGGGACTTTTCTGGAATTTGGTGAGATTCTGTAGAGAACTGACGAATTATCAGGGGTATTTTCAGGTATTCTGTGGGAATTTGTGGAGATTCGGTGGGATTTTTGTGGATTTTGGCCATGTTTTGAGAAGATTTAGGGAATTTTGTGGGATTTTTCCTGAAATTTTATTGGATTCCTAGGAGATTTTTGTGGGATATTCTGGGAATTGGTGGAGATTTTGTGGGACATTCCTGTGAATTGGTAGGGTTTTGAAATGATTTAGGGAGTTTTGTGGGACTTCTCTGGAATTTTGTGTGTTTTTTATGGAATTGTGTGGGATTCTGAGGAGACTTGAAGAATTTTGAGGAATTTGTTTTAGATTTTGTGGGAATTTGTGGAGAATCTGTGGGATTTTACTGGAATTTGGTGGGCCTTTTCAAGGACTTTGTGTGGTTTTGAGGAGACTTGAAGACTTTTGAGGAATTTTTCTTAGATTTTGTGGAAACTTGTGGAGGTTTTGTGGGATTTTTGTGGAATTTTTTGGGATATTGAGGCGATTTAGGAATCTTGAGGGATTTTTCATGTATTTTGTGGGAATTTGTGGAGATTTCGTGGGACATTTTTCTAGAATTTGGTCGTGTTTTGAGAAGTTTTAGGGAATTTTGTGTGATTTTTCTTGAATTTTGTGGGATATTGAGGAGATTTTGTGGGATGTTTGTGGAACTTTGAGGGACTTTTCTGGAATTTGGTGAGATTCTGTAGAGAACTGACAAATTATCAGGGATTTTTCATGTATTCTCTGGGAATTTGTGGAGATTTGGTGGGATTTTTGTGGATTTTGGCCATGTTTTGAGAAGATTTAGGGAATTTTGTGTGATTTTTCTGGGATTTTGTTGGATATTGAGGACATTTTGTGGGATGTTTCGGGAATTTGGTGGGGCTTTTCAAGAATTTTGTGGTATTTTGAAAAGGTTTAGGGAATTGTGTGGTGTTTTTTCTTGAATTTTGTGGGAAACTGTGCTGATTTTATGGGGCGTTTCTGGAATTTGGTCGAGTTTTCAGAAGATTTAGGGATTTTTGTGAGATTTTTGTGGGATGTTCTGGGAATTGGTGGAGATTTTGTGGGACATTCCTGTGAATTGGTAGGGTTTTGAAATGATTTAGGGAGTTTTGTGGGACTTCTCTGGAATTTTGTGGGGTTTTTCTGAAATTGTGTGGTTTTGAGGAGACTTGAAGAATTTTGAGGAATTTGTTTTAGATTTTGTGGGAATTTGTGGAGAATCTGTGGGATTTTACTGGAATTTGGTGGGCCTTTTCAAGGACTTTGTGTGGTTTTGAGGAGACTTGAAGAATTTTGAGGAATTTTTCTTAGATTTTGTGGAAACTTGTGGAGGTTTTGTGGGATTTTTGTGTGATTTTGTGGGATATTGAGGCGATTTAGGGATCTTGAGGGATTTTTCATGTATTTTGTGGGATTTTGTGGAGATTTGGTGGGACATTTTTCTAGAATTTGGTCGTGTTTTGAGAAGTTTTAGGGAATTTTGTGTGATTTTTCCGGGATTTTGTTGGATATTGAGGAGCTTTTTTGGGATGTTTGTGGAACTTTGAGGGACTTTTCTGGAATTTGGTGAGATTCTGTAGAGAACTGACGAATTATCAGGGGTATTTTCAGGTATTCTGTGGGAATTTGTGGAGATTCGGTGGGATTTTTGTGTATTTTGGCCATGTTTTGAGAAGATTTAGGGAATTTTGTGGGATTTTTCCTGGAATTTTATTGGATACCGGGGAGATTTTGTGGGATGTTTTTGGAACTTTGAGGGACTTTTTAGGAATTTGGTGAGATTCTGTAGAGAACTGACGAATTATCAGGGATTTGTCATGTATTCTGTGGGAATTTGTGGAGATTCGGTGGGATTTTTGTGGATTTTGGCCATGTTTTGAGAAGATTTAGGGAATTTTGTGTGACTTTTCTGGGATTTTGTTGGGTATTGAGGACATTTTGTGGGATGTTTCGGGAATTTGGTGGGGCTTTTCAAGAATTTTGTGGTATTTTGAAAAGATTTTGGGAATTTTGTGGTGTTTTTTCTTGAATTTTGTGGGAAACTGTGCTGATTTTATGGGGCGTTTCTGGAATTTGGTCGAGTTTTCAGAAGATTTAGGGATTTTTGTGAGATTTTTGTGGGATGTTCTGGGAATTGGTGGAGATTTTGTGGGACATTCCTGTGAATTGGTAGGGTTTTGAAATGATTTAGGGAGTTTTGTGGGACTTCTCTGGAATTTTGTGTGTTTTTTATGGAATTGTGTGGGATTCTGAGGAGACTTGAAGAATTTTGAGGAATTTGTTTTAGATTTTGTGGGAATTTGTGGAGAATCTGTGGGATTTACTGGAATTTGGTGGGCCTTTTCAAGGACTTTGTGTGGTTTTGAGGAGACTTGAAGACTTTTGAGGAATTTTTCTTAGATTTTGTGGAAACTTGTGGAGGTTTTGTGGGATTTTTGTGGGATTTTGTGGGATATTGAGGCGATTTAGGGATCTTGAGGGATTTTTCATGTATTTTGTGGGAATTTGTGGAGATTTGGTGGGATATTTTTCTAGAATTTGGTTGTGTTTTGAGAAGATTTAGGGAATTTTGTGTGATTTTTCTTGAATTTTGTGGGATATTGAGGAGATTTTGTGGGATGTTTGTGGAACTTTGAGGGACTTTTCTGGAATTTGGTGAGATTCTGTAGAGAACTGACAAATTATCAGGGATTTTTCATGTATTCTGTGGGAATTTGTGGAGATTTGGTGGGATTTTTGTGGATTTTGGCCGTGTTTTGAGAAGATTTAGGGAATTTTGTGGGACTTTTCTGGGATTTTGTTGGATATTGAGGACATTTTGTGGGATGTTTCTGGAATTTGGTGGGGCTTTTCAAGAATTTTGTGGTATTTTGAAAAGATTTTGGGAATTTTGTGGTGTTTTTTCTTGAATTTTGTGGGAAACTGTGCTGATTTTATGGGGCGTTTCTGGAATTTGGTCGAGTTTTCCGAAGATTTAGGGATTTTTGTGAGATTTTTGTGGGATTTTCTGGGAATTGGTGGAGATTTTGTGGGACATTCCTGTGAATTGGTAGGGTTTTGAAATGATTTAGGGAGTTTTGTGGGACTTCTCTGGAATTTTGTGGGGTTTTTCTGGAATTGTGTGGTTTTGAGGAGACTTGAAGACTTTTGAGGAATTTTTCTTAGATTTTGTGGAAACTTGTGGAGGTTTTGTGGGATTTTTGTGGAATTTTTTGGGATATTGAGGCGATTTAGGGATCTTGAGGGATTTTTCATGTATTTTGTGGGAATTTGTGGAGATTTGGTGGGATATTTTTCTAGAATTTGGTTGTGTTTTGAGAAGATTTAGGGAATTTTGTGTGATTTTTCTTGAATTTTGTGGGACATTGAGGAGATTTTGTGGGATGTTTGTGGAACTTTGAGGGACTTTTCTGGAATTTGGTGAGATTCTTTTGAGAACTGACAAATTATCAGGGATTTTTCATGTATTCTGTGGGAATTTGTGGAGATTCGGTGGGATTTTTGTGGATTTTGGCCGTGTTTTGAGAAGATTTAGGGAATTTTGTGTGATTTTTCTGGGATTTTGTTGGATATTGAGGACATTTTGTGGGATGTTTCGGGAATTTGGTGGGGCTTTTCAAGAATTTTGTGGTATTTTGAAAAGGTTTAGGGAATTGTGTGGTGTTTTTTCTTGAATTTTGTGGGAAACTGTGCTGATTTTATGGAGCGTTTCTGGAATTTGGTCGAGTTTTCAGAAGATTTAGGGATTTTTGTGAGATTTTTGTGGGATTTTCTGGGAATTGGTGGAGATTTTGTGGGACATTCCTGTGAATTGGTAGGGTTTTGAAATGATTTAGGGAGTTTTGTGGGACTTCTCTGGAATTTTGTGGGGTTTTTCTGAAATTGAGTGGTTTTGAGGAGACTTGAAGAATTTTGAGGAATTTGTTTTAGATTTTGTGGGAATTTGTGGAGAATCTGTGGGATTTTACTGGAATTTGGTGGGCCTTTTCAAGGACTTTGTGTGGTTTTGAGGAGACTTGAAGAATTTTGAGGAATTTTTCTTAGATTTTGTGGAAACTTGTGGAGGTTTTGTGGGATTTTTGTGGGATTTTGTGGGATATTGAGGCGATTTAGGGATCTTGAGGGATTTTTCATGTATTTTGTGGGATTTTGTGGAGATTTGGTGGGACATTTTTCTAGAATTTAGTCGTGTTTTGAGAAGATTTAGGGAATTTTGTGTGATTTTTCTGGGATTTTGTTGGATATTGAGGAGATTTTGTGGGATGTTTGTGGAACTTTGAGGGACTTTTCTGGAATTTGGTGAGATTCTGTAGAGAACTGACAAATTATCAGGGATTTTTCATGTATTCTGTGGGAATTTGTGGAGATTTGGTGGGATATTTTTCTAGAATTTGGTCGTGTTTTGAGAAGATTTAGGGAATTTTGTGGGATTTTTCCTGAAATTTTATTGGATTCCGGGGAGATTTTTGTGGGATATTCTGGGAATTGGTGGAGATTTTGTGGGACATTCCTGTGA
The DNA here is from genome assembly GCF_971803275.1 of Cyanistes caeruleus. Taxonomy (NCBI): domain Eukaryota; kingdom Metazoa; phylum Chordata; class Aves; order Passeriformes; family Paridae; genus Cyanistes; species Cyanistes caeruleus. The sequence continues at coordinate 69,061,587 of NC_141705.1, forward strand.
ATTGGTAGGGTTTTGAAATGATTTAGGGAGTTTTGTGGGACTTCTCTGGAATTTTGTGTGTTTTTTATGGAATTGTGTGGGATTCTGAGGAGACTTGAAGAATTTTGAGGAATTTGTTTTAGATTTTGTGGGAATTTGTGGAGAATCTGTGGGATTTACTGGAATTTGGTGGGCCTTTTCAAGGACTTTGTGTGGTTTTGAGGAGACTTGAAGACTTTTGAGGAATTTTTCTTAGATTTTGTGGAAACTTGTGGAGGTTTTGTGGGATTTTTGTGGAATTTTTTGGGATATTGAGGCGATTTAGGAATCTTGAGGGATTTTTCATGTATTTTGTGGGAATTTGTGGAGATTTGGTGGGACATTTTTCTAGAATTTGGTCGTGTTTTGAGAAGATTTAGGGAATTTTGTGTGATTTTTCTTGAATTTTGTGGGATATTGAGGAGATTTTGTGGGATGTTTGTGGAACTTTGAGGGACTTTTCTGGAATTTGGTGAGATTCTGTAGAGAACTGACGAATTATCAGGGGTATTTTCATGTATTCTGTGGGAATTTGTGGAGATTCGGTGGGATTTTTGTGGATTTTGGCCATGTTTTGAGAAGATTTAGGGAATTTTGTAGGATTTTTCCTGGAATTTTATTGGATTCCGGGGAGATTTTGTGGGATGTTTGTGGAACTTTGAGGGACTTTTTAGGAATTTGGTGAGATTCTGTAGAGAACTGACGAATTATCAGGGATTTTTCATGTATTCTGTGGGAATTTGTGGAGATTCTGTGGGATTTTTCTGGAATTTGGTAGAGTTTTGAGAAGATTTAGGGAATTTTGTGGGACTTTTCTGGGATTTTGTTGGATATTGAGGACATTTTGTGGGATGTTTCTGGAATTTGGTGGGGCTTTTCTGGAATTTTGTGGTATTTTGAAAAGATTTTTGGAATTTTGTGGTGTTTTTTCTTGAATTTTGTGGGAAACTGTGCTGATTTTATGGGGCGTTTCTGGAATTTGGTCGAGTTTTCAGAAGATTTAGGGATTTTTGTGAGATTTTTGTGGGATTTTCTGGGAATTGGTGGAGATTTTGTGGGACATTCCTGTGAATTGGTAGGGTTTTGAAATGATTTAGGGAGTTTTGTGGGACTTCTCTGGAATTTTGTGTGTTTTTTATGGAATTGTGTGGGATTCTGAGGAGACTTGAAGAATTTTGAGGAATTTGTTTTAGATTTTGTGGGAATTTGTGGAGAATCTGTGGGATTTACTGGAATTTGGTGGGCCTTTTCAAGGACTTTGTGTGGTTTTGAGGAGACTTGAAGACTTTTGAGGAATTTGTTTTAGATTTTGTGGAAACTTGTGGAGGTTTTGTGGGATTTTTGTGGAATTTTTTGGGATATTGAGGCGATTTAGGGATCTTGAGGGATTTTTCATGTATTTTGTGGGAATTTGTGGAGATTTGGTGGGATATTTTTCTAGAATTTGGTCGTGTTTTGAGAAGATTTAGGGAATTTTGTGTGATTTTTCTTGAATTTTGTGGGATATTGAGGAGATTTTGTGGGATGTTTGTGGAACTTTGAGGGACTTTTCTGGAATTTGGTGAGATTCTGTAGAGAACTGACAAATTATCAGGGATTTTTCATGTATTCTCTGGGAATTTGTGGAGATTTGGTGGGATTTTTGTGGATTTTGGCCATGTTTTGAGAAGATTTAGGGAATTTTGTGTGATTTTTCTGGGATTTTGTTGGATATTGAGGACATTTTGTGGGATGTTTCGGGAATTTGGTGGGGCTTTTCAAGAATTTTGTGGTATTTTGAAAAGGTTTAGGGAATTGTGTGGTGTATTTTCTTGAATTTTGTGGGAAACTGTGCTGATTTTATGGGGCGTTTCTGGAATTTGGTCGAGTTTTCAGAAGATTTAGGGATTTTTGTGAGATTTTTGTGGGATGTTCTGGGAATTGGTGGAGATTTTGTGGGACATTCCTGTGAATTGGTAGGGTTTTGAAATGATTTAGGGAGTTTTGTGGGACTTCTCTGGAATTTTGTGTGTTTTTTCTGGAATTGTGTGGTTTTGAGGAGACTTGAAGACTTTTGAGGAATTTTTCTTAGATTTTGTGGAAACTTGTGGAGGTTTTGTGGGATTTTTGTGGAATTTTTTGGGATATTGAGGCGATTTAGGGATCTTGAGGGATTTTTCATGTATTTTGTGGGAATTTGTGGAGATTTGGTGGGATATTTTTCTAGAATTTGGTTGTGTTTTGAGAAGATTTAGGGAATTTTGTGTGATTTTTCTTGAATTTTGTGGGACATTGAGGAGATTTTGTGGGATGTTTGTGGAACTTTGAGGGACTTTTCTGGAATTTGGTGAGATTCTTTTGAGAACTGACAAATTATCAGGGATTTTTCATGTATTCTGTGGGAATTTGTGGAGATTTGGTGGGATTTTTGTGGATTTTGGCCGTGTTTTGAGAAGATTTAGGGAATTTTGTGTGATTTTTCTGGGATTTTGTTGGATATTGAGGACATTTTGTGGGATGTTTCGGGAATTTGGTGGGGCTTTTCAAGAATTTTGTGGTATTTTGAAAAGGTTTAGGGAATTTTGTGGTGTTTTTTCTTGAATTTTGTGGGAAACTGTGCTGATTTTATGGGGCGTTTCTGGAATTTGGTCGAGTTTTCAGAAGATTTAGGGATTTTTGTGAGATTTTTGTGGGATTTTCTGGGAATTGGTGGAGATTTTGTGGGACATTCCTGTGAATTGGTAGGGTTTTGAAATGATTTAGGGAGTTTTGTGGGACTTCTCTGGAATTTTGTGGGGTTTTTCTGGAATTGTGTGGTTTTGAGGAGACTTGAAGACTTTTGAGGAATTTTTCTTAGATTTTGTGGAAACTTGTGGAGGTTTTGTGGGATTTTTGTGGGATTTTGTGGGATATTGAGGCGATTTCGGGATCTTGAGGGATTTTTCGTGTATTTTGTGGGATTTTGTGGAGATTTGGTGGGACATTTTTCTAGAATTTAGTCGTGTTTTGAGAAGATTTAGGGAATTTTGTGTGATTTTTCTGGGATTTTGTTGGATATTGAGGAGATTTTGTGGGATGTTTGTGGAACTTTGAGGGACTTTTCTGGAATTTGGTGAGATTCTGTAGAGAACTGACGAATTATCAGGGGTATTTTCAGGTATTCTGTGGGAATTTGTGGAGATTCGGTGGGATTTTTGTGGATTTTGGCCATGTTTTGAGAAGATTTAGGGAATTTTGTGGGATTTTTCCTGAAATTTTATTGGATTCCTAGGAGATTTTTGTGGGATATTCTGGGAATTGGTGGAGATTTTGTGGGACATTCCTGTGAATTGGTAGGGTTTTGAAATGATTTAGGGAGTTTTGTGGGACTTCTCTGGAATTTTGTGTGTTTTTTATGGAATTGTGTGGGATTCTGAGGAGACTTGAAGAATTTTGAGGAATTTGTTTTAGATTTTGTGGGAATTTGTGGAGAATCTGTGGGATTTTACTGGAATTTGGTGGGCCTTTTCAAGGACTTTGTGTGGTTTTGAGGAGACTTGAAGACTTTTGAGGAATTTTTCTTAGATTTTGTGGAAACTTGTGGAGGTTTTGTGGGATTTTTGTGGAATTTTTTGGGATATTGAGGCGATTTAGGAATCTTGAGGGATTTTTCATGTATTTTGTGGGAATTTGTGGAGATTTCGTGGGACATTTTTCTAGAATTTGGTCGTGTTTTGAGAAGTTTTAGGGAATTTTGTGTGATTTTTCTTGAATTTTGTGGGATATTGAGGAGATTTTGTGGGATGTTTGTGGAACTTTGAGGGACTTTTCTGGAATTTGGTGAGATTCTGTAGAGAACTGACAAATTATCAGGGATTTTTCATGTATTCTCTGGGAATTTGTGGAGATTTGGTGGGATTTTTGTGGATTTTGGCCATGTTTTGAGAAGATTTAGGGAATTTTGTGTGATTTTTCTGGGATTTTGTTGGATATTGAGGACATTTTGTGGGATGTTTCGGGAATTTGGTGGGGCTTTTCAAGAATTTTGTGGTATTTTGAAAAGGTTTAGGGAATTGTGTGGTGTTTTTTCTTGAATTTTGTGGGAAACTGTGCTGATTTTATGGGGCGTTTCTGGAATTTGGTCGAGTTTTCAGAAGATTTAGGGATTTTTGTGAGATTTTTGTGGGATGTTCTGGGAATTGGTGGAGATTTTGTGGGACATTCCTGTGAATTGGTAGGGTTTTGAAATGATTTAGGGAGTTTTGTGGGACTTCTCTGGAATTTTGTGGGGTTTTTCTGAAATTGTGTGGTTTTGAGGAGACTTGAAGAATTTTGAGGAATTTGTTTTAGATTTTGTGGGAATTTGTGGAGAATCTGTGGGATTTTACTGGAATTTGGTGGGCCTTTTCAAGGACTTTGTGTGGTTTTGAGGAGACTTGAAGAATTTTGAGGAATTTTTCTTAGATTTTGTGGAAACTTGTGGAGGTTTTGTGGGATTTTTGTGTGATTTTGTGGGATATTGAGGCGATTTAGGGATCTTGAGGGATTTTTCATGTATTTTGTGGGATTTTGTGGAGATTTGGTGGGACATTTTTCTAGAATTTGGTCGTGTTTTGAGAAGTTTTAGGGAATTTTGTGTGATTTTTCTGGGATTTTGTTGGATATTGAGGAGCTTTTTTGGGATGTTTGTGGAACTTTGAGGGACTTTTCTGGAATTTGGTGAGATTCTGTAGAGAACTGACGAATTATCAGGGGTATTTTCAGGTATTCTGTGGGAATTTGTGGAGATTCGGTGGGATTTTTGTGTATTTTGGCCATGTTTTGAGAAGATTTAGGGAATTTTGTGGGATTTTTCCTGGAATTTTATTGGATACCGGGGAGATTTTGTGGGATGTTTTTGGAACTTTGAGGGACTTTTTAGGAATTTGGTGAGATTCTGTAGAGAACTGACGAATTATCAGGGATTTGTCATGTATTCTGTGGGAATTTGTGGAGATTCGGTGGGATTTTTGTGGATTTTGGCCATGTTTTGAGAAGATTTAGGGAATTTTGTGTGACTTTTCTGGGATTTTGTTGGGTATTGAGGACATTTTGTGGGATGTTTCGGGAATTTGGTGGGGCTTTTCAAGAATTTTGTGGTATTTTGAAAAGATTTTGGGAATTTTGTGGTGTTTTTTCTTGAATTTTGTGGGAAACTGTGCTGATTTTATGGGGCGTTTCTGGAATTTGGTCGAGTTTTCAGAAGATTTAGGGATTTTTGTGAGATTTTTGTGGGATGTTCTGGGAATTGGTGGAGATTTTGTGGGACATTCCTGTGAATTGGTAGGGTTTTGAAATGATTTAGGGAGTTTTGTGGGACTTCTCTGGAATTTTGTGTGTTTTTTCTGGAATTGTGTGGGATTCTGAGGAGACTTGAAGAATTTTGAGGAATTTGTTTTAGATTTTGTGGGAATTTGTGGAGAATCTGTGGGATTTACTGGAATTTGGTGGGCCTTTTCAAGGACTTTGTGTGGTTTTGAGGAGACTTGAAGACTTTTGAGGAATTTTTCTTAGATTTTGTGGAAACTTGTGGAGGTTTTGTGGGATTTTTGTGGGATTTTGTGGGATATTGAGGCGATTTAGGGATCTTGAGGGATTTTTCATGTATTTTGTGGGAATTTGTGGAGATTTGGTGGGATATTTTTCTAGAATTTGGTCGTGTTTTGAGAAGATTTAGGGAATTTTGTGTGATTTTTCTTGAATTTTGTGGGATATTGAGGAGATTTTGTGGGATGTTTGTGGAACTTTGAGGGACTTTTCTGGAATTTGGTGAGATTCTGTAGAGAACTGACAAATTATCAGGGATTTTTCATGTATTCTGTGGGAATTTGTGGAGATTTGGTGGGATTTTTGTGGATTTTGGCCGTGTTTTGAGAAGATTTAGGGAATTTTGTGGGACTTTTCTGGGATTTTGTTGGATATTGAGGACATTTTGTGGGATGTTTCTGGAATTTGGTGGGGCTTTTCAAGAATTTTGTGGTATTTTGAAAAGATTTTGGGAATTTTGTGGTGTTTTTTCTTGAATTTTGTGGGAAACTGTGCTGATTTTATGGGGCGTTTCTGGAATTTGGTCGAGTTTTCCGAAGATTTAGGGATTTTTGTGAGATTTTTGTGGGATTTTCTGGGAATTGGTGGAGATTTTGTGGGACATTCCTGTGAATTGGTAGGGTTTTGAAATGATTTAGGGAGTTTTGTGGGACTTGTCTGGAATTTTGTGGGGTTTTTCTGGAATTGTGTGGTTTTGAGGAGACTTGAAGACTTTTGAGGAATTTTTCTTAGATTTTGTGGAAACTTGTGGAGGTTTTGTGGGATTTTTGTGGAATTTTTTGGGATATTGAGGCGATTTAGGGATCTTGAGGGATTTTTCATGTATTTTGTGGGAATTTGTGGAGATTTGGTGGGATATTTTTCTAGAATTTGGTTGTGTTTTGAGAAGATTTAGGGAATTTTGTGTGATTTTTCTTGAATTTTGTGGGACATTGAGGAGATTTTGTGGGATGTTTGTGGAACTTTGAGGGACTTTTCTGGAATTTGGTGAGATTCTGTAGAGAACTGACAAATTATCAGGGATTTTTCATGTATTCTGTGGGAATTTGTGGAGATTTGGTGGGATTTTTGTGGATTTTGGCCGTGTTTTGAGAAGATTTAGGGAATTTTGTGTGATTTTTCTGGGATTTTGTTGGATATTGAGGACATTTTGTGGGATGTTTCGGGAATTTGGTGGGGCTTTTCAAGAATTTTGTGGTATTTTGAAAAGGTTTAGGGAATTGTGTGGTGTTTTTTCTTGAATTTTGTGGGAAACTGTGCTGATTTTATGGAGCGTTTCTGGAATTTGGTCGAGTTTTCAGAAGATTTAGGGATTTTTGTGAGATTTTTGTGGGATTTTCTGGGAATTGGTGGAGATTTTGTGGGACATTCCTGTGAATTGGTAGGGTTTTGAAATGATTTAGGGAGTTTTGTGGGACTTCTCTGGAATTTTGTGGGGTTTTTCTGAAATTGAGTGGTTTTGAGGAGACTTGAAGAATTTTGAGGAATTTGTTTTAGATTTTGTGGGAATTTGTGGAGAATCTGTGGGATTTTACTGGAATTTGGTGGGCCTTTTCAAGGACTTTGTGTGGTTTTGAGGAGACTTGAAGAATTTTGAGGAATTTTTCTTAGATTTTGTGGAAACTTGTGGAGGTTTTGTGGGATTTTTGTGGGATTTTGTGGGATATTGAGGCGATTTAGGGATCTTGAGGGATTTTTCATGTATTTTGTGGGATTTTGTGGAGATTTGGTGGGACATTTTTCTAGAATTTGGTCGTGTTTTGAGAAGATTTAGGGAATTTTGTGTGATTTTTCTGGGATTTTGTTGGATATTGAGGAGATTTTGTGGGATGTTTGTGGAACTTTGAGGGACTTTTCTGGAATTTGGTGAGATTCTGTAGAGAACTGACAAATTATCAGGGATTTTTCATGTATTCTGTGGGAATTTGTGGAGATTTGGTGGGATATTTTTCTAGAATTTGGTCGTGTTTTGAGAAGATTTAGGGAATTTTGTGTGATTTTTCTTGAATTTTGTGGGATATTGAGGAGATTTTGTGGGATGTTTGTGGAACTTTGAGGGACTTTTCTGGAATTTGGTGAGATTCTGTAGAGAACTGACAAATTATCAGGGATTTTTCATGTATTCTGTGGGAATTTGTGGAGATTTGGTGGGATTTTTGTGGATTTTGGCCGTGTTTTGAGAAGATTTAGGGAATTTTGTGGGACTTTTCTGGGATTTTGTTGGATATTGAGGACATTTTGTGGGATGTTTCTGGAATTTGGTGGGGCTTTTCAAGAATTTTGTGGTATTTTGAAAAGATTTTGGGAATTTTGTGGTGTTTTTTCTTGAATTTTGTGGGAAACTGTGCTGATTTTATGGGGCGTTTCTGGAATTTGGTCGAGTTTTCAGAAGTGTTAGGGATTTTTGTGAGATTTTTGTGGGATGTTCTGGGAATTGGTGGAGATTTTGTGGGACATTCCTGTGAATTGGTAGGGTTTTGAAATGATTTAGGGAGTTTTGTGGGACTTGTCTGGAATTTTGTGGGGTTTTTCTGGAATTGTGTGGTTTTGAGGAGACTTGAAGACTTTTGAGGAATTTTTCTTAGATTTTGTGGAAACTTGTGGAGGTTTTGTGGGATTTTTGTGGAATTTTTTGGGATATTGAGGCGATTTAGGGATCTTGAGGGATTTTTCATGTATTTTGTGGGAATTTGTGGAGATTTGGTGGGATATTTTTCTAGAATTTGGTTGTGTTTTGAGAAGATTTAGGGAATTTTGTGTGATTTTTCTTGAATTTTGTGGGACATTGAGGAGATTTTGTGGGATGTTTGTGGAACTTTGAGGGACTTTTCTGGAATTTGGTGAGATTCTTTTGAGAACTGACAAATTATCAGGGATTTTTCATGTATTCTGTGGGAATTTGTGGAGATTTGGTGGGATTTTTGTGGATTTTGGCCGTGTTTTGAGAAGATTTAGGGAATTTTGTGTGATTTTTCTGGGATTTTGTTGGATATTGAGGACATTTTGTGGGATGTTTCGGGAATTTGGTGGGGCTTTTCAAGAATTTTGTGGTATTTTGAAAAGGTTTAGGGAATTGTGTGGTGTTTTTTCTTGAATTTTGTGGGAAACTGTGCTGATTTTATGGAGCGTTTCTGGAATTTGGTCGAGTTTTCAGAAGATTTAGGGATTTTTGTGAGATTTTTGTGGGATTTTCTGGGAATTGGTGGAGATTTTGTGGGACATTCCTGTGAATTGGTAGGGTTTTGAAATGATTTAGGGAGTTTTGTGGGACTTCTCTGGAATTTTGTGGGGTTTTTCTGAAATTGAGTGGTTTTGAGGAGACTTGAAGAATTTTGAGGAATTTGTTTTAGATTTTGTGGGAATTTGTGGAGAATCTGTGGGATTTTACTGGAATTTGGTGGGCCTTTTCAAGGACTTTGTGTGGTTTTGAGGAGACTTGAAGAATTTTGAGGAATTTTTCTTAGATTTTGTGGAAACTTGTGGAGGTTTTGTGGGATTTTTGTGGGATTTTGTGGGATATTGAGGCGATTTAGGGATCTTGAGGGATTTTTCATGTATTTTGTGGGATTTTGTGGAGATTTGGTGGGACATTTTTCTAGAATTTAGTCGTGTTTTGAGAAGATTTAGGGAATTTTGTGTGATTTTTCTGGGATTTTGTTGGATATTGAGGAGATTTTGTGGGATGTTTGTGGAACTTTGAGGGACTTTTCTGGAATTTGGTGAGATTCTGTAGAGAACTGACAAATTATCAGGGATTTTTCATGTATTCTGTGGGAATTTGTGGAGATTTGGTGGGATATTTTTCTAGAATTTGGTCGTGTTTTGAGAAGATTTAGGGAATTTTGTGGGATTTTTCCTGAAATTTTATTGGATTCCGGGGAGATTTTTGTGGGATATTCTGGGAATTGGTGGAGATTTTGTGGGACATTCCTGTGAATTGGTAGGGTTTTGAAATGATTTAGGGAGTTTTGTGGGACTTCTCTGGAATTTTGTGTGTTTTTTCTGGAATTGTGTGGGATTCTGAGGAGACTTGAAGAATTTTGAGGAATTTGTTTTAGATTTTGTGGGAATTTGTGGAGAATCTGTGGGATTTTACTGGAATTTGGTGGGCCTTTTCAAGGACTTTGTGTGGTTTTGAGGAGACTTGAAGACTTTTGAGGAATTTTTCTTAGATTTTGTGGAAACTTGTGGAGGTTTTGTGGGATTTTTGTGGAATTTTTTGGGATATTGAGGCGATTTAGGGATCTTGAGGGATTTTTCATGTATTTTGTGGGAATTTGTGGAGATTTGGTGGGATATTTTTCTAGAATTTGGTTGTGTTTTGAGAAGATTTAGGGAATTTTGTGTGATTTTTCTTGAATTTTGTGGGACATTGAGGAGATTTTGTGGGATGTTTGTGGAACTTTGAGGGACTTTTCTGGAATTTGGTGAGATTCTGTGGAGAACTGACAAATTATCAGGGATTTTTCATGTATTCTGTGGGAATTTGTGGAGATTTGGTGGGATTTTTGTGGATTTTGGCCGTGTTTTGAGAAGATTTAGGGAATTTTGTGTGATTTTTCTGGGATTTTGTTGGATATTGAGGACATTTTGTGGGATGTTTCGGGAATTTGGTGGGGCTTTTCAAGAATTTTGTGGTATTTTGAAAAGGTTTAGGGAATTGTGTGGTGTATTTTCTTGAATTTTGTGGGAAACTGTGCTGATTTTATGGAGCGTTTCTGGAATTTGGTCGAGTTTTCAGAAGATTTAGGGATTTTTGTGAGATTTTTGTGGGATTTTCTGGGAATTGGTGGAGATTTTGTGGGACATTCCTGTGAATTGGTAGGGTTTTGAAATGATTTAGGGAGTTTTGTGGGACTTCTCTGGAATTTTGTGGGGTTTTTCTGAAATTGAGTGGTTTTGAGGAGACTTGAAGAATTTTGAGGAATTTGTTTTAGATTTTGTGGGAATTTGTGGAGAATCTGTGGGATTTTACTGGAATTTGGTGGGCCTTTTCAAGGACTTTGTGTGGTTTTGAGGAGACTTGAAGAATTTTGAGGAATTTTTCTTAGATTTTGTGGAAACTTGTGGAGGTTTTGTGGGATTTTTGTGGGATTTTGTGGGATATTGAGGCGATTTAGGGATCTTGAGGGATTTTTCATGTATTTTGTGGGATTTTGTGGAGATTTGGTGGGACATTTTTCTAGAATTTAGTCGTGTTTTGAGAAGATTTAGGGAATTTTGTGTGATTTTTCTGGGATTTTGTTGGATATTGAGGAGATTTTGTGGGATGTTTGTGGAACTTTGAGGGACTTTTCTGGAATTTGGTGAGATTCTGTAGAGAACTGACGAATTATCAGGGGTATTTTCAGGTATTCTGTGGGAATTTGTGGAGATTCGGTGGGATTTTTGTGGATTTTGGCCATGTTTTGAGAAGATTTAGGGAATTTTGTGGGATTTTTCCTGAAATTTTATTGGATTCCGGGGAGATTTTTGTGGGATATTCTGGGAATTGGTGGAGATTTTGTGGGACATTCCTGTGAATTGGTAGGGTTTTGAAATGATTTAGGGAGTTTTGTGGGACTTCTCTGGAATTTTGTGTGTTTTTTCTGGAATTGTGTGGGATTCTGAGGAGACTTGAAGAATTTTGAGGAATTTGTTTTAGATTTTGTGGGAATTTGTGGAGAATCTGTGGGATTTTACTGGAATTTGGTGGGCCTTTTCAAGGACTTTGTGTGGTTTTGAGGAGACTTGAAGACTTTTGAGGAATTTTTCTTAGATTTTGTGGAAACTTGTGGAGGTTTTGTGGGATTTTTGTGGAATTTTTTGGGATATTGAGGCGATTTAGGAATCTTGAGGGATTTTTCATGTATTTTGTGGGAATTTGTGGAGATTTGGTGGGACATTTTTCTAGAATTTGGTCGTGTTTTGAGAAGATTTAGGGAATTTTGTGTGATTTTTCTTGAATTTTGTGGGATATTGAGGAGATTTTGTGGGATGTTTGTGGAACTTTGAGGGACTTTTCTGGAATTTGGTGAGATTCTGTAGAGAACTGACAAATTATCAGGGATTTTTCATGTATTCTGTGGGAATTTGTGGTGATTTGGTGGGATATTTTTCTAGAATTTGGTCGTGTTTTGAGAAGATTTAGGGAATTTTGTGTGATTTTTCTTGAATTTTGTTGGATATTGAGGAGATTTTGTGGGATGTTTGTGGAACTTTGAGGGACTTTTCTGGAATTTGGTGAGATTCTGTAGAGAACTGACGAATTATCAGGGGTATTTTCATGTATTCTGTGGGAATTTGTGGATATTCGGTGGGATTTTTGTGGATTTTGGCCATGTTTTTAGAAGATTTAGGGAATTTTGTGGGATTTTTCCTGGAATTTTATTGGATTCCGGGGAGATTTTGTGGGATGTTTTTGGAACTTTGAGGGACTTTTTAGGAATTTGGTGAGATTCTGTAGAGAACTGACGAATTATCAGGGATTTTTCATGTATTCTGTGGGAATTTGTGGAGATTCTGTGGGATTTTTCTGGAATTTGGCCGTGTTTTGAGAAGATTTAGGGAATTTTGTGGGACTTTTCTGGGATTTTGTTGGATATTGAGGACATTTTGTGGGATGTTTCTGGAATTTGGTGGGGCTTTTCAAGAATTTTGTGGTATTTTGAAAAGATTTTTGGAATTTTGTGGTGTTTTTTCTTGAATTTTGTGGGAAACTGTGCTGATTTTATGGGGCGTTTCTGGAATTTGGTCGAGTTTTCAGAAGATTTAGGGATTTTTGTGAGATTTTTGTGGGATTTTCTGGGAATTGGTGGAGATTTTGTGGGACATTCCTGTGAATTGGTAGGGTTTTGAAATGATTTAGGGAGTTTTGTGGGACTTCTCTGGAATTTTGTGTGTTTTTTCTGGAATTGTGTGGGATTCTGAGGAGACTTGAAGAATTTTGAGGAATTTGTTTTAGATTTTGTGGGAATTTGTGGAGAATCTGTGGGATTTACTGGAATTTGGTGGGCCTTTTCAAGGACTTTGTGTGGTTTTGAGGAGACTTGAAGACTTTTGAGGAATTTTTCTTAGATTTTGTGGAAACTTGTGGAGGTTTTGTGGGATTTTTGTGGAATTTTTTGGGATATTGAGGCGATTTAGGGATCTTGAGGGATTTTTCATGTATTTTGTGGGAATTTGTGGAGATTTGGTGGGATATTTTTCTAGAATTTGGTCGTGTTTTGAGAAGATTTAGGGAATTTTGTGTGATTTTTCTTGAATTTTGTGGGATATTGAGGAGATTTTGTGGGATGTTTGTGGAACTTTGTGGGACTTTTCTGGAATTTGGTGAGATTCTGTAGTGAACTGACAAATTATCAGGGATTTTTCATGTATTCTGTGGGAATTTGTGGAGATTTGGTGGGATATTTTTCTAGAATTTGGTCGTGTTTTGAGAAGATTTAGAGAATTTTGGGGGATTTTTCTTTAATTTTGTGGGATATTGAGGAGATTTTGTGGGATGGTTGTGGAACTTTGAGGGACTTTTCTGGAATTTGGTGAGATTCTGTAGAGAACTGACAAATTATCAGGGATTTTTCATGTATTCTGTGGGAATTTGTGGAGATTTGGTGGGATTTTTGTGGATTTTGGCCGTGTTTTGAGAAGATTTAGGGAATTTTGTGGGACTTTTCTGGGATTTTGTTGGATATTGAGGACATTTTGTGGGATGTTTCTGGAATTTGGTGGGGCTTTTCAAGAATTTTGTGGTATTTTGAAAAGATTTTGGGAATTTTGTGGTGTTTTTTCTTGAATTTTGTGGGAAACTGTGCTGATTTTATGGGGCGTTTCTGGAATTTGGTCGAGTTTTCAGAAGATTTAGGGATTTTTGTGAGATTTTTGTGGGATTTTCTGGGAATTGGTGGAGATTTTGTGGGACATTCCTGTGAATTGGTAGGGTTTTGAAATGATTTAGGGAGTTTTGTGGGACTTCTCTGGAATTTTGTGGGGTTTTTCTGGAATTGTGTGGTTTTGAGGAGACTTGAAGACTTTTGAGGAATTTTTCTTAGATTTTGTGGAAACTTGTGGAGGTTTTGTGGGATTTTTGTGGAATTTTTTGGGATATTGAGGCGATTTAGGGATCTTGAGGGATTTTTCATGTATTTTGTGGGAATTTGTGGAGATTTGGTGGGATATTTTTCTAGAATTTGGTTGTGTTTTGAGAAGATTTAGGGAATTTTGTGTGATTTTTCTTGAATTTTGTGGGACATTGAGGAGATTTTGTGGGATGTTTGTGGAACTTTGAGGGACTTTTCTGGAATTTGGTGAGATTCTTTTGAGAACTGACAAATTATCAGGGATTTTTCATGTATTCTGTGGGAATTTGTGGAGATTTGGTGGGATTTTTGTGGATTTTGGCCGTGTTTTGAGAAGATTTAGGGAATTTTGTGTGATTTTTCTGGGATTTTGTTGGATATTGAGGACATTTTGTGGGATGTTTCGGGAATTTGGTGGGGCTTTTCAAGAATTTTGTGGTATTTTGAAAAGGTTTAGGGAATTGTGTGGTGTTTTTTCTTGAATTTTGTGGGAAACTGTGCTGATTTTATGGGGCGTTTCTGGAATTTGGTCGAGTTTTCAGAAGATTTAGGGATTTTTGTGAGATTTTTGTGGGATGTTCTGGGAATTGGTGGAGATTTTGTGGGACATTCCTGTGAATTGGTAGGGTTTTGAAATGATTTAGGGAGTTTTGTGGGACTTCTCTGGAATTTTGTGGGGTTTTTCTGGAATTGTGTGGTTTTGAGGAGACTTGAAGACTTTTGAGGAATTTTTCTTAGATTTTGTGGAAACTTGTGGAGGTTTTGTGGGATTTTTGTGGAATTTTTTGGGATATTGAGGCGATTTAGGGATCTTGAGGGATTTTTCATGTATTTTGTGGGAATTTGTGGAGATTTGGTGGGATATTTTTCTAGAATTTGGTTGTGTTTTGAGAAGATTTAGGGAATTTTGTGTGATTTTTCTTGAATTTTGTGGGACATTGAGGAGATTTTGTGGGATGTTTGTGGAACTTTGAGGGACTTTTCTGGAATTTGGTGAGATTCTGTAGAGAACTGACAAATTATCAGGGATTTTTCATGTATTCTGTGGGAATTTGTGGAGATTTGGTGGGATTTTTGTGGATTTTGGCCGTGTTTTGAGAAGATTTAGGGAATTTTGTGTGATTTTTCTGGGATTTTGTTGGATATTGAGGAGATTTTGTGGGATGTTTGTGGAACTTTGAGGGACTTTTCTGGAATTTGGTGAGATTCTGTAGAGAACTGACAAATTATCAGGGATTTTTCATGTATTCTGTGGGAATTTGTGGAGATTTGGTGGGATTTTTGTGGATTTTGGCCGTGTTTTGAGAAGATTTAGGGAATTTTGTGTGATTTTTCTGGGATTTTGTTGGATATTGAGGAGATTTTGTGGGATGTTTGTGGAACTTTGAGGGACTTTTCTGGAATTTGGTGAGATTCTGTAGAGAACTGACAAATTATCAGGGATTTTTCATGTATTCTGTGGGAATTTGTGGAGATTTGGTGGGATATTTTTCTAGAATTTGGTCGTGTTTTGAGAAGATTTAGGGAATTTTGTGTGATTTTTCTGGGATTTTGTTGGATATTGAGGAGATTTTGTGGGATGTTTGTGGAACTTTGAGGGACTTTTCTGGAATTTGGTGAGATTCTGTAGAGAACTGACGAATTATCAGGGGTATTTTCAGGTATTCTGTGGGAATTTGTGGAGATTCGGTGGGATTTTTGTGGATTTTGGCCATGTTTTGAGAAGATTTAGGGAATTTTGTGGGATTTTTCCTGAAATTTTATTGGATTCCGGGGAGATTTTTGTGGGATATTCTGGGAATTGGTGGAGATTTTGTGGGACATTCCTGTGAATTGGTAGGGTTTTGAAATGATTTAGGGAGTTTTGTGGGACTTCTCTGGAATTTTGTGTGTTTTTTCTGGAATTGTGTGGGATTCTGAGGAGACTTGAAGAATTTTGAGGAATTTGTTTTAGATTTTGTGGGAATTTGTGGAGAATCTGTGGGATTTTACTGGAATTTGGTGGGCCTTTTCAAGGACTTTGTGTGGTTTTGAGGAGACTTGAAGACTTTTGAGGAATTTTTCTTAGATTTTGTGGAAACTTGTGGAGGTTTTGTGGGATTTTTGTGGAATTTTTTGGGATATTGAGGCGATTTAGGAATCTTGAGGGATTTCTCATGTATTTTGTGGGAATTTGTGGAGATTTGGTGGGACATTTTTCTAGAATTTGGTCGTGTTTTGAGAAGATTTAGGGAATTTTGTGTGATTTTTCTTGAATTTTGTGGGATATTGAGGAGATTTTGTGGGATGTTTGTGGAACTTTGAGGGACTTTTCTGGAATTTGGTGAGATTCTGTAGAGAACTGACAAATTATCAGGGATTTTTCATGTATTCTGTGGGAATTTGTGGTGATTTGGTGGGATATTTTTCTAGAATTTGGTCGTGTTTTGAGAAGATTTAGGGAATTTTGTGTGATTTTTCTTGAATTTTGTTGGATATTGAGGAGATTTTGTGGGATGTTTGTGGAACTTTGAGGGACTTTTCTGGAATTTGGTGAGATTCTGTAGAGAACTGACGAATTATCAGGGGTATTTTCAGGTATTCTGTGGGAATTTGTGGATATTCGGTGGGATTTTTGTGGATTTTGGCCATGTTTTTAGAAGATTTAGGGAATTTTGTGGGATTTTTCCTGGAATTTTATTGGATTCCGGGGAGATTTTGTGGGATGTTTTTGGAACTTTGAGGGACTTTTCTGGAATTTGGTGAGATTCTGTAGAGAACTGACAAATTATCAGGGATTTTTCATGTATTCTGTGGGAATTTGTGGAGATTTGGTGGGATTTTTGTGGATTTTGGCCGTGTTTTGAGAAGATTTAGGGAATTTTGTGGGACTTTTCTGGGATTTTGTTGGATATTGAGGACATTTTGTGGGATGTTTCTGGAATTTGGTGGGGCTTTTCAAGAATTTTGTGGTATTTTGAAAAGATTTTGGGAATTTTGTGGTGTTTTTTCTTGAATTTTGTGAGAAACTGTGCTGATTTTATGGGGCATTTCTGGAATTTGGTCGAGTTTTCAGAAGATTTAGGGATTTTTGTGGGATTTCTGTGGGATGTTCTGGGAATTGGTGGAGATTTTGTGGGACATTCCTGTGAATTGGTAGGGTTTTGAAATGATTTAGGGAGTTTTGTGGGATTCCTCTGGAATTTTGTGTGTTTTTTCTGGAATTGTGTGGGATTCTGAGGAGACTTGAAGAATTTTGAGGAATTTTTCTTAGATTTTGGGGAAACTTGTGGAGGTTTTGGGTGATTTTTGTGTGATTTTGTGGGATATTGAGGCGATTTAGGGATCTTGAGGCATTTCTCACGTATTCTGTGGGAATTTGTGGAGATTCGGTGGGATTTTTGAGGATTTTGGCCGTGTTTTGAGAAGATTTAGAGCATATTTTGGGATTTTTCTTGAATTTTGTTGGATATTGAGGAGATTTTGTGGGATGTTTGTGGAACTTTGAGGGACTTTTCTGGAATTTGGTGAGATTCTGTAGAGAACTGACGAATTATCAGGGATTTTTCATGTATTCTGTGGGAATTTGTGGAGATTCGGTGGGATTTTTCTGGAATTTTGGTTATGTTTTGAGAAAATTTAGGGAATTTTGTGGGATTTTTCTGGGATTTTGTTGGGTATTGAGGAGATTTTGTGGGATGTTTCTGGAATTTGGTGGGGCTTTTCAAGAATTTTGTGGTATTTTGAAAAGGTTTAGGGAATTTTGTGGTGTTTTTTCTTGAATTTTGTGGGAAACTGCTGATTTTATGGGGCGTTTCTAGAATTTGGTCGAGTTTTCAGAAGATTTAGGGATTTTTGTGGGATTTTTGTGGGATGTTCTGGGAATTGGTAGAGATTTTGTGGGACATTCCTGTGAATTGGTAGGGTTTTGAAATGATTTAGGGAGTTTTGTGGGACTTCTCTGGAATTTTGTGTGTTTTTTCTGGAATTGTGTGGGATTCTGAGGAGACTTGAAGAATTTTGAGGAATTTGATTTAGATTTTTGTGGGAATATGTGGAGATTCTGTGGGATTTTTCTGGAATTTGGTGGGCCTTTTCACGAACTTTGTGTGGTTTGCAGGAGACTTGAAGAATTTTGAGGAATTTTTCTTAGATTTTGTGGAAACTTGTGGAGGTTTTGTGTGATTTTTGTGGGATTTTGTGGGATATTGTGGCGATTGAGGGATCTTGAGGGATTTTTCATGTATTTTGTGGGATTTTGTGGAGATTTGGTGGGATATTTTTCTAGAATTTGGTCGTGTTTTGAGAAGATTTAGGAAATTTTGTGGGATTTTTCCTGGAATTTTGTTGGATATTAGGGAGATTTTGTGGGATATTTGTGGAACTTTGAGGGACTTTTCTGGAATTTGGTGAGATTCTGTAGAGAACTGACGAATTATCAGGGATTTTTCATGTATTCTGTGGGAATTTGTAAAGAATTGGTGGGATTTTTCTGGAATTTGGTAGAGTTTTGAGAAGATTTAGGGAATTTTGTGGTATTTTTTCTTGAATTTTGTGGGAAACTGTGCTGATTTTATGGGGCGTTTCTGGAATTTGGTCAAGTTTTCAGAAGATTTAGGGAATTGTGTGAGATTTTTCCTGGAATTTTGTTGGATATTAGAGAGATTTTTTGGGAGGCTTGTGGAACTTTGGGGGACTTTTCTGGTATTTGGTGAGATTCTGTAGAGAACTGACGAATTATCAGGGATTTTTCATGTATTCTGTGGGAATTTGTGGAGATTCTGTGGGATTTTTCTGGAATTTGGCCGTGTTTTGAGAAGATTTAGGGAATTTTGTGGGACTTTTCTGGGATTTTGTTGGATATTGAGGACATTTTGTGGGATGTTTCGGGAATTTGGTGGGGCTTTTCAGGAATTTTGTGGTATTTTGAAAAGATTTAGGGAATTTTGTGGTGTTTTTTCTTGAATTTTGTGGGAAACTGTGCTGATTTTATGGGGCGTTTCTGGAATTTGGTCGAGTTTTCAGAAGTGTTAGGGATTTTTGTGAGATTTTTGTGGGATGTTCTGGGAATTGGTGGAGATTTTGTGGGACATTCCTGTGAATTGGTAGGGTTTTGAAATGATTTATGGAGTTTTGTGGGACTTCTCTGGAATTTTGTGGGGTTTTTCTGGAATTGTGTGGGATTCTGAGGAGACTTGAAGAATTTTGAGGAATTTTTCTTAGATTTTTTGGAAACTTGTGGAGGCTTTGTGTGATTTTTGTGTGATTTTGTGGGATATTGAGGAGATTTAGGGATCTTGAGGGATTTCTCATGTATTTTGTGGGAATTTGTGGAGATTTGGTGGGATGATTTTCTGGAATTTGGTCGTGTTTTGAGAAGATTTAGGGAATTTTGTGGTGTTTTTTTTTGAATTTTGTGGGAAACTGTGCTGATTTTATGGGGCGTTTCTGGAATTTGGTCAAGTTTTCAGAAGATTTAGGGAATTTTGTGAGATTTTTCCTTGAATTTTGTTGGATATTAGGGAGATTTTGTGGGATGCTTGTGGAACTTTGGGGGACTTTTCTGGTATTTGGTGAGATTCTGTAGAGAACTGACGAATTATCAGGGATTTTTCATGTATTCTGTGGGAATTTGTGGAGATTTGGTGGGATTTTTGTGGATTTTGGCCGTGTTTTGAGAAGATTTAGGGAATTTTGTGGGACTTTTCTGGGATTTTGTTGGATATTGAGGACATTTTGTGGGATGTTTCGGGAATTTGGTGGGGCTTTTCAGGAATTTTGTGGTATTTTGAAAAGATTTAGGGAATTTTGTGGTGTTTTTTCTTGAATTTTGTGGGAAACTGTGCTGATTTTATGGGGCGTTTCTGGAATTTGGTCGAGTTTTCAGAAGTGTTAGGGATTTTTGTGAGATTTTTGTGGGATGTTCTGGGAATTGGTGGAGATTTTGTGGGACATTCCTGTGAATTGGTAGGGTTTTGAAATGATTGAGGGAGTTTTGTGGGTCTTCTCTGGAATTTTGTGTGTTTTTTCTGGAATTGTGTGGGATTCTGAGGAGACTTGAAGAATTTTGAGGAATTTTTCTTACATTTTGTGGAAACTTGTGGAGGTTTTGTGAGATTTTTGTGTGGTTTTGTGGGATATTGAGGCGATTTAGGGATCTTGAGGGATTTCTCATGTATTTTGTGGGAATTTGTGGAGATTTGGTGGGATATTTTTCTAGAATTTGGTCGTGTTTTGAGAAGATTTAGGAAATTTTGTGGGATTTTTCCTGGAATTTTGTTGGATATTAGGGAGAATTTGTGGGATGTTTGTGGAACTTTGAGGGACTTTTCTGGAATTTGGTGAGATTCTGTAGAGAACTGACGAATTATCAGGGATTTTTCATGTATTCTGTGGGAATTTGTGGAGATTTGGTGGGATTTTTCTGGAATTTGGCCGTGTTTTGAGAAGATTTAGAGAATTTTGTGGGATTTTTCTTGAATTTTGTTGGATATTGAGGAGATTTTGTGCGATGTTTGTGGAACTTTGAGGGACTCTTCTGGAATTTGGTGAGATTCTGTAGAGAACTGACGAATTATCAGGGATTTTTCATGTATTCTGTGGGAATTTGTGGAGATTCGGTGGGATTTTTCTGGAATTTGGCCGTGTTTTGAGAAGATTTAGGGAATTTTGTGGGACTTTTCTGGGATTTTGTTGGATATTGAGGACATTTTGTGGGATGTTTCGGGAATTTGGTGGGGCTTTTCAGGAATTTTGTGGTATTTTGAAAAGATTTAGGGAATTTTGTGGTGTTTTTTCTTGAATTTTGTGGGAAACTGTGCTGATTTTATGGGGCGTTTCTGGAATTTGGTCGAGTTTTCAGAAGTGTTAGGGATTTTTGTGAGATTTCTGTGGGATGTTCTGGGAATTGGTAGAGATTTTGTGGGACATTCCTGTGAATTGGTAGGGTTTTGAAATGATTTAGGGAGTTTTGTGGGACTTCTCTGGAATTTTGTGGGGTTTTTCTGGAATTGTGTGGGATTCTGAGGAGACTTGAAGAATTTTGAAGAATTTTGAGGAATTTTTCTTAGATTTTGTGGAAACTTGTGGAGGTTTTGTGGGATTTTTGTGTGATTTTGTGGGATATTGAGGCGATTTAGGGATCTTGAGGGATTTCTCATGTATTTTGTGGGAATTTGTGGAGATTTGGTGGATATTTTTCTAGAATTTGGTTGTGTTTTGAGAAGATTTAGGGAATTTTGTGGTGTTTTTTCTTGAATTTTGTGGGAAACTGTGCTGATTTTATGGGGCGTTTCTGGAATTTGGTCGAGTTTTCAGAAGATTTAGGGATTTTTGTGAGATTTTTGTGGGATATTCTGGGAATTGGTGGAGATTTTGTGGGACATTCCTGTGAATTGGTAGGGTTTTGAAATGATTTAGGGAGTTTTGTGGGACTTCTCTGGAATTTTGTGTGTTTTTTCTGGAATTGTGTGGGATTCTGAGGAGACTTGAAGAATTTTGAGGAATTTGTTTTAGATTTTGTGGGAATTTGTGGAGAATCTGTGGGATTTTACTGGAATTTGGTGGGCCTTTTCAAGGACTTTGTGTGGTTTTGAGGAGACTTGAAGAATTTTGAGGAATTTTTCTTAGATTTTGTGGAAACTTGTGGAGGTTTTGTGGGATTTTTGTGGGATTTTGTGGGATATTGAGGCGATTTCGGGATCTTGAGGGATTTTTCATGTATTTTGTGGGAATTTGTGGAGACTTGGTGGGATATTTTTCTAGAATTTGGTCGTGTTTTGAGAAGATTTAGGGAATTTTGTGTGATTTTTCTTGAATTTTGTGGGATATTGAGGAGATTTTGTGGGATGTTTGTGGAACTTTGAGGGACTTTTCTGGAATTTGGTGAGATTCTGTAGAGAACTGACAAATTATCAGGGATTTTTCATGTATTCTCTGGGAATTTGTGGAGATTTGATGGGATTTTTGTGGATTTTGGCCGTGTTTTGAGAAGATTTACGGAATTTTGTGTGATTTTTCTGGGATTTTGTTGGGTATTGAGGAAATTTTGTGGGATGTTTCTGGAATTTGGTGGGGCTTTTCAAGAATTTTGTGGTATTTTGAAAAGATTTAGGGAATTTTGTGGTGTTTTTTCTTGAATTTTGTGGGAAACTGTGCTGATTTTATGGGGCATTTCTGGAATTTGGTTGAGTTTTCAGAAGATTTAGGGATTTTTGTGGGATTTTTGTGGGATGTTCTGGGAATTGGTGGAGATTTTGTGGGACATTCCTGTGAATTGGTAGGGTTTTGAAATGATTTAGGGAGTTTTGTGGGACTTCTCTTGAATTTTGTGTGTTTTTTCTGGAATTGTGTGGGATTCTGAGGAGACTTGAAGAATTTTGAGGAATTTTTCTCAGATTTTGTGGGAACTTGTGGAGGTTTTGTGGGATTTTTGTGTGATTTTGTGGGATATTGAGGCGATTTAGGGATCTTGAGGGATTTCTCATGTATTTTGTGGGAATTTGTGGAGATTTGGTGGGATATTTTTCTAGAATTTGGTTGTGTTTTGAGAAGATTTAGGGAATTTTGTGTGACTTTTCTGGGATTTTGTTGGGTATTGAGGACATTTTGTGGGATGTTTCGGGAATTTGGTGGGGCTTTTCAAGAATTTTGTGGTATTTTGAAAAGATTTAGGTAATTGTGTGGTGTTTTTTCTTGAATTTTGTGGGAAACTGTGCTGATTTTATGGGGCGTTTCTGGAATTTGGTCGAGTTTTCAGAAGATTTAGGGATTTTTGTGAGTATTTTGTGGGATGTTCTGGGAATTGGTGGAGATTTTGTGGGACATTCCTGTGAATTGGTAGGGTTTTGAAATGATTTAGGGAGTTTTGTGGGACTTCTCTGGAATTTTGCGTGTTTTTTCTGGAATTGTGTGGGATTCTGAGGAGACTTGAAGAATTTTGAGGAATTTTTCTTAGATTTTGTGGAAACTTGTGGAGGTCTTGTGGGACTTTTGTGTGATTTTGTGGGATATTGAGGCGATTTAGGGATCTTGAGGGATTTCTCATGTATTTTGTGGGAATTTGTGGAGATTTGGTGGGATATTTTTCTAGAATTTGGTTGTGTTTTGAGAAGATTTAGGGAATTTTGTGGTGTTTTTTCTTGAATTTTGTGGGAAACTGTGCTGATTTTATGGGGCGTTTCTGGAATTTGGTCGAGTTTTCAGAAGATTTAGGGATTTTTGTGAGATTTTTGTGGGATGTTCTGGGAATTGGTGGAGATTTTGTGGGACATTCCTGTGAATTGGTAGGGTTTTGAAATGATTTAGGGAGTTTTGTGGGACTTCTCTGGAATTTTGTGTGTTTTTTCTGGAATTGTGTGGGATTCTGAGGAGACTTGAAGAATTTTGAGGAATTTTTCTTAGATTTTGTGGGAATTTGTGGAGAATCTGTGGGATTTTACTGGAATTTGGTGGGCCTTTTCAAGGACTTTGTGTGGTTTTGAGGAGACTTGAAGAATTTTGAGGAATTTTTCTTAGATTTTGTGGAAACTTGTGGAGGTTTTGTGGGATTTTTGTGGGATTTTGTGGGATATTGAGGCGATTTCGGGATCTTGAGGGATTTTTCATGTATTTTGTGGGAATTTGTGGAGACTTGGTGGGATATTTTTCTAGAATTTGGTCGTGTTTTGAGAAGATTTAGGGAATTTTGTGTGATTTTTCTTGAATTTTGTGGGATATTGAGGAGATTTTGTGGGATGTTTGTGGAACTTTGAGGGACTTTTCTGGAATTTGGTGAGATTCTGTAGAGAACTGAGAAATTATCAGGGATTTTTCATGTATTCTGTGGGAATTTGTGGAGATTTGATGGGATTTTTGTGGATTTTGGCCGTGTTTTGAGAAGATTTAGGGAATTTTGTGTGATTTTTCTGGGATTTTGTTGGGTATTGAGGAAATTTTGTGGGATGTTTCTGGAATTTGGTGGGGCTTTTCAAGAATTTTGTGGTATTTTGAAAAGATTTTGGGAATTTTGTGGTGTTTTTTCTTGAATTTTGTGGGAAACTGTGCTGATTTTATGGGGCATTTCTGGAATTTGGTTGAGTTTTCAGAAGATTTAGGGATTTTTGTGGGATTTTTGTGGGATGTTCTGGGAATTGGTAGAGATTTTGTGGGACATTCCTGTGAATTGGTAGGGTTTTGAAATGATTTAGGGAGTTTTGTGGGACTTCTCTGGAATTTTGTGTGTTTTTTCTGGAATTGTGTGGGATTCTGAGGAGACTTGAAGAATTTTGAAGAATTTTGAGGAATTTTTCTTAGATTTTGTGGAAACTTGTGGAGGTTTTGTGGGATTTTTGTGTGATTTTGTGGGATATTGAGGCGATTTAGGGATCTTGAGGGATTTCTCATGTATTTTGTGGGAATTTGTGGAGATTTGGTGGGATATTTTTCTAGAATTTGGTTGTGTTTTGAGAAGATTTAGGGAATTTTGTGGTGTTTTTTCTTGAATTTTGTGGGAAACTGTGCTGATTTTATGGGGCGTTTCTGGAATTTGGTCGAGTTTTCAGAAGATTTAGGGATTTTTGTGAGATTTTTGTGGGATTTTCTGGGAATTGGTGGAGATTTTGTGGGACATTCCTGTGAATTGGTAGGGTTTTGAAATGATTTAGGGAGTTTTGTGGGACTTCTCTGGAATTTTGTGTGTTTTTTCTGGAATTGTGTGGGATTCTGAGGAGACTTGAAGAATTTTGAGGAATTTTTCTTAGATTTTGTGGAAACTTGTGGAGGTTTTGTGGGATTTTTGTGGAATTTTTTGGGATATTGAGGCGATTTAGGGATCTTGAGGGATTTTTCGTGTATTTTGAGGGAATTTGTGGAGATTTGGTGGGACATTTTTCTAGAATTTAGTCGTGTTTTGAGAAGATTTAGGGAATTTTGTGGGATTTTTCTTGAATTTTGTTGGATATTGAGGAGATTTTGTGGGATGCTTGTGGAACTTTGAGGGACTTTTCTGGAATTTGGTGAGATTCTGTAGAGAACTGACGAATTATCAGGGGTATTTTCAGGTATTCTGTGGGAATTTGTGGAGATTCGGTGGGATTTTTGTGGATTTTGGCCATGTTTTGAGAAGATTTAAGGAATTTTGTGGGATTTTTCCTGGAATTTTATTGGATACCGGGGAGATTTTGTGGGATGTTTTTGGAACTTTGTGGGACTTTTTAGGAATTTGGTGAGATTCTGTAGAGAACTGACGAATTATCAGGGGTATTTTCATGTATTTTGTGGGAATTTGTGGAGATTCGGTGGGATTTTTGTGGATTTTGGCCATGTTTTGAGAAGATTTAAGGAATTTTGTGGGATTTTTCCTGGAATTTTATTGGATACCGGGGAGATTTTGTGGGATGTTTTTGGAACTTTGTGGGACTTTTTAGGAATTTGGTGAGATTCTGTAGAGAACTGACGAATTATCAGGGGTATTTTCATGTATTTTGTGGGAATTTGTGGAGATTTGGTGGGATTTTTGTGGATTTTGGCCGTGTTTTGAGAAGATTTAGGGAATTTTGTGGGATTTTTCCTGGAATTTTATTGGATTCCGGGGAGATTTTGTGGGATGTTTGTGGAACTTTGAGGGACTTTTTAGGAATTTGGTGAGATTCTGTAGAGAATTGACGAATTATCAGGGATTTGTCATGTATTCTGTGGGAATTTGTGGAGATTCTGTGGGATTTTTCTGGAATTTGGTAGAGTTTTGAGAAGATTTAGGGAATTTTGTGTGACTTTTCTGGGATTTTGTTGGATATTGAGGACATTTTGTGGGATGTTTCTGGAATTTGGTGGGGCTTTTCAAGAATTTTGTGGTATTTTGAAAAGATTTTTGGAATTTTGTGGTGTTTTTTCTTGAATTTTGTGGGAAACTGTGCTGATTTTATGGGGCGTTTCTGGAATTTGGTCGAGTTTTCAGAAGATTTAGGGATTTTTGTGAGATTTTTGTGGGATTTTCTGGGAATTGGTGGAGATTTTGTGGGACATTCCTGTGAATTGGTAGGGTTTTGAAATGATTTAGGGAGTTTTGTGGGACTTCTCTGGAATTTTGTGTGTTTTTTCTGGAATTGTGTGGGATTCTGAGGAGACTTGAAGAATTTTGAGGAATTTTTCTTAGATTTTGTGGAAACTTGTGGAGGTTTTGTGGGATTTTTGTGGAATTTTTTGGGATATTGAGGCGATTTAGGGATCTTGAGGGATTTTTCATGTATTTTGTGGGAATTTGTGGAGATTTGGTGGGATATTTTTCTAGAATTTGGTCGTGTTTTGAGAAGATTTAGGGAATTTTGTGTGATTTTTCTTGAATTTTGTTGGGTATTGAGGAAATTTTGTGGGATGTTTCTGGAATTTGGTGGGGCTTTTCAAGAATTTTGTGGTATTTTGAAAAGATTTAGGGAATTTTGTGGTGTTTTTTCTTGAATTTTGTGGGAAACTGTGCTGATTTTATGGGGCATTTCTGGAATTTGGTTGAGTTTTCAGAAGATTTAGGGATTTTTGTGGGATTTTTGTGGGATGTTCTGGGAATTGGTGGAGATTTTGTGGGACATTCCTGTGAATTGGTAGGGTTTTGAAATGATTTAGGGAGTTTTGTGGGACTTCTCTGGAATTTTGTGTGTTTTTTCTGGAATTGTGTGGGATTCTGAGGAGACTTGAAGAATTTTGAAGAATTTTGAGGAATTTTTCTTAGATTTTGTGGAAACTTGTGGAGGTTTTGTGGGATTTTTGTGTGATTTTGTGGGATATTGAGGCGATTTAGGGATCTTGAGGGATTTCTCATGTATTTTGTGGGAATTTGTGGAGATTTGGTGGGATATTTTTCTAGAATTTGGTTGTGTTTTGAGAAGATTTAGGGAATTTTGTGGTGTTTTTTCTTGAATTTTGTGGGAAACTGTGCTGATTTTATGGGGCGTTTCTGGAATTTGGTCGAGTTTTCAGAAGATTTAGGGATTTTTGTGAGATTTTTGTGGGATATTCTGGGAATTGGTGGAGATTTTGTGGGACATTCCTGTGAATTGGTAGGGTTTTGAAATGATTTAGGGAGTTTTGTGGGACTTCTCTGGAATTTTGTGTGTTTTTTCTGGAATTGTGTGGGATTCTGAGGAGACTTGAAGAATTTTGAGGAATTTGTTTTAGATTTTGTGGGAATTTGTGGAGAATCTGTGGGATTTTACTGGAATTTGGTGGGCCTTTTCAAGGACTTTGTGTGGTTTTGAGGAGACTTGAAGAATTTTGAGGAATTTTTCTTAGATTTTGTGGAAACTTGTGGAGGTTTTGTGGGATTTTTGTGGGATTTTGTGGGATATTGAGGCGATTTCGGGATCTTGAGGGATTTTTCATGTATTTTGTGGGAATTTGTGGAGACTTGGTGGGATATTTTTCTAGAATTTGGTCGTGTTTTGAGAAGATTTAGGGAATTTTGTGTGATTTTTCTTGAATTTTGTGGGATATTGAGGAGATTTTGTGGGATGTTTGTGGAACTTTGAGGGACTTTTCTGGAATTTGGTGAGATTCTGTAGAGAACTGAGAAATTATCAGGGATTTTTCATGTATTCTGTGGGAATTTGTGGAGATTTGATGGGATTTTTGTGGATTTTGGCCGTGTTTTGAGAAGATTTACGGAATTTTGTGTGATTTTTCTGGGATTTTGTTGGGTATTGAGGAAATTTTGTGGGATGTTTCTGGAATTTGGTGGGGCTTTTCAAGAATTTTGTGGTATTTTGAAAAGATTTAGGGAATTTTGTGGTGTTTTTTCTTGAATTTTGTGGGAAACTGTGCTGATTTTATGGGGCATTTCTGGAATTTGGTTGAGTTTTCAGAAGATTTAGGGATTTTTGTGGGATTTTTGTGGGATGTTCTGGGAATTGGTGGAGATTTTGTGGGACATTCCTGTGAATTGGTAGGGTTTTGAAATGATTTAGGGAGTTTTGTGGGACTTCTCTTGAATTTTGTGTGTTTTTTCTGGAATTGTGTGGGATTCTGAGGAGACTTGAAGAATTTTGAGGAATTTTTCTCAGATTTTGTGGGAACTTGTGGAGGTTTTGTGGGATTTTTGTGTGATTTTGTGGGATATTGAGGCGATTTAGGGATCTTGAGGGATTTCTCATGTATTTTGTGGGAATTTGTGGAGATTTGGTGGGATATTTTTCTAGAATTTGGTTGTGTTTTGAGAAGATTTAGGGAATTTTGTGTGACTTTTCTGGGATTTTGTTGGGTATTGAGGACATTTTGTGGGATGTTTCGGGAATTTGGTGGGGCTTTTCAAGAATTTTGTGGTATTTTGAAAAGATTTAGGTAATTGTGTGGTGTTTTTTCTTGAATTTTGTGGGAAACTGTGCTGATTTTATGGGGCGTTTCTGGAATTTGGTCGAGTTTTCAGAAGATTTAGGGATTTTTGTGAGATTTTTGTGGGATGTTCTGGGAATTGGTGGAGATTTTGTGGGACATTCCTGTGAATTGGTAGGGTTTTGAAATGATTTAGGGAGTTTTGTGGGACTTCTCTGGAATTTTGTGTGTTTTTTCTGAAATTGTGTGGTTTTGAGGAGACTTGAAGAATTTTGAGGAATTTGTTTTAGATTTTGTGGGAATTTGTGGAGAATCTGTGGGATTTTACTGGAATTTGGTGGGCCTTTTCAAGGACTTTGTGTGGTTTTGAGGAGACTTGAAGAATTTTGAGGAATTTTTCTTAGATTTTGTGGAAACTTGTGGAGGTTTTGTGGGATTTTTGTGGGATTTTGTGGGATATTGAGGCGATTTCGGGATCTTGAGGGATTTTTTGTGTATTTTGTGGGATTTTGTGAAGATTTGGTGGGACATTTTTCTAGAATTTAGTCATGTTTTGAGAAGACTTAGGGAATTTTGTGTGATTTTTCTGGGATTTTGTTGGATATTGAGGAGATTTTGTGGGATGTTTGTGGAACTTTGAGGGACTTTTCTGGAATTTGGTGAGATTCTGTAGAGAACTGAGAAATTATCAGGGATTTTTCATGTATTCTGTGGGAATTTGTAAAGATTTGGTGGGATTTTTGTGGATTTTGGCCGTGTTTTGAGAAGATTTAGGGAATTTTGTGTGATTTTTCTGGGATTTTGTTGGGTATTGAGGAAATTTTGTGGGATGTTTCTGGAATTTGGTGGGGCTTTTCAAGAATTTTGTGGTATTTTGAAGAGATTTAGGGAATTTTGTGGTGTTTTTTCTTGAATTTTGTGGGAAACTGTGCTGATTTTATGGGGCGTTTCTGGAATTTGGTCGAGTTTTCAGAAGATTTAGGGATTTTTGTGAGTATTTTGTGGGATGTTCTGGGAATTGGTGGAGATTTTGTGGGACATTCCTGTGAATTGGTAGGGTTTTGAAATGATTTAGGGAGTTTTGTGGGACTTCTCTGGAATTTTGCGTGTTTTTTCTGGAATTGTGTGGGATTCTGAGGAGACTTGAAGAATTTTGAGGAATTTTTCTTAGATTTTGTGGAAACTTGTGGAGGTCTTGTGGGACTTTTGTGTGATTTTGTGGGATATTGAGGCGATTTAGGGATCTTGAGGGATTTCTCATGTATTTCGTGGGAATTTGTGGAGATTTGGTGGGATATTTTTCTAGAATTTGGTTGTGTTTTGAGAAGATTTAGGGAATTTTGTGGTGTTTTTTCTTCAATTTTGTGGGAAACTGTGCTGATTTTATGGGGCGTTTCTGGAATTTGGTCGAGTTTTCAGAAGATTTAGGGATTTTTGTGAGATTTTTGTGGGATGTTCTGGGAATTGGTGGAGATTTTGTGGGACATTCCTGTGAATTGGTAGGGTTTTGAAATGATTTAGGGAGTTTTGTGGGACTTCTCTGGAATTTTGTGTGTTTTTTCTGGAATTGTGTGGGATTCTGAGGAGACTTGAAGAATTTTGAGGAATTTTTCTTAGATTTTGTGGGAATTTGTGGAGAATCTGTGGGATTTTACTGGAATTTGGTGGGCCTTTTCAAGGACTTTGTGTGGTTTTGAGGAGACTTGAAGAATTTTGAGGAATTTTTCTTAGATTTTGTGGAAACTTGTGGAGGTTTTGTGGGATTTTTGTGGGATTTTGTGGGATATTGAGGCGATTTCGGGATCTTGAGGGATTTTTCATGTATTTTGTGGGAATTTGTGGAGACTTGGTGGGATATTTTTCTAGAATTTGGTCGTGTTTTGAGAAGATTTAGGGAATTTTGTGTGATTTTTCTTGAATTTTGTGGGATATTGAGGAGATTTTGTGGGATGTTTGTGGAACTTTGAGGGACTTTTCTGGAATTTGGTGAGATTCTGTAGAGAACTGAGAAATTATCAGGGATTTTTCATGTATTCTGTGGGAATTTGTGGAGATTTGATGGGATTTTTGTGGATTTTGGCCGTGTTTTGAGAAGATTTAGGGAATTTTGTGTGATTTTTCTGGGATTTTGTTGGGTATTGAGGAAATTTTGTGGGATGTTTCTGGAATTTGGTGGGGCTTTTCAAGAATTTTGTGGTATTTTGAAAAGATTTTGGGAATTTTGTGGTGTTTTTTCTTGAATTTTGTGGGAAACTGTGCTGATTTTATGGGGCGTTTCTGGAATTTGGTCGAGTTTTCAGAAGATTTAGGGATTTTTGTGAGATTTTTGTGGGATGTTCTGGGAATTGGTGGAGATTTTGTGGGACATTCCTGTGAATTGGTAGGGTTTTGAAATGATTTAGGGAGTTTTGTGGGACTTCTCTGGAATTTTGTGGGGTTTTTCTGAAATTGTGTGGTTTTGAGGAGACTTGAAGAATTTTGAGGAATTTGTTTTAGATTTTGTGGGAATTTGTGGAGAATCTGTGGGATTTTACTGGAATTTGGTGGGCCTTTTCAAGGACTTTGTGTGGTTTTGAGGAGACTTGAAGAATTTTGAGGAATTTTTCTTAGATTTTGTGGAAACTTGTGGAGGTTTTGTGTGACTTTTGTGTGATTTTGTGGGATATTGAGGCGATTTAGGGATCTTGAGGGATTTATCATGCATTTTGTGGAAATTTGTGGAGATTTGGTGGGATATTTTTCTAGAATTTGGTCGTGTTTTGAGAAGATTTAGGGAATTTTGTGGGATTTTTCTTGAATTTTGTTGGATATTGAGGAGATTTTGTGGGATGTTTGTGGAACTTTGAGGGACTTTTCTGGAATTTGGTGAGATTCTGTAGAGAACTGACGAATTATCAGGGGTATTTTCAGGTATTCTGTGGGAATTTGTGGAGATTCGGTGGGATTTTTGTGGATTTTGGCCATGTTTTGAGAAGATTTAAGGAATTTTGTGGGATTTTTCCTGGAATTTTATTGGATACCGGGGAGATTTTGTGGGATGTTTTTGGAACTTTGTGGGACTTTTTAGGAATTTGGTGAGATTCTGTAGAGAACTGACGAATTATCAGGGGTATTTTCATGTATTTTGTGGGAATTTGTGGAGATTTGGTGGGATTTTTGTGGATTTTGGCCGTGTTTTGAGAAGATTTAGGGAATTTTGTGGGATTTTTCCTGGAATTTTATTGGATTCCGGGGAGATTTTGTGGGATGTTTGTGGAACTTTGAGGGACTTTTTAGGAATTTGGTGAGATTCTGTAGAGAATTGACGAATTATCAGGGATTTGTCATGTATTCTGTGGGAATTTGTGGAGATTCTGTGGGATTTTTCTGGAATTTGGTAGAGTTTTGAGAAGATTTAGGGAATTTTGTGTGACTTTTCTGGGATTTTGTTGGATATTGAGGACATTTTGTGGGATGTTTCTGGAATTTGGTGGGGCTTTTCAAGAATTTTGTGGTATTTTGAAAAGATTTTTGGAATTTTGTGGTGTTTTTTCTTGAATTTTGTGGGAAACTGTGCTGATTTTATGGGGCGTTTCTGGAATTTGGTCGAGTTTTCAGAAGATTTAGGGATTTTTGTGAGATTTTTGTGGGATTTTCTGGGAATTGGTGGAGATTTTGTGGGACATTCCTGTGAATTGGTAGGGTTTTGAAATGATTTAGGGAGTTTTGTGGGACTTCTCTGGAATTTTGTGTGTTTTTTCTGGAATTGTGTGGGATTCTGAGGAGACTTGAAGAATTTTGAGGAATTTTTCTTAGATTTTGTGGAAACTTGTGGAGGTTTTGTGGGATTTTTGTGGAATTTTTTGGGATATTGAGGCGATTTAGGGATCTTGAGGGATTTTTCGTGTATTTTGAGGGAATTTGTGGAGATTTGGTGGGACATTTTTCTAGAATTTAGTCGTGTTTTGAGAAGATTTAGGGAATTTTGTGTGATTTTTCTGGGATTTTGTTGGATATTGAGGAGATTTTGTG
Organism: Cyanistes caeruleus; assembly: GCF_971803275.1. Classification (NCBI taxonomy): domain Eukaryota; kingdom Metazoa; phylum Chordata; class Aves; order Passeriformes; family Paridae; genus Cyanistes; species Cyanistes caeruleus. The sequence continues at coordinate 69,093,494 of NC_141705.1, forward strand.
GGATGTTTGTGGAACTTTGAGGGACTTTTCTGGAATTTGGTGAGATTCTGTAGAGAACTGACGAATTATCAGGGGTATTTTCAGGTATTCTGTGGGAATTTGTGGAGATTCGGTGGGATTTTTGTGGATTTTGGCCATGTTTTGAGAAGATTTAAGGAATTTTGTGGGATTTTTCCTGGAATTTTATTGGATACCGGGGAGATTTTGTGGGATGTTTTTGGAACTTTGTGGGACTTTTTAGGAATTTGGTGAGATTCTGTAGAGAACTGACGAATTATCAGGGGTATTTTCATGTATTTTGTGGGAATTTGTGGAGATTCGGTGGGATTTTTGTGGATTTTGGCCATGTTTTGAGAAGATTTAGGGAATTTTGTGGGATTTTTCCTGGAATTTTATTGGATTCCGGGGAGATTTTGTGGGATGTTTGTGGAACTTTGAGGGACTTTTTAGGAATTTGGTGAGATTCTGTAGAGAATTGACGAATTATCAGGGATTTGTCATGTATTCTGTGGGAATTTGTGGAGATTCTGTGGGATTTTTCTGGAATTTGGTAGAGTTTTGAGAAGATTTAGGGAATTTTGTGTGACTTTTCTGGGATTTTGTTGGATATTGAGGACATTTTGTGGGATGTTTCTGGAATTTGGTGGGGCTTTTCAAGAATTTTGTGGTATTTTGAAAAGATTTTTGGAATTTTGTGGTGTTTTTTCTTGAATTTTGTGGGAAACTGTGCTGATTTTATGGGGCGTTTCTGGAATTTGGTCGAGTTTTCAGAAGATTTAGGGATTTTTGTGAGATTTTTGTGGGATTTTCTGGGAATTGGTGGAGATTTTGTGGGACATTCCTGTGAATTGGTAGGGTTTTGAAATGATTTAGGGAGTTTTGTGGGACTTCTCTGGAATTTTGTGTGTTTTTTCTGGAATTGTGTGGGATTCTGAGGAGACTTGAAGAATTTTGAGGAATTTTTCTTAGATTTTGTGGAAACTTGTGGAGGTTTTGTGGGATTTTTGTGGAATTTTTTGGGATATTGAGGCGATTTAGGGATCTTGAGGGATTTTTCGTGTATTTTGAGGGAATTTGTGGAGATTTGGTGGGACATTTTTCTAGAATTTAGTCGTGTTTTGAGAAGATTTAGGGAATTTTGTGTGATTTTTCTGGGATTTTGTTGGATATTGAGGAGATTTTGTGGGATGTTTGTGGAACTTTGAGGGACTTTTCTGGAATTTGGTGAGATTCTGTAGAGAACTGACGAATTATCAGGGGTATTTTCAGGTATTCTGTGGGAATTTGTGGAGATTCGGTGGGATTTTTGTGGATTTTGGCCATGTTTTGAGAAGATTTAAGGAATTTTGTGGGATTTTTCCTGGAATTTTATTGGATACCGGGGAGATTTTGTGGGATGTTTTTGGAACTTTGTGGGACTTTTTAGGAATTTGGTGAGATTCTGTAGAGAACTGACGAATTATCAGGGGTATTTTCATGTATTTTGTGGGAATTTGTGGAGATTCGGTGGGATTTTTGTGGATTTTGGCCATGTTTTGAGAAGATTTAGGGAATTTTGTGGGATTTTTCCTGGAATTTTATTGGATTCCGGGGAGATTTTGTGGGATGTTTGTGGAACTTTGAGGGACTTTTTAGGAATTTGGTGAGATTCTGTAGAGAATTGACGAATTATCAGGGATTTGTCATGTATTCTGTGGGAATTTGTGGAGATTCTGTGGGATTTTTCTGGAATTTGGTAGAGTTTTGAGAAGATTTAGGGAATTTTGTGTGACTTTTCTGGGATTTTGTTGGATATTGAGGACATTTTGTGGGATGTTTCTGGAATTTGGTGGGGCTTTTCAAGAATTTTGTGGTATTTTGAAAAGATTTTTGGAATTTTGTGGTGTTTTTTCTTGAATTTTGTGGGAAACTGTGCTGATTTTATGGGGCGTTTCTGGAATTTGGTCGAGTTTTCAGAAGATTTAGGGATTTTTGTGAGATTTTTGTGGGATTTTCTGGGAATTGGTGGAGATTTTGTGGGACATTCCTGTGAATTGGTAGGGTTTTGAAATGATTTAGGGAGTTTTGTGGGACTTCTCTGGAATTTTGTGTGTTTTTTCTGGAATTGTGTGGGATTCTGAGGAGACTTGAAGAATTTTGAGGAATTTTTCTTAGATTTTGTGGAAACTTGTGGAGGTTTTGTGGGATTTTTGTGGAATTTTTTGGGATATTGAGGCGATTTAGGGATCTTGAGGGATTTTTCATGTATTTTGTGGGAATTTGTGGAGATTTGGTGGGATATTTTTCTAGAATTTGGTCGTGTTTTGAGAAGATTTAGGGAATTTTGTGTGATTTTTCTTGAATTTTGTGGGACATTGAGGAGATTTTGTGGGATGTTTGTGGAACTTTGAGGGACTTTTCTGGAATTTGGTGAGATTCTGTAGAGAACTGACGAATTATCAGGGGTATTTTCATGTATTCTGTGGGAATTTTTGGAGATTCGGTGGGATTTTTGTAAATTTTGGCCATGTTTTGAGAAGATTTAGGGAATTTTGTGGGATTTTTCCTGGAATTTTATTGGATACCGGGGAGATTTTGTGGGATGTTTGTGGAACTTTGAGGGACTTTTTAGGAATTTGGTGAGATTCTGTAGAGAACTGACGAATTATCAGGGGTATTTTCAGGTATTCTGTGGGAATTTGTGGAGATTCGGTGGGATTTTTGTGGATTTTGGCCATGTTTTGAGAAGATTTAGGGAATTTTGTGGGATTTTTCCTGGAATTTTATTGGATACCGGGGAGATTTTGTGGGATGTTTTTGGAACTTTGTGGGACTTTTTAGGAATTTGGTGAGATTCTGTAGAGAATTGACGAATTATCAGGGATTTGTCATGTATTCTGTGGGAATTTGTGGAGATTCTGTGGGATTTTTCTGGAATTTGGTAGAGTTTTGAGAAGATTTAGGGAATTTTGTGGGACTTTTCTGGGATTTTGTTGGATATTGAGGACATTTTGTGGGATGTTTCTGGAATTTGGTGGGGCTTTTCAAGAATTTTGTGGTATTTTGAAAAGATTTTGGGAATTTTGTGGTGTTTTTTCTTGAATTTTGTGGGAAACTGTGCTGATTTTATGGGGCGTTTCTGGAATTTGGTCGAGTTTTCAGAAGATTTAGGGATTTTTGTGAGATTTTTGTGGGATTTTCTGGGAATTGGTGGAGATTTTGTGGGACATTCCTGTGAATTGGTAGGGTTTTGAAATGATTTAGGGAGTTTTGTGGGACTTCTCTGGAATTTTGTGTGTTTTTTCTGGAATTGTGTGGGATTCTGAGGAGACTTGAAGAATTTTGAGGAATTTTTCTTAGATTTTGTGGAAACTTGTGGAGGTTTTGTGGGATTTTTGTGGAATTTTTTGGGACATTGAGGCGATTTAGGGATCTTGAGGGATTTTTCATGTATTTTGTGGGAATTTGTGGAGATTTGGTGGGATATTTTTCTAGAATTTGGTCGTGTTTTGAGAAGATTTAGGGAATTTTGTGTGATTTTTCTTGAATTTTGTGGGACATTGAGGAGATTTTGTGGGATGTTTGTGGAACTTTGAGGGACTTTTCTGGAATTTGGTGAGATTCTGTAGAGAACTGACGAATTATCAGGGATTTTTCATGTATTCTGTGGGAATTTGTGGAGATTTGATGGGATTTTTGTGGATTTTGGCCGTGTTTTGAGAAGATTTAGGGAATTTTGTGTGATTTTTCTGGGATTTTGTTGGATATTGAGGACATTTTGTGGGATGTTTCTGGAATTTGGTGGGGCTTTTCAAGAATTTTGTGGTATTTTGAAAAGGTTTAGGGAATTGTGTGGTGTTTTTTCTTGAATTTTGTGGGAAACTGTGCTGATTTTATGGGGCGTTTCTGGAATTTGGTTGAGTTTTCAGAAGATTTAGGGATTTTTGTGAGATTTTTGTGGGATGTTCTGGGAATTGGTGGAGATTTTGTGGGACATTCCTGTGAATTGGTAGGGTTTTGAAATGATTTAGGGAGTTTTGTGGGACTTCTCTGGAATTTTGTGGGGTTTTTCTGAAATTGTGTGGTTTTGAGGAGACTTGAAGAATTTTGAGGAATTTGTTTTAGATTTTGTGGGAATTTGTGGAGAATCTGTGGGATTTTACTGGAATTTGGTGGGCCTTTTCAAGGACTTTGTGTGGTTTTGAGGAGACTTGAAGAATTTTGAGGAATTTTTCTTAGATTTTGTGGAAACTTGTGGAGGTTTTGTGTGATTTTTGTGTGATTTTGTGGGATATTGAGGCGATTTAGGGATCTTGAGGGATTTATCATGCATTTTGTGGAAATTTGTGGAGATTTGGTGGGATATTTTTCTAGAATTTGGTCGTGTTTTGAGAAGATTTAGGGAATTTTGTGGGATTTTTCTTGAATTTTGTTGGATATTGAGGAGATTTTGTGGGATGTTTGTGGAACTTTGAGGGACTTTTCTGGAATTTGGTGAGATTCTGTAGAGAACTGACGAATTATCAGGGGTATTTTCAGGTATTCTGTGGGAATTTGTGGAGATTCGGTGGGATTTTTGTGGATTTTGGCCATGTTTTGAGAAGATTTAAGGAATTTTGTGGGATTTTTCCTGGAATTTTATTGGATACCGGGGAGATTTTGTGGGATGTTTTTGGAACTTTGTGGGACTTTTTAGGAATTTGGTGAGATTCTGTAGAGAACTGACGAATTATCAGGGGTATTTTCATGTATTTTGTGGGAATTTGTGGAGATTCGGTGGGATTTTTGTGGATTTTGGCCATGTTTTGAGAAGATTTAGGGAATTTTGTGTGACTTTTCTGGGATTTTGTTGGATATTGAGGACATTTTGTGGGATGTTTCTGGAATTTGGTGGGGCTTTTCAAGAATTTTGTGGTATTTTGAAAAGATTTTTGGAATTTTGTGGTGTTTTTTCTTGAATTTTGTGGGAAACTGTGCTGATTTTATGGGGCGTTTCTGGAATTTGGTCGAGTTTTCAGAAGATTTAGGGATTTTTGTGAGATTTTTGTGGGATGTTCTGGGAATTGGTGGAGATTTTGTGGGACATTCCTGTGAATTGGTAGGGTTTTGAAATGATTTAGGGAGTTTTGTGGGACTTCTCTGGAATTTTGTGTGTTTTTTCTGGAATTGTGTGGGATTCTGAGGAGACTTGAAGAATTTTGAGGAATTTTTCTTAGATTTTGTGGAAACTTGTGGAGGTTTTGTGGGATTTTTGTGGAATTTTTTGGGATATTGAGGCGATTTAGGGATCTTGAGGGATTTTTCATGTATTTTGTGGGAATTTGTGGAGATTTGGTGGGATATTTTTCTAGAATTTGGTCGTGTTTTGAGAAGATTTAGGGAATTTTGTGTGATTTTTCTTGAATTTTGTGGGACATTGAGGAGATTTTGTGGGATGTTTGTGGAACTTTGAGGGACTTTTCTGGAATTTGGTGAGATTCTGTAGAGAACTGACGAATTATCAGGGGTATTTTCATGTATTCTGTGGGAATTTGTGGAGATTCGGTGGGATTTTTGTAAATTTTGGCCATGTTTTGAGAAGATTTAGGGAATTTTGTGGGATTTTTCCTGGAATTTTATTGGATACCGGGGAGATTTTGTGGGATGTTTGTGGAACTTTGAGGGACTTTTTAGGAATTTGGTGAGATTCTGTAGAGAACTGACGAATTATCAGGGGTATTTTCAGGTATTCTGTGGGAATTTGTGGAGATTCGGTGGGATTTTTGTGGATTTTGGCCATGTTTTGAGAAGATTTAGGGAATTTTGTGGGATTTTTCCTGGAATTTTATTGGATACCGGGGAGATTTTGTGGGATGTTTGTGGAACTTTGAGGGACTCTTCTGGAATTTGGTGAGATTCTGTAGAGAACTGACGAATTATCAGGGATTTTTCATGTATTCTGTGGGAATTTGTGGAGATTCTGTGGGATTTTTGTGGATTTTGGCCGTGTTTTGAGAAGATTTAGGGAATTTTGTGTGATTTTTCTGGGATTTTGTTGGATATTGAGGACATTTTGTGGGATGTTTCTGGAATTTGGTGGGGCTTTTCAGGAATTTTCTGGTATTTTGAAAAGGTTTAGGGAATTTTGTGGTGTTTTTTCTTGAATTTTGTGGGAAACTGTGCTGATTTTATGGGGCGTTTCGGGAATTTGTTCGAGTTTTCAGAAGATTTAGGGATTTTTGTGAGATTTTTGTGGGATGTTCTGGGAATTGGTGGAGATTTTGTGGGACATTCCTGTGAATTGGTAGGGTTTTGAAATGATTTAGGGAGTTTTGTGAGACTTCTCTGGAATTTTGTGGGTTTTTCTGGAATTGTGTGGGATTCTGAGGAGACTTGAAGACTTTTGAGGAATTTTTCTTAGATTTTGTGGAAACTTGTGGAGGTCTTGTGGGACTTTTGTGTGATTTTGTGGGATATTGAGGCGATTTAGGGATCTTGAGGGATTTTTCATGTATTTTGTGGGAATTTGTGGAGATTTGGTGGGATATTTTTCTAGAATTTGGTTGTGTTTTGAGAAGATTTAGGGAATTGTGTGGTGTTTTTTCTTGAATTTTGTGGGAAACTGTGCTGATTTTATGGGGCGTTTCTGGAATTTGGTTGAGTTTTCAGAAGATTTAGGGATTTTTGTGAGATTTTTGTGGGATGTACTGGGAATTGGTGGAGATTTTGTGGGACATTCCTGTGAATTGGTAGGGTTTTGAAATGATTTAGGGAGTTTTGTGGGTCTTCTCTGGAATTTTGTGGGGTTTTTCTGAAATTGTGTGGTTTTGAGGAGACTTGAAGAATTTTGAGGAATTTGTTTTAGATTTTGTGGGAATTTGTGGAGAATCTGTGGGATTTTACTGGAATTTGGTGGGCCTTTTCAAGGACTTTGTGTGGTTTTGAGGAGACTTGAAGAATTTTGAGGAATTTTTCTTAGATTTTGTGGAAACTTGTGGAGGTTTTGTGTGATTTTTGTGTGATTTTGTGGGATATTGAGGCGATTTAGGGATCTTGAGGGATTTATCATGCATTTTGTGGAAATTTGTGGAGATTTGGTGGGATATTTTTCTAGAATTTGGTCGTGTTTTGAGAAGATTTAGGGAATTTTGTGGGATTTTTCTTGAATTTTGTTGGATATTGAGGAGATTTTGTGGGATGTTTGTGGAACTTTGAGGGACTTTTCTGGAATTTGGTGAGATTCTGTAGAGAACTGACGAATTATCAGGGGTATTTTCAGGTATTCTGTGGGAATTTGTGGAGATTCGGTGGGATTTTTGTGGATTTTGGCCATGTTTTGAGAAGATTTAAGGAATTTTGTGGGATTTTTCCTGGAATTTTATTGGATACCGGGGAGATTTTGTGGGATGTTTTTGGAACTTTGTGGGACTTTTTAGGAATTTGGTGAGATTCTGTAGAGAACTGACGAATTATCAGGGGTATTTTCATGTATTTTGTGGGAATTTGTGGAGATTTGGTGGGATTTTTGTGGATTTTGGCCGTGTTTTGAGAAGATTTAGGGAATTTTGTGGGATTTTTCCTGGAATTTTATTGGATTCCGGGGAGATTTTGTGGGATGTTTGTGGAACTTTGAGGGACTTTTTAGGAATTTGGTGAGATTCTGTAGAGAATTGACGAATTATCAGGGATTTGTCATGTATTCTGTGGGAATTTGTGGAGATTCTGTGGGATTTTTCTGGAATTTGGTAGAGTTTTGAGAAGATTTAGGGAATTTTGTGTGACTTTTCTGGGATTTTGTTGGATATTGAGGACATTTTGTGGGATGTTTCTGGAATTTGGTGGGGCTTTTCAAGAATTTTGTGGTATTTTGAAAAGATTTTTGGAATTTTGTGGTGTTTTTTCTTGAATTTTGTGGGAAACTGTGCTGATTTTATGGGGCGTTTCTGGAATTTGGTCGAGTTTTCAGAAGATTTAGGGATTTTTGTGAGATTTTTGTGGGATTTTCTGGGAATTGGTGGAGATTTTGTGGGACATTCCTGTGAATTGGTAGGGTTTTGAAATGATTTAGGGAGTTTTGTGGGACTTCTCTGGAATTTTGTGTGTTTTTTCTGGAATTGTGTGGGATTCTGAGGAGACTTGAAGAATTTTGAGGAATTTTTCTTAGATTTTGTGGAAACTTGTGGAGGTTTTGTGGGATTTTTGTGGAATTTTTTGGGATATTGAGGCGATTTAGGGATCTTGAGGGATTTTTCGTGTATTTTGAGGGAATTTGTGGAGATTTGGTGGGACATTTTTCTAGAATTTAGTCGTGTTTTGAGAAGATTTAGGGAATTTTGTGTGATTTTTCTGGGATTTTGTTGGATATTGAGGAGATTTTGTGGGATGTTTGTGGAACTTTGAGGGACTTTTCTGGAATTTGGTGAGATTCTGTAGAGAACTGACGAATTATCAGGGGTATTTTCAGGTATTCTGTGGGAATTTGTGGAGATTCGGTGGGATTTTTGTGGATTTTGGCCATGTTTTGAGAAGATTTAAGGAATTTTGTGGGATTTTTCCTGGAATTTTATTGGATACCGGGGAGATTTTGTGGGATGTTTTTGGAACTTTGTGGGACTTTTTATGAATTTGGTGAGATTCTGTAGAGAACTGACGAATTATCAGGGGTATTTTCATGTATTTTGTGGGAATTTGTGGAGATTCGGTGGGATTTTTGTGGATTTTGGCCATGTTTTGAGAAGATTTAGGGAATTTTGTGGGATTTTTCCTGGAATTTTATTGGATTCCGGGGAGATTTTGTGGGATGTTTGTGGAACTTTGAGGGACTTTTTAGGAATTTGGTGAGATTCTGTAGAGAATTGACGAATTATCAGGGATTTGTCATGTATTCTGTGGGAATTTGTGGAGATTCTGTGGGATTTTTCTGGAATTTGGTAGAGTTTTGAGAAGATTTAGGGAATTTTGTGTGACTTTTCTGGGATTTTGTTGGATATTGAGGACATTTTGTGGGATGTTTCTGGAATTTGGTGGGGCTTTTCAAGAATTTTGTGGTATTTTGAAAAGATTTTGGGAATTTTGTGGTGTTTTTTCTTGAATTTTGTGGGAAACTGTGCTGATTTTATGGGGCGTTTCTGGAATTTGGTCGAGTTTTCAGAAGATTTAGGGATTTTTGTGAGATTTTTGTGGGATTTTCTGGGAATTGGTGGAGATTTTGTGGGACATTCCTGTGAATTGGTAGGGTTTTGAAATGATTTAGGGAGTTTTGTGGGACTTCTCTGGAATTTTGTGTGTTTTTTCTGGAATTGTGTGGGATTCTGAGGAGACTTGAAGAATTTTGAGGAATTTTTCTTAGATTTTGTGGAAACTTGTGGAGGTTTTGTGGGATTTTTGTGGAATTTTTTGGGATATTGAGGCGATTTAGGGATCTTGAGGGATTTTTCATGTATTTTGTGGGAATTTGTGGAGATTTGGTGGGATATTTTTCTAGAATTTGGTCGTGTTTTGAGAAGATTTAGGGAATTTTGTGTGATTTTTCTTGAATTTTGTGGGACATTGAGGAGATTTTGTGGGATGTTTGTGGAACTTTGAGGGACTTTTCTGGAATTTGGTGAGATTCTGTAGAGAACTGACGAATTATCAGGGATTTTTCATGTATTCTGTGGGAATTTGTGGAGATTTGATGGGATTTTTGTGGATTTTGGCCGTGTTTTGAGAAGATTTAGGGAATTTTGTGTGATTTTTCTGGGATTTTGTTGGATATTGAGGACATTTTGTGGGATGTTTCTGGAATTTGGTGGGGCTTTTCAAGAATTTTGTGGTATTTTGAAAAGGTTTAGGGAATTGTGTGGTGTTTTTTCTTGAATTTTGTGGGAAACTGTGCTGATTTTATGGGGCGTTTCTGGAATTTGGTTGAGTTTTCAGAAGATTTAGGGATTTTTGTGAGATTTTTGTGGGATGTTCTGGGAATTGGTGGAGATTTTGTGGGACATTCCTGTGAATTGGTAGGGTTTTGAAATGATTTAGGGAGTTTTGTGGGACTTCTCTGGAATTTTGTGGGGTTTTTCTGAAATTGTGTGGTTTTGAGGAGACTTGAAGAATTTTGAGGAATTTGTTTTAGATTTTGTGGGAATTTGTGGAGAATCTGTGGGATTTTACTGGAATTTGGTGGGCCTTTTCAAGGACTTTGTGTGGTTTTGAGGAGACTTGAAGAATTTTGAGGAATTTTTCTTAGATTTTGTGGAAACTTGTGGAGGTTTTGTGTGATTTTTGTGTGATTTTGTGGGATATTGAGGCGATTTAGGGATCTTGAGGGATTTATCATGCATTTTGTGGAAATTTGTGGAGATTTGGTGGGATATTTTTCTAGAATTTGGTCGTGTTTTGAGAAGATTTAGGGAATTTTGTGGGATTTTTCTTGAATTTTGTTGGATATTGAGGAGATTTTGTGGGATGTTTGTGGAACTTTGAGGGACTTTTCTGGAATTTGGTGAGATTCTGTAGAGAACTGACGAATTATCAGGGGTATTTTCAGGTATTCTGTGGGAATTTGTGGAGATTCGGTGGGATTTTTGTGGATTTTGGCCATGTTTTGAGAAGATTTAAGGAATTTTGTGGGATTTTTCCTGGAATTTTATTGGATACCGGGGAGATTTTGTGGGATGTTTTTGGAACTTTGTGGGACTTTTTAGGAATTTGGTGAGATTCTGTAGAGAACTGACGAATTATCAGGGGTATTTTCATGTATTTTGTGGGAATTTGTGGAGATTTGGTGGGATTTTTGTGGATTTTGGCCGTGTTTTGAGAAGATTTAGGGAATTTTGTGGGATTTTTCCTGGAATTTTATTGGATTCCGGGGAGATTTTGTGGGATGTTTGTGGAACTTTGAGGGACTTTTTAGGAATTTGGTGAGATTCTGTAGAGAATTGACGAATTATCAGGGATTTGTCATGTATTCTGTGGGAATTTGTGGAGATTCTGTGGGATTTTTCTGGAATTTGGTAGAGTTTTGAGAAGATTTAGGGAATTTTGTGTGACTTTTCTGGGATTTTGTTGGATATTGAGGACATTTTGTGGGATGTTTCTGGAATTTGGTGGGGCTTTTCAAGAATTTTGTGGTATTTTGAAAAGATTTTTGGAATTTTGTGGTGTTTTTTCTTGAATTTTGTGGGAAACTGTGCTGATTTTATGGGGCGTTTCTGGAATTTGGTCGAGTTTTCAGAAGATTTAGGGATTTTTGTGAGATTTTTGTGGGATTTTCTGGGAATTGGTGGAGATTTTGTGGGACATTCCTGTGAATTGGTAGGGTTTTGAAATGATTGAGGGAGTTTTGTGGGACTTCTCTGGAATTTTGTGTGTTTTTTCTGGAATTGTGTGGGATTCTGAGGAGACTTGAAGAATTTTGAGGAATTTTTCTTAGATTTTGTGGAAACTTGTGGAGGTTTTGTGGGATTTTTGTGGAATTTTTTGGGATATTGAGGCGATTTAGGGATCTTGAGGGATTTTTCGTGTATTTTGAGGGAATTTGTGGAGATTTGGTGGGACATTTTTCTAGAATTTAGTCGTGTTTTGAGAAGATTTAGGGAATTTTGTGTGATTTTTCTTGAATTTTGTGGGACATTGAGGAGATTTTGTGGGATGTTTGTGGAACTTTGAGGGACTTTTCTGGAATTTGGTGAGATTCTGTAGAGAACTGACGAATTATCAGGGGTATTTTCATGTATTCTGTGGGAATTTGTGGAGATTCGGTGGGATTTTTGTAAATTTTGGCCATGTTTTGAGAAGATTTAGGGAATTTTGTGGGATTTTTCCTGGAATTTTATTGGATACCGGGGAGATTTTGTGGGATGTTTGTGGAACTTTGAGGGACTTTTTAGGAATTTGGTGAGATTCTGTAGAGAACTGACGAATTATCAGGGGTATTTTCAGGTATTCTGTGGGAATTTGTGGAGATTCGGTGGGATTTTTGTGGATTTTGGCCATGTTTTGAGAAGATTTAGGGAATTTTGTGGGATTTTTCCTGGAATTTTATTGGATACCGGGGAGATTTTGTGGGATGTTTGTGGAACTTTGAGGGACTCTTCTGGAATTTGGTGAGATTCTGTAGAGAACTGACGAATTATCAGGGATTTTTCATGTATTCTGTGGGAATTTGTGGAGATTCTGTGGGATTTTTGTGGATTTTGGCCGTGTTTTGAGAAGATTTAGGGAATTTTGTGTGATTTTTCTGGGATTTTGTTGGATATTGAGGACATTTTGTGGGATGTTTCTGGAATTTGGTGGGGCTTTTCAGGAATTTTCTGGTATTTTGAAAAGGTTTAGGGAATTTTGTGGTGTTTTTTCTTGAATTTTGTGGGAAACTGTGCTGATTTTATGGGGCGTTTCGGGAATTTGTTCGAGTTTTCAGAAGATTTAGGGATTTTTGTGAGATTTTTGTGGGATGTTCTGGGAATTGGTGGAGATTTTGTGGGACATTCCTGTGAATTGGTAGGGTTTTGAAATGATTTAGGGAGTTTTGTGAGACTTCTCTGGAATTTTGTGGGTTTTTCTGGAATTGTGTGGGATTCTGAGGAGACTTGAAGACTTTTGAGGAATTTTTCTTAGATTTTGTGGAAACTTGTGGAGGTCTTGTGGGACTTTTGTGTGATTTTGTGGGATATTGAGGCGATTTAGGGATCTTGAGGGATTTTTCATGTATTTTGTGGGAATTTGTGGAGATTTGGTGGGATATTTTTCTAGAATTTGGTTGTGTTTTGAGAAGATTTAGGGAATTGTGTGGTGTTTTTTCTTGAATTTTGTGGGAAACTGTGCTGATTTTATGGGGCGTTTCTGGAATTTGGTTGAGTTTTCAGAAGATTTAGGGATTTTTGTGAGATTTTTGTGGGATGTACTGGGAATTGGTGGAGATTTTGTGGGACATTCCTGTGAATTGGTAGGGTTTTGAAATGATTTAGGGAGTTTTGTGGGTCTTCTCTGGAATTTTGTGGGGTTTTTCTGAAATTGTGTGGTTTTGAGGAGACTTGAAGAATTTTGAGGAATTTGTTTTAGATTTTGTGGGAATTTGTGGAGAATCTGTGGGATTTTACTGGAATTTGGTGGGCCTTTTCAAGGACTTTGTGTGGTTTTGAGGAGACTTGAAGAATTTTGAGGAATTTTTCTTAGATTTTGTGGAAACTTGTGGAGGTTTTGTGTGATTTTTGTGTGATTTTGTGGGATATTGAGGCGATTTAGGGATCTTGAGGGATTTATCATGCATTTTGTGGAAATTTGTGGAGATTTGGTGGGATATTTTTCTAGAATTTGGTCGTGTTTTGAGAAGATTTAGGGAATTTTGTGGGATTTTTCTTGAATTTTGTTGGATATTGAGGAGATTTTGTGGGATGTTTGTGGAACTTTGAGGGACTTTTCTGGAATTTGGTGAGATTCTGTAGAGAACTGACGAATTATCAGGGGTATTTTCAGGTATTCTGTGGGAATTTGTGGAGATTCGGTGGGATTTTTGTGGATTTTGGCCATGTTTTGAGAAGATTTAAGGAATTTTGTGGGATTTTTCCTGGAATTTTATTGGATACCGGGGAGATTTTGTGGGATGTTTTTGGAACTTTGTGGGACTTTTTAGGAATTTGGTGAGATTCTGTAGAGAACTGACGAATTATCAGGGGTATTTTCATGTATTTTGTGGGAATTTGTGGAGATTTGGTGGGATTTTTGTGGATTTTGGCCGTGTTTTGAGAAGATTTAGGGAATTTTGTGGGATTTTTCCTGGAATTTTATTGGATTCCGGGGAGATTTTGTGGGATGTTTGTGGAACTTTGAGGGACTTTTTAGGAATTTGGTGAGATTCTGTAGAGAATTGACGAATTATCAGGGATTTGTCATGTATTCTGTGGGAATTTGTGGAGATTCTGTGGGATTTTTCTGGAATTTGGTAGAGTTTTGAGAAGATTTAGGGAATTTTGTGTGACTTTTCTGGGATTTTGTTGGATATTGAGGACATTTTGTGGGATGTTTCTGGAATTTGGTGGGGCTTTTCAAGAATTTTGTGGTATTTTGAAAAGATTTTTGGAATTTTGTGGTGTTTTTTCTTGAATTTTGTGGGAAACTGTGCTGATTTTATGGGGCGTTTCTGGAATTTGGTCGAGTTTTCAGAAGATTTAGGGATTTTTGTGAGATTTTTGTGGGATTTTCTGGGAATTGGTGGAGATTTTGTGGGACATTCCTGTGAATTGGTAGGGTTTTGAAATGATTTAGGGAGTTTTGTGGGACTTCTCTGGAATTTTGTGTGTTTTTTCTGGAATTGTGTGGGATTCTGAGGAGACTTGAAGAATTTTGAGGAATTTTTCTTAGATTTTGTGGAAACTTGTGGAGGTTTTGTGGGATTTTTGTGGAATTTTTTGGGATATTGAGGCGATTTAGGGATCTTGAGGGATTTTTCGTGTATTTTGAGGGAATTTGTGGAGATTTGGTGGGACATTTTTCTAGAATTTAGTCGTGTTTTGAGAAGATTTAGGGAATTTTGTGTGATTTTTCTGGGATTTTGTTGGATATTGAGGAGATTTTGTGGGATGTTTGTGGAACTTTGAGGGACTTTTCTGGAATTTGGTGAGATTCTGTAGAGAACTGACGAATTATCAGGGGTATTTTCAGGTATTCTGTGGGAATTTGTGGAGATTCGGTGGGATTTTTGTGGATTTTGGCCATGTTTTGAGAAGATTTAAGGAATTTTGTGGGATTTTTCCTGGAATTTTATTGGATACCGGGGAGATTTTGTGGGATGTTTTTGGAACTTTGTGGGACTTTTTATGAATTTGGTGAGATTCTGTAGAGAACTGACGAATTATCAGGGGTATTTTCATGTATTTTGTGGGAATTTGTGGAGATTCGGTGGGATTTTTGTGGATTTTGGCCATGTTTTGAGAAGATTTAGGGAATTTTGTGGGATTTTTCCTGGAATTTTATTGGATTCCGGGGAGATTTTGTGGGATGTTTGTGGAACTTTGAGGGACTTTTTAGGAATTTGGTGAGATTCTGTAGAGAATTGACGAATTATCAGGGATTTGTCATGTATTCTGTGGGAATTTGTGGAGATTCTGTGGGATTTTTCTGGAATTTGGTAGAGTTTTGAGAAGATTTAGGGAATTTTGTGTGACTTTTCTGGGATTTTGTTGGATATTGAGGACATTTTGTGGGATGTTTCTGGAATTTGGTGGGGCTTTTCAAGAATTTTGTGGTATTTTGAAAAGATTTTGGGAATTTTGTGGTGTTTTTTCTTGAATTTTGTGGGAAACTGTGCTGATTTTATGGGGCGTTTCTGGAATTTGGTCGAGTTTTCAGAAGATTTAGGGATTTTTGTGAGATTTTTGTGGGATTTTCTGGGAATTGGTGGAGATTTTGTGGGACATTCCTGTGAATTGGTAGGGTTTTGAAATGATTTAGGGAGTTTTGTGGGACTTCTCTGGAATTTTGTGTGTTTTTTCTGGAATTGTGTGGGATTCTGAGGAGACTTGAAGAATTTTGAGGAATTTTTCTTAGATTTTGTGGAAACTTGTGGAGGTTTTGTGGGATTTTTGTGGAATTTTTTGGGATATTGAGGCGATTTAGGGATCTTGAGGGATTTTTCATGTATTTTGTGGGAATTTGTGGAGATTTGGTGGGATATTTTTCTAGAATTTGGTCGTGTTTTGAGAAGATTTAGGGAATTTTGTGTGATTTTTCTTGAATTTTGTGGGACATTGAGGAGATTTTGTGGGATGTTTGTGGAACTTTGAGGGACTTTTCTGGAATTTGGTGAGATTCTGTAGAGAACTGACGAATTATCAGGGATTTTTCATGTATTCTGTGGGAATTTGTGGAGATTTGATGGGATTTTTGTGGATTTTGGCCGTGTTTTGAGAAGATTTAGGGAATTTTGTGTGATTTTTCTGGGATTTTGTTGGATATTGAGGACATTTTGTGGGATGTTTCTGGAATTTGGTGGGGCTTTTCAAGAATTTTGTGGTATTTTGAAAAGGTTTAGGGAATTGTGTGGTGTTTTTTCTTGAATTTTGTGGGAAACTGTGCTGATTTTATGGGGCGTTTCTGGAATTTGGTTGAGTTTTCAGAAGATTTAGGGATTTTTGTGAGATTTTTGTGGGATGTTCTGGGAATTGGTGGAGATTTTGTGGGACATTCCTGTGAATTGGTAGGGTTTTGAAATGATTTAGGGAGTTTTGTGGGACTTCTCTGGAATTTTGTGGGGTTTTTCTGAAATTGTGTGGTTTTGAGGAGACTTGAAGAATTTTGAGGAATTTGTTTTAGATTTTGTGGGAATTTGTGGAGAATCTGTGGGATTTTACTGGAATTTGGTGGGCCTTTTCAAGGACTTTGTGTGGTTTTGAGGAGACTTGAAGAATTTTGAGGAATTTTTCTTAGATTTTGTGGAAACTTGTGGAGGTTTTGTGTGATTTTTGTGTGATTTTGTGGGATATTGAGGCGATTTAGGGATCTTGAGGGATTTATCATGCATTTTGTGGAAATTTGTGGAGATTTGGTGGGATATTTTTCTAGAATTTGGTCGTGTTTTGAGAAGATTTAGGGAATTTTGTGGGATTTTTCTTGAATTTTGTTGGATATTGAGGAGATTTTGTGGGATGTTTGTGGAACTTTGAGGGACTTTTCTGGAATTTGGTGAGATTCTGTAGAGAACTGACGAATTATCAGGGGTATTTTCAGGTATTCTGTGGGAATTTGTGGAGATTCGGTGGGATTTTTGTGGATTTTGGCCATGTTTTGAGAAGATTTAAGGAATTTTGTGGGATTTTTCCTGGAATTTTATTGGATACCGGGGAGATTTTGTGGGATGTTTTTGGAACTTTGTGGGACTTTTTAGGAATTTGGTGAGATTCTGTAGAGAACTGACGAATTATCAGGGGTATTTTCATGTATTTTGTGGGAATTTGTGGAGATTTGGTGGGATTTTTGTGGATTTTGGCCGTGTTTTGAGAAGATTTAGGGAATTTTGTGGGATTTTTCCTGGAATTTTATTGGATTCCGGGGAGATTTTGTGGGATGTTTGTGGAACTTTGAGGGACTTTTTAGGAATTTGGTGAGATTCTGTAGAGAATTGACGAATTATCAGGGATTTGTCATGTATTCTGTGGGAATTTGTGGAGATTCTGTGGGATTTTTCTGGAATTTGGTAGAGTTTTGAGAAGATTTAGGGAATTTTGTGTGACTTTTCTGGGATTTTGTTGGATATTGAGGACATTTTGTGGGATGTTTCTGGAATTTGGTGGGGCTTTTCAAGAATTTTGTGGTATTTTGAAAAGATTTTTGGAATTTTGTGGTGTTTTTTCTTGAATTTTGTGGGAAACTGTGCTGATTTTATGGGGCGTTTCTGGAATTTGGTCGAGTTTTCAGAAGATTTAGGGATTTTTGTGAGATTTTTGTGGGATTTTCTGGGAATTGGTGGAGATTTTGTGGGACATTCCTGTGAATTGGTAGGGTTTTGAAATGATTTAGGGAGTTTTGTGGGACTTCTCTGGAATTTTGTGTGTTTTTTCTGGAATTGTGTGGGATTCTGAGGAGACTTGAAGAATTTTGAGGAATTTTTCTTAGATTTTGTGGAAACTTGTGGAGGTTTTGTGGGATTTTTGTGGAATTTTTTGGGATATTGAGGCGATTTAGGGATCTTGAGGGATTTTTCGTGTATTTTGAGGGAATTTGTGGAGATTTGGTGGGACATTTTTCTAGAATTTAGTCGTGTTTTGAGAAGATTTAGGGAATTTTGTGTGATTTTTCTGGGATTTTGTTGGATATTGAGGAGATTTTGTGGGATGTTTGTGGAACTTTGAGGGACTTTTCTGGAATTTGGTGAGATTCTGTAGAGAACTGACGAATTATCAGGGGTATTTTCAGGTATTCTGTGGGAATTTGTGGAGATTCGGTGGGATTTTTGTGGATTTTGGCCATGTTTTGAGAAGATTTAAGGAATTTTGTGGGATTTTTCCTGGAATTTTATTGGATACCGGGGAGATTTTGTGGGATGTTTTTGGAACTTTGTGGGACTTTTTATGAATTTGGTGAGATTCTGTAGAGAACTGACGAATTATCAGGGGTATTTTCATGTATTTTGTGGGAATTTGTGGAGATTCGGTGGGATTTTTGTGGATTTTGGCCATGTTTTGAGAAGATTTAGGGAATTTTGTGGGATTTTTCCTGGAATTTTATTGGATTCCGGGGAGATTTTGTGGGATGTTTGTGGAACTTTGAGGGACTTTTTAGGAATTTGGTGAGATTCTGTAGAGAATTGACGAATTATCAGGGATTTGTCATGTATTCTGTGGGAATTTGTGGAGATTCTGTGGGATTTTTCTGGAATTTGGTAGAGTTTTGAGAAGATTTAGGGAATTTTGTGTGACTTTTCTGGGATTTTGTTGGATATTGAGGACATTTTGTGGGATGTTTCTGGAAT
This sequence comes from Cyanistes caeruleus, assembly GCF_971803275.1. NCBI lineage: Eukaryota > Metazoa > Chordata > Aves > Passeriformes > Paridae > Cyanistes > Cyanistes caeruleus. Next base: position 69,111,897 of record NC_141705.1, read on the forward strand.
TTGGTGGGGCTTTTCAAGAATTTTGTGGTATTTTGAAAAGATTTTGGGAATTTTGTGGTGTTTTTTCTTGAATTTTGTGGGAAACTGTGCTGATTTTATGGGGCGTTTCTGGAATTTGGTCGAGTTTTCAGAAGATTTAGGGATTTTTGTGAGATTTTTGTGGGATTTTCTGGGAATTGGTGGAGATTTTGTGGGACATTCCTGTGAATTGGTAGGGTTTTGAAATGATTTAGGGAGTTTTGTGGGACTTCTCTGGAATTTTGTGTGTTTTTTCTGGAATTGTGTGGGATTCTGAGGAGACTTGAAGAATTTTGAGGAATTTTTCTTAGATTTTGTGGAAACTTGTGGAGGTTTTGTGGGATTTTTGTGGAATTTTTTGGGATATTGAGGCGATTTAGGGATCTTGAGGGATTTTTCATGTATTTTGTGGGAATTTGTGGAGATTTGGTGGGATATTTTTCTAGAATTTGGTCGTGTTTTGAGAAGATTTAGGGAATTTTGTGTGATTTTTCTTGAATTTTGTGGGACATTGAGGAGATTTTGTGGGATGTTTGTGGAACTTTGAGGGACTTTTCTGGAATTTGGTGAGATTCTGTAGAGAACTGACGAATTATCAGGGATTTTTCATGTATTCTGTGGGAATTTGTGGAGATTTGATGGGATTTTTGTGGATTTTGGCCGTGTTTTGAGAAGATTTAGGGAATTTTGTGTGATTTTTCTGGGATTTTGTTGGATATTGAGGACATTTTGTGGGATGTTTCTGGAATTTGGTGGGGCTTTTCAAGAATTTTGTGGTATTTTGAAAAGGTTTAGGGAATTGTGTGGTGTTTTTTCTTGAATTTTGTGGGAAACTGTGCTGATTTTATGGGGCGTTTCTGGAATTTGGTTGAGTTTTCAGAAGATTTAGGGATTTTTGTGAGATTTTTGTGGGATGTTCTGGGAATTGGTGGAGATTTTGTGGGACATTCCTGTGAATTGGTAGGGTTTTGAAATGATTTAGGGAGTTTTGTGGGACTTCTCTGGAATTTTGTGGGGTTTTTCTGAAATTGTGTGGTTTTGAGGAGACTTGAAGAATTTTGAGGAATTTGTTTTAGATTTTGTGGGAATTTGTGGAGAATCTGTGGGATTTTACTGGAATTTGGTGGGCCTTTTCAAGGACTTTGTGTGGTTTTGAGGAGACTTGAAGAATTTTGAGGAATTTTTCTTAGATTTTGTGGAAACTTGTGGAGGTTTTGTGTGATTTTTGTGTGATTTTGTGGGATATTGAGGCGATTTAGGGATCTTGAGGGATTTATCATGCATTTTGTGGAAATTTGTGGAGATTTGGTGGGATATTTTTCTAGAATTTGGTCGTGTTTTGAGAAGATTTAGGGAATTTTGTGGGATTTTTCTTGAATTTTGTTGGATATTGAGGAGATTTTGTGGGATGTTTGTGGAACTTTGAGGGACTTTTCTGGAATTTGGTGAGATTCTGTAGAGAACTGACGAATTATCAGGGGTATTTTCAGGTATTCTGTGGGAATTTGTGGAGATTCGGTGGGATTTTTGTGGATTTTGGCCATGTTTTGAGAAGATTTAAGGAATTTTGTGGGATTTTTCCTGGAATTTTATTGGATACCGGGGAGATTTTGTGGGATGTTTTTGGAACTTTGTGGGACTTTTTAGGAATTTGGTGAGATTCTGTAGAGAACTGACGAATTATCAGGGGTATTTTCATGTATTTTGTGGGAATTTGTGGAGATTTGGTGGGATTTTTGTGGATTTTGGCCGTGTTTTGAGAAGATTTAGGGAATTTTGTGGGATTTTTCCTGGAATTTTATTGGATTCCGGGGAGATTTTGTGGGATGTTTGTGGAACTTTGAGGGACTTTTTAGGAATTTGGTGAGATTCTGTAGAGAATTGACGAATTATCAGGGATTTGTCATGTATTCTGTGGGAATTTGTGGAGATTCTGTGGGATTTTTCTGGAATTTGGTAGAGTTTTGAGAAGATTTAGGGAATTTTGTGTGACTTTTCTGGGATTTTGTTGGATATTGAGGACATTTTGTGGGATGTTTCTGGAATTTGGTGGGGCTTTTCAAGAATTTTGTGGTATTTTGAAAAGATTTTTGGAATTTTGTGGTGTTTTTTCTTGAATTTTGTGGGAAACTGTGCTGATTTTATGGGGCGTTTCTGGAATTTGGTCGAGTTTTCAGAAGATTTAGGGATTTTTGTGAGATTTTTGTGGGATTTTCTGGGAATTGGTGGAGATTTTGTGGGACATTCCTGTGAATTGGTAGGGTTTTGAAATGATTTAGGGAGTTTTGTGGGACTTCTCTGGAATTTTGTGTGTTTTTTCTGGAATTGTGTGGGATTCTGAGGAGACTTGAAGAATTTTGAGGAATTTTTCTTAGATTTTGTGGAAACTTGTGGAGGTTTTGTGGGATTTTTGTGGAATTTTTTGGGATATTGAGGCGATTTAGGGATCTTGAGGGATTTTTCATGTATTTTGTGGGAATTTGTGGAGATTTGGTGGGATATTTTTCTAGAATTTGGTCGTGTTTTGAGAAGATTTAGGGAATTTTGTGTGATTTTTCTTGAATTTTGTGGGACATTGAGGAGATTTTGTGGGATGTTTGTGGAACTTTGAGGGACTTTTCTGGAATTTGGTGAGATTCTGTAGAGAACTGACGAATTATCAGGGATTTTTCATGTATTCTGTGGGAATTTGTGGAGATTTGGAGGGATTTTTTTGGATTTTGGCCGTGTTTTGAGTCCCCTCAAAACCACACAAAGTCCTTGAAAAGGTCCACCAAATTCCAGAAAAATCCCACCAAATCTCCACAAATTCCCACAAAATACATGAAAAATCCCTCAAGATCCCTAAATCGCCTCAATATCCCACAAAATCCCACAAAAATCACACAAAACCTCTACAAGTTTCCACAAAATCTAAGAAAAATTCCTCAAAATTCTTCAAGTCTCCTCAAAACCACACAAAGTCCTTGAAAAAGCCCACCAAATTCTAGTAAAATCCCACAGATTCTCCACAAATTCCCACAAAATCTAAAACAAATTCCTCAAAATTCTTCAAGTCTCCTCAGAATCCCACACAATTCCAGAAAAAACACACAAAATTCCAGAGAAGTCCCACAAAACTCCCTAAATCATTTCAAAACCCTACCAATTCACAGGAATGTCCCACAAAATCTCCACCAATTCCCAGAACATCCCACAAAAATCCCACAAAAATCCCTAAATCTTCGGAAAACTCAACCACATTCCAGAAATGCCCCATAAAATCAGCACAGTTTCCCACAAAATTCAAGAAAAAACACCACAAAATTCCCTAAATCTTTTCAAAATACCACAAAATTCTTGAAAAGCCCCACCAAATTCCCGAAACATCCCACAAAATGTCCTCAATATCCAACAAAATCCCAGAAAAGTCACACAAAATTCCCTAAATCTTCTCAAAACACGGCCAAAATCCACAAAAATCCCACCAAATCTCCACAAATTCCCACAGAATACATGAAAAATCCCTGATAATTTGTCAGTTCTCTACAGAATCTCACCAAATTCCAGAAAAGTCCCTCAAAGTTCCACAAACATCCCACAAAATCTCCTCAATATCCAACAAAATCCCAGAAAAATCACACAAAATTCCCTAAATCTTCTCAAAACACGACTAAATTCTAGAAAAATGTCCCACCAAATCTCCACAAAATCCCACAAAATACACGAAAAATCACTCAAGATCCCGAAATCGCCTCAATATCCCACAAAATCCCACAAAAATCACACAAAACCTCCACAAGTTTCCACAAAATCTAAGAAAAATTCCTCAAAATTCTTCAAGTCTCCTCAAAACCACACAAAGTCCTTGAAAAGGCCCACCAAATTCCAGTAAAATCCCACAGATTCTCCACAAGTTTCCACAAAATCTAAGAAAAATTCCTCAAAATTCTTCAAGTCTCCTCAGAATCCCACACAATTCCAGAAAAAACACACAAAATTCCAGAGAAGTCCCACAAAACTCCCTAAATCATTTCAAAACCCTACCAATTCACAGGAATGTCCCACAAAATCTCCACCAATTCCCAGAACATCCCACAAAAATCTCACAAAAATGCCTAAATCTTCGGAAAACTCGACCAAATTCCAGAAACGCCCCATAAAATCAGCACAGTTTCCCACAAAATTCAAGAAAAAACACCACAAAATTCCCTAAATCTTCTCAAAACACAACCAAATTCTAGAAAAATATCCCACCAAATCTCCACAAATTCCCACAAAATACATGAGAAATCCCTCAAGATCCCTAAATCGCCTCAATATCCCAAAAAATCACACAAAAATCCCACAAAACCTCCACAAGTTTCCACAAAATCTAAGAAAAATTCCTCAAAATTCTTCAAGTCTCCTCAGAATCCCACACAATTCCAGAAAAAACACACAAAATTCCAGAGAAGTCCCACAAAACTCCCTCAATCATTTCAAAACCCTACCAATTCACAGGAATGTCCCACAAAATCTCCACCAATTCCCAGAACATCCCACAAAAATCCCACAAAAATCCCTAAATCTTCTGAAAACTCAACCAAATTCCAGAAATGCCCCATAAAATCAGCACAGTTTCCCACAAAATTCAAGAAAAAACACCACAAAATTCCCTAAATCTTTTCAAAATACCACAAAATTCTTGAAAAGCCCCACCAAATTCCAGAAACATCCCACAAAATTTCCTCAATACCCAACAAAATCCCAGAAAAATCACACAAAATTCCCTAAATCTTCTCAAAACACGGCCAAAATCCACAAAAATCCCATCAAATCTCCACAAATTCCCACAGAATACATGAAAAATCCCTGATAATTTCTCAGTTCTCTACAGAATCTCACCAAATTCCAGAAAAGTCCCTCAAAGTTCCACAAACATCCCACAAAATCTCCTCAATATCCCACAAAATTCAAGAAAAATCACACAAAATTCCCCAAAACTTCTCAAAACACGACTAAATTCTAGAAAAATGTCCCACCAAATCTCCACAAAATCCCACAAAATACACAAAAAATCCCTCAAGATCCCGAAATCGCCTCAATATCCCACAAAATCCCACAAAAATCCCACAAAACCTCCACAAGTTTCCACAAAATCTAAGAAAAATTCCTCAAAATTCTTCAAGTCTCCTCAAAACCACACAAAGTCCTTGAAAAGGCCCACCAAATTCCAGTAAAATCCCACAGATTCTCCACAAATTCCCACAAAATCTAAAACAAATTCCTCAAAATTCTTCAAGTCTCCTCAGAATCCCACACAATTCCAGAAAAAACACACAAAATTCCAGAGAAGTCCCACAAAACTCCCTAAATCATTTCAAAACCCTACCAATTCACAGGAATGTCCCACAAAATCTCCACCAATTCCCAGAACATCCCACAAAAATCTCACAAAAATCCCTAAATCTTCTGAAAACTCGACCAAATTCCAGAAACGCCCCATAAAATCAGCACAGTTTCCCACAAAATTCAAGAAAAAACACCACACAATTCCCTAAATCTTCTCAAAACACAACCAAATTCTAGAAAAATATCCCACCAAATCTCCACAAATTCCCACAAAATACATGAGAAATCCCTCAAGATCCCTAAATCGCCTCAATATCCCACAAAATCACACAAAAATCCCACAAAACCTCCACAAGTTTCCACAAAATCTAAGAAAAATTCCTCAAAATTCTTCAAAATTCTTCAAGTCTCCTCAGAATCCCACACAATTCCAGAAAAAACACACAAAATTCCAGAGAAGTCCCACAAAACTCCCTAAATCATTTCAAAACCCTACCAATTCACAGGAATGTCCCACAAAATCTCCACCAATTCCCAGAACATCCCACAAAAATCTCACAAAAATCCCTAAATCTTCTGAAAACTCGACCAAATTCCAGAAACGCCCCATAAAATCAGCACAGTTTCCCACAAAATTCAAGAAAAAACACCACACAATTCCCTAAATCTTCTCAAAACACAACCAAATTCTAGAAAAATATCCCACCAAATCTCCACAAATTCCCACAAAATACATGAGAAATCCCTCAAGATCCCTAAATCGCCTCAATATCCCACAAAATCACACAAAAATCCCACAAAACCTCCACAAGTTTCCACAAAATCTAAGAAAAATTCCTCAAAATTCTTCAAAATTCTTCAAGTCTCCTCAGAATCCCACACAATTCCAGAAAAAACACACAAAATTCCAGAGAAGTCCCACAAAACTCCCTAAATCATTTCAAAACCCTACCAATTCACAGGAATGTCCCACAAAATCTCCACCAATTCCCAGAACATCCCACAAAAATCCCACAAAAATCCCTAAATCTTCTGAAAACTCAACCAAATTCCAGAAATGCCCCATAAAATCAGCACAGTTTCCCACAAAATTCAAGAAAAAACACCACAAAATTCCCTAAATCTTTTCAAAATACCACAAAATTCTTGAAAAGCCCCACCAAATTCCAGAAACATCCCACAAAATTTCCTCAATACCCAACAAAATCCCAGAAAAATCACACAAAATTCCCTAAATCTTCTCAAAACACGGCCAAAAGCCACAAAAATCCCATCAAATCTCCACAAATTCCCACAGAATACATGAAAAATCCCTGATAATTTCTCAGTTCTCTACAGAATCTCACCAAATTCCAGAAAAGTCCCTCAAAGTTCCACAAACATCCCACAAAATCTCCTCAATATCCCACAAAATTCAAGAAAAATCACACAAAATTCCCTAAATCTTCTCAAAACACGACCAAATTCTAGAAAAATATCCCACCAAGTCTCCACAAATTCCCACAAAATACATGAAAAATCCCTCAAGATCCCGAAATCGCCTCAATATCCCACAAAATCCCACAAAAATCCCACAAAACCTCCACAAGTTTCCACAAAATCTAAGAAAAATTCCTCAAAATTCTTCAAGTCTCCTCAAAACCACACAAAGTCCTTGAAAAGGCCCACCAAATTCCAGTAAAATCCCACAGATTCTCCACAAATTCCCACAAAATCTAAAAAAATTCCTCAAAATTCTTCAAGTCTCCTCAGAATCCCACACAATTCCAGAAAAAACACACAAAATTCCAGAGAAGTCCCACAAAACTCCCTAAATCATTTCAAAACCCTACCAATTCACAGGAATGTCCCACAAAATCTCCACCAATTCCCAGAACATCCCACAAAAATCTCACAAAAATTCCTAAATCTTCTGAAAACTCGACCAAATTCCAGAAACGCCCCATAAAATCAGCACAGTTTCCCACAAAATTCAAGAAAAAACACCACAAAATTCCCTAAATCTTCTCAAAACACAACCAAATTCTAGAAAAATATCCCACCAAATCTCCACAAATTCCCACAAAATACATGAGAAATCCCTCAAGATCCCTAAATTGCCTCAATATCCCACAAAATCACACAAAAATCCCACAAAACCTCCACAAGTTTCCACAAAATCTAAGAAAAATTCCTCAAAATTCTTCAAAATTCTTCAAGTCTCCTCAGAATCCCACACAATTCCAGAAAAAACACACAAAATTCCAGAGAAGTCCCACAAAACTCCCTAAATCATTTCAAAACCCTACCAATTCACAGGAATGTCCCACAAAATCTCCACCAATTCCCAGAACATCCCACAAAAATCCCACAAAAATCCCTAAATCTTCTCAAAACTCAACCAAATTCCAGAAATGCCCCATAAAATCAGCACAGTTTCCCACAAAATTCAAGAAAAAACACCACAAAATTCCCTAAATCTTTTCAAAATACCACAAAATTCTTGAAAAGCCCCACCAAATTCCAGAAACATCCCACAAAATTTCCTCAATACCCAACAAAATCCCAGAAAAATCACACAAAATTCCCTAAATCTTCTCAAAACACGGCCAAAATCCACAAAAATCCCATCAAATCTCCACAAATTCCCACAGAATACATGAAAAATCCCTGATAATTTCTCAGTTCTCTACAGAATCTCACCAAATTCCAGAAAAGTCCCTCAAAGTTCCACAAACATCCCACAAAATCTCCTCAATATCCCACAAAATTCAAGAAAAATCACACAAAATTCCCTAAATCTTCTCAAAACACGACCAAATTCTAGAAAAATATCCCACCAAGTCTCCACAAATTCCCACAAAATACATGAAAAATCCCTCAAGATCCCGAAATCGCCTCAATATCCCACAAAATCCCACAAAAATCCCACAAAACCTCCACAAGTTTCCACAAAATCTAAGAAAAATTCCTCAAAATTCTTCAAGTCTCCTCAAAACCACACAAAGTCCTTGAAAAGGCCCACCAAATTCCAGTAAAATCCCACAGATTCTCCACAAATTCCCACAAAATCTAAGAAAAATTCCTCAAAATTCTTCAAGTCTCCTCAGAATCCCACACAATTCCAGAAAAAACACACAAAATTCCAGAGAAGTCCCACAAAACTCCCTAAATCATTTCAAAACCCTACCAATTCACAGGAATGTCCCACAAAATCTCCACCAATTCCCAGAACATCCCACAAAAATCTCACAAAAATCCCTAAATCTTCTGAAAACTCGACCAAATTCCAGAAACGCCCCATAAAATCAGCACAGTTTCCCACAAAATTCAAGAAAAAACACCACAAAATTCCCTAAATCTTCTCAAAACACAACCAAATTCTAGAAAAATATCCCACCAAATCTCCACAAATTCCCACAAAATACATGAGAAATCCCTCAAGATCCCTAAATCGCCTCAATATCCCACAAAATCACACAAAAATCCCACAAAACCTCCACAAGTTTCCACAAAATCTAAGAAAAATTCCTCAAAATTCTTCAAAATTCTTCAAGTCTCCTCAGAATCCCACACAATTCCAGAAAAAACACACAAAATTCCAGAGAAGTCCCACAAAACTCCCTAAATCATTTCAAAACCCTACCAATTCACAGGAATGTCCCACAAAATCTCTACCAATTCCCAGAACATCCCACAAAAATCCCACAAAAATCCCTAAATCTTCTGAAAACTCAACCAAATTCCAGAAATGCCCCATAAAATCAGCACAGTTTCCCACAAAATTCAAGAAAAAACACCACAAAATTCCCTAAATCTTTTCAAAATACCACAAAATTCTTGAAAAGCCCCACCAAATTCCAGAAACATCCCACAAAATTTCCTCAATACCCAACAAAATCCCAGAAAAATCACACAAAATTCCCTAAATCTTCTCAAAACACGGCCAAAATCCACAAAAATCCCATCAAATCTCCACAAATTCCCACAGAATACATGAAAAATCCCTGATAATTTCTCAGTTCTCTACAGAATCTCACCAAATTCCAGAAAAGTCCCTCAAAGTTCCACAAACATCCCACAAAATCTCCTCAATATCCCACAAAATTCAAGAAAAATCACACAAAATTCCCCAAAACTTCTCAAAACACGACCAAATTCTAGAAAAATGTCCCACCAAATCTCCACAAAATCCCACAAAATACACAAAAAATCCCTCAAGATCCCGAAATCGCCTCAATATCCCACAAAATCCCACAAAAATCCCACAAAACCTCCACAAGTTTCCACAAAATCTAAGAAAAATTCCTCAAAATTCTTCAAGTCTCCTCAAAACCACACAAAGTCCTTGAAAAGGCCCACCAAATTCCAGTAAAATCCCACAGATTCTCCACAAATTCCCACAAAATCTAAGAAAAATTCCTCAAAATTCTTCAAGTCTCCTCAGAATCCCACACAATTCCAGAAAAAACACACAAAATTCCAGAGAAGTCCCACAAAACTCCCTAAATCATTTCAAAACCCTACCAATTCACAGGAATGTCCCACAAAATCTCCACCAATTCCCAGAACATCCCACAAAAATCTCACAAAAATCCCTAAATCTTCTGAAAACTCGACCAAATTCCAGAAACGCCCCATAAAATCAGCACAGTTTCCCACAAAATTCAAGAAAAAACACCACAAAATTCCCTAAATCTTCTCAAAACACAACCAAATTCTAGAAAAATATCCCACCAAATCTCCACAAATTCCCACAAAATACATGAGAAATCCCTCAAGATCCCTAAATCGCCTCAATATCCCACAAAATCACACAAAAGTCCCACAAGACCTCCACAAGTTTCCACAAAATCTAAGAAAAATTCCTCAAAATTCTTCAAGTCTCCTCAGAATCCCACACAATTCCAGAAAAAACACGCAAAATTCCAGAGAAGTCCCACAAAACTCCCTAAATCATTTCAAAACCCTACCAATTCACAGGAATGTCCCACAAAATCTCCACCAATTCCCAGAACATCCCACAAAATACTCACAAAAATCCCTAAATCTTCTGAAAACTCGACCAAATTCCAGAAACGCCCCATAAAATCAGCACAGTTTCCCACAAAATTCAAGAAAAAACACCACAAAATTCCCTAAATCTCTTCAAAATACCACAAAATTCTTGAAAAGCCCCACCAAATTCCAGAAACATCCCACAAAATTTCCTCAATACCCAACAAAATCCCAGAAAAATCACACAAAATTCCCTAAATCTTCTCAAAACACGGCCAAAATCCACAAAAATCCCACCAAATCTTTACAAATTCCCACAGAATACATGAAAAATCCCTGATAATTTCTCAGTTCTCTACAGAATCTCACCAAATTCCAGAAAAGTCCCTCAAAGTTCCACAAACATCCCACAAAATCTCCTCAATATCCAACAAAATCCCAGAAAAATCACACAAAATTCCCTAAGTCTTCTCAAAACACGACTAAATTCTAGAAAAATGTCCCACCAAATCTTCACAAAATCCCACAAAATACACAAAAAATCCCTCAAGATCCCGAAATCGCCTCAATATCCCACAAAATCACACAAAAATCCCACAAAACCTCCACAAGTTTCCACAAAATCTAAGAAAAATTCCTCAAAATTCTTCAAGTCTCCTCAAAACCACACAAAGTCCTTGAAAAGGCCCACCAAATTCCAGTAAAATCCCACAGATTCTCCACAAATTCCCTCAAAATCTAAAACAAATTCCTCAAAATTCTTCAAGTCTCCTCAAAACCACACAATTTCAGAAAAAACACACAAAATTCCAGAGAAGTCCCACAAAACTCCCTAAATCATTTCAAAACCCTACCAATTCACAGGAATGTCCCACAAAATCTCCACCAATTCCCAGAACATCCCACAAAAATCTCACAAAAATCCCTAAATCTTCTGAAAACTCAACCAAATTCCAGAAACGCCCCATAAAATCAGCACAGTTTCCCACAAAATTCAAGAAAAAACACCACACAATTACCTAAATCTTTTCAAAATACCACAAAATTCTTGAAAAGCCCCACCAAATTCCCGAAACATCCCACAAAATGTCCTCAATACCCAACAAAATCCCAGAAAAGTCACACAAAATTCCCTAAATCTTCTCAAAACACAACCGAATTCTAGAAAAATATCCCACCAAATCTCCACAAATTCCCACAAAATACATGAGAAATCCCTCAAGATCCCTAAATCGCCTCAATATCCCACAAAATCACACAAAAATCCCACAAAACCTCCACAAGTTCCCACAAAATCTGAGAAAAATTCCTCAAAATTCTTCAAGTCTCCTCAGAATCCCACACAATTCCAGAAAAAACACACAAAATTCCAGAGAAGTCCCACAAAACTCCCTAAATCATTTCAAAACCCTACCAATTCACAGGAATGTCCCACAAAATCTCCACCAATTCCCAGAACATCCCACAAAAATCCCACAAAAATCCCTAAATCTTCTGAAAACTCAACCAAATTCCAGAAATGCCCCATAAAATCAGCACAGTTTCCCACAAAATTCAAGAAAAAACACCACAAAATTCCCTAAATCTTTTCAAAATACCACAAAATTCTTGAAAAGCCCCACCAAATTCCAGAAACATCCCACAAAATTTCCTCAATACCCAACAAAATCCCAGAAAAATCACACAAAATTCCCTAAATCTTCTCAAAACACGGCCAAAAGCCACAAAAATCCCATCAAATCTCCACAAATTCCCACAGAATACATGAAAAATCCCTGATAATTTGTCAGTTCTCTACAGAATCTCACCAAATTCCAGAAAAGTCCCTCAAAGTTCCACAAACATCCCACAAAATCTCCTCAATATCCCACAAAATTCAAGAAAAATCACACAAAATTCCCTAAATCTTCTCAAAACACGACCAAATTCTAGAAAAATATCCCACCAAGTCTCCACAAATTCCCACAAAATACACAAAAAATCCCTCAAGATCCCGAAATCGCCTCAATATCCCACAAAATCCCACAAAAATCCCACAAAACCTCCACAAGTTTCCACAAAATCTAAGAAAAATTCCTCAAAATTCTTCAAGTCTCCTCAAAACCACACAAAGTCCTTGAAAAGGCCCACCAAATTCCAGTAAAATCCCACAGATTCTCCACAAATTCCCACAAAATCTAAAAAAATTCCTCAAAATTCTTCAAGTCTCCTCAGAATCCCACACAATTCCAGAAAAAACACACAAAATTCCAGAGAAGTCCCACAAAACTCCCTAAATCATTTCAAAACCCTACCAATTCACAGGAATGTCCCACAAAATCTCCACCAATTCCCAGAACATCCCACAAAAATCTCACAAAAATCCCTAAATCTTCTGAAAACTCGACCAAATTCCAGAAACGCCCCATAAAATCAGCACAGTTTCCCACAAAATTCAAGAAAAAACACCACAAAATTCCCTAAATCTTCTCAAAACACAACCAAATTCTAGAAAAATATCCCACCAAATCTCCACAAATTCCCACAAAATACATGAGAAATCCCTCAAGATCCCTAAATCGCCTCAATATCCCACAAAATCACACAAAAATCCCACAAAACCTCCACAAGTTTCCACAAAATCTAAGAAAAATTCCTCAAAATTCTTCAAAATTCTTCAAGTCTCCTCAGAATCCCACACAATTCCAGAAAAAACACACAAAATTCCAGAGAAGTCCCACAAAACTCCCTAAATCATTTCAAAACCCTACCAATTCACAGGAATGTCCCACAAAATCTCCACCAATTCCCAGAACATCCCACAAAAATCCCACAAAAATCCCTAAATCTTCTGAAAACTCAACCAAATTCCAGAAATGCCCCATAAAATCAGCACAGTTTCCCACAAAATTCAAGAAAAAACACCACAAAATTCCCTAAATCTTTTCAAAATACCACAAAATTCTTGAAAAGCCCCACCAAATTCCAGAAACATCCCACAAAATTTCCTCAATACCCAACAAAATCCCAGAAAAATCACACAAAATTCCCTAAATCTTCTCAAAACACGGCCAAAATCCACAAAAATCCCATCAAATCTCCACAAATTCCCACAGAATACATGAAAAATCCCTGATAATTTCTCAGTTCTCTACAGAATCTCACCAAATTCCAGAAAAGTCCCTCAAAGTTCCACAAACATCCCACAAAATCTCCTCAATATCCCACAAAATTCAAGAAAAATCACACAAAATTCCCTAAATCTTCTCAAAACACGACCAAATTCTAGAAAAATATCCCACCAAGTCTCCACAAATTCCCACAAAATACATGAAAAATCCCTCAAGATCCCGAAATCGCCTCAATATCCCACAAAATCCCACAAAAATCCCACAAAACCTCCACAAGTTTCCACAAAATCTAAGAAAAATTCCTCAAAATTCTTCAAGTCTCCTCAAAACCACACAAAGTCCTTGAAAAGGCCCACCAAATTCCAGTAAAATCCCACAGATTCTCCACAAATTCCCACAAAATCTAAGAAAAATTCCTCAAAATTCTTCAAGTCTCCTCAGAATCCCACACAATTCCAGAAAAAACACACAAAATTCCAGAGAAGTCCCACAAAACTCCCTAAATCATTTCAAAACCCTACCAATTCACAGGAATGTCCCACAAAATCTCTACCAATTCCCAGAACATCCCACAAAAATCCCACAAAAATCCCTAAATCTTCTGAAAACTCAACCAAATTCCAGAAATGCCCCATAAAATCAGCACAGTTTCCCACAAAATTCAAGAAAAAACACCACAAAATTCCCTAAATCTTTTCAAAATACCACAAAATTCTTGAAAAGCCCCACCAAATTCCAGAAACATCCCACAAAATTTCCTCAATACCCAACAAAATCCCAGAAAAATCACACAAAATTCCCTAAATCTTCTCAAAACACGGCCAAAATCCACAAAAATCCCATCAAATCTCCACAAATTCCCACAGAATACATGAAAAATCCCTGATAATTTCTCAGTTCTCTACAGAATCTCACCAAATTCCAGAAAAGTCCCTCAAAGTTCCACAAACATCCCACAAAATCTCCTCAATATCCCACAAAATTCAAGAAAAATCACACAAAATTCCCTAAATCTTCTCAAAACACGACCAAATTCTAGAAAAATATCCCACCAAGTCTCCACAAATTCCCACAAAATACATGAAAAATCCCTCAAGATCCCGAAATCGCCTCAATATCCCACAAAATCCCACAAAAATCCCACAAAACCTCCACAAGTTTCCACAAAATCTAAGAAAAATTCCTCAAAATTCTTCAAGTCTCCTCAAAACCACACAAAGTCCTTGAAAAGGCCCACCAAATTCCAGTAAAATCCCACAGATTCTCCACAAATTCCCACAAAATCTAAGAAAAATTCCTCAAAATTCTTCAAGTCTCCTCAGAATCCCACACAATTCCAGAAAAAACACACAAAATTCCAGAGAAGTCCCACAAAACTCCCTAAATCATTTCAAAACCCTACCAATTCACAGGAATGTCCCACAAAATCTCCACCAATTCCCAGAACATCCCACAAAAATCTCACAAAAATCCCTAAATCTTCTGAAAACTCGACCAAATTCCAGAAACGCCCCATAAAATCAGCACAGTTTCCCACAAAATTCAAGAAAAAACACCACAAAATTCCCTAAATCTTCTCAAAACACAACCAAATTCTAGAAAAATATCCCACCAAATCTCCACAAATTCCCACAAAATACATGAGAAATCCCTCAAGATCCCTAAATCGCCTCAATATCCCACAAAATCACACAAAAGTCCCACAAGACCTCCACAAGTTTCCACAAAATCTAAGAAAAATTCCTCAAAATTCTTCAAGTCTCCTCAGAATCCCACACAATTCCAGAAAAAACACGCAAAATTCCAGAGAAGTCCCACAAAACTCCCTAAATCATTTCAAAACCCTACCAATTCACAGGAATGTCCCACAAAATCTCCACCAATTCCCAGAACATCCCACAAAATACTCACAAAAATCCCTAAATCTTCTGAAAACTCGACCAAATTCCAGAAACGCCCCATAAAATCAGCACAGTTTCCCACAAAATTCAAGAAAAAACACCACAAAATTCCCTAAATCTCTTCAAAATACCACAAAATTCTTGAAAAGCCCCACCAAATTCCAGAAACATCCCACAAAATTTCCTCAATACCCAACAAAATCCCAGAAAAATCACACAAAATTCCCTAAATCTTCTCAAAACACGGCCAAAATCCACAAAAATCCCACCAAATCTTTACAAATTCCCACAGAATACATGAAAAATCCCTGATAATTTCTCAGTTCTCTACAGAATCTCACCAAATTCCAGAAAAGTCCCTCAAAGTTCCACAAACATCCCACAAAATCTCCTCAATATCCAACAAAATCCCAGAAAAATCACACAAAATTCCCTAAGTCTTCTCAAAACACGACTAAATTCTAGAAAAATGTCCCACCAAATCTTCACAAAATCCCACAAAATACACAAAAAATCCCTCAAGATCCCGAAATCGCCTCAATATCCCAAAAAATTCCACAAAAATCCCACAAAACCTCCACAAGTTTCCACAAAATCTAAGAAAAATTCCTCAAAATTCTTCAAGTCTCCTCAAAACCACAAAGTCCTTGAAAAGGCCCACCAAATTCCAGTAAAATCCCACAGATTCTCCACAAATTCCCACAAAATCTAAAACAAATTCCTCAAAATTCTTCAAGTCTCCTCAAAACCACACAATTTCAGAAAAAACACACAAAATTCCAGAGAAGTCCCACAAAACTCCCTAAATCATTTCAAAACCCTACCAATTCACAGGAATGTCCCACAAAATCTCCACCAATTCCCAGAACATCCCACAAAAATCTCACAAAAATCCCTAAATCTTCTGAAAACTCGACCAAATTCCAGAAACGCCCCATAAAATCAGCACAGTTTCCCACAAAATTCAAGAAAAAACACCACACAATTACCTAAATCTTTTCAAAATACCACAAAATTCTTGAAAAGCCCCACCAAATTCCCGAAACATCCCACAAAATGTCCTCAATACCCAACAAAATCCCAGAAAAGTCACACAAAATTCCCTAAATCTTCTCAAAACACAACCAAATTCTAGAAAAATATCCCACCAAATCTCCACAAATTCCCACAAAATACATGAGAAATCCCTCAAGATCCCTAAATCGCCTCAATATCCCACAAAATCACACAAAAATCCCACAAAACCTCCACAAGTTCCCACAAAATCTGAGAAAAATTCCTCAAAATTCTTCAAGTCTCCTCAGAATCCCACACAATTCCAGAAAAAACACACAAAATTCCAGAGAAGTCCCACAAAACTCCCTAAATCATTTCAAAACCCTACCAATTCACAGGAATGTCCCACAAAATCTCCACCAATTTCCAGAACATCCCACAAAAATCCCACAAAAATCCCTAAATCTTCTGAAAACTCAACCAAATTCCAGAAATGCCCCATAAAATCAGCACAGTTTCCCACAAAATTCAAGAAAAAACACCACAAAATTCCCTAAATCTTTTCAAAATACCACAAAATTCTTGAAAAGCCCCACCAAATTCCAGAAACATCCCACAAAATTTCCTCAATACCCAACAAAATCCCAGAAAAATCACACAAAATTCCGTAAATCTTCTCAAAACACGGCCAAAATCCACAAAAATCCCATCAAATCTCCACAAATTCCCACAGAATACATGAAAAATCCCTGATAATTTCTCAGTTCTCTACAGAATCTCACCAAATTCCAGAAAAGTCCCTCAAAGTTCCACAAACATCCCACAAAATCTCCTCAATATCCCACAAAATTCAAGAAAAATCACACAAAATTCCCTAAATCTTCTCAAAACACGACCAAATTCTAGAAAAATATCCCACCAAGTCTCCACAAATTCCCACAAAATACATGAAAAATCCCTCAAGATCCCGAAATCGCCTCAATATCCCACAAAATCCCACAAAAATCCCACAAAACCTCCACAAGTTTCCACAAAATCTAAGAAAAATTCCTCAAAATTCTTCAAGTCTCCTCAAAACCACACAAAGTCCTTGAAAAGGCCCACCAAATTCCAGTAAAATCCCACAGATTCTCCACAAATTACCACAAAATCTAAAACAAATTCCTCAAAATTCTTCAAGTCTCCTCAGAATCCCACACAATTCCAGAAAAAACACACAAAATTCCAGAGAAGTCCCACAAAACTCCCTAAATCATTTCAAAACCCTACCAATTCACAGGAATGTCCCACAAAATCTCCACCAATTCCCAGAACATCCCACAAAAATCCCACAAAAATCCCTAAATCTTCTGAAAACTCAACCAAATTCCAGAAATGCCCCATAAAATCAGCACAGTTTCCCACAAAATTCAAGAAAAAACACCACAAAATTCCCTAAATCTTTTCAAAATACCACAAAATTCTTGAAAAGCCCCACCAAATTCCAGAAACATCCCACAAAATTTCCTCAATACCCAACAAAATCCCAGAAAAATCACACAAAATTCCCTAAATCTTCTCAAAACACGGCCAAAATCCACAAAAATCCCATCAAATCTCCACAAATTCCCACAGAATACATGAAAAATCCCTGATAATTTCTCAGTTCTCTACAGAATCTCACCAAATTCCAGAAAAGTCCCTCAAAGTTCCACAAACATCCCACAAAATCTCCTCAATATCCCACAAAATTCAAGAAAAATCACACAAAATTCCCTAAATCTTCTCAAAACACGACCAAATTCTAGAAAAATATCCCACCAAGTCTCCACAAATTCCCACAAAATACATGAAAAATCCCTCAAGATCCCGAAATCGCCTCAATATCCCACAAAATCCCACAAAAATCCCACAAAACCTCCACAAGTTTCCACAAAATCTAAGAAAAATTCCTCAAAATTCTTCAAGTCTCCTCAAAACCACACAAAGTCCTTGAAAAGGCCCACCAAATTCCAGTAAAATCCCACAGATTCTCCACAAATTCCCACAAAATCTAAGAAAAATTCCTCAAAATTCTTCAAGTCTCCTCAGAATCCCACACAATTCCAGAAAAAACACACAAAATTCCAGAGAAGTCCCACAAAACTCCCTAAATCATTTCAAAACCCTACCAATTCACAGGAATGTCCCACAAAATCTCCACCAATTCCCAGAACATCCCACAAAAATCTCACAAAAATCCCTAAATCTTCTGAAAACTCGACCAAATTCCAGAAACGCCCCATAAAATCAGCACAGTTTCCCACAAAATTCAAGAAAAAACACCACAAAATTCCCTAAATCTTCTCAAAACACAACCAAATTCTAGAAAAATATCCCACCAAATCTCCACAAATTCCCACAAAATACATGAGAAATCCCTCAAGATCCCTAAATCGCCTCAATATCCCACAAAATCACACAAAAATCCCACAAAACCTCCACAAGTTTCCACAAAATCTAAGAAAAATTCCTCAAAATTCTTCAAAATTCTTCAAGTCTCCTCAGAATCCCACACAATTCCAGAAAAAACACACAAAATTCCAGAGAAGTCCCACAAAACTCCCTAAATCATTTCAAAACCCTACCAATTCACAGGAATGTCCCACAAAATCTCCACCAATTCCCAGAACATCCCACAAAAATCCCACAAAAATCCCTAAATCTTCTCAAAACTCAACCAAATTCCAGAAATGCCCCATAAAATCAGCACAGTTTCCCACAAAATTCAAGAAAAAACACCACAAAATTCCCTAAATCTTTTCAAAATACCACAAAATTCTTGAAAAGCCCCACCAAATTCCAGAAACATCCCACAAAATTTCCTCAATACCCAACAAAATCCCAGAAAAATCACACAAAATTCCCTAAATCTTCTCAAAACATGGCCAAAAGCCACAAAAATCCCATCAAATCTCCACAAATTCCCACAGAATACATGAAAAATCCCTGATAATTTCTCAGTTCTCTACAGAATCTCACCAAATTCCAGAAAAGTCCCTCAAAGTTCCACAAACATCCCACAAAATCTCCTCAATATCCCACAAAATTCAAGAAAAATCACACAAAATTCCCTAAATCTTCTCAAAACACGACCAAATTCTAGAAAAATATCCCACCAAGTCTCCACAAATTCCCACAAAATACATGAAAAATCCCTCAAGATCCCGAAATCGCCTCAATATCCCACAAAATCCCACAAAAATCCCACAAAACCTCCACAAGTTTCCACAAAATCTAAGAAAAATTCCTCAAAATTCTTCAAGTCTCCTCAAAACCACACAAAGTCCTTGAAAAGGCCCACCAAATTCCAGTAAAATCCCACAGATTCTCCACAAATTCCCACAAAATCTAAAAAAATTCCTCAAAATTCTTTAAGTCTCCTCAGAATCCCACACAATTCCAGAAAAAACACACAAAATTCCAGAGAAGTCCCACAAAACTCCCTAAATCATTTCAAAACCCTACCAATTCACAGGAATGTCCCACAAAATCTCCACCAATTCCCAGAACATCCCACAAAAATCTCACAAAAATCCCTAAATCTTCTGAAAACTCGACCAAATTCCAGAAACGCCCCATAAAATCAGCACAGTTTCCCACAAAATTCAAGAAAAAACACCACAAAATTCCCTAAATCTTCTCAAAACACAACCAAATTCTAGAAAAATATCCCACCAAATCTCCACAAATTCCCACAAAATACATGAGAAATCCCTCAAGATCCCTAAATCGCCTCAATATCCCACAAAATCACACAAAAATCCCACAAAACCTCCACAAGTTTCCACAAAATCTAAGAAAAATTCCTCAAAATTCTTCAAAATTCTTCAAGTCTCCTCAGAATCCCACACAATTCCAGAAAAAACACACAAAATTCCAGAGAAGTCCCACAAAACTCCCTAAATCATTTCAAAACCCTACCAATTCACAGGAATGTCCCACAAAATCTCCACCAATTCCCAGAACATCCCACAAAAATCCCACAAAAATCCCTAAATCTTCTCAAAACTCAACCAAATTCCAGAAATGCCCCATAAAATCAGCACAGTTTCCCACAAAATTCAAGAAAAAACACCACAAAATTCCCTAAATCTTTTCAAAATACCACAAAATTCTTGAAAAGCCCCACCAAATTCCAGAAACATCCCACAAAATTTCCTCAATACCCAACAAAATCCCAGAAAAATCACACAAAATTCCCTAAATCTTCTCAAAACATGGCCAAAAGCCACAAAAATCCCATCAAATCTCCACAAATTCCCACAGAATACATGAAAAATCCCTGATAATTTCTCAGTTCTCTACAGAATCTCACCAAATTCCAGAAAAGTCCCTCAAAGTTCCACAAACATCCCACAAAATCTCCTCAATATCCCACAAAATTCAAGAAAAATCACACAAAATTCCCTAAATCTTCTCAAAACACGACCAAATTCTAGAAAAATATCCCACCAAGTCTCCACAAATTCCCACAAAATACATGAAAAATCCCTCAAGATCCCGAAATCGCCTCAATATCCCACAAAATCCCACAAAAATCCCACAAAACCTCCACAAGTTTCCACAAAATCTAAGAAAAATTCCTCAAAATTCTTCAAGTCTCCTCAAAACCACACAAAGTCCTTGAAAAGGCCCACCAAATTCCAGTAAAATCCCACAGATTCTCCACAAATTCCCACAAAATCTAAAAAAATTCCTCAAAATTCTTTAAGTCTCCTCAGAATCCCACACAATTCCAGAAAAAACACACAAAATTCCAGAGAAGTCCCACAAAACTCCCTAAATCATTTCAAAACCCTACCAATTCACAGGAATGTCCCACAAAATCTCCACCAATTCCCAGAACATCCCACAAAAATCTCACAAAAATCCCTAAATCTTCTGAAAACTCGACCAAATTCCAGAAACGCCCCATAAAATCAGCACAGTTTCCCACAAAATTCAAGAAAAAACACCACAAAATTCCCTAAATCTTCTCAAAACACAACCAAATTCTAGAAAAATATCCCACCAAATCTCCACAAATTCCCACAAAATACATGAGAAATCCCTCAAGATCCCTAAATCGCCTCAATATCCCACAAAATCACACAAAAATCCCACAAAACCTCCACAAGTTTCCACAAAATCTAAGAAAAATTCCTCAAAATTCTTCAAAATTCTTCAAGTCTCCTCAGAATCCCACACAATTCCAGAAAAAACACACAAAATTCCAGAGAAGTCCCACAAAACTCCCTAAATCATTTCAAAACCCTACCAATTCACAGGAATGTCCCACAAAATCTCTACCAATTCCCAGAACATCCCACAAAAATCCCACAAAAATCCCTAAATCTTCTGAAAACTCAACCAAATTCCAGAAATGCCCCATAAAATCAGCACAGTTTCCCACAAAATTCAAGAAAAAACACCACAAAATTCCCTAAATCTTTTCAAAATACCACAAAATTCTTGAAAAGCCCCACCAAATTCCAGAAACATCCCACAAAATTTCCTCAATACCCAACAAAATCCCAGAAAAATCACACAAAATTCCCTAAATCTTCTCAAAACACGGCCAAAATCCACAAAAATCCCATCAAATCTCCACAAATTCCCACAGAATACATGAAAAATCCCTGATAATTTCTCAGTTCTCTACAGAATCTCACCAAATTCCAGAAAAGTCCCTCAAAGTTCCACAAACATCCCACAAAATCTCCTCAATATCCCACAAAATTCAAGAAAAATCACACAAAATTCCCTAAATCTTCTCAAAACACGACCAAATTCTAGAAAAATATCCCACCAAGTCTCCACAAATTCCCACAAAATACATGAAAAATCCCTCAAGATCCCGAAATCGCCTCAATATCCCACAAAATCCCACAAAAATCCCACAAAACCTCCACAAGTTTCCACAAAATCTAAGAAAAATTCCTCAAAATTCTTCACGTCTCCTCAAAACCACACAAAGTCCTTGAAAAGGCCCACCAAATTCCAGTAAAATCCCACAGATTCTCCACAAATTCCCACAAAATCTAAGAAAAATTCCTCAAAATTCTTCAAGTCTCCTCAGAATCCCACACAATTCCAGAAAAAACACACAAAATTCCAGAGAAGTCCCACAAAACTCCCTAAATCATTTCAAAACCCTACCAATTCACAGGAATGTCCCACAAAATCTCCACCAATTCCCAGAACATCCCACAAAAATCTCACAAAAATCCCTAAATCTTCTGAAAACTCGACCAAATTCCAGAAACGCCCCATAAAATCAGCACAGTTTCCCACAAAATTCAAGAAAAAACACCACAAAATTCCCTAAATCTTCTCAAAACACAACCAAATTCTAGAAAAATATCCCACCAAATCTCCACAAATTCCCACAAAATACATGAGAAATCCCTCAAGATCCCTAAATCGCCTCAATATCCCACAAAATCACACAAAAATCCCACAAAACCTCCACAAGTTTCCACAAAATCTAAGAAAAATTCCTCAAAATTCTTCAAAATTCTTCAAGTCTCCTCAGAATCCCACACAATTCCAGAAAAAACACACAAAATTCCAGAGAAGTCCCACAAAACTCCCTAAATCATTTCAAAACCCTACCAATTCACAGGAATGTCCCACAAAATCTCTACCAATTCCCAGAACATCCCACAAAAATCCCACAAAAATCCCTAAATCTTCTGAAAACTCAACCAAATTCCAGAAATGCCCCATAAAATCAGCACAGTTTCCCACAAAATTCAAGAAAAAACACCACAAAATTCCCTAAATCTTTTCAAAATACCACAAAATTCTTGAAAAGCCCCACCAAATTCCAGAAACATCCCACAAAATTTCCTCAATACCCAACAAAATCCCAGAAAAATCACACAAAATTCCCTAAATCTTCTCAAAACACGGCCAAAATCCACAAAAATCCCATCAAATCTCCACAAATTCCCACAGAATACATGAAAAATCCCTGATAATTTCTCAGTTCTCTACAGAATCTCACCAAATTCCAGAAAAGTCCCTCAAAGTTCCACAAACATCCCACAAAATCTCCTCAATATCCCACAAAATTCAAGAAAAATCACACAAAATTCCCTAAATCTTCTCAAAACACGACCAAATTCTAGAAAAATATCCCACCAAGTCTCCACAAATTCCCACAAAATACATGAAAAATCCCTCAAGATCCCGAAATCGCCTCAATATCCCACAAAATCCCACAAAAATCCCACAAAACCTCCACAAGTTTCCACAAAATCTAAGAAAAATTCCTCAAAATTCTTCAAGTCTCCTCAAAACCACACAAAGTCCTTGAAAAGGCCCACCAAATTCCAGTAAAATCCCACAGATTCTCCACAAATTCCCACAAAATCTAAGAAAAATTCCTCAAAATTCTTCAAGTCTCCTCAGAATCCCACACAATTCCAGAAAAAACACACAAAATTCCAGAGAAGTCCCACAAAACTCCCTAAATCATTTCAAAACCCTACCAATTCACAGGAATGTCCCACAAAATCTCCACCAATTCCCAGAACATCCCACAAAAATCTCACAAAAATCCCTAAATCTTCTGAAAACTCGACCAAATTCCAGAAACGCCCCATAAAATCAGCACAGTTTCCCACAAAATTCAAGAAAAAACACCACAAAATTCCCTAAATCTTCTCAAAACACAACCAAATTCTAGAAAAATATCCCACCAAATCTCCACAAATTCCCACAAAATACATGAGAAATCCCTCAAGATCCCTAAATCGCCTCAATATCCCACAAAATCACACAAAAGTCCCACAAGACCTCCACAAGTTTCCACAAAATCTAAGAAAAATTCCTCAAAATTCTTCAAGTCTCCTCAGAATCCCACACAATTCCAGAAAAAACACGCAAAATTCCAGAGAAGTCCCACAAAACTCCCTAAATCATTTCAAAACCCTACCAATTCACAGGAATCTCCCACAAAATCTCCACCAATTCCCAGAACATCCCACAAAATACTCACAAAAATCCCTAAATCTTCTGAAAACTCGACCAAATTCCAGAAACGCCCCATAAAATCAGCACAGTTTCCCACAAAATTCAAGAAAAAACACCACAAAATTCCCTAAATCTCTTCAAAATACCACAAAATTCTTGAAAAGCCCCACCAAATTCCAGAAACATCCCACAAAATTTCCTCAATACCCAACAAAATCCCAGAAAAATCACACAAAATTCCGTAAATCTTCTCAAAACACGGCCAAAATCCACAAAAATCCCACCAAATCTTTACAAATTCCCACAGAATACATGAAAAATCCCTGATAATTTCTCAGTTCTCTACAGAATCTCACCAAATTCCAGAAAAGTCCCTCAAAGTTCCACAAACATCCCACAAAATCTCCTCAATATCCAACAAAATCCCAGAAAAATCACACAAAATTCCCTAAGTCTTCTCAAAACATGACTAAATTCTAGAAAAATGTCCCACCAAATCTTCACAAAATCCCACAAAATACACAAAAAATCCCTCAAGATCCCGAAATCGCCTCAATATCCCACAAAATCCCACAAAAATCCCACAAAACCTCCACAAGTTTCCACAAAATCTAAGAAAAATTCCTCAAAATTCTTCAAGTCTCCTCAAAACCACACAAAGTCCTTGAAAAGGCCCACCAAATTCCAGTAAAATCCCACAGATTCTCCACAAATTCCCACAAAATCTAAAACAAATTCCTCAAAATTCTTCAAGTCTCCTCAAAACCACACAATTTCAGAAAAAACACACAAAATTCCAGAGAAGTCCCACAAAACTCCCTAAATCATTTCAAAACCCTACCAATTCACAGGAATGTCCCACAAAATCTCCACCAATTCCCAGAACATCCCACAAAAATCTCACAAAAATCCCTAAATCTTCTGAAAACTCGACCAAATTCCAGAAACGCCCCATAAAATCAGCACAGTTTCCCACAAAATTCAAGAAAAAACACCACACAATTACCTAAATCTTTTCAAAATACCACAAAATTCTTGAAAAGCCCCACCAAA
The DNA here is from genome assembly GCF_971803275.1 of Cyanistes caeruleus. Lineage (NCBI taxonomy): Eukaryota > Metazoa > Chordata > Aves > Passeriformes > Paridae > Cyanistes > Cyanistes caeruleus. The sequence goes on from NC_141705.1 coordinate 69,137,245, forward strand.
TTCCCGAAACATCCCACAAAATGTCCTCAATACCCAACAAAATCCCAGAAAAGTCACACAAAATTCCCTAAATCTTCTCAAAACACAACCAAATTCTAGAAAAATATCCCACCAAATCTCCACAAATTCCCACAAAATACATGAGAAATCCCTCAAGATCCCTAAATCGCCTCAATATCCCACAAAATCACACAAAAATCCCACAAAACCTCCACAAGTTCCCACAAAATCTGAGAAAAATTCCTCAAAATTCTTCAAGTCTCCTCAGAATCCCACACAATTCCAGAAAAAACACACAAAATTCCAGAGAAGTCCCACAAAACTCCCTAAATCATTTCAAAACCCTACCAATTCACAGGAATGTCCCACAAAATCTCCACCAATTTCCAGAACATCCCACAAAAATCCCACAAAAATCCCTAAATCTTCTGAAAACTCAACCAAATTCCAGAAATGCCCCATAAAATCAGCACAGTTTCCCACAAAATTCAAGAAAAAACACCACAAAATTCCCTAAATCTTTTCAAAATACCACAAAATTCTTGAAAAGCCACACCAAATTCCAGAAACATCCCACAAAATTTCCTCAATACCCAACAAAATCCCAGAAAAATCACACAAAATTCCGTAAATCTTCTCAAAACACGGCCAAAATCCACAAAACTCCCATCAAATCTCCACAAATTCCCACAGAATACATGAAAAATCCCTGATAATTTCTCAGTTCTCTACAGAATCTCACCAAATTCCAGAAAAGTCCCTCAAAGTTCCACAAACATCCCACAAAATCTCCTCAATATCCCACAAAATTCAAGAAAAATCACACAAAATTCCCTAAATCTTCTCAAAACACGACCAAATTCTAGAAAAATATCCCACCAAGTCTCCACAAATTCCCACAAAATACATGAAAAATCCCTCAAGATCCCGAAATCGCCTCAATATCCCACAAAATCCCACAAAAATCCCACAAAACCTCCACAAGTTTCCACAAAATCTAAGAAAAATTCCTCAAAATTCTTCAAGTCTCCTCAAAACCACACAAAGTCCTTGAAAAGGCCCACCAAATTCCAGTAAAATCCCACAGATTCTCCACAAATTCCCACAAAATCTAAAACAAATTCCTCAAAATTCTTCAAGTCTCCTCAGAATCCCACACAATTACAGAAAAAACACACAAAATTCCAGAGAAGTCCCACAAAACTCCCTAAATCATTTCAAAACCCTACCAATTCACAGGAATGTCCCACAAAATCTCCACCAATTCCCAGAATATCCCACAAAAATCTCACAAAAATCCCTAAATCTTCTGAAAACTCGACCAAATTCCAGAAACGCCCCATAAAATCAGCACAGTTTCCCACAAAATTCAAGAAAAAACACCACAAAATTCCCTAAATCTTCTCAAAACACAACCAAATTCTAGAAAAATATCCCACCAAATCTCCACAAATTCCCACAAAATACATGAGAAATCCCTCAAGATCCCTAAATCGCCTCAATATCCCACAAAATCACACAAAAATCCCACAAAACCTCCACAAGTTTCCACAAAATCTAAGAAAAATTCCTCAAAATTCTTCAAAATTCTTCAAGTCTCCTCAGAATCCCACACAATTCCAGAAAAAACACACAAAATTCCAGAGAAGTCCCACAAAACTCCCTAAATCATTTCAAAACCCTACCAATTCACAGGAATGTCCCACAAAATCTCCACCAATTCCCAGAACATCCCACAAAAATCCCACAAAAATCCCTAAATCTTCTGAAAACTCAACCAAATTCCAGAAATGCCCCATAAAATCAGCACAGTTTCCCACAAAATTCAAGAAAAAACACCACAAAATTCCCTAAATCTTTTCAAAATACCACAAAATTCTTGAAAAGCCCCACCAAATTCCAGAAACATCCCACAAAATTTCCTCAATACCCAACAAAATCCCAGAAAAATCCCACAAAATTCCCTAAATCTTCTCAAAACACGGCCAAAATCCACAAAAATCCCATCAAATCTCCACAAATTCCCACAGAATACATGAAAAATCCCTGATAATTTCTCAGTTCTCTACAGAATCTCACCAAATTCCAGAAAAGTCCCTCAAAGTTCCACAAACATCCCACAAAATCTCCTCAATATCCCACAAAATTCAAGAAAAATCACACAAAATTCCCTAAATCTTCTCAAAACACGACCAAATTCTAGAAAAATATCCCACCAAGTCTCCACAAATTCCCACAAAATACATGAAAAATCCCTCAAGATCCCGAAATCGCCTCAATATCCCACAAAATCCCACAAAAATCCCACAAAACCTCCACAAGTTTCCACAAAATCTAAGAAAAATTCCTCAAAATTCTTCAAGTCTCCTCAAAACCACACAAAGTCCTTGAAAAGGCCCACCAAATTCCAGTAAAATCCCACAGATTCTCCACAAATTCCCACAAAATCTAAGAAAAATTCCTCAAAATTCTTCAAGTCTCCTCAGAATCCCACACAATTCCAGAAAAAACACACAAAATTCCAGAGAAGTCCCACAAAACTCCCTAAATCATTTCAAAACCCTACCAATTCACAGGAATGTCCCACAAAATCTCCACCAATTCCCAGAACATCCCACAAAAATCTCACAAAAATCCCTAAATCTTCTGAAAACTCGACCAAATTCCAGAAACGCCCCATAAAATCAGCACAGTTTCCCACAAAATTCAAGAAAAAACACCACAAAATTCCCTAAATCTTCTCAAAACACAACCAAATTCTAGAAAAATATCCCACCAAATCTCCACAAATTCCCACAAAATACATGAAAAATCCCTCAAGATCCCTAAATCGCCACAATATCCCACAAAATCACACAAAAGTCCCACAAGACCTCCACAAGTTTCCACAAAATCTAAGAAAAATTCCTCAAAAGTCTTCAAGTCTCCTCAGAATCCCACACAATTCCAGAAAAACCCACAAAATTCCAGAGAAGTCTCACAAAACTCCCTAAATCATTTCAAAACCCTACCAATTCACAGGAATGTCCCACAAAATCTCCACCAATTCCCAGAACATCCCACAAAAATCTCACAAAAATCCCTAAATCTTCTGAAAACTCGACCAAATTCCAGAAACGCCCCATAAAATCAGCACAGTTTCCCACAAAATTCAAGAAAAAACACCACAAAATTCCCAAAATCTTTTCAAAATACCACAAAATTCTTGAAAAGCCCCACCAAATTCCAGAAACATCCCACAAAATGTCCTCAATATCCAACAAAATCCCAGAAAAATCACACAAAATTCCCTAAATCTTCTCAAAACACGGCCAAAATCCACAAAAATCCCACAGAATCTCCACAAATTCCCACAGAATACATGAAAAATCCCTGATAATTCGTCAGTTCTCTACAGAATCTCACCAAATTCCAGAAGAGTCCCTCAAAGTTCCACAAACATCCCACAAAATCTCCCCGGTATCCAATAAAATTCCAGGAAAAATCCCACAAAATTCCCTAAATCTTCTCAAAACATGGCCAAAATCCACAAAAATCCCACCGAATCTCCACAAATTCCCACAGAATACCTGAAAATACCCCTGATAATTCGTCAGTTCTCTACAGAATCTCACCAAATTCCTAAAAAGTCCCTCAAAGTTCCACAAACATCCCACAAAATCTCCCCGGTATCCAATAAAATTCCAGGAAAAATCCCACAAAATTCCCTAAATCTTCTCAAAACATGGCCAAAATTTACAAAAATCCCACCGAATCTCCACAAATTCCCACAGAATACATGAAAATACCCCTGATAATTCGTCAGTTCTCTACAGAATCTCACCAAATTCCAGAAAAGTCCCTCAAAGTTCCACAAACATCCCACAAAATCTCCTCAATGTCCCACAAAATTCAAGAAAAATCACACAAAATTCCCTAAATCTTCTCAAAACACGACCAAATTCTAGAAAAATATCCCACCAAATCTCCACAAATTCCCACAAAATACATGAAAAATCCCTCAAGATCCCTAAATCGCCTCAATATCCCAAAAAATTCCACAAAAATCCCACAAAACCTCCACAAGTTTCCACAAAATCTAAGAAAAATTCCTCAAAATTCTTCAAGTCTCCTCAGAATCCCACACAATTCCAGAAAAAACACACAAAATTCCAGAGAAGTCCCACAAAACTCCCTAAATCATTTCAAAACCCTACCAATTCACAGGAATGTCCCACAAAATCTCCACCAATTCCCAGAAAATCCCACAAAAATCTCACAAAAATCCCTAAATCTTCTGAAAACTCGACCAAATTCCAGAAACGCCCCATAAAATCAGCACAGTTTCCCACAAAATTCAAGAAAAAACACCACAAAATTCCCAAAATCTTTTCAAAATACCACAAAATTCTTGAAAAGCCCCACCAAATTCCAGAAACATCCCACAAAATGTCCTCAATATCCAACAAAATCCCAGAAAAGTCACACAAAATTCCCTAAATCTTCTCAAAACTCTACCAAATTCCAGAAAAATCCCACAGAATCTCCACAAATTCCCACAGAATACATGACAAATCCCTGATAATTCGTCAATTCTCTACAGAATCTCACCAAATTTCTAAAAAGTCCCTCAAAGTTCCACAAACATCCCACAAAATCTCCCCGGAATCCAATAAAATTCCAGGAAAAATCCCACAAAATTCCCTAAATCTTCTCAAAACATGGCCAAAATCAACACAAATCCCACCGAATCTCCACAAATTCCCACAGAATACCTGAAAATACCCCTGATAATTCGTCAGTTCTCTACAGAATCTCACCAAATTCCTAAAAAGTCCCTCAAAGTTCCACAAACATCCCACAAAATCTCCCCGGTATCCAATAAAATTCCAGGAAAAATCCCACAAAATTCCCTAAATCTTCTCAAAACATGGCCAAAATTTACAAAAATCCCACCGAATCTCCACAAATTCCCACAGAATACATGAAAATACCCCTGATAATTCGTCAGTTCTCTACAGAATCTCACCAAATTCCAGAAAAGTCCCTCAAAGTTCCACAAACATCCCACAAAATCTCCTCAATGTCCCACAAAATTCAAGAAAAATCACACAAAATTCCCTAAATCTTCTCAAAACACGACCAAATTCTAGAAAAATATCCCACCAAATCTCCACAAATTCCCACAAAATACATGAAAAATCCCTCAAGATCCCTAAATCGCCTCAATATCCCAAAAAATTCCACAAAAATCCCACAAAACCTCCACAAGTTTCCACAAAATCTAAGAAAAATTCCTCAAAATTCTTCAAGTCTCCTCAGAATCCCACACAATTCCAGAAAAAACACACAAAATTCCAGAGAAGTCCCACAAAACTCCCTAAATCATTTCAAAACCCTACCAATTCACAGGAATGTCCCACAAAATCTCCACCAATTCCCAGAAAATCCCACAAAAATCTCACAAAAATCCCTAAATCTTCTGAAAACTCGACCAAATTCCAGAAACGCCCCATAAAATCAGCAGTTTCCCACAAAATTCAAGAAAAAACACCACAAAATTCCCAAAATCTTTTCAAAATACCACAAAATTCTTGAAAAGCCCCACCAAATTCCAGAAACATCCCACAAAATGTCCTCAATATCCAACAAAATCCCAGAAAAGTCACACAAAATTCCCTAAATCTTCTCAAAACTCTACCAAATTCCAGAAAAATCCCACAGAATCTCCACAAATTCCCACAGAATACATGACAAATCCCTGATAATTCGTCAATTCTCTACAGAATCTCACCAAATTCCTAAAAAGTCCCTCAAAGTTCCACAAACATCCCACAAAATCTCCCCGGAATCCAATAAAATTCCAGGAAAAATCCCACAAAATTCCCTAAATCTTCTCAAAACATGGCCAAAATCCACAAAAATCCCACCGAATCTCCACAAATTCCCACAAAATACATGAAAATACCCCTGATAATTCGTCAGTTCTCTACAGAATCTCACCAAATTCCTAAAAAGTCCCACAAAGTTCCAAAAACATCCCACAAAATCTCCCCGGTATCCAATAAAATTCCAGGAAAAATCCCACAAAATTCCTTAAATCTTCTCAAAACATGGCCAAAATCCACAAAAATCCCACCGAATCTCCACAAATTCCCACAGAATACCTGAAAATACCCCTGATAATTCGTCAGTTCTCTACAGAATCTCACCAAATTCCAGAAAAGTCCCTCAAAGTTCCACAAACATCCCACAAAATCTCCTCAATATCCAACAAAATCCCAGAAAAATCACACAAAATTCCCTAAATCTTCTCAAAACACGACTAAATTCTAGAAAAATGTCCCACCAAATCTCCACAAAATCCCACAAAATACATGAAAAATCCCTCAAGATCCCTAAATCGCCTCAATATCCCACAAAATCACACAAAAATCACACAAAACCTCCACAAGTTTCCACAAAATCTAAGAAAAATTCCTCAAAATTCTTCAAGTCTCCTCAAAACCACACAAAGTCCTTGAAAAGGCCCACCAAATTCCAGTAAAATCCCACAGATTCTCCACAAATTCCCACAAAATCTAAAACAAATTCCTCAAAATTCTTCAAGTCTCCTCAAAACCACACAATTTCAGAAAAACCCCACAAAATTCCAGAGAAGTCCCACAAAACTCCCTAAATCATTTCAAAACCCTACCAATTCACAGGAATGTCCCAGAAAATCTCCACCAATTCCCAGTACATCCCACAAAAATCTCACAAAAATCCCTAAATCTTCTGAAAACTCAACCAAATTCCAGAAACGCCCCATAAAATCAGCACAGTTTCCCACAAAATTCAAGAAAAAACACCACACAATTCCCTAAACCTTTTCAAAATACCACAAAATTCTTGAAAAGCCCCACCAAATTCCAGAAACATCCCACAAAATGTCCTCAATATCCAACAAAATCCCAGAAAAATCACACAAAATTCCCTAAATCTTCTCAAAACACGGCCAAAATCCACCAAAATCCCAGCAAATCTCCACAAATTCCCACAGAATACATGAAAAATCCCTGATAATTTCTCAGTTCTCTACAGAATCTCACCAAATTCCAGAAAAGTCCCTCAAAGTTCCACAAACATCCCACAAAATCTCCTCAATGTCCCACAAAATTCAGGAAAAATCACACAAAATTCCCTAAATCTTCTCAAAACACGACCAAATTCTAGAAAAATATCCCACCAAATCTCCACAAATTCCCACAAAATACATGAAAAATCCCTCAAGATCCCTAAATCGCCTCAATATCCCAAAAAATTCCACAAAAATCCCACAAAACCTCCACAAGTTTCCACAAAATCTAACAAAAATTCCTCAAAATTCTTCAAGTCTCCTCAGAATCCCACACAATTCCAGAAAGAACACACAAAATTCCAGAAAAGTCCCACAAAACTCCCTAAATCATTTCAAAACCCTACCAATTCACAGGAATGTCCCACAAAATCTCTACCAATTCCCAGAACATCCCACAAAAATCTCACAAAAATCCCTAACACTTCTGAAAACTTGACCAAATTCCAGAAACGCCCCATAAAATCAGCACAGTTTCCCACAAAATTCAAGAAAAAACACCACAAAATTCCCAAAATCTTTTCAAAATACCACAAAATTCTTGAAAAGCCCCACCAAATTCCAGAAACATCCCACAAAATGTCCTCAATACCCAACAAAATCCCAGAAAAATCCCACAATATTCCTTAAATTTTCTCAAAACACAACCAAAATTCCAGAAAAATCCCACCGAATCTCCACAAATTCCCACAGAATACATGAAAAATCCCTGATAATTCGTCAGTTCTCTACAGAATCTCACCAAATTCCAGAAAAGTCCCTCAAAGTTCCACAAACATCCCACAAAATCTCCTCAATATCCAATAAAATTCAAGAAAAATCCCACAATATTCTCTAAATCTTCTCAAAACACCGCCAAAATCCTCAAAAATCCCACCGTATCTCCACAAATTCCCAGAGAATACATGAAAAATCCCTGATAATTCGTCAGTTCTCTACAGAATCTCACCAAATTCCAGAAAGTCCCTCAAAGTTCCACAAACATCCCACAAAATCTCCCCAGTATCCAACAAAATTCCAGGAAAAATCCCATATAATTCTCTAAATCTTCTCAAAACACGGCCAAAATCCTCAAAAATCCCACCGAATCTCCACAAATTCCCAGAGAATACATGAAAAATCCCTGATAATTCGTCAGTTCTCTACAGAATCTCACCAAATTCCAGAAAAGTCCCTCAAAGTTCCACAAACATCCCACAAAATCTCCTCAATATCCAACAAAATTCAAGAAAAATCCCACAAAATTCTCTAAATCTTCTCAAAACACGACCAAATTCTAAAAAAATATCCCACCAAATCTCCACAAATTTCCACAAAATGCATGATAAATCCCTCAAGATCCCTAAATCGCCTCAATATCCCACAAAATCACACAAAAATCCCACAAAACCACCACAAGTTTCCACAAAAATCTAAGAAAAATTACTCAAAATTCTTCAAGTCTCCTCAAAACCACACAAAGTTCGTGAAAAGGCCCACCAAATTCCAAAAAAATCCCACAGAATCTCCACAAATTCTTACAAAAATCTAAATCAAATTCCTCAGAATTCTTCAAGTCTCCTCAGAATCCCACACAATTCCAGAAAAACCCCATCAAATTCCAGAGAAGTCTCACAAAACTCCCTAAATCATTTCAAAACCCTACCAATTCACAGGAATGTCCCACAAAATCTCCACCAATTCCCAGAACATCCCACAAAAATCTCACAAAAATCCCTAAATCTTCTGAAAACTCGACCAAATTCCAGAAACGCCCCATAAAATCAGCACAGTTTCCCACAAAATTCAAGAAAAAACACCACAAAATTCCCTAAACCTTTTCAAAATACCACAAAATTCTTGAAAAGCCCCACCAAATTCCAGAAACATCCCACAAAATGTCCTCAATATCCAACAAAATCCCAGAAAAATCACACAAAATTCCCTAAATCTTCTCAAAACACGGCCAAAATCCACAAAAATCCCACCGAATCTCCACAAATTCCCACAGAATACATGAAAAATCCCTGATAATTCGTCAGTTCTCTACAGAATCTCACCAAATTCCTAAAAAGTCCCTCAGAGTTCCACAAACATCCCACAAAATCTGCCCAGTATCCAACAAAATTCCAGGAAAAATCCCACAAAATTCCCTAAATCTTCTCAAAACACGACCAAATTCTAGAAAAATATCCCACCGAATCTCCACAAATTCCCACAGAATACATGAAAAATCCCTGATAATTCGTCAGTTCTCTACAGAATCTCACCAAATACCAGAAAAGTCCCCCAAAGTTCCACAAGCCTCCCACAAAATCTCCCTAATATCCAACAAAATTCCAGGAAAAATCTCACACAATTCCCTAAATCTTCTGAGAACTTGACCAAATTCCAGAAACGCCCCATAAAATCAGCACAGTTTCCCACAAAATTCAAGAAAAAACACCACAAAATTCCCTAAATCTTCTCAAAACACGACCAAATTCCAGAAAAATCCCACCAAATCTCCACAAATTCCCACAGAATACATGAAAAATCCCTGATAATTCGTCAGTTCTCTACAGAATCTCACCAAATTCCAGAAAAGTCCCTCAAAGTTCCACAAACAATCCACAAAAATCTCACAAAAATCCCTAACACTTGTGAAAACTCGACCAAATTCCTGAAACGCCCCATAAAATCAGCACAGTTTCCCACAAAATTCAAGAAAAAACACCACAAAATTCCCAAAATCTTATCAAAATACCACAAAATTCTTGAAAAGCCCCACCAAATTCCAGAAACATCCCACAAAATCTCCTCAATACCCAACAAAATCCCAGAAAAATCACACAAAATTCCCTAAATCTTCTCAAAACATAACCAAAATTCCAGAAAAATCCCACCGAATCTCCACAAATTCCCACAGAATACGTGAAAAATCCCTGATAATTCGTCAGTTCTCTACAGAATCTCACCAAATTCCAGAAAAGTCCCTCAAAGTTCCACAAACATCCCACAAAATCTCCTCAATATCCAACAAAATTCAAGAAAAATCCCACAAAATTCCCTAAATCTTCTCAAAACACGGCCAAAATCCACAAAAATCCCACCGAATCTCCACAAATTCCCACAGAATACATGAAAAATCCCTGATAATTCGTCAGTTCTCTACAGAATCTCACCAAATTCCAGAAAAGTCCCTCAAAGTTCCACAAACATCCCACAAAATCTCCCCAGTATCCAACAAAATTCCAGGAAAAATCCCACAAAATTCCCTAAATCTTCTGAGAACTTGACCAAATTCCAGAAACGCCCCATAAAATCAGCACAGTTTCCCACAAAATTCAAGAAAAAACACCACAAAATTCCCTAAATCTTCTCAAAACACGACCAAATTCCAGAAAAATCCCACCTAATCTCCACAAATTCCCACAGAATACATGAAAAATCCCTGATAATTCGTCAGTTCTCTACAGAATCTCACCAAATTCCAGAAAAGTCCCTCAAAGTTCCACAAACAATCCACAAAAATCTCACAAAAATCCCTAACACTTGTGAAAACTCGACCAAATTCCTGAAACGCCCCATAAAATCAGCACAGTTTCCCACAAAATTCAAGAAAAAACACCACAAAATTCCCAAAATCTTTTCAAAATACCACAAAATTCTTGAAAAGCCCCACCAAATTCCAGAAACATCCCACAAAATCTCCTCAATACCCAACAAAATCCCAGAAAAATCACACAAAATTCCCTAAATCTTCTCAAAACATAACCAAAATTCCAGAAAAATCCCACCGAATCTCCACAAATTCCCACAGAATACATGAAAAATCCCTGATAATTTGTCAGTTCTCTACAGAATCTCACCAAATTCCAGAAAAGTCCCTCAAAGTTCCACACACATCCCACAAAATCTCCCTAATATCCAACAAAATTCAAGAAAAATCCCACAAAATTCCCTAAATCTTCTCAAAACACGACCAAATTCTAGAAAAATATCCCACCAAATCTCCACAAATTCCCACAAAATACATGAAAAATCCCTCAAGATCCCTAAATCGCCTCAATATCCCACAAAATCGCACAAAAAATACACAAAACCTCCTCAAGTTTTCACAAAATCTAAGTAAAATTCCTCAAAATTCTTCAAGTCTCCTCAAAACCACACAAAGTTCGTGAAAAGGCCCACCAAATTCCAGAAAAATCCCACAGAATCTCCACAAATTCCCAAAAAAATCTAAATCAAATTCCTCAAAATTCTTCAAGTCTCCTCAGAATACCACACAATTCCAGAAAAACCCCACCAAATTCCAGAGAAGTCCCACAAAACTCCCTAAATCATTTCAAAACCCTACCAATTCACAGGAATGTCCCACAAAATCTCTACCAATTCCCAGAACATCCCACAAAAATCTCACAAAAATCCCTAACACTTCTGAAAACTTGACCAAATTCCAGAAACGCCCCATAAAATCAGCACAGTTTCCCACAAAATTCAAGAAAAAACACCACAAAATTCCCAAAATCTTTTCAAAATACCACAAAATTCTTGAAAAGCCCCACCAAATTCCAGAAACATCCCACAAAATGTCCTCAATACCCAACAAAATCCCAGAAAAATCCCACAATATTCCCTAAATTTTCTCAAAACACAACCAAAATTCCAGAGAAATCCCACCAAATCTCCACAAATTCCCACAGAATACATGAAAAATCCCTGATAATTCGTCAGTTCTCTACAGAATCTCACCAAATTCCAGAAAAGTCCCTCAAAGTTCCACAAACATCCCACAAAATCTCCTCAATATCCAACAAAATTCAAGAAAAATCCCACAATATTCTCTAAATCTCAAAACACGGCCAAAATCCTCAAAAATCCCACCGAATCTCCACAAATTCCCACAGAATACATGAAAAATCCCTGATAATTCGTCAGTTCTCTACAGAATCTCACCAAATTCCAGAAAGTCCCTCAAAGTTCCACAAACATCCCACAAAATCTCCCCAGTATCCAACAAAATTCCAGGAAAAATCCCACAAAATTCTCTAAATCTTCTCAAAACACGGCCAAAATCCTCAAAAATCCCACCGAATCTCCACAAATTCCCAGAGAATACATGAAAAATCCCTGATAATTCGTCAGTTCTCTACAGAATCTCACCAAATTCCAGAAAAGTCCCTCAAAGTTCCACAAACATCCCACAAAATCTCCCCAATGTCCAACAAAATTCCAGGAAAAATCCCACAAAATTCCCTAAATCTTCTCAAAACTCTACCAAATTCCAGAAAAATATCCCACCAAATCTCCACAAATTCCCACAAAATACATGAGAAATCCCTCAAGATCCCTAAATCGCCTCAATATCCCACAAAATCACACAAAAATCCCACAAAACCTCCACAAGTTTCCAAAAAATCTAAGAAAAATTCCTCAAAATTCTTCAAGTCTCCTCAGAATCCCACACAATTCCAGAAAAACCCCACAAAATTCCAGAGAAGTCCCACAAAACTCCCTAAATCATTTCAAAACCCTACCAATTCACAGGAATGTCCCACAAAATCTCTACCAATTCCCAGAACATCCCACAAAAATCCCACAAAAATCCCTAAATCTTCTGAAAACTCAACCAAATTCCAGAAACGCCCCATAAAATCAGCACAGTTTCCCACAAAATTCAAGAAAAAACACCACAAAATTCCCAAAATCTTTTCAAAATACCACAAAATTCTTGAAAAGCCCCACCAAATTCCAGAAACATCCCACAAAATGTCCCCAATACCCAACAAAATCCCAGAAAAATCCCACAAAATTCCCTAAATTTTCTCAAAACACAACCAAAATTCCAGAAAAATCCCACCGAATCTCCACAAATTCCCACAGAATACATGAAAAATCCCTGATAATTCGTCAGTTCTCTACAGAATCTCACCAAATTCCAGAAAAGTCCCTCAAAGTTCCACAAACATCCCACAAATTCTCCCTAATATCCAAGAAAATTCCAGGAAAAATCCCACAAAATTTCCTAAATCTTCTCAAAACACGACCAAATTCTAGAAAAATATCCCACCAAATCTCCACAAATTCCCACAAAATACATGAGAAATCCCTCAAGATCCCTAAATCGCCTCAATATCCCACAAAACCACACAAAAATCACACAAAACCTCCACAAGTTTCCACAAAATATAAGAAAAATTCCTCAAAATTCTTCAAGTCTCCTCAGAATCCCACACAATTCCAGAAAAAACACACAAAATTCCAGAGAAGACCCACAAAACTCCCTCAATCATTTCAAAACCCTACCAATTCACAGGAATGTCCCACAAAATCTCCACCAATTCCCAGAACATCCCACAAAAATCTCACAAAAATCCCTAAATCTTCTGAAAACTCGACCAAATTCCAGAAACGCCCCATAAAATCAGCACAGTTTCCCACAAAATTCAAGAAAAAACACCACAAAATTCCCTAAATCTTTTCAAAATACCACAAAATTCCTGAAAAGCCCCACCAAATTCCCGAAACATCCCACAAAATGTCCTCAATATCCAACAAAATCCCAGAAAAATCACACAAAATTCTCTAAATCTTCTCAAAACACGGCCAAAATCCACAAAAATCCCACCGAATCTCCACAAATTCCCACAGAATACATGAAAAATCCCTGATAATTCGGCAGTTCTCTACAGAATCTCACCAAATTCCTAAAAAGTCCCTCAAAGTTCCACAAACATCCCACAAAATCTCCCTAATATCCAACAAAATTCCAGGAAAAATCTCACAAAATTCCCTAAATCTTCTGAAAACTTGACCAAATTCCAAAAACGCCCCATAAAATCAGCACAGTTTCCCACAAAATTCAAAAAAAAACACCACAAAATTCCCTAAATCTTCTCAAAACACGACCAAATTCCAGAAAATTATCCCACCAAATCTCCACAAATTCCCACAAAATACATGAGAAATCCCTCAAGATCCCTAAATCTCCTCAATATCCCACAAAATCACACAAAAATCACACAAAACCTCCACAAGTTTCCAAAAAATCTAAGAAAAATTCCTCAAAATTCTTCAAGTCTCCTCAGAATCCCACACAATTCCAGAAAAACCCCACAAAATTCCAGAGAAGTCCCACAAAACTCCCTAAATCATTTCAAAACCCTACCAATTCACAGGAATGTCCCACAAAATCTCTACCAATTCCCAGAACATCCCACAAAAATCTCACAAAAATCCCTAAATCTTCTGAAAACTCGACCAAATTCCAGAAACGCCCCATAAAATCAGCACAGTTTCCCACAAAATTCAAGAAAAAACACCACAAAATTCCCTAAATCTTTTCAAAATACCACAAAATTCCTGAAAAGCCCCACCAAATTCCCGAAACATCCCACAAAATGTCCTCAATATCCAACAAAATCCCAGAAAAGTCCCACAAAATTCCCTAAATCTTCTCAAAACACGGCCAAATTCCAGAAAAATCCCACAGAATCTCCACAAATTCCCACAGAATACATGAAAAATCCCTGATAATTCGTCAGTTCTCTACAGAATCTCACCAAATTCCTAAAAAGTCCCTCAAAGTTCCACAAACATCCCACAAAATCTCCCTAATATCCAACAAAATTCCAGGAAAAATCCCACAAAATTCCCTAAATCTTCTCAAAACACGACCAAATTCTAGAAAAATATCCCACCAAATCTCCACAAATTCCCACAAAATACATGAGAAATCCCTCAAGATCCCTAAATCGCCTCAATATCCCACAAAATCACACAAAAATCCCACAAAACCTCCACAAGTTTCCACAAAATCTAAGAAAAATTCCTCAAAATTCTTCAAGTCTCCTCAAAACCACACAAAGTTCGTGAAAAGGCCCACCAAATTCCAGAAAAATCCCACAGAATCTCCACAAATTCCCACAAACATTTAAATCAAATTCCTCAAAATTCTTCAAGTCTCCTCAGAATCCCACACAATTCCAGAAAAACCCCACAAAATTCCAGAGAAGTCCCACAAAACTCCCTAAATCATTTCAAAACCCTACCAATTCACAGGAATGTCCCACAAAATCTCTACCAATTCCCAGAACATCCCACAAAAATCCCACAAAAATCCCTAAATCTTCTGAAAACTCGACCAAATTCCAGAAACGCCCCATAAAATCAGCACAGTTTCCCACAAAATTCAAGAAAAAACACCACAAAATTCCCTAAACCTTTTCAAAATACCACAAAATTCTTGAAAAGCCCCACCAAATTCCAGAAACATCCCACAAAATGTCCTCAATATCCAACAAAATCCCAGAAAAATCACACAAAATTCCCTAAATCTTCTCAGAACACGGCCAAAATCCACAAAAATCCCACAGAATCTCCACAAATTCCCACAGAATACATGAAAAATCCCTGATAATTCATCAGTTCTCTACAGAATATCACCAAATTCCAGAAGAGTCCCTCAAAGTTCCACAAACATCCCACAAAATCTCCCTAATATCCAACAAAATTCCAGGAAAAATCTCACACAATTCCCTAAATCTTCTGAAAACTTGACCAAATTCCAGAAACGCCCCATAAAATCAGCACAGTTTCCCACAAAATTCAAGAAAAAACAACACAAAATTCCCTAAATCTTCTCAAAACTCTACCAAATTCCAGAAAAATCCCACAGAATCTCCACAAATTCCCACAGAATACATGAAAAATCCCTGATAATTCGTCAGTTCTCTACAGAATATCACCAAATTCCAGAAGAGTCCCTCAAAGTTCCACAAACATCCCACAAAATCTCCCCAGTATCCAACAAAATTCCAGGAAAAATCCCACAAAATTCCCTAAATCTTCTCAAAACACGGCCAAATTCTAGAAAAATATCCCACCGAATCTCCACAAATTCCCACAGAATACATGAAAAATCCCTGATAATTCGTCAGTTCTCTACAGAATCTCACCAAATACCAGAAAAGTCCCCCAACGTTCCACAAGCCTCCCAAAAAATCTCCCTAATAGCCAACAAAATTCCAGGAAAAATCTCACACAATTCCCTAAATCTTCTGAAAACTTGACCAAATTCCAGAAACGCCCCATAAAATCAGCACAGTTTCCCACAAAATTCAAGAAAAAACAACACAAAATTCCCTAAATCTTCTCAAAACTCTACCAAATTCCAGAAAAATCCCACCAATTCTCCACAAATTCCCACAGAATACATGAAAAATCCCTGATAATTCGTCAGTTCTCTACAGAATCTCACCAAATTCCAGAAAAGTCCCTCAAAGTTCCACAAACATCCCACAAAAATCTCACAAAAATCCCTAACACTTCTGAAAACTCGACCAGATTCCAGAAACGCCCCATAAAATCAGCACAGTTTCCCACAAAATTCAAGAAAAAACACCACAAAATTCCCTAAACCTTTTCAAAATACCACAAAATTCTTGAAAAGCCCCACCAAATTCCCGAAACATCCCACAAAATGTCCTCAATATCCAACAAAATCCCAGAAAAGTCCCACAAAATTCCCTAAATCTTCTCAAAACATAACCAAAATTCCAGAAAAATCCCACCGAATCTCCACAAATTCCCACAGAATACATGAAAAATCCCTGATAATTTGTCAGTTCTCTACAGAATCTCACCAAATTCCAGAAAAGTCCCTCAAAGTTCCACAAACAATCCACAAAAATCTCACAAAAATCCCTAACACTTGTGAAAACTCGACCAAATTCCTGAAACGCCCCATAAAATCAGCACAGTTTCCCACAAAATTCAAGAAAAAACACCACAAAATTCCCAAAATCTTTTCAAAATACCACAAAATTCTTGAAAAGCCCCACCAAATTCCAGAAACATCCCACAAAATCTCCTCAATACCCAACAAAATCCCAGAAAAATCACACAAAATTCCCTAAATCTTCTCAAAACATAACCAAAATTCCAGAAAAATCCCACCGAATCTCCACAAATTCCCACAGAATACATGAAAAATCCCTGATAATTTGTCAGTTCTCTACAGAATCTCACCAAATTCCAGAAAAGTCCCTCAAAGTTCCACACACATCCCACAAAATCTCCCTAATATCCAACAAAATTCAAGAAAAATCCCACAAAATTCCCTAAATCTTCTCAAAACACGACCAAATTCTAGAAAAATATCCCACCAAATCTCCACAAATTCCCACAAAATACATGAAAAATCCCTCAAGATCCCTAAATCGCCTCAATATCCCACAAAATCGCACAAAAAATACACAAAACCTCCTCAAGTTTTCACAAAATCTAAGTAAAATTCCTCAAAATTCTTCAAGTCTCCTCAAAACCACACAAAGTTCGTGAAAAGGCCCACCAAATTCCAGAAAAATCCCACAGAATCTCCACAAATTCCCAAAAAAATCTAAATCAAATTCCTCAAAATTCTTCAAGTCTCCTCAGAATACCACACAATTCCAGAAAAACCCCACCAAATTCCAGAGAAGTCCCACAAAACTCCCTAAATCATTTCAAAACCCTACCAATTCACAGGAATGTCCCACAAAATCTCTACCAATTCCCAGAACATCCCACAAAAATCTCACAAAAATCCCTAACACTTCTGAAAACTTGACCAAATTCCAGAAACGCCCCATAAAATCAGCACAGTTCCCCACAAAATTCAAGAAAAAACACCACAAAATTCCCAAAATCTTTTCAAAATACCACAAAATTCTTGAAAAGCCCCACCAAATTCCAGAAACATCCCACAAACTGTCCTCAATACCCAACAAAATCCCAGAAAAATCCCACAATATTCCCTAAATTTTCTCAAAACACAACCAAAATTCCAGAGAAATCCCACCAAATCTCCACAAATTCCCACAGAATACATGAAAAATCCCTGATAATTCGTCAGTTCTCTACAGAATCTCACCAAATTCCAGAAAAGTCCCTCAAAGTTCCACAAACATCGCACAAAATCTCCTCAATATCCAACAAAATTCAAGAAAAATCCCACAATATTCTCTAAATCTCAAAACACGGCCAAAATCCTCAAAAATCCCACCGAATCTCCACAAATTCCCACAGAATACATGAAAAATCCCTGATAATTCGTCAGTTCTCTACAGAATCTCACCAAATTCCAGAAAGTCCCTCAAAGTTCCACAAACATCCCACAAAATCTCCCCAGTATCCAACAAAATTCCAGGAAAAATCCCACAAAATTCTCTAAATCTTCTCAAAACACGGCCAAAATCCTCAAAAATCCCACCGAATCTCCACAAATTCCCACAGAATACATGAAAAATCCCTGATAATTCGTCAGTTCTCTACAGAATCTCACCAAATTCCAGAAAAGTCCCTCAAAGTTCCACAAACATCCCACAAAATCTCCCCAATGTCCAACAAAATTCCAGGAAAAATCCCACAAAATTCCCTAAATCTTCTCAAAACTCTACCAAATTCCAGAAAAATATCCCACCAAATCTCCACAAATTCCCACAAAATACATGAGAAATCCCTCAAGATCCCTAAATCGCCTCAATATCCCACAAAATCACACAAAAATCCCACAAAACCTCCACAAGTTTCCACAAAATCTAAGAAAAATTCCTCAAAATTCTTCAAGTCTCCTCAGAATCCCACACAATTCCAGAAAAAACACACAAAATTCCAGAGAAGTCCCACAAAACTCCCTAAATCATTTCAAAACCCTACCAATTCACAGGAATGTCCCACAAAATCTCTACCAATTCCCAGAACATCCCACAAAAATCCCACAAAAATCCCTAAATCTTCTGAAAACTCGACCAAATTCCAGAAACGCCCCATAAAATCAGCACAGTTTCCCACAAAATTCAAGAAAAAACACCACAAAATTCCCAAAATCTTTTCAAAATACCACAAAATTCTTGAAAAGCCCCACCAAATTCCAGAAACATCCCACAAAATGTCCCCAATACCCAACAAAATCCCAGAAAAATCCCACAAAATTCCCTAAATTTTCTCAAAACACAACCAAAATTCCAGAAAAATCCCACCGAATCTCCACAAATTCCCACAGAATACATGAAAAATCCCTGATAATTCGTCAGTTCTCTACAGAATCTCACCAAATTCCAGAAAAGTCCCTCAAAGTTCCACAAACATCCCACAAATTCTCCCTAATATCCAAGAAAATTCCAGGAAAAATCCCACAAAATTTCCTAAATCTTCTCAAAACACGACCAAATTCTAGAAAAATATCCCACCAAATCTCCACAAATTCCCACAAAATACATGAGAAATCCCTCAAGATCCCTAAATCGCCTCAATATCCCACAAAACCACACAAAAATCACACAAAACCTCCACAAGTTTCCACAAAATATAAGAAAAATTCCTCAAAATTCTTCAAGTCTCCTCAGAATCCCACACAATTCCAGAAAAAACACACAAAATTCCAGAGAAGACCCACAAAACTCCCTCAATCATTTCAAAACCCTACCAATTCACAGGAATGTCCCACAAAATCTCCACCAATTCCCAGAACATCCCACAAAAATCTCACAAAAATCCCTAAATCTTCTGAAAACTCGACCAAATTCCAGAAACGCCCCATAAAATCAGCACAGTTTCCCACAAAATTCAAGAAAAAACACCACAAAATTCCCTAAATCTTTTCAAAATACCACAAAATTCCTGAAAAGCCCCACCAAATTCCCGAAACATCCCACAAAATGTCCTCAATATCCAACAAAATCCCAGAAAAATCACACAAAATTCCCTAAATCTTCTCAAAACACGGCCAAAATCCACAAAAATCCCACCGAATCTCCACAAATTCCCACAGAATACATGAAAAATCCCTGATAATTCGGCAGTTCTCTACAGAATCTCACCAAATTCCTAAAAAGTCCCTCAAAGTTCCACAAACATCCCACAAAATCTCCCTAATATCCAACAAAATTCCAGGAAAAATCTCACAAAATTCCCTAAATCTTCTGAAAACTTGACCAAATTCCAAAAACGCCCCATAAAATCAGCACAGTTTCCCACAAAATTCAAAAAAAAACACCACAAAATTCCCTAAATCTTCTCAAAACACGACCAAATTCCAGAAAATTATCCCACCAAATCTCCACAAATTCCCACAAAATACATGAGAAATCCCTCAAGATCCCTAAATCTCCTCAATATCCCACAAAATCACACAAAAATCACACAAAACCTCCACAAGTTTCCAAAAAATCTAAGAAAAATTCCTCAAAATTCTTCAAGTCTCCTCAGAATCCCACACAATTCCAGAAAAACCCCACAAAATTCCAGAGAAGTCCCACAAAACTCCCTAAATCATTTCAAAACCCTACCAATTCACAGGAATGTCCCACAAAATCTCTACCAATTCCCAGAACATCCCACAAAAATCTCACAAAAATCCCTAAATCTTCTGAAAACTCGACCAAATTCCAGAAACGCCCCATAAAATCAGCACAGTTTCCCACAAAATTCAAGAAAAAACACCACAAAATTCCCTAAATCTTTTCAAAATACCACAAAATTCCTGAAAAGCCCCACCAAATTCCCGAAACATCCCACAAAATGTCCTCAATATCCAACAAAATCCCAGAAAAGTCCCACAAAATTCCCTAAATCTTCTCAAAACACGGCCAAATTCCAGAAAAATCCCACAGAATCTCCACAAATTCCCACAGAATACATGAAAAATCCCTGATAATTCGTCAGTTCTCTACAGAATCTCACCAAATTCCTAAAAAGTCCCTCAAAGTTCCACAAACATCCCACAAAATCTCCCTAATATCCAACAAAATTCCAGGAAAAATCCCACAAAATTCCCTAAATCTTCTCAAAACACGACCAAATTCTAGAAAAATATCCCACCAAATCTCCACAAATTCCCACAAAATACATGAGAAATCCCTCAAGATCCCTAAATCGCCTCAATATCCCACAAAATCACACAAAAATCCCACAAAACCTCCACAAGTTTCCACAAAATCTAAGAAAAATTCCTCAAAATTCTTCAAGTCTCCTCAAAACCACACAAAGTTCGTGAAAAGGCCCACCAAATTCCAGAAAAATCCCACAGAATCTCCACAAATTCCCACAAACATTTAAATCAAATTCCTCAAAATTCTTCAAGTCTCCTCAGAATCCCACACAATTCCAGAAAAACCCCACAAAATTCCAGAGAAGTCCCACAAAACTCCCTAAATCATTTCAAAACCCTACCAATTCACAGGAATGTCCCACAAAATCTCTACCAATTCCCAGAACATCCCACAAAAATCCCACAAAAATCCCTAAATCTTCTGAAAACTCGACCAAATTCCAGAAACGCCCCATAAAATCAGCACAGTTTCCCACAAAATTCAAGAAAAAACACCACAAAATTCCCTAAACCTTTTCAAAATACCACAAAATTCTTGAAAAGCCCCACCAAATTCCAGAAACATCCCACAAAATGTCCTCAATATCCAACAAAATCCCAGAAAAATCACACAAAATTCCCTAAATCTTCTCAGAACACGGCCAAAATCCACAAAAATCCCACAGAATCTCCACAAATTCCCACAGAATACATGAAAAATCCCTGATAATTCATCAGTTCTCTACAGAATATCACCAAATTCCAGAAGAGTCCCTCAAAGTTCCACAAACATCCCACAAAATCTCCCTAATATCCAACAAAATTCCAGGAAAAATCTCACACAATTCCCTAAATCTTCTGAAAACTTGACCAAATTCCAGAAACGCCCCATAAAATCAGCACAGTTTCCCACAAAATTCAAGAAAAAACAACACAAAATTCCCTAAATCTTCTCAAAACTCTACCAAATTCCAGAAAAATCCCACAGAATCTCCACAAATTCCCACAGAATACATGAAAAATCCCTGATAATTCGTCAGTTCTCTACAGAATATCACCAAATTCCAGAAGAGTCCCTCAAAGTTCCACAAACATCCCACAAAATCTCCCCAGTATCCAACAAAATTCCAGGAAAAATCCCACAAAATTCCCTAAATCTTCTCAAAACACGGCCAAATTCTAGAAAAATATCCCACCGAATCTCCACAAATTCCCACAGAATACATGAAAAATCCCTGATAATTCGTCAGTTCTCTACAGAATCTCACCAAATACCAGAAAAGTCCCCCAACGTTCCACAAGCCTCCCAAAAAATCTCCCTAATAGCCAACAAAATTCCAGGAAAAATCTCACACAATTCCCTAAATCTTCTGAAAACTTGACCAAATTCCAGAAACGCCCCATAAAATCAGCACAGTTTCCCACAAAATTCAAGAAAAAACAACACAAAATTCCCTAAATCTTCTCAAAACTCTACCAAATTCCAGAAAAATCCCACCAATTCTCCACAAATTCCCACAGAATACATGAAAAATCCCTGATAATTCGTCAGTTCTCTACAGAATCTCACCAAATTCCAGAAAAGTCCCTCAAAGTTCCACAAACATCCCACAAAAATCTCACAAAAATCCCTAACACTTCTGAAAACTCGACCAGATTCCAGAAACGCCCCATAAAATCAGCACAGTTTCCCACAAAATTCAAGAAAAAACACCACAAAATTCCCTAAACCTTTTCAAAATACCACAAAATTCTTGAAAAGCCCCACCAAATTCCCGAAACATCCCACAAAATGTCCTCAATATCCAACAAAATCCCAGAAAAGTCCCACAAAATTCCCTAAATCTTCTCAAAACATAACCAAAATTCCAGAAAAATCCCACCGAATCTCCACAAATTCCCACAGAATACATGAAAAATCCCTGATAATTTGTCAGTTCTCTACAGAATCTCACCAAATTCCAGAAAAGTCCCTCAAAGTTCCACAAACAATCCACAAAAATCTCACAAAAATCCCTAACACTTGTGAAAACTCGACCAAATTCCTGAAACGCCCCATAAAATCAGCACAGTTTCCCACAAAATTCAAGAAAAAACACCACAAAATTCCCAAAATCTTTTCAAAATACCACAAAATTCTTGAAAAGCCCCACCAAATTCCAGAAACATCCCACAAAATCTCCTCAATACCCAACAAAATCCCAGAAAAATCACACAAAATTCCCTAAATCTTCTCAAAACATAACCAAAATTCCAGAAAAATCCCACCGAATCTCCACAAATTCCCACAGAATACATGAAAAATCCCTGATAATTTGTCAGTTCTCTACAGAATCTCACCAAATTCCAGAAAAGTCCCTCAAAGTTCCACACACATCCCACAAAATCTCCCTAATATCCAACAAAATTCAAGAAAAATCCCACAAAATTCCCTAAATCTTCTCAAAACACGACCAAATTCTAGAAAAATATCCCACCAAATCTCCACAAATTCCCACAAAATACATGAAAAATCCCTCAAGATCCCTAAATCGCCTCAATATCCCACAAAATCGCACAAAAAATACACAAAACCTCCTCAAGTTTTCACAAAATCTAAGTAAAATTCCTCAAAATTCTTCAAGTCTCCTCAAAACCACACAAAGTTCGTGAAAAGGCCCACCAAATTCCAGAAAAATCCCACAGAATCTCCACAAATTCCCAAAAAAATCTAAATCAAATTCCTCAAAATTCTTCAAGTCTCCTCAGAATACCACACAATTCCAGAAAAACCCCACCAAATTCCAGAGAAGTCCCACAAAACTCCCTAAATCATTTCAAAACCCTACCAATTCACAGGAATGTCCCACAAAATCTCTACCAATTCCCAGAACATCCCACAAAAATCTCACAAAAATCCCTAACACTTCTGAAAACTTGACCAAATTCCAGAAACGCCCCATAAAATCAGCACAGTTTCCCACAAAATTCAAGAAAAAACACCACAAAATTCCCAAAATCTTTTCAAAATACCACAAAATTCTTGAAAAGCCCCACCAAATTCCAGAAACATCCCACAAAATGTCCTCAATACCCAACAAAATCCCAGAAAAATCCCACAATATTCCCTAAATTTTCTCAAAACACAACCAAAATTCCAGAGAAATCCCACCAAATCTCCACAAATTCCCACAGAATACATGAAAAATCCCTGATAATTCGTCAGTTCTCTACAGAATCTCACCAAATTCCAGAAAAGTCCCTCAAAGTTCCACAAACATCCCACAAAATCTCCTCAATATCCAACAAAATTCAAGAAAAATCCCACAATATTCTCTAAATCTCAAAACACGGCCAAAATCCTCAAAAATCCCACCGAATCTCCACAAATTCCCACAGAATACATGAAAAATCCCTGATAATTCGTCAGTTCTCTACAGAATCTCACCAAATTCCAGAAAGTCCCTCAAAGTTCCACAAACATCCCACAAAATCTCCCCAGTATCCAACAAAATTCCAGGAAAAATCCCACAAAATTCTCTAAATCTTCTCAAAACACGGCCAAAATCCTCAAAAATCCCACCGAATCTCCACAAATTCCCACAGAATACATGAAAAATCCCTGATAATTCGTCAGTTCTCTACAGAATCTCACCAAATTCCAGAAAAGTCCCTCAAAGTTCCACAAACATCCCACAAAATCTCCCCAATGTCCAACAAAATTCCAGGAAAAATCCCACAAAATTCCCTAAATCTTCTCAAAACTCTACCAAATTCCAGAAAAATATCCCACCAAATCTCCACAAATTCCCACAAAATACATGAGAAATCCCTCAAGATCCCTAAATCGCCTCAATATCCCACAAAATCACACAAAAATCCCACAAAACCTCCACAAGTTTCCACAAAATCTAAGAAAAATTCCTCAAAATTCTTCAAGTCTCCTCAGAATCCCACACAATTCCAGAAAAAACACACAAAATTCCAGAGAAGTCCCACAAAACTCCCTAAATCATTTCAAAACCCTACCAATTCACAGGAATGTCCCACAAAATCTCTACCAATTCCCAGAACATCCCACAAAAATCCCACAAAAATCCCTAAATCTTCTGAAAACTCGACCAAATTCCAGAAACGCCCCATAAAATCAGCACAGTTTCCCACAAAATTCAAGAAAAAACACCACAAAATTCCCAAAATCTTTTCAAAATACCACAAAATTCTTGAAAAGCCCCACCAAATTCCAGAAACATCCCACAAAATGTCCCCAATACCCAACAAAATCCCAGAAAAATCCCACAAAATTCCCTAAATTTTCTCAAAACACAACCAAAATTCCAGAAAAATCCCACCGAATCTCCACAAATTCCCACAGAATACATGAAAAATCCCTGATAATTCGTCAGTTCTCTACAGAATCTCACCAAATTCCAGAAAAGTCCCTCAAAGTTCCACAAACATCCCACAAATTCTCCCTAATATCCAAGAAAATTCCAGGAAAAATCCCACAAAATTTCCTAAATCTTCTCAAAACACGACCAAATTCTAGAAAAATATCCCACCAAATCTCCACAAATTCCCACAAAATACATGAGAAATCCCTCAAGATCCCTAAATCGCCTCAATATCCCACAAAACCACACAAAAATCACACAAAACCTCCACAAGTTTCCACAAAATATAAGAAAAATTCCTCAAAATTCTTCAAGTCTCCTCAGAATCCCACACAATTCCAGAAAAAACACACAAAATTCCAGAGAAGACCCACAAAACTCCCTCAATCATTTCAAAACCCTACCAATTCACAGGAATGTCCCACAAAATCTCCACCAATTCCCAGAACATCCCACAAAAATCTCACAAAAATCCCTAAATCTTCTGAAAACTCGACCAAATTCCAGAAACGCCCCATAAAATCAGCACAGTTTCCCACAAAATTCAAGAAAAAACACCACAAAATTCCCTAAATCTTTTCAAAATACCACAAAATTCCTGAAAAGCCCCACCAAATTCCCGAAACATCCCACAAAATGTCCTCAATATCCAACAAAATCCCAGAAAAATCACACAAAATTCCCTAAATCTTCTCAAAACACGGCCAAAATCCACAAAAATCCCACCGAATCTCCACAAATTCCCACAGAATACATGAAAAATCCCTGATAATTCGGCAGTTCTCTACAGAATCTCACCAAATTCCTAAAAAGTCCCTCAAAGTTCCACAAACATCCCACAAAATCTCCCTAATATCCAACAAAATTCCAGGAAAAATCTCACAAAATTCCCTAAATCTTCTGAAAACTTGACCAAATTCCAAAAACGCCCCATAAAATCAGCACAGTTTCCCACAAAATTCAAAAAAAAACACCACAAAATTCCCTAAATCTTCTCAAAACACGACCAAATTCCAGAAAATTATCCCACCAAATCTCCACAAATTCCCACAAAATACATGAGAAATCCCTCAAGATCCCTAAATCTCCTCAATATCCCACAAAATCACACAAAAATCACACAAAACCTCCACAAGTTTCCAAAAAATCTAAGAAAAATTCCTCAAAATTCTTCAAGTCTCCTCAGAATCCCACACAATTCCAGAAAAACCCCACAAAATTCCAGAGAAGTCCCACAAAACTCCCTAAATCATTTCAAAACCCTACCAATTCACAGGAATGTCCCACAAAATCTCTACCAATTCCCAGAACATCCCACAAAAATCTCACAAAAATCCCTAAATCTTCTGAAAACTCGACCAAATTCCAGAAACGCCCCATAAAATCAGCACAGTTTCCCACAAAATTCAAGAAAAAACACCACAAAATTCCCTAAATCTTTTCAAAATACCACAAAATTCCTGAAAAGCCCCACCAAATTCCCGAAACATCCCACAAAATGTCCTCAATACCCAACAAAATCCCAGAAAAGTCCCACAAAATTCCCTAAATCTTCTCAAAACACGGCCAAATTCCAGAAAAATCCCACAGAATCTCCACAAATTCCCACAGAATACATGAAAAATCCCTGATAATTCGTCAGTTCTCTACAGAATCTCACCAAATTCCTAAAAAGTCCCTCAAAGTTCCACAAACATCCCACAAAATCTCCCTAATATCCAACAAAATTCCAGGAAAAATCCCACAAAATTCCCTAAATCTTCTCAAAACACGACCAAATTCTAGAAAAATATCCCACCAAATCTCCACAAATTCCCACAAAATACATGAGAAATCCCTCAAGATCCCTAAATCGCCTCAATATCCCACAAAATCACACAAAAATCCCACAAAACCTCCACAAGTTTCCACAAAATCTAAGAAAAATTCCTCAAAATTCTTCAAGTCTCCTCAAAACCACACAAAGTTCGTGAAAAGGCCCACCAAATTCCAGAAAAATCCCACAGAATCTCCACAAATTCCCACAAACATTTAAATCAAATTCCTCAAAATTCTTCAAGTCTCCTCAGAATCCCACACAATTCCAGAAAAACCCCACAAAATTCCAGAGAAGTCCCACAAAACTCCCTAAATCATTTCAAAACCCTACCAATTCACAGGAATGTCCCACAAAATCTCTACCAATTCCCAGAACATCCCACAAAAATCCCACAAAAATCCCTAAATCTTCTGAAAACTCGACCAAATTCTAGAAACGCCCCATAAAATCAGCACAGTTTCCCACAAAATTCAAGAAAAAACACCACAAAATTCCCTAAACCTTTTCAAAATACCACAAAATTCTTGAAAAGCCCCACCAAATTCCAGAAACATCCCACAAAATGTCCTCAATATCCAACAAAATCCCAGAAAAATCACACAAAATTCCCTAAATCTTCTCAGAACACGGCCAAAATCCACAAAAATCCCACAGAATCTCCACAAATTCCCACAGAATACATGAAAAATCCCTGATAATTCATCAGTTCTCTACAGAATATCACCAAATTCCAGAAGAGTCCCTCAAAGTTCCACAAACATCCCACAAAATCTCCCCAGTATCCAACAAAATTCCAGGAAAAATCCCACAAAATTCCCTAAATCTTCTCAAAACACGACCAAATTCTAGAAAAATATCCCACCGAATCTCCACAAATTCCCACAGAATACATGAAAAATCCCTGATAATTCGTCAGTTCTCTACAGAATCTCACCAAATACCAGAAAAGTCCCCCAAAGTTCCACAAGCCTCCCAAAAAATCTCCCTAATAGCCAACAAAATTCCAGGAAAAATCTCACACAATTCCCTAAATCTTCTGAAAACTTGACCAAATTCCAGAAACGCCCCATAAAATCAGCACAGTTTCCCACAAAATTCAAGAAAAAACAACACAAAATTCCCTAAATCTTCTCAAAACTCTACCAAATTCCAGAAAAATCCCACCAATTCTCCACAAATTCCCACAGAATACATGAAAAATCCCTGATAATTCGTCAGTTCTCTACAGAATCTCACCAAATTCCAGAAAAGTCCCTCAAAGTTCCACAAACATCCCACAAAAATCTCACAAAAATCCCTAACACTTCTGAAAACTCGACCAGATTCCAGAAACGCCCCATAAAATCAGCACAGTTTCCCACAAAATTCAAGAAAAAACACCACAAAATTCCCTAAACCTTTTCAAAATACCACAAAATTCTTGAAAAGCCCCACCAAATTCCCGAAACATCCCACAAAATGTCCTCAATATCCAACAAAATCCCAGAAAAGTCCCACAAAATTCCCTAAATCTTCTCAAAACATAACCAAAATTCCAGAAAAATCCCACCGAATCTCCACAAATTCCCACAGAATACATGAAAAATCCCTGATAATTTGTCAGTTCTCTACAGAATCTCACCAAATTCCAGAAAAGTCCCTCAAAGTTCCACAAATATCCCACAAAATCTCCCTAATATCCAACAAAATTCCAGGAAAAATCCCACAAAATTCCCTAAATCTTCTCAAAACACGACCAAATTCTAGAAAAATATCCCACCAAATCTCCACAAAATCCCACAAAATACATGAAAAATCCCTCAAGATCCCTAAATCGCCACAATATCCCACAAAATCCCACAAAAATCACACAAAACCTCCACAAGTTTCCACAAAATCTAAGAAAAATTCCTCAAAATTCTTCAAGTCTCCTCCAAACCACACAAAGTTCGTGAAAAGGCCCACCAAATTCCAGAAAAATCCCACAGAATCTCCACATATTCCCACAAAAATCTAAATCAAATTCCTCAAAATTCTTCAAGTCTCCTCAGAATCCCACACAATTCCAGAAAAACCCCACAAAATTCCAGAGAAGTCCCACAAAACTCCCTAAATCATTTCAAAACCCTACCAATTCACAGGAATGTCCCACAAAATCTCTACCAATTCCCAGAACATCCCACAAAAATCCCACAAAAATCCCTAAATCTTCTGAAAACTCGACCAAATTCCAGAAACGCCCCATAAAATCAGCACAGTTTCCCACAAAATTCAAGAAAAAACACCACAAAATTCCCAAAATCTTTTCAAAATACCACAAAATTCTTGAAAAGCCCCACCAAATTCCAGAAACATCCCACAAAATGTCCCCAATACCCAACAAAATCCCAGAAAAATCCCACAAAATTCCCTAAATTTTCTCAAAACACAACCAAAATTCCAGAAAAATCCCACCGAATCTCCACAAATTCCCACAGAATACATGAAAAATCCCTGATAATTCGTCAGTTCTCTACAGAATCTCACCAAATTCCAGAAGAGTCCCTCAAAGTTCCACAAACATCGCACAAAATCTCCTCAATATCCAACAAAATTCAAGAAAAATCCCACAAAATTCTCTAAATCTTCTCAAAACACGGGCAAATTCCAGAAAAATCCCACCAAATCTCCACAAATTCCCACAGAATACATGAAAAATCCCTGATAATTCGGCAGTTCTCTACAGAATCTCACCAAATTCCAGAAAAGTCCCTCAAAGTTCCACAAACATCCCACAAATTCTCCCTAATATCCAAGAAAATTCCAGGAAAAATCCCACAAAATTTCCTAAATCTTCTCAAAACACGACCAAATTCCAGAAAAATATCCCACCAAATCTCCACAAATTCCCACAAAATACATGAGAAATCCCTCAAGATCCCTAAATCGCCTCAATATCCCACAAAACCACACAAAAATCACACAAAACCTCCACAAGTTTCCACAAAATCTAAGAAAAATTCCTCAAAATTCTTCAAGTCTCCTCAGAATCCCACACAATTCCAGAAAAAACACACAAAATTCCAGAGAAGACCCACAAAACTCCCTAAATCATTTCAAAACCCTACCAATTCACAGGAATGTCCCACAAAATCTCCACCAATTCCCAGAACATCCCACAAAAATCTCACAAAAATCCCTAACACTTCTGAAAACTCGACCAAATTCCAGAAACGCCCCATAAAATCAGCACAGTTTCCCACAAAATTCAAGAAAAAACACCACAAAATTCCCTAAATCTTTTCAAAATACCACAAAATTCCTGAAAAGCCCCACCAAATTCCCGAAACATCCCACAAAATGTCCTCAATATCCAACAAAATCCCAGAAAAATCCCACAAAATTCCCTAAATCTTCTCAAAACACGGCCAAATTCCAGAAAAATCCCACAGAATCTCCACAAATTCCCACAGAATACATGAAAAATCCCTGATAATTCGGCAGTTCTCTACAGAATCTCACCAAATTCCTAAAAAGTCCCTCAAAGTTCCACAAACATCCCACAAAATCTCCCTAATATCCAACAAAATTCCAGGAAAAATCTCACAAAATTCCCTAAATCTTCTGAAAACTTGACCAAATTCCAGAAACGCCCCATAAAATCAGCACAGTTTCCCACAAAATTCAAGAAAAAACACCACAAAATTCCCTAAATCTTCTCAAAACACGACCAAATTCCAGAAAATTATCCCACCAAATCTCCACAAATTCCCACAAAATACATGAGAAATCCCTCAAGATCCCTAAATCTCCTCAATATCCCACAAAATCACACAAAAATCACCCAAAACCTCCACAAGTTTCCAAAAAATCTAAGAAAAATTCCTCAAAATTCTTCAAGTCTCCTCAGAATCCCACACAATTCCAGAAAAACCCCACAAAATTCCAGAGAAGTCCCACAAAACTCCCTAAATCATTTCAAAACCCTACCAATTCACAGGAATGTCCCACAAAATCTCTACCAATTCCCAGAACATCCCACAAAAATCCCACAAAAATCCCTAAATCTTCTGAAAACTCGACCAAATTCCAGAAACGCCCCATAAAATCAGCACAGTTTCCCACAAAATTCAAGAAAAAACACCACAAAATTCCCAAAATCTTTTCAAAATACCACAAAATTCTTGAAAAGCCCCACCAAATTCCAGAAACATCCCACAAAATGTCCCCAATACCCAACAAAATCCCAGAAAAATCCCACAAAATTCCCTAAATTTTCTCAAAACACAACCAAAATTCCAGAAAAATCCCACCGAATCTCCACAAATTCCCACAGAATACATGAAAAATCCCTGATAATTCGTCAGTTCTCTACAGAATCTCACCAAATTCCAGAAGAGTCCCTCAAAGTTCCACAAACATCGCACAAAATCTCCTCAATATCCAACAAAATTCAAGAAAAATCCCACAAAATTCTCTAAATCTTCTCAAAACACGGCCAAATTCCAGAAAAATCCCACCAAATCTCCACAAATTCCCACAGAATACATGAAAAATCCCTGATAATTAGTCAGTTCTCTACAGAATCTCACCAAATTCCAGAAAAGTAACTCAAAGTTCCACAAACATCCCACAAATTCTCCCTAATATCCAAGAAAATTCCAGGAAAAATCCCACCAAATTCCCTAAATCTTCTCAAAACACGACCAAATTCTAGAAAAATATCCCACCAAATCTCCACAAATTCCCACAAAATACATGAGAAATCCCTCAAGATCCCTAAATCGCCTCAATATCCCACAAAACCACACAAAAATCACACAAAACCTCCACAAGTTTCCACAAAATATAAGAAAAATTCCTCAAAATTCTTCAAGTCTCCTCAGAATCCCACACAATTCCAGAAAAAACACACAAAATTCCAGAGAAGACCCACAAAACTCCCTCAATCATTTCAAAACCCTACCAATTCACAGGAATGTCCCACAAAATCTCCACCAATTCCCAGAACATCCCACAAAAATCTCACAAAAATCCCTAACACTTCTGAAAACTCGACCAAATTCCAGAAACGCCCCATAAAATCAGCACAGTTTCCCACAAAATTCAAGAAAAAACACCACAAAATTCCCTAAATCTTTTCAAAATACCACAAAATTCCTGAAAAGCCCCACCAAATTCCAGAAACATCCCACAAAATGTCCTCAATATCCAACAAAATCCCAGAAAAATCACACAAAATTCCCTAAATCTTCTCAAAACACGGCCAAAATCCACAAAAATCCCACCGAATCTCCACAAATTCCCACAGAATACATGAAAAATCCCTGATAATTCGGCAGTTCTCTACAGAATCTCACCAAATTCCTAAAAAGTCCCTCAAAGTTCCACAAACATCCCACAAAATCTCCCTAATATCCAACAAAATTCCAGGAAAAATCTCACAAAATTCCCTAAATCTTCTGAAAACTTGACCAAATTCCAAAAACGCCCCATAAAATCAGCACAGTTTCCCACAAAATTCAAAAAAAAACACCACAAAATTCCCTAAATCTTCTCAAAACACGACCAAATTCCAGAAAATTATCCCACCAAATCTCCACAAATTCCCACAAAATACATGAGAAATCCCTCAAGATCCCTAAATCTCCTCAATATCCCACAAAATCACACAAAAATCACCCAAAACCTCCACAAGTTTCCAAAAAATCTAAGAAAAATTCCTCAAAATTCTTCAAGTCTCCTCAGAATCCCACACAATTCCAGAAAAACCCCACAAAATTCCAGAGAAGTCCCACAAAACTCCCTAAATCATTTCAAAACCCTACCAATTCACAGGAATGTCCCACAAAATCTCTACCAATTCCCAGAACATCCCACAAAAATCCCACAAAAATCCCTAAATCTTCTGAAAACTCGACCAAATTCCAGAAACGCCCCATAAAATCAGCACAGTTTCCCACAAAATTCAAGAAAAAACACCACAAAATTCCCTAAATCTCTTCAAAATACCACAAAATTCTTGAAAAGCCCCACCAAATTCCAGAAACATCCCACAAAATGTCCCCAATACCCAACAAAATCCCAGAAAAATCCCACAAAATTCCCTAAATTTTCTCAAAACACAACCAAAATTCCAGAAAAATCCCACCGAATCTCCACAAATTCCCACAGAATACATGAAAAATCCCTGATAATTCGTCAGTTCTCTACAGAATCTCACCAAATTCCAGAAGAGTCCCTCAAAGTTCCACAAACATCGCACAAAATCTCCTCAATATCCAACAAAATTGAAGAAAAATCCCACAAAATTCTCTAAATCTTCTCAAAACACGGCCAAATTCCAGAAAAATCCCACCCAATCTCCACAAATTCCCACAGAATACATGAAAAATCCCTGATAATTCGTCAGTTCTCTACAGAATCTCACCAAATTCCAGAAAAGTAACTCAAAGTTCCACAAACATCCCACAAATTCTCCCTAATATCCAAGAAAATTCCAGGAAAAATCCCACCAAATTCCCTAAATCTTCTCAAAACACGACCAAATTCTAGAAAAATATCCCACCAAATCTCCACAAATTCCCACAAAATACATGAGAAATCCCTCAAGATCCCTAAATCGCCTCAATATCCCACAAAACCACACAAAAATCACACAAAACCTCCACAAGTTTCCACAAAATATAAGAAAAATTCCTCAAAATTCTTCAAGTCTCCTCAGAATCCCACACAATTCCAGAAAAAACACACAAAATTCCAGAGAAGACCCACAAAACTCCCTCAATCATTTCAAAACCCTACCAATTCACAGGAATGTCCCACAAAATCTCCACCAATTCCCAGAACATCCCACAAAAATCTCACAAAAATCCCTAACACTTCTGAAAACTCGACCAAATTCCAGAAACGCCCCATAAAATCAGCACAGTTTCCCACAAAATTCAAGAAAAAACACCACAAAATTCCCTAAATCTTTTCAAAATACCACAAAATTCTTGAAAAGCCCCACCAAATTCCAGAAACATCCCACAAAATGTCCTCAATATCCAACAAAATCCCAGAAAAATCACACAAAATTCCCTAAATCTTCTCAAAACACGGCCAAAATCCACAAAAATCCCACCGAATCTCCACAAATTCCCACAGAATACATGAAAAATCCCTGATAATTCGGCAGTTCTCTACAGAATCTCACCAAATTCCTAAAAAGTCCCTCAAAGTTCCACAAACATCCCACAAAATCTCCCTAATATCCAACAAAATTCCAGGAAAAATCTCACAAAATTCCCTAAATCTTCTGAAAACTTGACCAAATTCCAAAAACGCCCCATAAAATCAGCACAGTTTCCCACAAAATTCAAAAAAAAACACCACAAAATTCCCTAAATCTTCTCAAA
Organism: Cyanistes caeruleus; assembly: GCF_971803275.1. Taxonomy (NCBI): domain Eukaryota; kingdom Metazoa; phylum Chordata; class Aves; order Passeriformes; family Paridae; genus Cyanistes; species Cyanistes caeruleus. Next base: position 69,171,701 of record NC_141705.1, read on the forward strand.
ACACGACCAAATTCCAGAAAATTATCCCACCAAATCTCCACAAATTCCCACAAAATACATGAGAAATCCCTCAAGATCCCTAAATCTCCTCAATATCCCACAAAATCACACAAAAATCACCCAAAACCTCCACAAGTTTCCAAAAAATCTAAGAAAAATTCCTCAAAATTCTTCAAGTCTCCTCAGAATCCCACACAATTCCAGAAAAACCCCACAAAATTCCAGAGAAGTCCCACAAAACTCCCTAAATCATTTCAAAACCCTACCAATTCACAGGAATGTCCCACAAAATCTCTACCAATTCCCAGAACATCCCACAAAAATCCCACAAAAATCCCTAAATCTTCTGAAAACTCGACCAAATTCCAGAAACGCCCCATAAAATCAGCACAGTTTCCCACAAAATTCAAGAAAAAACACCACAAAATTCCCTAAATCTCTTCAAAATACCACAAAATTCTTGAAAAGCCCCACCAAATTCCAGAAACATCCCACAAAATGTCCCCAATACCCAACAAAATCCCAGAAAAATCCCACAAAATTCCCTAAATTTTCTCAAAACACAACCAAAATTCCAGAAAAATCCCACCGAATCTCCACAAATTCCCACAGAATACATGAAAAATCCCTGATAATTCGTCAGTTCTCTACAGAATCTCACCAAATTCCAGAAGAGTCCCTCAAAGTTCCACAAACATCGCACAAAATCTCCTCAATATCCAACAAAATTGAAGAAAAATCCCACAAAATTCTCTAAATCTTCTCAAAACACGGCCAAATTCCAGAAAAATCCCACCCAATCTCCACAAATTCCCACAGAATACATGAAAAATCCCTGATAATTCGTCAGTTCTCTACAGAATCTCACCAAATTCCAGAAAAGTAACTCAAAGTTCCACAAACATCCCACAAATTCTCCCTAATATCCAAGAAAATTCCAGGAAAAATCCCACAAAATTTCCTAAATCTTCTCAAAACACGACCAAATTCTAGAAAAATATCCCACCAAATCTCCACAAATTCCCACAAAATACATGAGAAATCCCTCAAGATCCCTAAATCGCCTCAATATCCCACAAAACCACACAAAAATCACACAAAACCTCCACAAGTTTCCACAAAATATAAGAAAAATTCCTCAAAATTCTTCAAGTCTCCTCAGAATCCCACACAATTCCAGAAAAAACACACAAAATTCCAGAGAAGACCCACAAAACTCCCTCAATCATTTCAAAACCCTACCAATTCACAGGAATGTCCCACAAAATCTCCACCAATTCCCAGAACATCCCACAAAAATCTCACAAAAATCCCTAAATCTTCTGAAAACTCGACCAAATTCCAGAAACGCCCCATAAAATCAGCACAGTTTCCCACAAAATTCAAGAAAAAACACCACAAAATTCCCTAAATCTTTTCAAAATACCACAAAATTCCTGAGAAGCCCCACCAAATTCCATAAACATCCCACAAAATGTCCTCAATATCCAACAAAATCCCAGAAAAATCACACAAAATTCCCTAAATCTTCTCAAAACACGGCCAAAATCCACAAAAATCCCACCGAATCTCCACAAATTCCCACAGAATACATGAAAAATCCCTGATAATTCGGCAGTTCTCTACAGAATCTCACCAAATTCCTAAAAAGTCCCTCAAAGTTCCACAAACATCCCACAAAATCTCCCTAATATCCAACAAAATTCCAGGAAAAATCTCACAAAATTCCCTAAATCTTCTGAAAACTTGACCAAATTCCAGAAACGCCCCATAAAATCAGCACAGTTTCCCACAAAATTCAAAAAAAAACACCACAAAATTCCCTAAATCTTCTCAAAACACGACCAAATTCCAGAAAATTATCCCACCAAATCTCCACAAATTCCCACAAAATACATGAGAAATCCCTCAAGATCCCTAAATCTCCTCAATATCCCACAAAATCACACAAAAATCACCCAAAACCTCCACAAGTTTCCAAAAAATCTAAGAAAAATTCCTCAAAATTCTTCAAGTCTCCTCAGAATCCCACACAATTCCAGAAAAACCCCACAAAATTCCAGAGAAGACCCACAAAACTCCCTAAATCATTTCAAAACCCTACCAATTCACAGGAATGTCCCACAAAATCTCTACCAATTCCCAGAACATCCCACAGAAATCCCACAAAAATCCCTAAATCTTCTGAAAACTCGACCAAATTCCAGAAACGCCCCATAAAATCAGCACAGTTTCCCACAAAATTCAAGAAAAAACACCACAAAATTCCCTAAATCTTTTCAAAATACCACAAAATTCTTGAAAAGCCCCACCAAATTCCCGAAACATCCCACAAAATGTCCTCAATATCCAACAAAATCCCAGAAAAGTCCCACAAAATTCCCTAAATCTTCTCAAAACACGGCCAAATTCCAGAAAAATCCCACAGAATCTCCACAAATTCCCACAGAATACATGAAAAATCCCTGATAATTCGTCAGTTCTCTACAGAATCTCACCAAATTCCAGAAAAGTAACTCAAAGTTCCACAAACATCCCACAAATTCTCCCTAATATCCAACAAAATTCCAGGAAAAAACACCACAAAATTCCCTAAATCTTCTCAAAACACAACCAAATTCTAGAAAAATATCCCACCAAATCTCCACAAATTCCCACAAAATACATGAGAAATCCCTCAAGATCCCTAAATCGCCTCAATATCCCACAAAACCACACAAAAATCCCACAAAACCTCCACAAGTTTCCAAAAAATCTAAGAAAAATTCCTCAAAATTCTTCAAGTCTCCTCAGAATCCCACACAATTCCAGAAAAACCCCACAAAATTCCAGAGAAGTCCCACAAAACTCCCTAAATCATTTCAAAACCCTACCAATTCACAGGAATGTCCCACAAAATCTCTACCAATTCCCAGAACATCCCACAAAAATCCCACAAAAATCCCTAAATCTTCTGAAAACTCGACCAAATTCCAGAAACGCCCCATAAAATCAGCACAGTTTCCCACAAAATTCAAGAAAAAACACCACAAAATTCCCAAAATCTTTTCAAAATACCACAAAATTCTTGAAAAGCCCCACCAAATTCCAGAAACATCCCACAAAATGTCCTCAATACCCAACAAAATCCCAGAAAAATCCCACAAAATTCCCTAAATTTTCTCAAAACACAACCAAAATTCCAGAAAAATCCCACCGAATCTCCACAAATTCCCACAGAATACATGAAAAATCCCTGATAATTCGTCAGTTCTCTACAGAATCTCACCAAATTCCAGAAGAGTCCCTCAAAGTTCCACAAACATCGCACAAAATCTCCTCAATATCCAACAAAATTCAAGAAAAATCCCACAAAATTCTCTAAATCTTCTCAAAACACGGCCAAATTCCAGAAAAATCCCACCAAATCTCCACAAATTCCCACAGAATACATGAAAAATCCCTGATAATTCGTCAGTTCTCTACAGAATCTCACCAAATTCCAGAAAAGTAACTCAAAGTTCCACAAACATCCCACAAATTCTCCCTAATATCCAAGAAAATTCCAGGAAAAATCCCACCAAATTCCCTAAATCTTCTCAAAACACGACCAAATTCTAGAAAAATATCCCACCAAATCTCCACAAATTCCCACAAAATACATGAGAAATCCCTCAAGATCCCTAAATCGCCTCAATATCCCACAAAACCACACAAAAATCACACAAAACCTCCACAAGTTTCCACAAAATATAAGAAAAATTCCTCAAAATTCTTCAAGTCTCCTCAGAATCCCACACAATTCCAGAAAAAACACACAAAATTCCAGAGAAGACCCACAAAACTCCCTCAATCATTTCAAAACCCTACCAATTCACAGGAATGTCCCACAAAATCTCCACCAATTCCCAGAACATCCCACAAAAATCTCACAAAAATCCCTAACACTTCTGAAAACTCGACCAAATTCCAGAAACGCCCCATAAAATCAGCACAGTTTCCCACAAAATTCAAGAAAAAACACCACAAAATTCCCTAAATCTTTTCAAAATACCACAAAATTCCTGAAAAGCCCCACCAAATTCCCGAAACATCCCACAAAATGTCCTCAATATCCAACAAAATCCCAGAAAAATCACACAAAATTCCCTAAATCTTCTCAAAACACGGCCAAAATCCACAAAAATCCCACCGAATCTCCACAAATTCCCACAGAATACATGAAAAATCCCTGATAATTCGGCAGTTCTCTACAGAATCTCACCAAATTCCTAAAAAGTCCCTCAAAGTTCCACAAACATCCCACAAAATCTCCCTAATATCCAACAAAATTCCAGGAAAAATCTCACAAAATTCCCTAAATCTTCTGAAAACTTGACCAAATTCCAGAAACGCCCCATAAAATCAGCACAGTTTCCCACAAAATTCAAAAAAAAACACCACAAAATTCCCTAAATCTTCTCAAAACACGACCAAATTCCAGAAAATTATCCCACCAAATCTCCACAAATTCCCACAAAATACATGAGAAATCCCTCAAGATCCCTAAATCTCCTCAATATCCCACAAAATCACACAAAAATCACACAAAACCTCCACAAGTTTCCAAAAAATCTAAGAAAAATTCCTCAAAATTCTTCAAGTCTCCTCAGAATCCCACACAATTCCAGAAAAACCCCACAAAATTCCAGAGAAGTCCCACAAAACTCCCTAAATCATTTCAAAACCCTACCAATTCACAGGAATGTCCCACAAAATCTCTACCAATTCCCAGAACATCCCACAAAAATCTCACAAAAATCCCTAAATCTTCTGAAAACTCGACCAAATTCCAGAAACGCCCCATAAAATCAGCACAGTTTCCCACAAAATTCAAGAAAAAACACCACAAAATTCCCTAAACCTTTTCAAAATACCACAAAATTCTTGAAAAGCCCCACCAAATTCCCGAAACATCCCACAAAATCTCCTCAAAATCCAACAAAATCCCAGAAAAGTCCCACAAAATTCCCTAAATCTTCTCAAAACACGGCCAAATTCCAGAAAAATCCCACAGAATCTCCACAAATTCCCACAGAATACATGAAAAATCCCTGATAATTCGTCAGTTCTCTACAGAATCTCACCAAATTCCTAAAAAGTCCCTCAAAGTTCCACAAACATCCCACAAAATCTCCCTAATATCCAACAAAATTCCAGGAAAAATCCCACCAAATTCCCTAAATCTTCTCAAAACACGACCAAATTCTAGAAAAATATCCCACCAAATCTCCACAAATTCCCACAAAATACATGAAAAATCCCTCAAGATCCCTAAATCGCCTCAATATCCCACAAAATCACACAAAAATCCCACAAAACCTCCACAAGTTTCCACAAAATCTAAGAAAAATTCCTCAAAATTCTTCAAGTCTCCTCAAAACCACACAAAGTTCGTGAAAAGGCCCACCAAATTCCAGAAAAATCCCACAGAACCTCCACAAATTCCCACAAACATTTAAATCAAATTCCTCAAAATTCTTCAAGTCTCCTCAGAATCCCACACAATTCCAGAAAAACCCCACAAAATTCCAGAGAAGTCCCACAAAACTCCCTAAATCATTTCAAAACCCTACCAATTCACAGGAATGTCCCACAAAATCTCTACCAATTCCCAGAACATCCCACAAAAATCCCACAAAAATCCCTAAATCTTCTGAAAACTCGACCAAATTCCAGAAACGCCCCATAAAATCAGCACAGTTTCCCACAAAATTCAAGAAAAAACACCACAAAATTCCCTAAACCTTTTCAAAATACCACAAAATTCTTGAAAAGCCCCACCAAATTCCAGAAACATCCCACAAAATGTCCTCAATATCCAACAAAATCCCAGAAAAATCACACAAAATTCCCTAAATCTTCTCAGAACACGGCCAAAATCCACAAAAATCCCACAGAATCTCCACAAATTCCCACAGAATACATGAAAAATCCCTGATAATTCGTCAGTTCTCTACAGAATATCACCAAATTCCAGAAGAGTCCCTCAAAGTTCCACAAACATCCCACAAAATCTCCCCAGTATCCAACAAAATTCCAGGAAAAATCCCACAAAATTCCCTAAATCTTCTCAAAACACGGCCAAATTCTAGAAAAATATCCCACCGAATCTCCACAAATTCCCACAGAATACATGAAAAATCCTTGATAATTCGTCAGTTCTCTACAGAATCTCACCAAATACCAGAAAAGTCCCCCAACGTTCCACAAGCCTCCCAAAAAATCTCCCTAATATCCAACAAAATTCCAGGAAAAATCTCACACAATTCCCTAAATCTTCTGAAAACTTGACCAAATTCCAGAAACGCCCCATAAAATCAGCACAGTTTCCCACAAAATTCAAGAAAAAACAACACAAAATTCCCTAAATCTTCTCAAAACTCTACCAAATTCCAGAAAAATCCCACCAATTCTCCACAAATTCCCACAGAATACATGAAAAATCCCTGATAATTCGTCAGTTCTCTACAGAATCTCACCAAATTCCAGAAAAGTCCCTCAAAGTTCCACAAACATCCCACAAAAATCTCACAAAAATCCCTAACACTTCTGAAAACTCAACCAGATTCCAGAAACGCCCCATAAAATCAGCACAGTTTCCCACAAAATTCAAGAAAAAACACCACAAAATTCCCTAAACCTTTTCAAAATACCACAAAATTCTTGAAAAGCCCCACCAAATTCCCGAAACATCCCACAAAATGTCCTCAATATCCAACAAAATCCCAGAAAAGTCCCACAAAATTCCCTAAATCTTCTCAAAACATAACCAAAATTCCAGAAAAATCCCACCGAATCTCCACAAATTCCCACAGAATACATGAAAAATCCCTGATAATTTGTCAGTTCTCTACAGAATCTCACCAAATTCCAGAAAAGTCCCTCAAAGTTCCACAAATATCCCACAAAATCTCCCTAATATCCAACAAAATTCCAGGAAAAATCCCACAAAATTCCCTAAATCTTCTCAAAACACGACCAAATTCTAGAAAAATATCCCACCAAATCTCCACAAAATCCCACAAAATACATGAAAAATCCCTCAAGATCCCTAAATCGCCACAATATCCCACAAAATCCCACAAAAATCACACAAAACCTCCACAAGTTTCCACAAAATCTAAGAAAAATTCCTCAAAATTCTTCAAGTCTCCTCCAAACCACACAAAGTTCGTGAAAAGGCCCACCAAATTCCAGAAAAATCCCACAGAATCTCCACATATTCCCACAAAAATCTAAATCAAATTCCTCAAAATTCTTCAAGTCTCCTCAGAATCCCACACAATTCCAGAAAAACCCCACAAAATTCCAGAGAAGTCCCACAAAACTCCCTAAATCATTTCAAAACCCTACCAATTCACAGGAATGTCCCACAAAATCTCTACCAATTCCCAGAACATCCCACAAAAATCCCACAAAAATCCCTAAATCTTCTGAAAACTCGACCAAATTCCAGAAACGCCCCATAAAATCAGCACAGTTTCCCACAAAATTCAAGAAAAAACACCACAAAATTCCCAAAATCTTTTCAAAATACCACAAAATTCTTGAAAAGCCCCACCAAATTCCCGAAACATCCCACAAAATGTCCCCAATACCCAACAAAATCCCAGAAAAATCCCACAAAATTCCCTAAATTTTCTCAAAACACAACCAAAATTCCAGAAAAATCCCACCGAATCTCCACAAATTCCCACAGAATACATGAAAAATCCCTGATAATTCGTCAGTTCTCTACAGAATCTCACCAAATTCCAGAAGAGTCCCTCAAAGTTCCACAAACATCGCACAAAATCTCCTCAATATCCAACAAAATTCAAGAAAAATCCCACAAAATTCTCTAAATCTTCTCAAAACACGGGCAAATTCCAGAAAAATCCCACCAAATCTCCACAAATTCCCACAGAATACATGAAAAATCCCTGATAATTTGTCAGTTCTCTACAGAATCTCACCAAATTCCAGAAAAGTCCCTCAAAGTTCCACAAACATCCCACAAATTCTCCCTAATATCCAAGAAAATTCCAGGAAAAATCCCACAAAATTTCCTAAATCTTCTCAAAACACGACCAAATTCTAGAAAAATATCCCACCAAATCTCCACAAATTCCCACAAAATACATGAGAAATCCCTCAAGATCCCTAAATCGCCTCAATATCCCACAAAACCACACAAAAATCACACAAAACCTCCACAAGTTTCCACAAAATCTAAGAAAAATTCCTCAAAATTCTTCAAGTCTCCTCAGAATCCCACACAATTCCAGAAAAAACACACAAAATTCCAGAGAAGACCCACAAAACTCCCTAAATCATTTCAAAACCCTACCAATTCACAGGAATGTCCCACAAAATCTCCACCAATTCCCAGAACATCCCACAAAAATCTCACAAAAATCCCTAACACTTCTGAAAACTCGACCAAATTCCAGAAACGCCCCATAAAATCAGCACAGTTTCCCACAAAATTCAAGAAAAAACACCACAAAATTCCCTAAATCTTTTCAAAATACCACAAAATTCCTGAAAAGCCCCACCAAATTCCCGAAACATCCCACAAAATGTCCTCAATATCCAACAAAATCCCAGAAAAATCCCACAAAATTCCCTAAATCTTCTCAAAACACGGCCAAATTCCAGAAAAATCCCACAGAATCTCCACAAATTCCCACAGAATACATGAAAAATCCCTGATAATTCGGCAGTTCTCTACAGAATCTCACCAAATTCCTAAAAAGTCCCTCAAAGTTCCACAAACATCCCACAAAATCTCCCTAATATCCAACAAAATTCCAGGAAAAATCTCACAAAATTCCCTAAATCTTCTGAAAACTTGACCAAATTCCAGAAACGCCCCATAAAATCAGCACAGTTTCCCACAAAATTCAAAAAAAAACACCACAAAATTCCCTAAATCTTCTCAAAACACGACCAAATTCCAGAAAATTATCCCACCAAATCTCCACAAATTCCCACAAAATACATGAGAAATCCCTCAAGATCCCTAAATCTCCTCAATATCCCACAAAATCACACAAAAATCACACAAAACCTCCACAAGTTTCCACAAAATCTAAGAAAAATTCCTCAAAATTCTTCAAGTCTCCTCAGAATCCCACACAATTCCAGAAAAACCCCACAAAATTCCAGAGAAGTCCCACAAAACTCCCTAAATCATTTCAAAACCCTACCAATTCACAGGAATGTCCCACAAAATCTCTACCAATTCCCAGAACATCCCACAGAAATCCCACAAAAATCCCTAAATCTTCTGAAAACTCGACCAAATTCCAGAAACGCCCCATAAAATCAGCACAGTTTCCCACAAAATTCAAGAAAAAACACCACAAAATTCCCTAAACCTTTTCAAAATACCACAAAATTCTTGAAAAGCCCCACCAAATTCCCGAAACATCCCACAAAATGTCCTCAATATCCAACAAAATCCCAGAAAAGTCCCACAAAATTCCCTAAATCTTCTCAAAACTCTACCAAATTCCAGAAAAATCCCACCAAATCTCCACAAATTCCCACAGAATACATGAAAAATCCCTGATAATTTGTCAGTTCTCTACAGAATCTCACCAAATTCCAGAAAAGTCCCTCAAAGTTCCACAAATATCCCACAAAATCTCCCTAATATCCAACAAAATTCCAGGAAAAATCCCACAAAATTCCCTAAATCTTCTCAAAACACGACCAAATTCTAGAAAAATATCCTGCCAAATCTCCACAAAATCCCACAAAATACATGAAAAATCCCTCAAGATCCCTAAATCGCCACAATATCCCACAAAATCCCACAAAAATCACACAAAACCTCCACAAGTTTCCACAAAATCTAAGAAAAATTCCTCAAAATTCTTCAAGTCTCCTCCAAACCACACAAAGTTCGTGAAAAGGCCCACCAAATTCCAGAAAAATCCCACAGAATCTCCACAAATTCCCACAAACATTTAAATCAAATTCCTCAAAATTCTTCAAGTCTCCTCAGAATCCCACACAATTCCAGAAAAACCCCACAAAATTCCAGAGAAGTCCCACAAAACTCCCTAAATCATTTCAAAACCCTACCAATTCACAGGAATGTCCCACAAAATCTCTACCAATTCCCAGAACATCCCACAAAAATCCCACAAAAATCCCTAAATCTTCTGAAAACTCGACCAAATTCCAGAAACGCCCCATAAAATCAGCACAGTTTCCCACAAAATTCAAGAAAAAACACCACAAAATTCCCTAAACCTTTTCAAAATACCACAAAATTCTTGAAAAGCCCCACCAAATTCCAGAAACATCCCACAAAATGTCCTCAATATCCAACAAAATCCCAGAAAAATCACACAAAATTCCCTAAATCTTCTCAGAACACGGCCAAAATCCACAAAAATCCCACAGAATCTCCACAAATTCCCACAGAATACATGAAAAATCCCTGATAATTCGTCAGTTCTCTACAGAATATCACCAAATTCCAGAAGAGTCCCTCAAAGTTCCACAAACATCCCACAAAATCTCCCCAGTATCCAACAAAATTCCAGGAAAAATCCCACAAAATTCCCTAAATCTTCTCAAAACACGGCCAAATTCTAGAAAAATATCCCACCGAATCTCCACAAATTCCCACAGAATACATGAAAAATCCTTGATAATTCGTCAGTTCTCTACAGAATCTCACCAAATACCAGAAAAGTCCCCCAACGTTCCACAAGCCTCCCAAAAAATCTCCCTAATATCCAACAAAATTCCAGGAAAAATCTCACACAATTCCCTAAATCTTCTGAAAACTTGACCAAATTCCAGAAACGCCCCATAAAATCAGCACAGTTTCCCACAAAATTCAAGAAAAAACAACACAAAATTCCCTAAATCTTCTCAAAACTCTACCAAATTCCAGAAAAATCCCACCAATTCTCCACAAATTCCCACAGAATACATGAAAAATCCCTGATAATTCGTCAGTTCTCTACAGAATCTCACCAAATTCCAGAAAAGTCCCTCAAAGTTCCACAAACATCCCACAAAAATCTCACAAAAATCCCTAACACTTCTGAAAACTCAACCAGATTCCAGAAACGCCCCATAAAATCAGCACAGTTTCCCACAAAATTCAAGAAAAAACACCACAAAATTCCCTAAACCTTTTCAAAATACCACAAAATTCTTGAAAAGCCCCACCAAATTCCCGAAACATCCCACAAAATGTCCTCAATATCCAACAAAATCCCAGAAAAGTCCCACAAAATTCCCTAAATCTTCTCAAAACATAACCAAAATTCCAGAAAAATCCCACCGAATCTCCACAAATTCCCACAGAATACATGAAAAATCCCTGATAATTTGTCAGTTCTCTACAGAATCTCACCAAATTCCAGAAAAGTCCCTCAAAGTTCCACAAATATCCCACAAAATCTCCCTAATATCCAACAAAATTCCAGGAAAAATCCCACAAAATTCCCTAAATCTTCTCAAAACACGACCAAATTCTAGAAAAATATCCCACCAAATCTCCACAAAATCCCACAAAATACATGAAAAATCCCTCAAGATCCCTAAATCGCCACAATATCCCACAAAATCCCACAAAAATCACACAAAACCTCCACAAGTTTCCACAAAATCTAAGAAAAATTCCTCAAAATTCTTCAAGTCTCCTCCAAACCACACAAAGTTCGTGAAAAGGCCCACCAAATTCCAGAAAAATCCCACAGAATCTCCACATATTCCCACAAAAATCTAAATCAAATTCCTCAAAATTCTTCAAGTCTCCTCAGAATCCCACACAATTCCAGAAAAACCCCACAAAATTCCAGAGAAGTCCCACAAAACTCCCTAAATCATTTCAAAACCCTACCAATTCACAGGAATGTCCCACAAAATCTCTACCAATTCCCAGAACATCCCACAAAAATCCCACAAAAATCCCTAAATCTTCTGAAAACTCGACCAAATTCCAGAAACGCCCCATAAAATCAGCACAGTTTCCCACAAAATTCAAGAAAAAACACCACAAAATTCCCAAAATCTTTTCAAAATACCACAAAATTCTTGAAAAGCCCCACCAAATTCCCGAAACATCCCACAAAATGTCCCCAATACCCAACAAAATCCCAGAAAAATCCCACAAAATTCCCTAAATTTTCTCAAAACACAACCAAAATTCCAGAAAAATCCCACCGAATCTCCACAAATTCCCACAGAATACATGAAAAATCCCTGATAATTCGTCAGTTCTCTACAGAATCTCACCAAATTCCAGAAGAGTCCCTCAAAGTTCCACAAACATCGCACAAAATCTCCTCAATATCCAACAAAATTCAAGAAAAATCCCACAAAATTCTCTAAATCTTCTCAAAACACGGGCAAATTCCAGAAAAATCCCACCAAATCTCCACAAATTCCCACAGAATACATGAAAAATCCCTGATAATTTGTCAGTTCTCTACAGAATCTCACCAAATTCCAGAAAAGTCCCTCAAAGTTCCACAAACATCCCACAAATTCTCCCTAATATCCAAGAAAATTCCAGGAAAAATCCCACAAAATTTCCTAAATCTTCTCAAAACACGACCAAATTCTAGAAAAATATCCCACCAAATCTCCACAAATTCCCACAAAATACATGAGAAATCCCTCAAGATCCCTAAATCGCCTCAATATCCCACAAAACCACACAAAAATCACACAAAACCTCCACAAGTTTCCACAAAATCTAAGAAAAATTCCTCAAAATTCTTCAAGTCTCCTCAGAATCCCACACAATTCCAGAAAAAACACACAAAATTCCAGAGAAGACCCACAAAACTCCCTAAATCATTTCAAAACCCTACCAATTCACAGGAATGTCCCACAAAATCTCCACCAATTCCCAGAACATCCCACAAAAATCTCACAAAAATCCCTAACACTTCTGAAAACTCGACCAAATTCCAGAAACGCCCCATAAAATCAGCACAGTTTCCCACAAAATTCAAGAAAAAACACCACAAAATTCCCTAAATCTTTTCAAAATACCACAAAATTCCTGAAAAGCCCCACCAAATTCCCGAAACATCCCACAAAATGTCCTCAATATCCAACAAAATCCCAGAAAAATCCCACAAAATTCCCTAAATCTTCTCAAAACACGGCCAAATTCCAGAAAAATCCCACAGAATCTCCACAAATTCCCACAGAATACATGAAAAATCCCTGATAATTCGGCAGTTCTCTACAGAATCTCACCAAATTCCTAAAAAGTCCCTCAAAGTTCCACAAACATCCCACAAAATCTCCCTAATATCCAACAAAATTCCAGGAAAAATCTCACAAAATTCCCTAAATCTTCTGAAAACTTGACCAAATTCCAGAAACGCCCCATAAAATCAGCACAGTTTCCCACAAAATTCAAAAAAAAACACCACAAAATTCCCTAAATCTTCTCAAAACACGACCAAATTCCAGAAAATTATCCCACCAAATCTCCACAAATTCCCACAAAATACATGAGAAATCCCTCAAGATCCCTAAATCTCCTCAATATCCCACAAAATCACACAAAAATCACACAAAACCTCCACAAGTTTCCACAAAATCTAAGAAAAATTCCTCAAAATTCTTCAAGTCTCCTCAGAATCCCACACAATTCCAGAAAAACCCCACAAAATTCCAGAGAAGTCCCACAAAACTCCCTAAATCATTTCAAAACCCTACCAATTCACAGGAATGTCCCACAAAATCTCTACCAATTCCCAGAACATCCCACAGAAATCCCACAAAAATCCCTAAATCTTCTGAAAACTCGACCAAATTCCAGAAACGCCCCATAAAATCAGCACAGTTTCCCACAAAATTCAAGAAAAAACACCACAAAATTCCCTAAACCTTTTCAAAATACCACAAAATTCTTGAAAAGCCCCACCAAATTCCCGAAACATCCCACAAAATGTCCTCAATATCCAACAAAATCCCAGAAAAGTCCCACAAAATTCCCTAAATCTTCTCAAAACTCTACCAAATTCCAGAAAAATCCCACCAAATCTCCACAAATTCCCACAGAATACATGAAAAATCCCTGATAATTTGTCAGTTCTCTACAGAATCTCACCAAATTCCAGAAAAGTCCCTCAAAGTTCCACAAATATCCCACAAAATCTCCCTAATATCCAACAAAATTCCAGGAAAAATCCCACAAAATTCCCTAAATCTTCTCAAAACACGACCAAATTCTAGAAAAATATCCTGCCAAATCTCCACAAAATCCCACAAAATACATGAAAAATCCCTCAAGATCCCTAAATCGCCACAATATCCCACAAAATCCCACAAAAATCACACAAAACCTCCACAAGTTTCCACAAAATCTAAGAAAAATTCCTCAAAATTCTTCAAGTCTCCTCCAAACCACACAAAGTTCGTGAAAAGGCCCACCAAATTCCAGAAAAATCCCACAGAATCTCCACAAATTCCCACAAACATTTAAATCAAATTCCTCAAAATTCTTCAAGTCTCCTCAGAATCCCACACAATTCCAGAAAAACCCCACAAAATTCCAGAGAAGTCCCACAAAACTCCCTAAATCATTTCAAAACCCTACCAATTCACAGGAATGTCCCACAAAATCTCTACCAATTCCCAGAACATCCCACAAAAATCCCACAAAAATCCCTAAATCTTCTGAAAACTCGACCAAATTCCAGAAACGCCCCATAAAATCAGCACAGTTTCCCACAAAATTCAAGAAAAAACACCACAAAATTCCCTAAACCTTTTCAAAATACCACAAAATTCTTGAAAAGCCCCACCAAATTCCAGAAACATCCCACAAAATGTCCTCAATATCCAACAAAATCCCAGAAAAATCACACAAAATTCCCTAAATCTTCTCAGAACACGGCCAAAATCCACAAAAATCCCACAGAATCTCCACAAATTCCCACAGAATACATGAAAAATCCCTGATAATTCGTCAGTTCTCTACAGAATATCACCAAATTCCAGAAGAGTCCCTCAAAGTTCCACAAACATCCCACAAAATCTCCCCAGTATCCAACAAAATTCCAGGAAAAATCCCACAAAATTCCCTAAATCTTCTCAAAACACGGCCAAATTCTAGAAAAATATCCCACCGAATCTCCACAAATTCCCACAGAATACATGAAAAATCCTTGATAATTCGTCAGTTCTCTACAGAATCTCACCAAATACCAGAAAAGTCCCCCAACGTTCCACAAGCCTCCCAAAAAATCTCCCTAATATCCAACAAAATTCCAGGAAAAATCTCACACAATTCCCTAAATCTTCTGAAAACTTGACCAAATTCCAGAAACGCCCCATAAAATCAGCACAGTTTCCCACAAAATTCAAGAAAAAACAACACAAAATTCCCTAAATCTTCTCAAAACTCTACCAAATTCCAGAAAAATCCCACCAATTCTCCACAAATTCCCACAGAATACATGAAAAATCCCTGATAATTCGTCAGTTCTCTACAGAATCTCACCAAATTCCAGAAAAGTCCCTCAAAGTTCCACAAACATCCCACAAAAATCTCACAAAAATCCCTAACACTTCTGAAAACTCAACCAGATTCCAGAAACGCCCCATAAAATCAGCACAGTTTCCCACAAAATTCAAGAAAAAACACCACAAAATTCCCTAAACCTTTTCAAAATACCACAAAATTCTTGAAAAGCCCCACCAAATTCCCGAAACATCCCACAAAATGTCCTCAATATCCAACAAAATCCCAGAAAAGTCCCACAAAATTCCCTAAATCTTCTCAAAACATAACCAAAATTCCAGAAAAATCCCACCGAATCTCCACAAATTCCCACAGAATACATGAAAAATCCCTGATAATTTGTCAGTTCTCTACAGAATCTCACCAAATTCCAGAAAAGTCCCTCAAAGTTCCACAAATATCCCACAAAATCTCCCTAATATCCAACAAAATTCCAGGAAAAATCCCACAAAATTCCCTAAATCTTCTCAAAACACGACCAAATTCTAGAAAAATATCCCACCAAATCTCCACAAAATCCCACAAAATACATGAAAAATCCCTCAAGATCCCTAAATCGCCACAATATCCCACAAAATCCCACAAAAATCACACAAAACCTCCACAAGTTTCCACAAAATCTAAGAAAAATTCCTCAAAATTCTTCAAGTCTCCTCCAAACCACACAAAGTTCGTGAAAAGGCCCACCAAATTCCAGAAAAATCCCACAGAATCTCCACATATTCCCACAAAAATCTAAATCAAATTCCTCAAAATTCTTCAAGTCTCCTCAGAATCCCACACAATTCCAGAAAAACCCCACAAAATTCCAGAGAAGTCCCACAAAACTCCCTAAATCATTTCAAAACCCTACCAATTCACAGGAATGTCCCACAAAATCTCTACCAATTCCCAGAACATCCCACAAAAATCCCACAAAAATCCCTAAATCTTCTGAAAACTCGACCAAATTCCAGAAACGCCCCATAAAATCAGCACAGTTTCCCACAAAATTCAAGAAAAAACACCACAAAATTCCCAAAATCTTTTCAAAATACCACAAAATTCTTGAAAAGCCCCACCAAATTCCCGAAACATCCCACAAAATGTCCCCAATACCCAACAAAATCCCAGAAAAATCCCACAAAATTCCCTAAATTTTCTCAAAACACAACCAAAATTCCAGAAAAATCCCACCGAATCTCCACAAATTCCCACAGAATACATGAAAAATCCCTGATAATTCGTCAGTTCTCTACAGAATCTCACCAAATTCCAGAAGAGTCCCTCAAAGTTCCACAAACATCGCACAAAATCTCCTCAATATCCAACAAAATTCAAGAAAAATCCCACAAAATTCTCTAAATCTTCTCAAAACACGGGCAAATTCCAGAAAAATCCCACCAAATCTCCACAAATTCCCACAGAATACATGAAAAATCCCTGATAATTTGTCAGTTCTCTACAGAATCTCACCAAATTCCAGAAAAGTCCCTCAAAGTTCCACAAACATCCCACAAATTCTCCCTAATATCCAAGAAAATTCCAGGAAAAATCCCACAAAATTTCCTAAATCTTCTCAAAACACGACCAAATTCTAGAAAAATATCCCACCAAATCTCCACAAATTCCCACAAAATACATGAGAAATCCCTCAAGATCCCTAAATCGCCTCAATATCCCACAAAACCACACAAAAATCACACAAAACCTCCACAAGTTTCCACAAAATCTAAGAAAAATTCCTCAAAATTCTTCAAGTCTCCTCAGAATCCCACACAATTCCAGAAAAAACACACAAAATTCCAGAGAAGACCCACAAAACTCCCTAAATCATTTCAAAACCCTACCAATTCACAGGAATGTCCCACAAAATCTCCACCAATTCCCAGAACATCCCACAAAAATCTCACAAAAATCCCTAACACTTCTGAAAACTCGACCAAATTCCAGAAACGCCCCATAAAATCAGCACAGTTTCCCACAAAATTCAAGAAAAAACACCACAAAATTCCCTAAATCTTTTCAAAATACCACAAAATTCCTGAAAAGCCCCACCAAATTCCCGAAACATCCCACAAAATGTCCTCAATATCCAACAAAATCCCAGAAAAATCCCACAAAATTCCCTAAATCTTCTCAAAACACGGCCAAATTCCAGAAAAATCCCACAGAATCTCCACAAATTCCCACAGAATACATGAAAAATCCCTGATAATTCGGCAGTTCTCTACAGAATCTCACCAAATTCCTAAAAAGTCCCTCAAAGTTCCACAAACATCCCACAAAATCTCCCTAATATCCAACAAAATTCCAGGAAAAATCTCACAAAATTCCCTAAATCTTCTGAAAACTTGACCAAATTCCAGAAACGCCCCATAAAATCAGCACAGTTTCCCACAAAATTCAAAAAAAAACACCACAAAATTCCCTAAATCTTCTCAAAACACGACCAAATTCCAGAAAATTATCCCACCAAATCTCCACAAATTCCCACAAAATACATGAGAAATCCCTCAAGATCCCTAAATCTCCTCAATATCCCACAAAATCACACAAAAATCACACAAAACCTCCACAAGTTTCCACAAAATCTAAGAAAAATTCCTCAAAATTCTTCAAGTCTCCTCAGAATCCCACACAATTCCAGAAAAACCCCACAAAATTCCAGAGAAGTCCCACAAAACTCCCTAAATCATTTCAAAACCCTACCAATTCACAGGAATGTCCCACAAAATCTCTACCAATTCCCAGAACATCCCACAGAAATCCCACAAAAATCCCTAAATCTTCTGAAAACTCGACCAAATTCCAGAAACGCCCCATAAAATCAGCACAGTTTCCCACAAAATTCAAGAAAAAACACCACAAAATTCCCTAAACCTTTTCAAAATACCACAAAATTCTTGAAAAGCCCCACCAAATTCCCGAAACATCCCACAAAATGTCCTCAATATCCAACAAAATCCCAGAAAAGTCCCACAAAATTCCCTAAATCTTCTCAAAACTCTACCAAATTCCAGAAAAATCCCACCAAATCTCCACAAATTCCCACAGAATACATGAAAAATCCCTGATAATTTGTCAGTTCTCTACAGAATCTCACCAAATTCCAGAAAAGTCCCTCAAAGTTCCACAAATATCCCACAAAATCTCCCTAATATCCAACAAAATTCCAGGAAAAATCCCACAAAATTCCCTAAATCTTCTCAAAACACGACCAAATTCTAGAAAAATATCCTGCCAAATCTCCACAAAATCCCACAAAATACATGAAAAATCCCTCAAGATCCCTAAATCGCCACAATATCCCACAAAATCCCACAAAAATCACACAAAACCTCCACAAGTTTCCACAAAATCTAAGAAAAATTCCTCAAAATTCTTCAAGTCTCCTCCAAACCACACAAAGTTCGTGAAAAGGCCCACCAAATTCCAGAAAAATCCCACAGAATCTCCACATATTCCCACAAAAATCTAAATCAAATTCCTCAAAATTCTTCAAGTCTCCTCAGAATCCCACACAATTCCAGAAAAACCCCACAAAATTCCAGAGAAGTCCCACAAAACTCCCTAAATCATTTCAAAACCCTACCAATTCACAGGAATGTCCCACAAAATCTCTACCAATTCCCAGAACATCCCATAAAAATCCCACAAAAATCCCTAAATCTTCTGAAAACTCGACCAAATTCCAGAAACGCCCCATAAAATCAGCACAGTTTCCCACAAAATTCAAGAAAAAACACCACAAAATTCCCAAAATCTTTTCAAAATACCACAAAATTCTTGAAAAGCCCCACCAAATTCCAGAAACATCCCACAAAATGTCCCCAATACCCAACAAAATCCCAGAAAAATCCCACAAAATTCCCTAAATTTTCTCAAAACACAACCAAAATTCCAGAAAAATCCCACCGAATCTCCACAAATTCCCACAGAATACATGAAAAATCCCTGATAATTCGTCAGTTCTCTACAGAATCTCACCAAATTCCAGAAGAGTCCCTCAAAGTTCCACAAACATCGCACAAAATCTCCTCAATATCCAACAAAATTCAAGAAAAATCCCACAAAATTCTCTAAATCTTCTCAAAACACGGGCAAATTCCAGAAAAATCCCACCAAATCTCCACAAATTCCCACAGAATACATGAAAAATCCCTGATAATTCGTCAGTTCTCTACAGAATCTCACCAAATTCCAGAAAAGTCCCTCAAAGTTCCACAAACATCCCACAAATTCTCCCTAATATCCAACAAAATTCCAGGAAAAATCCCACAAAATTTCCTAAATCTTCTGAAAACTTGACCAAATTCCAGAAACGCCCCATAAAATCAGCACAGTTTCCCACAAAATTCAAAAAAAAACACCACAAAATTCCCAAAATCTTCTCAAAACACGACCAAATTCCAGAAAATTATCCCACCAAATCTCCACAAATTCCCACAAAATACATGAGAAATCCCTCAAGATCCCTAAATCTCCTCAATATCCCACAAAATCACACAAAAATCACCCAAAGCCTCCACAAGTTTCCAAAAAATCTAAGAAAAATTCCTCAAAATTCTTCAAGTCTCCTCAGAATCCCACACAATTCCAGAAAAAACACACAAAATTCCAGAGAAGTCCCACAAAACTCCCTCAATCATTTCAAAACCCTACCAATTCACAGGAATGTCCCACAAAATCTCTACCAATTCCCAGAACATCCCATAGAAATCCCACAAAAATCCCTAAATCTTCTGAAAACTCGACCAAATTCCAGAAACGCCCCATAAAATCAGCACAGTTTCCCACAAAATTCAAGAAAAAACACCACAAAATTCCCTAAATCTTTTCAAAATACCACAAAATTCCTGAAAAGCCCCACCAAATTCCCGAAACATCCCACAAAATGTCCTCAATATCCAACAAAATCCCAGAAAAGTCCCACAAAATTCCCTAAATCTTCTCAAAACACGGCCAAATTCCAGAAAAATCCCACAGAATCTCCACAAATTCCCACAGAATACATGAAAAATCCCTGATAATTCGGCAGTTCTCTACAGAATCTCACCAAATTCCTAAAAAGTCCCTCAAAGTTCCACAAACATCCCACAAAATCTCCCTAATATCCAACAAAATTCCAGGAAAAATCTCACAAAATTCCCTAAATCTTCTGAAAACTTGACCAAATTCCAGAAACGCCCCATAAAATCAGCACAGTTTCCCACAAAATTCAAAAAAAAACACCACAAAATTCCCTAAATCTTCTCAAAACACGACCAAATTCCAGAAAATTATCCCACCAAATCTCCACAAATTCCCACAAAATACATGAGAAATCCCTCAAGATCCCTAAATCTCCTCAATATCCCACAAAATCACACAAAAATCACACAAAACCTCCACAAGTTTCCACAAAATCTAAGAAAAATTCCTCAAAATTCTTCAAGTCTCCTCAGAATCCCACACAATTCCAGAAAAACCCCACAAAATTCCAGAGAAGTCCCACAAAACTCCCTAAATCATTTCAAAACCCTACCAATTCACAGGAATGTCCCACAAAATCTCTACCAATTCCCAGAACATCCCACAGAAATCCCACAAAAATCCCTAAATCTTCTGAAAACTCGACCAAATTCCAGAAACGCCCCATAAAATCAGCACAGTTTCCCACAAAATTCAAGAAAAAACACCACAAAATTCCCTAAACCTTTTCAAAATACCACAAAATTCTTGAAAAGCCCCACCAAATTCCCGAAACATCCCACAAAATGTCCTCAATATCCAACAAAATCCCAGAAAAGTCCCACAAAATTCCCTAAATCTTCTCAAAACTCTACCAAATTCCAGAAAAATCCCACCAAATCTCCACAAATTCCCACAGAATACATGAAAAATCCCTGATAATTTGTCAGTTCTCTACAGAATCTCACCAAATTCCAGAAAAGTCCCTCAAAGTTCCACAAATATCCCACAAAATCTCCCTAATATCCAACAAAATTCCAGGAAAAATCCCACAAAATTCCCTAAATCTTCTCAAAACACGACCAAATTCTAGAAAAATATCCTGCCAAATCTCCACAAAATCCCACAAAATACATGAAAAATCCCTCAAGATCCCTAAATCGCCACAATATCCCACAAAATCCCACAAAAATCACACAAAACCTCCACAAGTTTCCACAAAATCTAAGAAAAATTCCTCAAAATTCTTCAAGTCTCCTCCAAACCACACAAAGTTCGTGAAAAGGCCCACCAAATTCCAGAAAAATCCCACAGAATCTCCACATATTCCCACAAAAATCTAAATCAAATTCCTCAAAATTCTTCAAGTCTCCTCAGAATCCCACACAATTCCAGAAAAACCCCACAAAATTCCAGAGAAGTCCCACAAAACTCCCTAAATCATTTCAAAACCCTACCAATTCACAGGAATGTCCCACAAAATCTCTACCAATTCCCAGAACATCCCATAAAAATCCCACAAAAATCCCTAAATCTTCTGAAAACTCGACCAAATTCCAGAAACGCCCCATAAAATCAGCACAGTTTCCCACAAAATTCAAGAAAAAACACCACAAAATTCCCAAAATCTTTTCAAAATACCACAAAATTCTTGAAAAGCCCCACCAAATTCCAGAAACATCCCACAAAATGTCCCCAATACCCAACAAAATCCCAGAAAAATCCCACAAAATTCCCTAAATTTTCTCAAAACACAACCAAAATTCCAGAAAAATCCCACCGAATCTCCACAAATTCCCACAGAATACATGAAAAATCCCTGATAATTCGTCAGTTCTCTACAGAATCTCACCAAATTCCAGAAGAGTCCCTCAAAGTTCCACAAACATCGCACAAAATCTCCTCAATATCCAACAAAATTCAAGAAAAATCCCACAAAATTCTCTAAATCTTCTCAAAACACGGGCAAATTCCAGAAAAATCCCACCAAATCTCCACAAATTCCCACAGAATACATGAAAAATCCCTGATAATTCGTCAGTTCTCTACAGAATCTCACCAAATTCCAGAAAAGTCCCTCAAAGTTCCACAAACATCCCACAAATTCTCCCTAATATCCAACAAAATTCCAGGAAAAATCCCACAAAATTTCCTAAATCTTCTGAAAACTTGACCAAATTCCAGAAACGCCCCATAAAATCAGCACAGTTTCCCACAAAATTCAAAAAAAAACACCACAAAATTCCCAAAATCTTCTCAAAACACGACCAAATTCCAGAAAATTATCCCACCAAATCTCCACAAATTCCCACAAAATACATGAGAAATCCCTCAAGATCCCTAAATCTCCTCAATATCCCACAAAATCACACAAAAATCACCCAAAGCCTCCACAAGTTTCCAAAAAATCTAAGAAAAATTCCTCAAAATTCTTCAAGTCTCCTCAGAATCCCACACAATTCCAGAAAAAACACACAAAATTCCAGAGAAGTCCCACAAAACTCCCTCAATCATTTCAAAACCCTACCAATTCACAGGAATGTCCCACAAAATCTCTACCAATTCCCAGAACATCCCATAGAAATCCCACAAAAATCCCTAAATCTTCTGAAAACTCGACCAAATTCCAGAAACGCCCCATAAAATCAGCACAGTTTCCCACAAAATTCAAGAAAAAACACCACAAAATTCCCTAAACCTTTTCAAAATACCACAAAATTCTTGAAAAGCCCCACCAAATTCCAGAAACATCCCACAAAATGTCCTCAATATCCAACAAAATCCCAGAAAAATCACACAAAATTCCATAAATCTTCTCAGAACACGGCCAAAATCCACAAAAATTCCACAGAATCTCCACAAATTCCCACAGAATACATGAAAAATCCCTGATAATTCGTCAGTTCTCTACAGAATATCACCAAATTCCAGAAAAGTCCCTCAAAGTTCCACAAACATCTCACAAATTCTCCCTAATATCCAACAAAATTCCAGGAAAAATCCCACAAAATTCCCTAAATCTTCTCAAAACACGACCAAATTCCAGAAACGCCCCATAAAATCAGCACAGTTTCCCACAAAATTCAAAAAAAAACACCACAAAATTCCCTAAATCTTCTCAAAACACGACCAAATTCCAGAAAATTATCCCACCAAATCTCCACAAATTCCCACAAAATACATGAGAAATCCCTCAAGATCCCTAAATCTCCTCAATATCCCACAAAATCACCCAAAAATCACCCAAAACCTCCACAAGTTTCCACAAAATCTAAGAAAAATTCCTCAAAATTCTTCAAGTCTCCTCAAAACCACACAAAGTTCGTGAAAAGGCCCACCAAATTCCAAAAAAATCCCACAGAATCTCCACAAATTCCCACAAAAATCTAAATCAAATTCCTCAAAATTCTTCAAGTCTCCTCAGAATCCCACACAATTCCAGAAAAACCCCACCAAATTCCAGAGAAGTCTCACAAAACTCCCTAAATCATTTCAAAACCCTACCAATTCACAGGAATGTCCCACAAAATCTCTACCAATTCCCAGAACATCCCACAAAAATCTCGCAAAAATCCCTATATCTTCTGAAAACTCGACCAAATTCCAGAAACGCCCCATAAAATCAGCACAGTTTCCCACAAAATTCAAGAAAAAACACCACAAAATTCCCTAAACCTTTTCAAAATATCACAAAATTCTTGAAAAGCCCCACCAAATTCCAGAAACATCCCACAAAATGTCCTCAATATCCAACAAAATCCCAGAAAAATCACACAAAATTCCCTAAATCTTCTCAAAACACAACCAAATTCTAGAAAAATATCCCACCGAATCTCCAAAAATTCCCACAGAATACATGAAAAATCCCTGATAATTTGTCAGTTCTCTACAGAATCTCACCAAATTCCAGAAAAGTCCCTCAAAGTTCCACAAACATCGCACAATATCTCCCCAGTATCCAATAAAATTCCAGGAAAAATCCCACAAAATTCCCTAAATCTTCTCAAAACACGACCAAATTCTAGAAAAATATCCCACCAAATCTCCACAAATTCCCACAGAATACATGAAAAATCCCTGATAATTCGTCAGTTCTCTACAGAATCTCACCAAATACCAGAAAAGTCCCTCAAAGTTCCACAAGCATCCCACAAAATCTCCCTAATATCCAACAAAATTCCAGGAAAAATCTCACACAATTCCCTCAATCTTCTGAAAACTTGACCAAATTCCAGACACGCCCCATAAAATCAGCACAGTTTCTCACAAAATTCAAGAAAAAACAACACAAAATTCCCTAAATCTTCTCAAAACTCTACCAAATTCCAGAAAAATCCCACCAAATCTCCACAAATTCCCACAGAATACATGAAAAATCCCTGATAATTCGTCAGTTCTCTACAGAATCTCACCAAATTCCAGAAAAGTCCCTCAAAGTTCCACAAACATCCCACAAAATCTCCTCAATATCCAACAAAATTCAAGAAAAATCCCACAAAATTCTCTAAATCTTCTCAAAGACGACCAAATTCTAGAAAAATATCCCACCAAATCTCCACAAATTTCCACAAAATACATGAGAAATCCCTCAAGATCCCTAAATCGCCTCAATATCCCACAAAATCACCCAAAAATCACCCAAAACCACCACAAGTTTCCACAAAATCTAAGAAAAATTCCTCAAAATTCTTCAAGTCTCCTCAGAATCCCACACAATTCCAGAAAAAACCCAAAAAATTCCAGAGAAGTCCCACAAAACTTCGTAAATCATTTCAAAACCCTACCAATTCACAGGAATGTCCCACAAAATCTCCTCCAATTCCCAGAACATCCCACAGAAATCCCACAAAAATCCCTAAATCTTCTGAAAACTCGACCAAATTCCAGAAACGCCCCATAAAATCAGCACAGTTTCCCACAAAATTCAAGAAAAAACACCACAAAATTCTCTAAATCTTTTCAAAATACCACAAAATTCTTGAAAAGCCCCACCAAATTCCCGAAACATCCCACAAAATGTCCTCAATATCCAACCAAATCCCAGAAAAGTCTCACAAAATTCTCTAAATCTTCTGAAAACTTGACCAAATTCCAGAAACGCCCCATAAAATCAGCAGTTTCCCACAAAATTCAAGAAAAAACAACACAAAATTCCCTAAATCTTCTCAAAACTCTACCAAATTCCAGAAAAATCCCACCAAATCTCCACAAATTCCCACAGAATACATGAAAAATCCCTGATAATTCGTCAGTTCTCTACTGAATCTCACCAAATTCCAGAAAAGTCCCTCAAAGTTCCACAAGCATCCCACAAAATCTCCTCAATATCCAACAAAATTCAAGAAAAATCCCACAAAATTCTCTAAATCTTCTCAAAACACGACCAAATTCTAGAAAAATATCCCACCAAATCTCCACAAATTTCCACAAAATACATGAAAAATCCCTCAAGATCCCTAAATCGCCTCAATATCCCACAAAATCACACAAAAATCACCCAAAACCACCACAAGTTTCCACAAAATCTAAGAAAAATTCCTCAAAATTCTTCAAGTCTCCTCAGAATCCCACACAATTCCAGAAAAACCCCACAAAATTCCAGAGAAGTCCCACAAAACTCCCTAAATCATTTCAAAACCCTACCAATTCACAGGAATGTCCCACAAAATCTCCACCAATTCCCAGAACATCCCACAGAAATCCCACAAAAATCCCTAAATCTTCTGAAAACTCGACCAAATTCCAGAAACGCCCCATAAAATCAGCACAGTTTCCCACAAAATTCAAGAAAAAACAGCACAAAATTCTCTAAATCTTTTCAAAATACCACAAAATTCTTGAAAAGCCCCACCAAATTCCCGAAACATCCCACAAAATGTCCTCAATATCCAACCAAATACCAGAAAAGTCCCACAAAATTCTCTAAATCTTCTGAAAACTTGACCAAATTCCAGAAACGCCCCATAAAATCAGCAGTTTCTCACAAAATTCAAGAAAAAACACCACAAAATTCCCTAAATCTTCTCAAAACTCTACCAAATTCCAGAAAAATCCCACAGAATCTCCACAAATTCCCACAGAATACATGAAAAATCCCTGATAATTCGTCAGTTCTCTACAGAATCTCACCAAATTCCTAAAAAGTCCCTCAAAGTTCCACAAGCATCCCACAAAACCTCTCTAACATCCAACAAAATTCCAGGAAAAATCTCACACAATTCCCTAAATCTTCTGAAAACTTGACCAAATTCCAGAAACGCCCCATAAAATCAGCAGTTTCCCACAAAATTCAAGAAAAAACACCACAAAATTCCCTAAATCTTCTAAAAACTCTACCAAATTCCAGAAAAATCCCACAGAATCTCCACAAATTCCCACAGAATACATGAAAAATCCCTGATAATTCGTCAGTTCTCTACAGAATCTCACCAAATTCCAGAAAAGTCCCTCAAAGTTCCACAAACATCCCACAAAATCTGCCCAATATCCAATAAAATTCCAGGAAAAATCCCACAAAATTCCCTAAATCTTCTCAAAACACGGCCAAAATCCACAAAAATCCCGCCGAATCTCCACAAATTCCCACAGAATACATGAAAAATCCCTGATAATTCGTCAGTTCTCTACAGAATCTCACCAAATTCCAGAAAAGTCCTTCAAAGTTCCACAAGCATCCCAAAAAATCTCCCTAACATCCAACAAAATTCCAGGAAAAATCTCACAAAATTCCCTAAATCTTCTGAAAACTTGACCAAATTCCAGAAACGCCCCATAAAATCAGCACAGTTTCCCACAAAATTCAAGAAAAAACACCACAAAATTCCCTAAATCTTCTCAAAACTCTACCAAATTCCAGAAAAATCCCACCAAATCTCCACAAATTCCCACAGAATACATGAAAAATCCCTGATAATTCGTCAGTTCTCTACAGAATCTCACCAAATTCCAGAAAAGTCCCTCAAAGTTCCACAAACATCCCACAATATCTCCCCAGTATCCAATAAAATTCCAGGAAAAATCCCACAAAATTCCCTAAATCTTCTCAAAACACGGCCAAAATCCACCAAAATCCCGCCGAATCTCCACAAATTCCCACAGAATACATGAAAAATCCCTGATAATTCGTCAGTTCTCTACAGAATCTCACCAAATTCCAGAAAAGTCCCTCAAAGTTCCACAAGCATCCCACAAAAATCCCTAACATCCAACAAAATTCCAGGAAAAATCTCACAAAATTCCCTAAATCTTCTGAAAACTTGACTAAATTCCAGAAACGCCCCATAAAATCAGCACAGTTTCCCACAAAATTCAAGAAAAAACACCACAAAATTCCCTAAATCTTCTCAAAACACGACCAAATTCTAGAAAAATATCCTGCCAAATCTCCACAAATTCCCACAAAATACCCACAGAATCTCCACAAATTCCCACAGAATACATGAAAAGTCCCTGATAATTCTTCAGTTCTCTACAGAATCTCACCAAATTCCTGAAGAGTCCCTCAAAGTTCCACAAACATCCCACAAAATCTCCCCAATATCCAACAAAATTCAAGAAAAATCCCACAAAATTCCCTAAATCTTCTCAAAACACGACCAAATTCTAGAAAAATATCCCGCCAAATCTCCACAAATTCCCACAAAATACATGAAAAATCCCTCAAGATCCCTAAATCGCCTCAATATCCCACAAAATCCCACAAAAATCACCCAAAACCTCCACAAGTTTCCACAAAATCTAAGAAAAATTCCTCAAAATTCTTCAAGTCTCCTCAAAACCACACAAAGTCCTTGAAAAGGCCCACCAAATTCCAGTAAAATCCCACAGAATCTCCACAAATTCCCACAAAATCTAAAACAAATTCCTCAAAATTCTTCAAGTCTCCTCAGAATCCCACACAATTCCAGAAAAAACACACAAAATTCCAGAGAAGTCCCACAAAACTCCCTAAATCATTTCAAAACCCTACCAATTCACAGGAATGTCCCACAAAATCTCCACCAATTCCCAGAACATCCCACAAAAATCTCACAAAAATCCCTAAATCTTCTGAAAACTCGACCAAATTCCAGAAACGCCCCATAAAATCAGCACAGTTTCCCACAAAATTCAAGAAAAAACACCACAAAATTCCCTAAATCTTTTCAAAATACAACAAAATTCTTGAAAAGCCCCACCAAATTCCAGAAATATCCCAAAAAATCTCCCCAATAGCCAACAAAATCCCAGAAAAATCCCACAAAATTCCCTAAATCGTCTCAAAACACGGCCAAGATCCACAAAAATCCCACCGAATCTCCACAAATTCCCACAGAATACATGAAA
The DNA here is from genome assembly GCF_971803275.1 of Cyanistes caeruleus. Classification (NCBI taxonomy): domain Eukaryota; kingdom Metazoa; phylum Chordata; class Aves; order Passeriformes; family Paridae; genus Cyanistes; species Cyanistes caeruleus. The sequence goes on from NC_141705.1 coordinate 69,200,481, forward strand.
AATCCCTGATAATTCGTCAGTTCTCTACAGAATCTCACCAAATTCCCGAAAAGTCCCTCAAAGTTCCACAAACATCCCACAAAATCTCCCCAATATCCAATAAAATTCCAGGAAAAATCCCACAAAATTCCCTAAATCTTCTCAAAACACGGCCAAAATCCACAAAAATCCCGCCGAATCTCCACAAATTCCCACAGAATACATGAAAAATCCCTGATAATTCGTCAGTTCTCTACAGAATCTCACCAAATTCCAGAAAAGTCCCTCAAAATTCCACAAGCATCCCACAAAATCTCCCTAACATCCAACAAAATTCCAGGAAAAATCTCACAAAATTCCCTAAATCTTCTGAAAACTTGACCAAATTCCAGAAACGCCCCATAAAATCAGCACAGTTTCCCACAAAATTCAAGAAAAAACACCACAAAATTCCCTAAATCTTCTCAAAACTCTACCAAATTCCAGAAAAATCCCACCAAATCTCCACAAATTCCCACAGAATACATGAAAAATCCCTGATAATTCGTCAGTTCTCTACAGAATCTCACCAAATTCCAGAAAAGTCCCTCAAAGTTCCACAAACATGCCAAAAAATCTCCCAATATCCAAAAAAATTCCAGGAAAAATCCCACAAAATTCCCTAAACCTTCTCAAAACAGGACCAAAATCCACCAAAATCCCGCCGAATCTCCACAAATTCCCACAGAATACATGAAAAATCCCTGATAATTCATCAGTTCTCTACAGAATCTCACCAAATTCCAGAAAAGTCCCTCAAAGTTCCACAAACATCCCACAAATTCTCCCTAATATCCAACAAAATTCCAGGAAAAATCCCACAAAATTCCCTAAATCTTCTCAAAACACGACCAAATTCTAGAAAAATATCCCACCAAATCTCCACAAAATCCCACAAAATACATGAAAAATCCCTCAAGATCCCTAAATCGCCTCAATATCCCACAAAATTCCACAAAAATCACACAAAACCTCCACAAGTTTCCACAAAATATAAAAAAAAATCCTCAAAATACTTCAAGTCTCCTCAAAACCACACAAAGTCCTTGAAAAGGCCCACCAAATTCCAATAAAATCCCACAGAATCTCCACAAATTCCCACAAAATCTAAAACAAATTCCTCAAAATTCTTCAAGTCTCCTCAGAATCCCACACAATTCCAGAAAAACCCCACAAAATTCCAGAGAAGTCCCACAAAACTCCCTAAATCATTTCAAAACCCTACCAATTCACAGGAATGTCCCACAAAATCTCTACCAATTCCCAGAACATCCCACAAAAATCGCACAAAAATCCCTAACACCTCTGAAAACTCGACCAAATTCCAGAAACGCCCCATAAAATCAGCACAGTTTCCCACAAAATTCAAGAAAAAACAACACAAAATTCCCTAAATCTTTTCAAAATACCACAAAATTCTTGAAAAGCCCCACCAAATTCCAGAAACATCCCACAAAATTTCCTCAATACCCAACAAAATCCCAGAAAAATCACACAAAATTCCCTAAATCTTCTCAAAACACGGCCAAAATCCACAAAAATCCCATCAAATCTCCACAAATTCCCACAGAATACATGAAAAATCCCTGATAATTCGTCAGTTCTCTACAAAATCTCACCAAATTCCAGAAAAGTCCCTCAAAGTTCCACAAACATCCCACAAATTCTCCCTAATATCCAACAAAATTCCAGGAAAAATCCCACAAAATTCCCTAAATCTTCTCAAAACACGACCAAATTCTAGAAAAATATCCCACCAAATCTCCACAAAATCCCACAAAATACATGAAAAATCCCTCAAGATCCCTAAATCGCCTCAATATCCCACAAAATTCCACAAAAATCACACAAAACCTCCACAAGTTTCCACAAAATATAAAAAAAAATCCTCAAAATTCTTCAAGTCTCCTCAAAACCACACAAAGTCCTTGAAAAGGCCCACCAAATTCCAATAAAATCCCACAGAATCTCCACAAATTCCCACAAAATCTAAAACAAATTCCTCAAAATTCTTCAAGTCTCCTCAGAATCCCACACAATTCCAGAAAAACCCCACAAAATTCCAGAGAAGTCCCACAAAACTCCCTAAATCATTTCAAAACCCTACCAATTCACAGGAATGTCCCACAAAATCTCTACCAATTCCCAGAACATCCCACAAAAATCGCACAAAAATCCCTAACACCTCTGAAAACTCGACCAAATTCCCGAAACGCCCCATAAAATCAGCACAGTTTCCCACAAAATTCAAGAAAAAACACCACAAAATTCCCTAAATCTTTTCAAAATACCACAAAATTCTTGAAAAGCCCCACCAAATTCCAGAAACATCCCACAAAATGTCCTCAATACCCAACAAAATCCCAGAAAAATCACACAAAATTCCCTAAATCTTCTCAAAACACGGCCAAAATCCACAAAAATCCCATCAAATCTCCACAAATTCCCACAGAATACATGAAAAATCCCTGATAATTTCTCAGTTCTCTACAGAATCTCACCAAATTCCAGAAAAGTCCCTCAAAGTTCCACAAACATCCCACAAAATCTCCTCAGTATCCCACAAAATTCAAGAAAAATCACACAAAATTCCCTAAATCTTCTCAAAACACGACCAAATTCTAGAAAAATATCCCACCAAATCTCCACAAATTCCCACAAAATACATGAAAAATCCCTCAAGACCCCGAAATCGCCTCAATATCCCACAAAATTCCACAAAAATCACACAAAACCTCCACAAGTTTCCACAAAATCTAAGAAAAATTCCTCAAAAGTCTTCAAGTCTCCTCAAAACCACACAAAGTCCTTGAAAAGGCCCACCAAATTCCAGTAAAATCCCACAGATTCTCCACAAATTCCCACAAAATCTAAAACAAATTCCTCAAAATTCTTCAAGTCTCCTCAGAATCCCACACAATTCCAGAAAAAACACACAAAATTCCAGAGAAGTCCCACAAAACTCCCTAAATCATTTCAAAACCCTACCAATTCACAGGAATGTCCCACAAAATCTCCACCAATTCCCAGTACATCCCACAAAAATCTCACAAAAATCCCTAAATCTTCTGAAAACTCGACCAAATTCCAGAAACGCCCCATAAAATCAGCACAGTTTCCCACAAAATTCAAGAAAAAACACCACAAAATTCCCTAAATCTTCTCAAAACACAACCAAATTCTAGAAAAATATCCCACCAAATCTCCACAAATTCCCACAAAATACATGAGAAATCCCTCAAGATCCCTAAATCGCCTCAATATCCCACAAAATCACACAAAAATCCCACAAAACCTCCACAAGTTTCCACAAAATCTAAGAAAAATTCCTCAAAATTCTTCAAGTCTCCTCAGAATCCCACACAATTCCAGAAAAAACACACAAAATTCCAGAGAAGTCCCACAAAACTCCCTAAATCATTTCAAAACCCTACCAATTCACAGGAATGTCCCACAAAATCTCCACCAATTCCCAGAACATCCCACAAAAATCTCACAAAAATCCCTAAATCTTCTGAAAACTCGACCAAATTCCAGAAACGCCCCATAAAATCAGCACAGTTTCCCACAAAATTCAAGAAAAAACACCACAAAATTCCCTAAATCTTTTCAAAACACAACCAAATTCTAGAAAAATATCCCACCAAATCTCCACAAATTCCCACAAAATACATGAGAAATCCCTCAAGATCCCTAAATCGCCTCAATATCCCACAAAATCACACAAAAATCCCACAAAACCTCCACAAGTTTCCACAAAATCTAAGAAAAATTCCTCAAAATTCTTCAAGTCTCCTCAGAATCCCACACAATTCCAGAAAAAACACACAAAATTCCAGAGAAGTCCCACAAAACTCCCTAAATCATTTCAAAACCCTACCAATTCACAGGAATGTCCCACAAAATCTCCACCAATTCCCAGAACATCCCACAAAAATCTCACAAAAATCCCTAAATCTTCTGAAAACTCGACCAAATTCCAGAAACGCCCCATAAAATCAGCACAGTTTCCCACAAAATTCAAGAAAAAACACCACAAAATTCCCTAAATCTTCTCAAAACACAACCAAATTCTAGAAAAATATCCCACCAAATCTCCACAAATTCCCACAAAATACATGAGAAATCCCTCAAGATCCCTAAATCGCCTCAATATCCCACAAAATCACACAAAAATCACACAAAACCTCCACAAGTTTCCACAAAATCTAAGAAAAATTCCACAAAATTCTTCAAGTCTCCTCAAAACCACACAAAGTCCTTGAAAAGGCCCACCAAATTCCCGAAAAATCCCACAGAATCTCCACAAATTCCCACAAAAATCTAAAACAAATTCCTCAAAATTCTTCAAGTCTCCTCAGAATCCCACACAATTCCAGAAAAACCCCACAAAATTCCAGAGAAGTCCCACAAAACTCCCTAAATCATTTCAAAACCCTAGCAATTCACAGGAATGTCCCACAAAATCTCCACCAATTCCCAGAACATCCCACAAAAATCTCACAAAAATCCCTAAATCTTCTGAAAACTCGACCAAATTCCAGAAACGCCCCATAAAATCAGCACAGTTTCCCACAAAATTCAAGAAAAAACACCACAAAATTCCCTAAACCTTTTCAAAATACCACAAAATTCTTGAAAAGCCCCACCAAATTCCAGAAACATCCCACAAAATGTCCTCAATATCCAACAAAATCCCAGAAAAATCACACAAAATTCCCTAAATCTTCTCAAAACACGGCCAAAATCCACAAAAATCCCACAGAATCTCCACAAATTCCCACAGAATACATGAAAAATCCCTGATAATTCGTCAGTTCTCTACAGAATCTCACCAAATTCCAGAAGAGTCCCTCAAAGTTCCACAAACATCCCACAAAATCTCCCAATATCCAATAAAATCCCAGAAAAATCACACAAAATTCCCTAAATCTCCTTAAAACTAGGCCAAAATCCACAAAAATTGCGCCGAATCTCCACAAATTCCCACAGAATACATGAAAAATCCTTGATAATTCGTCAGTTCTCTACAGAATCTCACCAAATTCCAGAAGAGTCCCTCAAAGTTCCACAAACATCCCACAAAATCTCCCCAGTATCCAATAAAATTCCAGGAAAAATCTTCGGAATTTGGTGGGGCTTTTCAGGAATTTTGTGGTATTTTGAAAAGATTTAGGGAATTGTGTGGTGTTTTTTCTTGAATTTTGTGGGAAACTGTGCTGATTTTATGGGGCGTTTCTGGAATTTGGTTGAGTTTTCAGAAGATTTAGGGATTTTTGTGAGGTTTTTGTGGGATGTTCTGGGAATTGGTGGAGATTTTGTGGGACATTCCTGTGAATTGGTAGGGTTTTGAAATGATTTAGGGAGTTTTGTGGGACTTCTCTGGAATTTTGTGTGTTTTTTCTGGAATTGTGTGGTATTCTGAGGAGACTTGAAGAATTTTGAGGAATTTTTCTTAGATTTTGTGGAAACTTGTGGAGGTTTTGTGGGATTTTTGTGGAATTTTGTGGGATATTGAGGCGATTTAGGGATCTTGAGGGATTTCTCATGTATTTTGTGGGAATTTGTGGAGATTTGTTGGGATATTTTTCTAGAATTTGGTCGTGTTTTGAGAAGATTTAGGGAATTTTGTGTGATTTTTCTTGCATTTTGTTGGATATTGAGGTGATTTTGTGGGATGTTTGTGGAACTTTGAGGGACTCTTCTGGAATTTGGTGAGATTCTGTAGAGAACTGACAAATTATCACGGATTTTTCATGTATTCTGTGGGAATTTGTGGAGATTCGGTGGGATTTTTGTGGATCTTGGCCGTGTTTTGAGACGATTTAGGGAATTTTGTGGGATTTTTCTGGGATTTTGTTGGCTATTGGGGAGATTTTTTGGGATATTTCTGGAATTTGGTGGGGCTTTTCAAGAATTTTGTTGTATTTTGAAAAGATTTAGGGAATTTTGTGGTGTTTTTTCTTGAATTTTGTGGGAAATTGTGCTGATTTTATGGGGCGTTTCTGGAATTTGGTCGAGTTTTCAGAATATTTAGGGATTTTTGTGAGATTTTTGTGGGATGTTCTGGGAATTGGTGGAGATTTTGTGGGACATTCCTGTGAATTGGTAGGGTTTTGAAATGATTTAGGGAGTTTTGTGGGACTTCTCTGGAATTTTGTGTGTTTTTTCTGGAATTGTGTGGGATTCTGAGGAGACTTGAAGAATTTTGAGGAATTTGTTTTAGATTTTGTGGGAATTTGTGGAGATTCTGTGGGATTTTACTGGAATTTGGTGGGCCTTTTCAAGGACTTTGTGTGGTTTTGAGGAGACTTGAAGAATTTTGAGGAATTTTTCTTAGATTTTGTGGAAACTTGTGGAGGTTTTGGGTGATTTTTGTGGGATTTTGTGGGATATTGAGGCGATTTAGGGATCTTGAGGGATTTTTCATGTATTTTGTGGGAATTTGTGGAGATTTGGCAGGATATTTTTCTAGAATTTGGTCGTGTTTTGAGAAGATTTAGGGAATTTTGTGGGATTTTTCTTGAATTTTGTTGGATATTGGGGAGATTTTGTGGGATGTTTGTGGAACTTTGAGAGACTCTTCAGGAATTTGGTGAGATTCTGTAGAGAACTGAAGAATTATCAGGGATTTTTCATGTATTCTGTGGGAATTTGTGGAGATTCTGTGGGATTTTTCTGGAATTTGGTAGAGTTTTGAGAAGATTTAGGGAATTTTGTGGGACTTTTCTGGGATTTTGTTGGATATTGAGGACATTTTGTGGGATGTTTGTGGAACTTTGAGGGACTCTTCTGGAATTTGGTGAGATTCTGTAGAGAACTGACGAATTATCAGGGATTTTTCATGTATTCTGTGGGAATTTCTGGAGATTCGGTGGGATTTTTCTGGAATTTGGTGGACCTTTTCAAGGACTTTGTGTGGTTTTGAGGGGACTCAAAACACGGCCAAAATCCACAAAAATCCCACCAAATCTCCACAAATTCCCACAGAATACAGGAAAAATCCCTGATAATTCGTCAGTTCTCTACAGAATCTCACCAAATTCCAGAAAAGTCCCTCAAAGTTCCACAAGCATCCCACAAAATCTCCCTAATATCCAACAAAATTCCAGGAAAAATCCCACAAAATTACCTAAATTTTCTGAAAACTTGACCAAATTCCAGAAACGCCCCATAAAATCAGCACAGTTTCCCACAAAATTCAAGAAAAAACACCACAAAATTCCCTAAATCTTCTCAAAACTCTACCAAATTCCAGAAAAATCCCACAGAATCTCCACAAATTCCCACAGAATACATGAAAAATCCCTGATAATTCGTCAGTTCTCTAAAGAATCTCACCAAATTCCAGAAAAGTCCCTCAAAGTTCCACAAACATCCCACAAAATCTCCCAATATCCAAAAAAATTCCAGGAAAAATCCCACAAAATTCCCTAAACCTTCTCAAAACACGACCAAATTCTAGAAAAATATCCCACCAAATCTCCACAAATTCCCACAAAATACATGAAAAATCCCTCAAGATCCCTAAATTGCCTCAATATCCCACAAAATCCCACAAAAATCCCACAAAACCTCCACAAGTTTCCACAAAATCTAAGAAAAATCCCTCAAAATTCTTCAACTCTCCTCAAAACCACACAAAGTCCTTGAAAAGGCCCACCAAATTCCAATAAAATCCCACAGAATCTCCACAAATTCCCACAAAATCTAAAACAAATTCCTCAAAATTCTTCAAGTCTCCTCAGAATCCCACACAATTCCAGAAAAACCCCACAAAATTCCAGAGAAGTCCCACAAAACTCCCTAAATCATTTCAAAACCCTACCAATTCACAGGAATGTCCCACAAAATCTCCACCAATTCCCAGAACATCCCACAAAAATCTCACAAAAATCCCTAAATCTTCTGAAAACTCGACCAAATTCCAGAAACGCCCCATAAAATCAGCACAGTTTCCCACAAAATTCAAGAAAAAACACCACAAAATTCCCTAAATCTTTTCAAAATACCACAAAATTCTTGAAAAGCCCCACCAAATTCCAGAAACATCCCACAAAATGTCCTCAATACCCAACAAAATCCCAGAAAAATCACACAAAATTCCCTAAATCTTCTCAAAACACGGCCAAAATCCACAAAAATCCCTCCAAATCTCCACAAATTCCCACAGAATACAGGAAAAATCCCTGATAATTCGTCAGTTCTCTACAGAATCTCACCAAATTCCAGAAAAGTCCCTCAAAGTTCCACAAGCATCCCACAAAATCTCCCTAATATCCAACAAAATTCCAGGAAAAATCTCACAAAATTCCCTAAATTTTCTGAAAACTTGACCAAATTCCAGAAACGCCCCATAAAATCAGCACAGTTTCCCACAAAATTCAAGAAAAAACAACACAAAATTCCCTAAATCTTCTCAAAACTCTACCAAATTTCAGAAAAATCCCACCAAATCTCCACAAATTCCCACAGAATACAGGAAAAATCCCTGATAATTCGTCAGTTCTCTACAGAATCTCACCAAATTCCAGAAGAGTCCCTCAAAGTTCCACAAGCATCCCACAAAATCTCCCTAATATCCAACAAAATTCCAGGAAAAATCCCACAAAATTCCCTAAATCTTCTGAAAACTTGACCAAATTCCAGAAACGCCCCATAAAATCAGCACAGTTTCCCACAAAATTCAAGAAAAAACACCACAAAATTCCCTAAATCTTCTCAAAACTCTACCAAATTCCAGAAAAATCCCACCAAATCTCCACAAATTCCCACAGAATACATGAAAAATCCCTGATAATTCGTCAGTTCTCTACAGAATCTCACCAAATTCCAGAAAAGTCCCTCAAAGTTCCACAAACATGCCAAAAAATCTCCCAATATCCAAAAAAATTCCAGGAAAAATCCCACAAAATTCCCTAAACCTTCTCAAAACACGACCAAATTCTAGAAAAATATCCCACCAAATCTCCACAAATTCCCACAAAATACATGAAAAATCCCTCAAGATCCCTAAATTGCCTCAATATCCCACAAAATCCCACAAAAATCACACAAAACACCCACAAGTTTCCACAAAATCTAAGAAAAATTCCTCAAAATTCTTCAAGTCTCCTCAAAACCACACAAAGTCCTTGAAAAGGCCCACCAAATTCCAATAAAATCCCACAGAATCTCCACAAATTCCCACAAAATCTAAAACAAATTCCTCAAAATTCTTCAAGTCTCCTCAGAATCCCACACAATTCCAGAAAAACCCCACAAAATTCCAGAGAAGTCCCACAAAACTCCCTAAATCATTTCAAAACCCTACCAATTCACAGGAATGTCCCACAAAATCTCCACCAATTCCCAGAACATCCCACAAAAATCTCACAAAAATCCCTAAATCTTCTGAAAACTCGACCAAATTCCAGAAACGCCCCATAAAATCAGCACAGTTTCCCACAAAATTCAAGAAAAAACACCACAAAATTCCCTAAACCTTTTCAAAATACCACAAAATTCTTGAAAAGCCCCACCAAATTCCAGAAACATCCCACAAAATGTCCTCAATATCCAACAAAATCCCAGAAAAATCACACAAAATTCCCTAAATCTTCTCAAAACACGGCCAAAATCCACAAAAATCGCGCCGAATCTCCACAAATTCCCACAGAATACATGAAAAATCCCTGATAATTCGTCAGTTCTCTACAGAATCTCACCAAATTCCAGAAGAGTCCCTCAAAGTTCCACAAACATCCCACAAAATCTCCCCAGTATCCAATAAAATTCCAGGAAAAATCTTCGGAATTTGGTGGGGCTTTTCAGGAATTTTGTGGTATTTTGAAAAGATTTAGGGAATTGTGTGGTGTTTTTTCTTGAATTTTGTGGGAAACTGTGCTGATTTTATGGGGCGTTTCTGGAATTTGGTTGAGTTTTCAGAAGATTTAGGGATTTTTGTGAGGTTTTTGTGGGATGTTCTGGGAATTGGTGGAGATTTTGTGGGACATTCCTGTGAATTGGTAGGGTTTTGAAATGATTTAGGGAGTTTTGTGGGACTTCTCTGGAATTTTGTGTGTTTTTTCTGGAATTGTGTGGGATTCTGAGGAGACTTGAAGAATTTTGAGGAATTTTTCTTAGATTTTGTGGAAACTTGTGGAGGTTTTGTGGGATTTTTGTGGAATTTTGTGGGATATTGAGGCGATTTAGGGATCTTGAGGGATTTCTCATGTATTTTGTGGGAATTTGTGGAGATTTGTTGGGATATTTTTCTAGAATTTGGTCGTGTTTTGAGAAGATTTAGGGAATTTTGTGTGATTTTTCTTGAATTTTGTTGGATATTGAGGTGATTTTGTGGGATGTTTGTGGAACTTTGAGGGACTCTTCTGGAATTTGGTGAGATTCTGTAGAGAACTGACGAATTATCAGGGATTTTTCATGTATTCTGTGGGAATTTGTGGAGATTCGGTGGGATTTTTGTGGATCTTGGCCGTGTTTTGAGACGATTTAGGGAATTTTGTGGGATTTTTCTGGGATTTTGTTGGCTATTGGGGAGATTTTTTGGGATATTTCTGGAATTTGGTGGGGCTTTTCAAGAATTTTGTTGTATTTTGAAAAGATTTAGGGAATTTTGTGGTGTTTTTTCTTGAATTTTGTGGGAAATTGTGCTGATTTTATGGGGCGTTTCTGGAATTTGGTCGAGTTTTCAGAAGATTTAGGGATTTTTGTGAGATTTTTGTGAGATGTTCTGGGAATTGGTGGAGATTTTGTGGGACATTCCTGTGAATTGGTAGGGTTTTGAAATGATTTAGGGAGTTTTGTGGGACTTCTCTGGAATTTTGTGGGGTTTTTCTGGAATTGTGTGGGATTCTGAGGAGACTTGAAGAATTTTGAGGAATTTGTTTTAGATTTTGTGGGAATTTGTGGAGATTCTGTGGGATTTTACTGGAATTTGGTGGGCCTTTTCAAGGACTTTGTGTGGTTTTGAGGAGACTTGAAGAATTTTGAGGAATTTTTCTTAGATTTTGTGGAAACTTGTGGAGGTTTTGGGTGATTTTTGTGGGATTTTGTGGGATATTGAGGCGATTTAGGGATCTTGAGGGATTTTTCATGTATTTTGTGGGAATTTGTGGAGATTTGGCAGGATATTTTTCTAGAATTTGGTCGTGTTTTGAGAAGATTTAGGGAATTTTGTGGGATTTTTCTTGAATTTTGTTGGATATTGGGGAGATTTTGTGGGATGTTTGTGGAACTTTGAGGGACTCTTCAGGAATTTGGTGAGATTCTGTAGAGAACTGAAGAATTATCAGGGATTTTTCATGTATTCTGTGGGAATTTGTGGAGATTCTGTGGGATTTTTCTGGAATTTGGTAGAGTTTTGAGAAGATTTAGGGAATTTTGTGGGACTTTTCTGGGATTTTGTTGGATATTGAGGACATTTTGTGGGATGTTTGTGGAACTTTGAGGGACTCTTCTGGAATTTGGTGAGATTCTGTAGAGAACTGACGAATTATCAGGGATTTTTCATGTATTCTGTGGGAATTTCTGGAGATTCGGTGGGATTTTTCTGGAATTTGGTGGACCTTTTCAAGGACTTTGTGTGGTTTTGAGGGGACTCAAAACACGGCCAAAATCCACAAAAATCCCACCAAATCTCCACAAATTCCCACAGAATACAGGAAAAATCCCTGATAATTCGTCAGTTCTCTACAGAATCTCACCAAATTCCAGAAAAGTCCCTCAAAGTTCCACAAGCATCCCACAAAATCTCCCTAATATCCAACAAAATTCCAGGAAAAATCCCACAAAATTACCTAAATTTTCTGAAAACTTGACCAAATTCCAGAAACGCCCCATAAAATCAGCACAGTTTCCCACAAAATTCAAGAAAAAACACCACAAAATTCCCTAAATCTTCTCAAAACTCTACCAAATTCCAGAAAAATCCCACCAAATCTCCACAAATTCCCACAGAATACATGAAAAATCCCTGATAATTCGTCAGTTCTCTACAGAATCTCACCAAATTCCAGAAAAGTCACTCAAAGTTCCACAAACATGCCAAAAAATCTCCCAATATCCAAAAAAATTCCAGGAAAAATCCCACAAAATTCCCTAAACCTTCTCAAAACAGGACCAAATTCTAGAAAAATATCCCACCAAATCTCCACAAATTCCCACAAAATACATGAAAAATCCCTCAAGATCCCTAAATTGCCTCAATATCCCACAAAATCCCACAAAAATCCCACAAAACCTCCACAAGTTTCCACAAAATCTAAGAAAAATCCCTCAAAATTCTTCAACTCTCCTCAAAACCACACAAAGTCCTTGAAAAGGCCCACCAAATTCCAATAAAATCCCACAGAATCTCCACAAATTCCCACAAAATCTAAAACAAATTCCTCAAAATTCTTCAAGTCTCCTCAGAATCCCACACAATTCCAGAAAAACCCCACAAAATTCCAGAGAAGTCCCACAAAACTCCCTAAATCATTTCAAAACCCTACCAATTCACAGGAATGTCCCACAAAATCTCCACCAATTCCCAGAACATCCCACAAAAATCTCACAAAAATCCCTAAATCTTCTGAAAACTCGACCAAATTCCAGAAACGCCCCATAAAATCAGCACAGTTTCCCACAAAATTCAAGAAAAAACACCACAAAATTCCCTAAATCTTTTCAAAATACCACAAAATTCTTGAAAAGCCCCACCAAATTCCAGAAACATCCCACAAAATGTCCTCAATACCCAACAAAATCCCAGAAAAATCACACAAAATTCCCTAAATCTTCTCAAAACACGGCCAAAATCCACAAAAATCCCTCCAAATCTCCACAAATTCCCACAGAATACAGGAAAAATCCCTGATAATTCGTCAGTTCTCTACAGAATCTCACCAAATTCCAGAAAAGTCCCTCAAAGTTCCACAAGCATCCCACAAAATCTCCCTAATATCCAACAAAATTCCAGGAAAAATCTCACAAAATTCCCTAAATTTTCTGAAAACTTGACCAAATTCCAGAAACGCCCCATAAAATCAGCACAGTTTCCCACAAAATTCAAGAAAAAACAACACAAAATTCCCTAAATCTTCTCAAAACTCTACCAAATTCCAGAAAAATCCCACCAAATCTCCACAAATTCCCACAGAATACAGGAAAAATCCCTGATAATTCGTCAGTTCTCTACAGAATCTCACCAAATTCCAGAAAAGTCCCTCAAAGTTCCACAAGCATCCCACAAAATCTCCCTAATATCCAACAAAATTCCAGGAAAAATCCCACAAAATTACCTAAATTTTCTGAAAACTTGACCAAATTCCAGAAACGCCCCATAAAATCAGCACAGTTTCCCACAAAATTCAAGAAAAAACACCACAAAATTCCCTAAATCTTCTCAAAACTCTACCAAATTCCAGAAAAATCCCACCAAATCTCCACAAATTCCCACAGAATACATGAAAAATCCCTGATAATTCGTCAGTTCTCTACAGAATCTCACCAAATTCCAGAAGAGTCCCTCAAAGTTCCACAAACATCCCACAAAATCTCCCCAGTATCCAATAAAATTCCAGGAAAAATCCCACAAAATTCCCTAAACCTTCTCAAAACACGACCAAATTCTAGAAAAATATCCCACCAAATCTCCACAAATTCCCACAAAATACATGAAAAATCCCTCAAGATCCCTAAATTGCCTCAATATCCCACAAAATCCCACAAAAATCACACAAAACACCCACAAGTTTCCACAAAATCTAAGAAAAATCCCTCAAAATTCTTCAAGTCTCCTCAAAACCACACAAAGTCCTTGAAAAGGCCCACCAAATTCCAATAAAATCCCACAGAATCTCCACAAATTCCCACAAAATCTAAAACAAATTCCTCAAAATTCTTCAAGTCTCCTCAGAATCCCACACAATTCCAGAAAAACCCCACAAAATTCCAGAGAAGTCCCACAAAACTCCCTAAATCATTTCAAAACCCTACCAATTCACAGGAATGTCCCACAAAATCTCCACCAATTCCCAGAACATCCCACAAAAATCTCACAAAAATCCCTAAATCTTCTGAAAACTCGACCAAATTCCAGAAACGCCCCATAAAATCAGCACAGTTTCCCAAAAAATTCAAGAAAAAACACCACAAAATTCCCTAAATCTTTTCAAAATACCACAAAATTCTTGAAAAGCCCCACCAAATTCCCGAAACATCCCACAAAATGTCCTCAATACCCAACAAAATCCCAGAAAAATCACACACAATTCCCTAAATCTTCTCAAAACACGGCCAAAATCCACAAAAATCCCACCAAATCTCCATAAATTCCCACAGAATACATGAAAAATCCCTGATAATTCGTCAGTTCTCTACAGAATCTCACCAAATTCCAGAAAAGTCCCTCAAAGTTCCACAAGCATCCCACAAAATCTCCCTAACATCCAAAAAAATTCCAGGAAAAATCCCACAAAATTCCCTAAATTTTCTGAAAACTTGACCAAATTCCAGAAACGCCCCATAAAATCAGCACAGTTTCCCACAAAATTCAAGAAAAAACACCACAAAATTCCCTAAATCTTCTCAAAACTCTACCAAATTCCAGAAAAATCCCACAGAATCTCCACAAATTCCCACAGAATACAGGAAAAATCCCTGATAATTCGTCAGTTCTCTACAGAATCTCACCAAATTCCAGAAAAGTCCCTCAAAGTTCCACAAGCATCCCACAAAATCTCCCTAATATCCAACAAAATTCCAGGAAAAATCCCACAAAATTCCCTAAATCTTCTCAAAACTTGACCAAATTCTAGAAAAATATCCCACCAAATCTCCACAAATTCCCACAAAATACATGAAAAATCCCTCAAGATCCCTAAATCGCCTCAATATCCCACAAAATTCCACAAAAATCACACAAAACCTCCACAAGTTTCCACAAAATATAAAAAAAAATCCTCAAAATTCTTCAAGTCTCCTCAAAACCACACAAAGTCCTTGAAAAGGCCCACCAAATTCCAGTAAAATCCCACAGAATCTCCACAAATTCCCACAAAATCTAAAACAAATTCCTCAAAATTCTTCAAGTCTCCTCAGAATGCCACACAACTCCAGAAAAATCCCCACAAAATTCCAGAGAAGTCCCACAAAACTCCCTAAATCATTTCAAAACCCTACCAATTCACAGGAATGTCCCACAAAATCTCCACCAATTCCCAGAACATCCCACAAAAATCTCACAAAAATCCCTAAATCTTCTGAAAACTCAACCAAATTCCAGAAACGCCCCATAAAATCAGCACAGTTTCCCACAAAATTCAAGAAAAAACACCACAAAATTCCCTAAATCTTTTCAAAATACCACAAAATTCTTGAAAAGCCCCACCAAATTCCAGAAACATCCCACAAAATGTCCTCAATACCCAACAGAATCCCAGAAAAATCACACACAATTCCCTAAATCTTCTCAAAACACGGCCAAAATCCACAAAAATCCCACCAAATCTCCACAAATTCCCACAGAATACAGGAAAAATCCCTGATAATTCGTCAGTTCTCTACAGAATCTCACCAAATTCCAGAAAAGTCCCTCAAAGTTCCACAAGCATCCCACAAAATCTCCCTAATATCCAACAAAATTCCAGGAAAAATCTCACAAAATTCCCTAAATTTTCTGAAAACTTGACCAAATTCCAGAAACGCCCCATAAAATCAGCACAGTTTCCCACAAAATTCAAGAAAAAACACCACAAAATTCCCTAAATCTTCTCAAAACTCTACCAAATTCCAGAAAAATCCCACCAAATCACCACAGATTCCCACAGAATACATGAAAATCCCTGATAATTCGTCAGTTCTCTACAAAATCTCACCAAATTCCAGAAAAGTCCCTCAAAGTTCCACAAACATGCCACAAAATCTCCCAATATCCAAAAAAATTCCAGGAAAAATCCCACAAAATTCCCTAAACCTTCTCAAAACAGGATCAAATTCTAGAAAATTATCCCACCAAATCTCCACAAATTCCCACAAAATACATGAAAAATCTCTCCAGATCCCTAAATCGCCTCAATATCTCACAAAATCCCACAAAAATCACACAAAACATCCACAAGTTTCCACAAAATCTAAGAAAAATCCCTCAAAATTCTTCAAGTCTCCTCAGAATCCCACACAATTCCAGAAAAACCCCACAAAATTCCAGAGAAGTCCCACAAAACTCCCTAAATCATTTCAAAACCCTACCAATTCACAGGAATGTCCCACAAAATCTCCACCAATTCCCAGAACATCCCACAAAAATCTCACAAAAATCCCTAAATCTTCTGAAAACTCAACCAAATTCTAGAAACGCCCCATAAAATCAGCACAGTTTCCCACAAAATTCAAGAAAAAACACCACAAAATTCCCTAAATCTTTTCAAAATACCACAAAATTCTTGAAAAGCCCCACCAAATTCCAGAAACATCCCACAAAATGTCCTCAATACCCAACAAAATCCCAGAAAAATCACACACAATTCCCTAAATCTTCTCAAAACACGGCCAAAATTCCAGAAAAATCCCACCAAATCTCCACATATTCCCACAGAATACAGGAAAAATCCCTGATAATTCGTCAGTTCTCTACAGAATCTCACCAAATTCCAGAAAAGTCCCTCAAAGTTCCACAAGCATCCCACAAAATGTCCTCAATATCCAACAAAATTCCAGCTAAATCCCTCCAAATTCCCTAAATCTTCTCAAAACACGACCAAATTCTAGAAAAATATCCCACCAAATCACCACAAATTCATACAAAATACATGAAAAATCCCTCAAGATCCCTAAATCCCTCAATATCCCACAAAATTCCACAAAAATCACACAAAACCTCCACAAGTTTCCACAAAATCTACGAAAACTTCCTCAAAATTCTCCAACTCTCCTCCAAACCACACAAAGTCCTTGAAAAGGCCCACAGAATTCCAGAAAAATCCCACCAAATTCCCTAAATCTTCTCAAAACACGACCCAATTCTGGAAAACAATCCCACCAAATCTCCACAAATTCCCACAAAATACATGTAAAATCCCCCTAAATCCCTAAATCCCCTCAATATCCCACAAAATTCCACAAAAATCACACAAAACCTCCACAAGTTTCCACAAAATCTACGGAAACTTCCTCAAAATTCTTCAAGTCTCCTTTAAACCACACAAAGTCCTTGAAAAGGCCCACAAAATTCTAGAAAAATACCACCAAATTCCCTAAATCTTTTCAAAATATTACAAAATTCAAGAAAAGCCCCACCAAATTCCAGAAACATCCCACTAAATGACCTAAATCATTCCAAAACTCTACCAAATTCCACAAAAATCCCACAGAATCTCCACAAATTCACAAAAAATACATGAAAAATCTCTCAAGATCCCATAATCTCCAAAATTTCCTACAAAATTCCACAAAAATCACACAAAACCTCCACAAGTTTCCACAAAATCTAAGGAAACTTCCTCAAAATTCTTCAAGTCTCCTCCAAACCACACAAAGTCCTTGAAAAGGCCCACCAAATTCCAGAAAAGACCCACAGAATCTACACAAATTCCCACAAAATATAAAACAAATTCCTCATAATTCTTCAAGTCTGTTCAGAATCCCACAGAATTCCAGAAAAATCCCCACAAAATTCCAGAGAATTCCCACAAAATTCCCTAAATCATTTCAAAACCCTACCAATTCACAGGAATGTCCCACAAAATCTCCACCAATTCCCAGAACATCCCACAAAAATCCCACAAAAATCCCTAAATCTTCTGAAAACTCAACCAAATTCCAGAAACGCCCCATAAAATCACCACAGTTTCCCACAAAATTCAAGAAAAACACCACAAAATTCCCTAAATCTTTTCAAAATACCACAAAATTCCTGAAAAGCCCCACCAAATTCCAGAAACATCCCACAAAATGACCTAAATCATTCCAAAACTCTACCAAATTCCACAAAAACCCCACAGAATCTCCACAAATTTTCAAAAAATACATGAAAAATTCGTGATAATTTGTCAATTCTCTGCAGAATCCCACAAAATTCCAGAAGAGTCCCTCAAAGTTCCACAAGCATCCCTCAAAATCTCCCCAAAATCCAACAAAATTCCAGAGAAATGCCACCAAATTCCCTAAATCTTCTCAAAACACGACCAAATTCTAGAAAAAAATCCCACCAAATCTCCACAAATTCCCACAAAATACATGTAAAAGCCCTCAAGATCCCTAAATCCCTCAATATCCCACAAAATCCCACAAAAATCACACAAAACCTCCACAAGTTTCCACAAAATCTAAGAAAAATTCCTCAAAATTCTTCAAGTCTCCTCCAAACCACACAAAGTCCTTGAAAAGGCCCACAAAATTCTAGAAAAATACCACCAAATTCCCTAAATCTTTTCAAAATACCACAAAATTCAAGAAAAGCCCCACCAAATTCCAGAAACATCCACTTCTACTTGACTCCCTGTTCTAATGTGTAATGTCAGTAACATTCTCCTGCTTATTAAAAATGATTAATAGGCAAAATATGGGGTCAGATGATGCAGAACTCATCTTTTTAATCTGCCCCCAAATATCCAAAGTACTGTTTCCTTTCAATGGAGAAACGAATGAATTTAAATCTTCTAGTTTTGCTTAAAATTGCTGCATCATTTCTGAAGGCTTTGCTATTACCCAAATTCCACTCAAAATTGGTAGTGAGGTCTCAAGTCACTCTTGTTATGGGTCATGAAGTTCTGCACAGAATAGAAGAACCATGTGAGTCTTGGTGTGAGGCCACTGAAGCAGAGTTTTCTCTCTGGTTTCACTCACCCAACTCTCTTGTCATTCACAGGATCCTATAAGCACGTGAGATCAGTCTTAGAAAATAAATCCAAACTATTGCTTCTCTACCATAAAAAGTGTGGAAGTTACTTTCTGTTGTTTCCATTCTGATTCGTTTGTGTGAGTATTTCAGGTCCTCAAATTTGTCAGTGTCCTACTTGATCATCACATTTAATCCTTTAGAGGTGCTAAAGATGCTCTTGTCTAAAATGACTTTGGGGAACAGTCATTCTTTGATCTGCACTCAGTAATTGTTTGATTTGCTCAAAGGACTGTAATCCTATGACAGAAGAAGAGCAATTAAATATCAGAATTATTCAATTACTCTTAATGTAGGGATTTAAATGTGTTTTCTTGCATTGTAGTGGTTTTGAATATTTTAAGACACTTGCACAGGCATAGGGTCTGAAACTCATAAAACAAGAAAAATGCCTAATTGCTCTATGCATGGATTATTTATAACTGTGTGGTCTATGAAGGAATAAGAGTCCATAAAAAGAATGCCACTGAGTGTTAAAACCAATCTGCTTGCTACATTTTTATTGGGAGGAGAGTCTTAGCTCTTTGGTTTCAGAAACATTGTGTTATGGATATGGTTCTTGCTTTCTAATTTTAAATCAGAAAGAGGAGGAGTAAATATTGGTTGAGGAACTTGGTGTATCAGGGTATAATTACTCTATAACAGATGAAGCCATGAAGCCTTTGGAGATTTCTGTTCTATTTGCTCTGAAGTTTAGACCTTCTAATTTACTTGGGAGGGGCAGGGAGAGGTTAGAATTACTGTATCTGCATATGGATTTGGGGAGGCATACCCTGAGTTAGGCAGAAGTGTTTATGTCAGCCTACCTCTCTCTCTTCCTATTTATTTTCTTGGTTCGTTTCTTCTCTGCTCTCTTAATGAACACATGGATTTAAACCTCTTAGGGCACACTGAGGCTTCCTTCTGGTTCTCTCCTTGTCTGGAAGATACCAGCATAGGTTATGCCGGTGCATGGGTTTTGTCTAACAAGCTTGGCACAGAATTTGTTCAAGGCTGGCAAATGGTGGCATCAGGAATGCAAAATACATTTAATTTCATTGAACGTGTAAAATGATTTCCTCCTGAATTCCCTTAAGTGATGCAATTCAGCCCAGAGTCAAGTTTTACATCCAAGTTGTTACAGAAATAGTAATAATTCAGTCATATAATGGCTGAAACAGCACTGCTATAGTGCACAATTCAAATCTGTCCCTACAGTGGTACTAAAATCAGTTATCACCTTTGAAAGCTTCTCTGGACACTTGGCACTTAAATTGATCAATTGATCCATTAACGCTCCCCTTTTGCTAACCTATTGGTTAGTTGGTCTCCTTTAATTTTCCCCTTTGGTGAAGCAGTTCCACTGGTCTGCATGTAATTATGGTCCTACATGCCTTTTCAAAAACTGCATTTTGGGAAGCTTGTGCTGGTTTTTGTGTGGGAGAAGTAGGGAAATTGTTGTTACCTGTGGTAACTATCCAGAAAAGGAAAAGAAACCCCAAACCCCCATAGCTGATGTACTATATCTATCTGGTTTATATTTCACATGACCTAGAATTTGTTACCTGTGGCTGAAGGGAAACAAACAAACAAAAGCTACAAATGATAAAAAAGTCACAACTGAAAGAGGTGTAAGTTGTGAAAATGAGTTGGAAAGAAATGGCACTTGGAGTTGGATTAGATATAACAAGACCAGGCTTGCTCTGTTCTGAGAGTGAGGAATAATAGAAGAGATTGAAAAGTAACCTTAGCACTCAAGGGTCAAGAAGAAATAATGTTGGTTATTTTTCTTAACAACATCTTTTGATTTTAAATTTTCCTCTGATAATTGGCAGTATAGCAGAAGATGTATTCAGCAGCAACAGCAAATCTGTGCCACATTCAGTTTAACCATTTACCCATAGACTAGGAAATCAATGCTGTTTAATAAGGATAAAGGAGGGCAAAATTGTGATTCAAAACACTTTTCCTTCATAAAGCAAGTATTTTGTTTAAGCATTTTTAAAAATACAATACTGCTTCAGCAGAGTGTCCTAATAATGAAATAGTTTGTTAAATGTATACATTCAAATAGCCAGTAACTCTGTATTTACAGAGCTAATAGTGCTCTTGCTGGAAACACCAGGGAGGATAAAAACACTAAGTGGTTATTTTGCTTGGGAGAAAAATGATTCGGCTTCAGCAAATTGTCTGCTGATATTGAGGATTCTCAAACAACACATACCTTCCCATCCCTTGTCTACCTTGAAATCCCATTTCAATACGTTTCATTATCCTGTAAGTTAAATAAGAAAAGCTAAGAACGTAGGCAAGGCTTAACAGTGATGATCCATGTGAAGAGTGGTTATTTTTCTGTTTTACATTAAAAATTGAACAGGCTTTGAAAAGAAGCAGGCCCAGGTATTGTTTTGAAGTGAATTGTAACATCAGTACATTTGTAGTGAAATTGTTGCTGGGTGCTGTTTTGTAGCAGCAAAACTGCAGAGGTGAACAGAAGATGCAGAATGCATTTGAGGTGGAATTATTAACTACTTGGTGTAGGCTTCAAAGAGACAAGAGCTGCAACCATCAGCTCCTTGTGGTGCCTGGTCTGGGTGCTCCTTTAGGGTTTGGAGGTGGGGTAGAAAGCTGGTGCTTTGGAAGGCTTGAGTGTGTTTGCATCCATCTGTGCATGCCCAGCTTTATGATGGGTGGTACTGATTTAGCTCTTCACTTCTATTTCCTCTGGGAACCTAAATAAACATGATAGGACTCTTGGGAAACCCAGCTACTAGTACTGCATCACTGTCACCATGGCAGAGCTCAAATTATTAAAGCAAGGCAAAAAACCTCAAATCTAGTAAGTAAAAGTTCTATTTCATTTCTATTCCCTGGCAGTCGTATTTCTGGCCTATGACTGTAGTGTGTTGTAGATGTTCAAGATAAAAGTTGATTTCAGGTGATAAAGTACACTTAAATTTTCATAAGTCTTCATGTAAAAAACAGATCCTAAGCTTGTACAATTTTATGATTCACCCTTAGTCACTGGAGCTTAGAGTAGAGAATATATTCTGAAAGTGCCATGTTATCAGTGGCTTCTCAAGTCCTTTCTGATTTAGCCCCTGGCTCTAAGCAGACTGTCCTGCTTTCTGTGAGAGTAATAAAAAGATAAGCCTTGAGAGATGTGTAGGGGGGAGAAGGAGCTCATTTGCATTCAGATGAGCTATTCTTCCAGCCTCTCTCTCTATTTGATCTTATAAAAATTATCCTAGATTTGATCAAGAGCAGAGAAAAGATGCATAAATCCAAAGACAGGTTAACAGCAGAGTTTCTCATCATGGTAACTCCAGTAGAAAAGTGATGCATAGGAACACATCTTTGCACTCACTGAAACCTGTGTACAGTGTCTCGTGTCATTGGTCAGGAGTATTAGATGTGACACTGAGACATCAAACAACTTCACAATGAGCTGAAATAGAGAATTCCATCTTAATAAGGCTTCTCCTAAAATGCTGGTAGGGTCCCTTATCTTTGATGACATTAATTTTCTTTTTGGCCACCATTGCACATGGCATGCCAAATATTTTATTGCTAGAAACTATATTCCAAGGCTGTAGGGTTGTGTTCATGACACAGATACCATAAATTATCTTCAGCCATATCATCTGATAATTCTCCTAAAGTAGAGCTACTCATACAGGCCTGTGGGGCAATGCATCTGTAAATTTGTATTTCTAATGGAAGTGTCCTTACATTCATTTAGTACAAATGAGTGCAGACCCTCAGTGGTGTAAAGTCATTGGGATCCACTAAGCCAAGAACACTAGGCAGAGATATTTTCCAGCCCAGAATCCTGCTAGGATGCACAAATGTAGACCCTTCTCAGCCTTCCCCAATGACTTTGAGCTTATGGAAATAAGATTATAGGACAGGATGTAAAATTTGGTGGCAGATAGAGAACACTGCTGTTTCTTCTTCTCTGGCAGACTGTTCAGGAGGAAGTTTACTTGTAGTAATACCTTTTGGACCCAAAAAATGAAAGTAAACTTTAGAAAGTAAGTACCTCTGAGAAGAGCTGAACTCAGAATGTGGTTTAACATGGCAGATAAACACAAGATGCAGAGCAGGTATTTTTCTTTCACCTTTTTCACATTAATTGCCACGGGGGGAAAAGCTCCTACATCCTTGTTCTGTATGAGACTCTTTTTCTCTTTTACCAACTGTGGAGGAGCGAACCCAGGAATGAGCTGGGGAGGAAAAAGGACTGAACAGTTCTTTATTTTGGCCTCTGGAGAATCAAAGTTGTGGCCTGAAACCTACCCGAGCCAAGTGTATTTTCAGTTTGTAGAAGCTTGCTCTGCTATGAATTTCTGTCTCTTGGCTGGATACTCAGCATCTCTAAGTGCAGAATCCTCCCTGGCACCGTATATCCTTGCCTTGTCCCTGCCACCACCACTCAAATATTTTCCTTTCATTGTAAAGTGAGTGAGATTTTACTCAGGTGGAATTCTGCAGTGCTGGGAATGAAGGTTTTTTCCTTCTTCATTTTTTTATAATGAATTTCTTTTTTATTCTATTCACACCTTCTGAGTGAGCCTTTCATAAGGGCTTCTATATTTCACAGAGGTACACCTATTTGGGTTTGAAGACTTTGATACAATTGTAATCACTTGAAAATGGAACCTGTTTGATTTGTATGGAAGGCAGCCATTCTCCCTGTTCCAAACTTCATAAAATAGTTTATCCACGTTGAAAAAAACAGTACCTCTTGGAGATAGTGGAGACAGTGCATGATGGTGATTCCAGGGATGGAGAAGAAGGACCATCACCTTCCTCACACCATCAAACTTAAGACTAAGGTTTGCAGTTCTAATTTTAATCCACAGTAATCTACAGACAATCCTTTATTATCTAAAAAAGCTGATACCGTCAAGGTGGAAGCGGGCTGAAGTAGGAAGAGTTAGGTTTCTTCAAAGCTCTTGTTTCCAGCAGGATTGGAGAGCCTTTACCTTTTGTAACAGGAAGGTTTTAAATTTGTAATGCTGACCTTGCAACTGGAACTTGCTGGCTCCATTGTTGCACTTGGAGCAGCCAGATGACCTCAAAGGAGAAGTGCGTTGTTCTGACTTCTGTGGAAGCAGTGGCTGCAAATACCATCAGGAAGTGCTGGACTGGCAGGACATTGGATGGATGCTCTTAGGCCACAGAGCTGGAAATATCAGCTGTAGCCACATGGTAAGTCCATTTATGTAATTCCTAACCTGTTCCTCACACGATCTGTGCTCCTCTATTCCGTATCAGCTTGGTGAGGAGGGAGATGAGACTGTTGGGGGAAAGAAACCACTTATATTTAAAGCAGAGAAACTGTTCCATTAAAAATGGTGAAGATAAACCTGTGAGGCTACCAAAGAAATCTTTCTTTGTCTTCCAGTTAATAACTTCAAATGGATAACAAATCTATGCTGTATAATCTGCTTTGAATGGATTTCCTTTGGAACGTGTGCTTCTTCCTGAATGACAGAACTGCAATATTTTCACACTTGCAGTTTCACCCTCAAATGGCCACAGGAAATGCAGCAGCTTCTGTTTTCTGTTGCTTCTGTTTGTTAATGCTTCAAGGTGTTGCTCTGTATTTGTACCCAGCTGTCATGACCTTAGAAAGAGAATGTTGTAAAGATAGGAGTAAAAAAGCCAGAGAGCTCCTCCTTGCAGCAGACACGGGCAGCATTGGATCTTAATTGTTTTTGCAAGGCATCCTGATGGGGAGAGGCAGATGTCAAGAATGGCAACTTCAGCAGGTGTGTGGCTGCTTTGTAGCTTGGGCTGGATTCAGGAAGGGCAGTGTTCCAGAGAGCAAAGTCAAGAGTTTGAAACAAGTAAGTGTGAGGTGCCCAGAAAGGCAGGGCCCACACTGCTCATGTGTGTCAGGGGAAGGTGAGAATCAGGCCCATCTGCTCCTAGAAATGCAGGTTCCAGCTTTAGCAGCCAAAGGCTATGCAAATAAATGGCTTCTATGTATTGGAGAGCATAGAGCATGAAGTTAGTGTTTCATGCAGGTGTTTGAAGGCAATGTGGGATTCCAGAGCTTAGTGTTTGAATTGCAACTTGAATTTCCTTCTTTGCTGTTATTTAGACTGCTCTGAAGTAGTCATGAGAAGCAAAAATGAAAGGCAATGTTGTTTGATGGGGACTGTGGTAGGGCTTTCTTGCCAGATTTGAAATGGCTTGAATTGATTAAAATCTCCAGGTGAGGGGAAGGTTGTATCCATTCCTCTCTCTTATTAAAGCAAATTTTCCAAGAGGGATGTAAAATTGCAGTTGAGGGTTGGGGTGGTTTTTTCTTTTTTCCCTTCTTTCATGTGCAACCTAACAACTCCAATTTCGCAGGCCTATTTAACATTTGATCCCTAAAAGTCAGTCCTTTGCTTTGTATTTTGGGCACTTGTTCATCTTGGGGAATTTGTCATCTTCTCAGGGCATTGAAGGTCAACCAAATGCTGCAGGTTTCATTCTTCCTTTCATATGGTCTATGTCCTGGGGTTTGACTCTTAAGCAGAGCTATTTTTTTATTTTGCAGCCTAGCAGTTGTACGGTGGGGCTGTGTGCAGGTGAATTCACTTGAGAACGATGGGTAAATCAGCTCCTGGGAAGATGTGCACTGCCTGGCCCCGATGCTTCAGCATGCTTGAGGTCAGCTTGGCTGTCTCTGACTGTCTAATAATAATGCAGAATGATAGAATTAAGTATTCATTGTAATTGGTGATCAATAAGATTTGTTTTCAGCTAAATCTGCGTGCTAGTTTCTAAAGCACTCCAGTCTGTTTCATCAATGACCTTTGTGGTTTTAGCTTAAGCTTTCCAGTTTCTGCTGTTGTTATTTTCTGCCCTGTCGCTGGGAGAGGAAGGGATGATGGCTGGAGGTTTGGCAGTCAGCGAGGGCCTGGCCACCACTGCAGTTCTGTACACTCAGCCTTGGAGATGTGATCAGGAATGTGCTGTTAGTTGCCAGTTTTGTATTGCAAAGACTGAGCATGCTGCCATCACTGTGTTTGATGAGTGAGTTTTCATTGGTTTGGTCCAACTCCAAAGCAGCCTTAATTTGAAGGTGGAATTCTTTGTGGATGAGGCTGTGAAGAATATGGTGTTTATACTCCCATCCTACGGGCAGTACGGTAGAACAGCTCCTAACTGATTTGGTAATAAAGACCTAGTTTTTCTTCACTAAACCTGCCCTAGCCAAATTCATCAGCTGGTGATAGCTATCTCTGGAGTGGAAAACCTTTATTGAGTTGATTGACAATTTAATATACTTTGTCAAGCTGTGTTGTTTAGTTTCTGTTGATCCAGAGACACCTGAGGCTCCTTTTGCTTCCTAAGGGATTAAAGCAGCAAGCACTTAGAATGAGATATTGGGAAGATGGGTGCAGGAGACTTTGTAATTTACTATGGAAAAATGTAATAATGATGATGAATATTTCAGGTGGAAATGATAGCATTTCACTATATACTATGTGAAATGCTTTTATGTGATTTTTTTTCATTTCTCTTTTATTTTTTAATCCTGGATAAATTAAATGAGGCTTTTGGGGAAAGCATGAGCTGGAATTTCTATTGAGGTTGATAACCTCTGATTCTGCTCTCGTTTGTCTGTCTGCTGGAACTTGTAGCAAACTAGCTATGTCCAAGTTTAATTGTGTAATAATTATTTTTCAAATTGAGCCCTTCTCACTTGGTGCTGATGTATTTGGGGGAGGAAGGGGAATGGAGAGTAAAGAGCTCCTTTCATGAATACAATTGAAATTTCATCTTGCTGATTTGAGCCTTTCCAAGATTCAAGTGAGCATTGGATCAGGTTGGAACTGAGGGGATGACTCATGACTCTGGCATAAAAACTACATTGCATTCCACATATTAGGAGTTTTCTGTTGCCCACAAGAAAGTTCAGGAAAAAAAGACAAAAAGAGAAATGGGTTTCAAATTTCCTGTGCTATTTTCAGTTGACTCCTCTTTCTGGAGATGCCTTAGCAAGTGTAGGACATCTGAAAAACTTGGAACTGCAACTTTCTTGTTGAGGCTCTGATGAACATTGCTTCTGTCATCAAGTTCTTGTGATCATACTTTGAACTTAGCTGAGTAATGTTGGTATCAGCAGACTCTGCTAAAGCCATGCCTTCCTAATTAATAATGCATTCTTAATAAAAAAAAAAAAAATCTATTTCTTCATGTATTTAATTACCTAGTGAGTGTAAGACTGAATGAAGTTAATACCGTGCAGATTTCAAGCAAAACGCTGCTTTTTAATGTGCTTCAGTATAGGCTATGCACAAGTCAATAGACATGATTTTTAAGCTTCAGTTACCTTTCATTACCCTGTGTGTATTCAAATTCAGATTGATGAATGCTGAACCAAAAGCACACATCATAGAGCTAATTGAAGTTCTTTAAATTCAGAGGCAAACTATTTTCATAGCTTTGTTTTGAGGGTGGGTTGCTTTTGATGTTTGGGGGTTTTTTTGGCTAAGGCAATGGCAAACATTTATTTATCCAGCTCCCTCCCCATTTTCCACCATCGTTGTTGCCAGTGATGCCTGCAGTGCTCAGTGGTCAATGACCCTCAGCCAGGGTGAGCTGCAGGAGCCTTACAGACGGGCCTGTTCTTTCTCCCAGTGCTAGAACAAGTGCAACAGCACAGTGCCATTTTGCTAAAAGCTAATATTTTTCCCAGCAGCTTCTTCTCCAGGAAGAATGAAATGCTTTCTTCAAGAGCAACCACATCTTTTCTCTGCCTGAAAGGTTGTGTTTGTTTGGGGTTTTTTCTCTTGCCTTAGGTGAGAGATAAAAAAAAAATGAAGAGGAAAGCCCAAGGAAATGCCAAAAGTACCAAGTGGTAGTAATTTTGTGTGAGTGTCTCCATTTACACCTCAAACTTGCTCTTGGAGAACTTGGAGCTGCATTTAAAATGTATTTTGGTAGGTGGTCTGCTGCTGACTATCTGCATTTCTTCTTCCATTTCTTTTCTGTGCTTGTTTGGTATTGCTGCTGAATGTCCCCAAAGAGTAAAGTGGTGTGGAAGAGTTGAGGAAGCAGCTTTTGAAATTCTAAAGCTGATGTGTAGGTTTTGTTCCTCTTGGATTTTTAAAAGCAGGTATGTCATCCAAGTTAACTTTCTTCAGCAAGTAACAAGATTGTCGTCCTTCCACTGATGCTCTGTATTTTAACAGAGGTATTTGATGGTGCTGGAAAGGAGCAAGATGCAGAATGAGTTTGAGAGAAGTGATTTAAAGTGGGAGCACAGATGGTTGATTCCTAAAAATCAAAAAACGGATGTTTTGTTTTGTAGGAAAATGAAATCTAATCCTATTTGAGGGTCAACAGGATAAATACAAAGAACTAAATACAGATGTAGATACATATATACATATATGCGTACATATATATATATATATATATATATATATATATATAAACCCCCCCCAGAGATCTATGAAGAAGGACTGATTGGTGCCATAGCCCAGGCAGCCTGTGGATCTAATTGCCTGCCTGAATTCAGCCCTTGCCTGGATGCCAGGGGAGACTTCCCTGGATTTGTCTCCAGACAGCTTTCCAGGGATGATCCTGCTCCTTTCCTGGTGCCCCAGAGTGCTGCAAGCCCCCCGTCCTGGGGCCATGGTGATGCCTGCCGGGGCCTTTAGGGTCCCCCCTAAAGGGCAGACAGGGTTTGACTGCAAGCTTCCTTGGAAGGTGGAGGCAGGTGAATATTGGCCACCTTCTTCTTTCCCGCTGCCCTCCGCCCTCTTGCAAAGCCTGCTGGGGCACTCGGGCTCTCCATTGCAGGCAGTCTGGAGCTGCCATGCAAAGCCATCTCTCAAGGAGTCCCCAGGTCTCAGGTGCAACCTCAAGAAAATGACACAGCAACGTGTAGAAAACGTGAACTTTATTCACTTGACTACTTCTAAAATCTACAATCCAACGTTACTAGAAGACTATGGGGTAAGAATCTTAAGGCTAAAAAACTTGAATACTTCAACTGTTTAGAACTGAACACTAAGGGAAAGGTCAACTTCTTGGGGGAAACGTGGTGGGGAATCGAACAACAACAGGGGTGTGGCTAACTTGTAAGGTGGGGAACGTCGCAGTGCCTGGGCTGGGCACTGGTCACCCGTTCCCCGTAAGGTTCTTTAGATGGAGCGCGACGCTGGAGGTCAGAGCTGTGGGGAGGTGCGGAGTCTCCTGTCACTGCCCTCTTTTGCCGCCGTCTTGGTGGTTGGCCTCCTCGGCTGAGAGCTGTAGCGAAGGTGCAGCCGCATCAGGTCACGGTTTTGCCTGAGCAGCTGCATCAACTTGGTGGGACAGCCGAGTCTTCGATGGCGGCGGGGCCCCGCACGGCCCGAAGGGCTCTGGAGATTCCGCTGCAAGGCAAAGCACAGGGATCCCCATGGAAGAGGCAGAGAGGCAGAGCGGGGCCGGCACCTGTGGGGCTGCCTTTGGCCTGGGAGACAGAGACTCGGGCTGAGTTGGGCTGGGCTGGCCCGGGGAAGAGGCTGCAGCAGGCAGAGCTCTGGCCGCCTCTGCTTGGTGCTGTCCATGGGGCTCAGCCCCTGGGCCGCATTCCCCAGCCAGGAGCTCAGGCCCCTTCTGCTGCAGGGCATTGGCCAAAGGGTGCCCAAGAGGCCCTCAAGGTCTGCCCCATCCCACCTGCCCCTGACCCCCCACCCCCTGCCTCACCTCTCCCCAGCGTCTCTGAAATCTTCTTCCAAGGGCCCATCCCATGGCCATTCCTATGAGGAGCACGTCAATGAGCAGGAGTGTCCTGGATGCCCACCAGAGGAGCGCAGAGTCCTTCTCCTCCAAGTCGAAATCCTCCGGAACCAGAGGAGAGGCACCCGTGCTCCTCTCGGGTTTGCTCACAGGGTCGAGGGGATGGGCCAAGAGCAGCAGCACGTAAAGCTGCAGCAGCGCGGAGGAGCCGTGAGCAGCCATAGTGCTCTGCCAGCAGCACCGAGGCTCTGGGCGTCTCTCTGCGAGCAGCTGTGCCTGGGCTCTGGGGCGCAGCAACAGCTGGGGACAGTTGCCAGCCAGCGTGCCGTCCCCAGAGGCTGTGATGTCACAGAAGCACAGAACGCCCTGGCTGCAGAGAGCCCTGAGAGAATGTTGAGTCCAAGCTGGGAGCCATGACGGCAAGCATGGCCAGCAGAGCGGGGCCCGAGCGCTGCGGCCTGGCTTGCCTTGCACCCGTGCCACAATGATGACTCCAGCAGCCCCTGTCAGGCCATTGCAGTATCTGATGGCCCACGCTGGGCACAAGTTCTTCCCAATGGCCAGCGTAAACCTCCCTTGGCCCAGCTTCCAAGCCTTGTTGGCATCTGCTCTCTCTTGTCCTTGCCCACCTGGCTGGCGCTGCCGTGTTGCTCGCTGGCCTGTCTGTGGGAGAAGAGGCTGTGCCAATGAGTGCTGCTCAACTTGGAGGCCATTCAAAGGAGGATTTGATTGTGCCTGCTGTGGGAAGAAGGAATATGCGTGCACATGGCCACTGCCCATAGGTTTTACCCCAGATTTTCATGAGCAGCTGTCCTAGTGAAAGTCAAGTCTGTTTTAGTGAGTATTTGAGGGCTTCCAGAACACAGTGCCATCTCAGGGGAATTCTGCTGGTTGAGTTCTACTGAGGCTTTGAGATGAGTTGCAAATCCTGAAAATGTTCTCCTTGCCCAGGTAGTAATTTCACAGTTTAGACTGTGGGGATATTGACTGCTCAATGTTGAGGACCTCATGTAACTTTCAGCACCAGAAATTTTCAACCTCCAGTGATTGTCCTTGAGACAAAACCATTTGAAATCTTTTTTTCTGTGGACAGGAATTGCTTCGGTGTTACTTCACATCATCCATTAAAAATTTGATGCCTGGAACAAGTCCCGAGTGCTGTGTGATTTCCTTGGTCGTGTTCCTTGGAATGGCTTCCCCCCCATTTTCTGAAGCTGGCCCCAGAAAGGTCATAGATGGGTGAGAAGTTCTGAAAGGCCAAGTGGTGCAGATCTTTGCCTCCTGTTTCGAGGTCTGTGGTGAGCTGTGAGTCAAAGAGCTGATTTGAAGTGATGGTGAAAACACAGTTGAACCTTTTTGCAGCAGGATGGATGGATAGAAGCAAAGCACAGCACGACTGGCAGCAGCAAATGAATTAAAATGCATCCCTGGAATATGTTTCTTGGATTGTTCTTCTAGTATTGTGGTAGTAATTCTGATGTCTGAGTAGTGAACAAGCAACAAGTAGTGAACACGTGATTTGTAGTCAATTTTCTATTTCTTATGTAGTGGAGAGTATGGATGCTAGCTTTGGAGCAGGCTGCAGAGAGCTGCAGAAACTGCAGGCCCCATGGCCTATCAGTCCTGCCCGAGAAGCTAGCCTGGGAATTCATAGGAGGATTTCAAAACAATCCTCACAGACAGAAAACAACTGCCAGGTGCTGTTTGTCTGTCCTCTTGTTTTCCTTGCAGGAGAAAGACAGGGGGGTGGTGAGCCCCGCTGACCAATGATGGTGATGTAGCACTTTACTAAGCAATAAGAGTTTCCTTTCTGTACTTTCCACGTATCTGTCTATTAGACAAGCCTAGAGTAATAAAGTAGAGAAGATTCTCCTGTTGTGACTCCCTTGAGAGTCCGTGTCGTTCTTTCCCACCGTTCCCAATCAGAACGACAGAAGAGATTTTTAAGAATTGTGTTTTTCTCTCCTGGTTGAGGAATGTGTTCTTCACGGGCTGAATCTTCATATCACTTGGTTTTTGTAGAAGAGCAGTTTCAGCAGCAGATGATTCTCCTTGCCCTCCTTTTCATTTTTCTTGTCTGTATTATTGCCTGGCAGGTTAACCTTTTCAAATTGCGTGCTGCAAAACATTGCTACTAAGGATAGTTGGTGTCCAAACAGGTTCTTTTCTCGCTTGGATTTCAACTATTGAAAGATGAAAGGTTTCTAATGAAGCTACAGAATTGCATATCACTGGGACCTTGACTTCTTCCCTGCTTGGATCTAGAAAAAGAGATTCTTGCCAATTGAACTGCTGACATATTATGTAGAGATCAGGAGTGGCCACCACAAGTGGTACTGAATTCTTGGAAATGTGGTGATTTTTGTTAGAAATGATTTTAGCTTCGACAGTGCAAGCTTATCATATCCATCTGCATTTGTGTTCTATTAATCATGGGGTTTTGTATTAAGCATGGGCTTCAGTTTGCTGTCTTTTTGTCACTTCTTCAAATACCAGTTTTCTACACCTGCTGGCTTGTTCCTTCTGACTTCAAATGGTATCTCTTGGGCACATAACTTCATCTTATTGTGAACAGCGCAAAGAACATGTTTTGGTCTGCCTTGATTTGATGGAGTGATTGCTGTGGAAGGACTGGGAGGTTTTGTGGTTTAAGGTGAAAGAAGTTCAGCAGCCTTGGCAAGTAAGTGTGCCAGTTTACAAGGTGAATCTACAGAAACCCCCGTGCTTCAGCTGCAATGTACAATCTCTGAGGCTGCTGCTGTCGGGGTGCCTTTGTTCTGTTGGTTTGGGAACCCATATTCTACACAGCATCATTTGTCAGAACTCCATTTCACTTGTACAGTCCCTCTGTTTTCCCACTTCTGAATGATGGTTTTCTCTGTGCCTTTAACATGGGGAATTCTGGGTGATAAAAATAATACATATTCCATAATGTTTTTCGTTTCCTCTTGGAGTTTTTTCTAGTTTTCAAATAATTACCTTTTGTTTCTAGCTGGGGGCAAAATGCATTTGCAGTTTCAGTGGTTTTTTTCCCGATTTCTAATCTTACTTGGGCACTAGATAAGGGAGAAAAATGCCCTAGTTTCATGGAAAAGATTCTGTGTTATTCCATGCCTTGAAATGAATTAAAATACGGTTCTATTGCTCTCTGTTTCATTTCTTCACTTCATTTGGTAGAGTTTAGAAATCTCTTGCCATGAACTAGGTAGTGCAGAGTGCCTGCCTTGCTGTGTTGAACTCCTGGGTGAGCATGCCAGGCTTAGTTTAGAGATTTGCTTATAAACATCCCTTATTCCTTGTGAAATCTATCATTTGGTTTGTTTGTAGTTGTGTTAGAGGATAAAGAGGAGGGGGATCAGCCTGGAAAATTTGTCATCTGAACTGAATTTGTACCCTTTAGGCCATCAGTGACTGCTCCTTAGCTTTCTCAAGGCATGAAGGACACTGGGAGTTCCTCCCAGACTCTTCTTTTGGGACAGCAGTCCTTTCTCTTTGGCTCCATGAGATGCTCTGCACAGGAGTGCTTGAGCTCTGAAGGGCAGGGGCATTCCATGAGGGTGAATAATAAAGAACTGCTGTAGCCTGAACTGTTTCCAACTTAACCCAGCAGAAGGAATTGTTTCCCAGTTCTGAGTCTAATGGTGCTGCTGACAAATTTTGCAGTTTCAGAGCAGCAGTGCAAGATGTGCAAGGGGCTTGTGTGGAGGGAGAGCAGAAGCTTGTAACACTGGACCTTTGTCCCGTGGGCAGCTGTGCGATTTTAAGCGGGAATGTTCCGGAGGGGTGTGGAATTGAAGAAATGTTTGGAAGATTTGTAGGTTTGTTGCTGTAGGTGTGAAGGGTGGGGACAAGTCTTGTCCAGTGGCGGAGCAATGATTAGGTAAGGTACTGGGAGAGGCTCTGAGGATGGTGTTGCTGTTGCATGTGATTTTTCTGGAGGCCAGCTGATGCACACAAGATTTGTTATGACTACCAGGATTACAACTAAACAGAATGCAGTCATTTTTCTTGTAATTTAGTGCAGCATCTTTTGATCCGTGATGAGCTGAAGGCTCAGTGTAGAAGGCTGAAAGGAAATGGCATGCTCTCAAGAGATTTTGGTCTTTGCGGCTTCATGAAGGTGGATAGGACATAATTCCTTCGCTCATTGGAGCTGCAGAGTTTAGTTTGATCTCCTCTGTTTCTAAGCCGTGCTAAAAGGTGTTCCTTCCCTCAATTTTGATGGCAGCAGAGAGTCAGCTAATGAATGTGGATCTAGGTAAGGTTTGTGGAACAAAATCAAACACAATTGTCTGAAAAGCTGTTAGACATGCCTACAGTCAGTGTCAACAGAGAAGGAAGAGGTTAAAATTCCATCTTAATTTTAGAGCTCTTCCTCTCTTCTGCCTGCTTTTCCCATAGTGCATATGGAACCAGCATAGTTCATTTGATCCCTACCCCTGAGTGCAGCAGCTCACCTGCTTTCTGCTGCCCGCCTTTGCTTTCTTGTCAGATGGAAACACTGAAATAGAAAAGGTGATGTGACTTAATTGACTTCATTCAAATGCCTTGGCAATTGAATTTCTGTCTGTTGGCTGGATACTCAGCATCTCTAAGTGCAGAATCCTCCCTGGCACCGTATATCCTTGCCTTGTCCCTGCCACCACCACTCAAATATTTTCCTTTCATTGTAAAGTGAGTGAGATTTTACTCGGGTGGAATTCTGCAGTGCTGGGAATGAAGGCTTTTTCCTTCCTCATTTTTTTATAATGAATTTCTTTTTTATTCTATTCACACCTTCTGAGTGAGCCTTTCATAAGGGCTTCTATATTTCACAGAGGTACACCTATTTGGGTTTGAAGACTTTGATACAATTGTAATCACTTGAAAATGGAACCTGTTTGATTTGTATGGAAGGCAGCCATTCTCCCTGTTCCAAACTTCATAAAATAGTTTATCCACGTTGAAAAAAACAGTACCTCTTGGAGATAGTGGAGACAGTGCATGATGGTGATTCCAGGGATGGAGAAGAAGGACCATCACCTTCCTCACACCATCAAACTTAAGACTAAGGTTTGCAGTTCTAATTTTAATCCACAGTAATCTACAGACAATCCTTTATTATCTAAAAAAGCTGATACCGTCAAGGTGGAAGCGGGCTGAAGTAGGAAGAGTTAGGTTTCTTCAAAGCTCTTGTTTCCAGCAGGATTGGAGAGCCTTTACCTTTTGTAACAGGAAGGTTTTAAATTTGTAATGCTGACCTTGCAACTGGAACTTGCTGGCTCCATTGTTGCACTTGGAGCAGCCAGATGACCTCAAAGGAGAAGTGCGTTGTTCTGACTTCTGTGGAAGCAGTGGCTGCAAATACCATCAGGAAGTGCTGGACTGGCAGGACATTGGATGGATGCTCTTAGGCCACAGAGCTGGAAATATCAGCTGTAGCCACATGGTAAGTCCATTTATGTAATTCCTAACCTGTTCCTCACACGATCTGTGCTCCTCTATTCCGTATCAGCTTGGTGAGGAGGGAGATGAGACTGTTGGGGGAAAGAAACCACTTATATTTAAAGCAGAGAAACTGTTCCATTAAAAATGGTGAAGATAAACCTGTGAGGCTACCAAAGAAATCTTTCTTTGTCTTCCAGTTAATAACTTCAAATGGATAACAAATCTATGCTGTATAATCTGCTTTGAATGGATTTCCTTTGGAACGTGTGCTTCTTCCTGAATGACAGAACTGCAATATTTTCACACTTGCAGTTTCACCCTCAAATGGCCACAGGAAATGCAGCAGCTTCTGTTTTCTGTTGCTTCTGTTTGTTAATGCTTCAAGGTGTTGCTCTGTATTTGTACCCAGCTGTCATGACCTTAGAAAGAGAATGTTGTAAAGATAGGAGTAAAAAAGCCAGAGAGCTCCTCCTTGCAGCAGACACGGGCAGCATTGGATCTTAATTGTTTTTGCAAGGCATCCTGATGGGGAGAGGCAGATGTCAAGAATGGCAACTTCAGCAGGTGTGTGGCTGCTTTGTAGCTTGGGCTGGATTCAGGAAGGGCAGTGTTCCAGAGAGCAAAGTCAAGAGTTTGAAACAAGTAAGTGTGAGGTGCCCAGAAAGGCAGGGCCCACACTGCTCATGTGTGTCAGGGGAAGGTGAGAATCAGGCCCATCTGCTCCTAGAAATGCAGGTTCCAGCTTTAGCAGCCAAAGGCTATGCAAATAAATGGCTTCTATGTATTGGAGAGCATAGAGCATGAAGTTAGTGTTTCATGCAGGTGTTTGAAGGCAATGTGGGATTCCAGAGCTTAGTGTTTGAATTGCAACTTGAATTTCCTTCTTTGCTGTTATTTAGACTGCTCTGAAGTAGTCATGAGAAGCAAAAATGAAAGGCAATGTTGTTTGATGGGGACTGTGGTAGGGCTTTCTTGCCAGATTTGAAATGGCTTGAATTGATTAAAATCTCCAGGTGAGGGGAAGGTTGTATCCATTCCTCTCTCTTATTAAAGCAAATTTTCCAAGAGGGATGTAAAATTGCAGTTGAGGGTTGGGGTGGTTTTTTCTTTTTTCCCTTCTTTCATGTGCAACCTAACAACTCCAATTTCGCAGGCCTATTTAACATTTGATCCCTAAAAGTCAGTCCTTTGCTTTGTATTTTGGGCACTTGTTCATCTTGGGGAATTTGTCATCTTCTCAGGGCATTGAAGGTCAACCAAATGCTGCAGGTTTCATTCTTCCTTTCATATGGTCTATGTCCTGGGGTTTGACTCTTAAGCAGAGCTATTTTTTTATTTTGCAGCCTAGCAGTTGTACGGTGGGGCTGTGTGCAGGTGAATTCACTTGAGAACGATGGGTAAATCAGCTCCTGGGAAGATGTGCACTGCCTGGCCCCGATGCTTCAGCATGCTTGAGGTCAGCTTGGCTGTCTCTGACTGTCTAATAATAATGCAGAATGATAGAATTAAGTATTCATTGTAATTGGTGATCAATAAGATTTGTTTTCAGCTAAATCTGCGTGCTAGTTTCTAAAGCACTCCAGTCTGTTTCATCAATGACCTTTGTGGTTTTAGCTTAAGCTTTCCAGTTTCTGCTGTTGTTATTTTCTGCCCTGTCGCTGGGAGAGGAAGGGATGATGGCTGGAGGTTTGGCAGTCAGCGAGGGCCTGGCCACCACTGCAGTTCTGTACACTCAGCCTTGGAGATGTGATCAGGAATGTGCTGTTAGTTGCCAGTTTTGTATTGCAAAGACTGAGCATGCTGCCATCACTGTGTTTGATGAGTGAGTTTTCATTGGTTTGGTCCAACTCCAAAGCAGCCTTAATTTGAAGGTGGAATTCTTTGTGGATGAGGCTGTGAAGAATATGGTGTTTATACTCCCATCCTACGGGCAGTACGGTAGAACAGCTCCTAACTGATTTGGTAATAAAGACCTAGTTTTTCTTCACTAAACCTGCCCTAGCCAAATTCATCAGCTGGTGATAGCTATCTCTGGAGTGGAAAACCTTTATTGAGTTGATTGACAATTTAATATACTTTGTCAAGCTGTGTTGTTTAGTTTCTGTTGATCCAGAGACACCTGAGGCTCCTTTTGCTTCCTAAGGGATTAAAGCAGCAAGCACTTAGAATGAGATATTGGGAAGATGGGTGCAGGAGACTTTGTAATTTACTATGGAAAAATGTAATAATGATGATGAATATTTCAGGTGGAAATGATAGCATTTCACTATATACTATGTGAAATGCTTTTATGTGATTTTTTTTCATTTCTCTTTTATTTTTTAATCCTGGATAAATTAAATGAGGCTTTTGGGGAAAGCATGAGCTGGAATTTCTATTGAGGTTGATAACCTCTGATTCTGCTCTCGTTTGTCTGTCTGCTGGAACTTGTAGCAAACTAGCTATGTCCAAGTTTAATTGTGTAATAATTATTTTTCAAATTGAGCCCTTCTCACTTGGTGCTGATGTATTTGGGGGAGGAAGGGGAATGGAGAGTAAAGAGCTCCTTTCATGAATACAATTTTAATTTCATCTTGCTGATTTGAGCCTTTCCAAGATTCAAGTGAGCATTGGATCAGGTTGGAACTGAGGGGATGACTCATGACTCTGGCATAAAAACTACATTGCATTCCACATATTGGGAGTTTTCTGTTGCCCACAAGAAAGTTCAGGAAAAAAAGACAAAAAGAGAAATGGGTTTCAAATTTCCTGTGCTATTTTCAGTTGACTCCTCTTTCTGGAGATGCCTTAGCA
This sequence comes from Cyanistes caeruleus, assembly GCF_971803275.1. Taxonomy (NCBI): domain Eukaryota; kingdom Metazoa; phylum Chordata; class Aves; order Passeriformes; family Paridae; genus Cyanistes; species Cyanistes caeruleus. Next base: position 69,238,315 of record NC_141705.1, read on the forward strand.
AGTGTAGGACATCTGAAAAACTTGGAACTGCAACTTTCTTGTTGAGGCTCTGATGAACATTGCTTCTGTCATCAAGTTCTTGTGATCATACTTTGAACTTAGCTGAGTAATGTTGGTATCAGCAGACTCTACTAAAGCCATGCCTTCCTAATTAATAATGCATTCTTAATAAAAAAAAAAATCTATTTCTTCATGTATTTAATTACCTAGTGAGTGTAAGACTGAATGAAGTTAATACCGTGCAGATTTCAAGCAAAACGCTGCTTTTTAATGTGCTTCAGTATAGGCTATGCACAAGTCAATAGACATGATTTTTAAGCTTCAGTTACCTTTCATTACCCTGTGTGTATTCAAATTCAGATTGATGAATGCTGAACCAAAAGCAGACATCATAGAGCTAATTGAAGTTCTTTAAATTCAGAGGCAAACTATTTTCATAGCTTTGTTTTGAGTGTGGGTTGCTTTTGATGTTTGGGGGTTTTTTTGGCTAAGGCAATGGCAAACATTTATTTATCCAGCTCCCTCCCCATTTTCCACCATCGTTGTTGCCAGTGATGCCTGCAGTGCTCAGTGGTCAATGACCCTCAGCCAGGGTGAGCTGCAGGAGCCTTACAGACGGGCCTGTTCTTTCTCCCAGTGCTAGAACAAGTGCAACAGCACAGTGCCATTTTGCTAAAAGCTAATATTTTTTCCCAACAGGTTCTTCTCCAGGCAGAATGAAATGCTTTCTTCAAGAGCAACCACATCTTTTCTCTGCCTGAAAGGTTGTGTTTGTTTGGGGTTTTTTCTCTTGCCTTAGGTGAGAGATAAAAAAAAAAATGAAGAGGAAAGCCCAAGGAAATGCCAAAAGTACCACCTGGTAGTAATTTTGTGTGAGTGTCTCCATTTACACCTCAAACTTGCTCTTGGAGAACTTGGAGCTGCATTTAAAATGTATTTTGGTAGGTGGTCTGCTGCTGACTATCTGCATTTCTTCTTCCATTTCTTTTCTGTGCTTGTTTGGTATTGCTGCTGAATGTCCCCAAAGAGTAAAGTGGTGTGGAAGAGTTGAGGAAGCAGCTTTTGAAATTCTAAAGCTGATGTGTAGGTTTTGTTCCTCTTGGATTTTTAAAAGCAGGTATGTCATCCAAGTTAACTTTCTTCAGCAAGTAACAAGATTGTCGTCCTTCCACTGATGCTCTGTATTTTAACAGAGGTATTTGATGGTGCTGGAAAGGAGCAAGATGCAGAATGAGTTTGAGAGAAGTGATTTAAAGTGGGAGCACAGATGGTTGATTCCTAAAAATCAAAAAACGGATGTTTTGTTTTGTAGGAAAATGAAATCTAATCCTATTTGAGGGTCAACAGGATAAATACAAAGAACTAAATACAGATGTAGATACATATATACATATATGCGTATATATATATATATATATATATATATATATGTATAACCCCGCCCCCCGAAATCTATGAAGCAGGACTGATTGGTGCCATAGCCCAGGCAGCCTGTGGATCTAATTGCCTGCCTGTATTCAGCCCTTGCCTGGATGCCAGGGGAGACGTCTCTGGATTTGTCTCCAGACAGCTTTCCAGGGATGATCCTGCTCCTTTCCTGGTGCCCCAGAGTGCTGCAAGCCCCCCGTCCTGGGGCCATGGGGATGCCTGCCGGGGCCTTTAGGGTCCCCCCTAAAGGGCAGACAGGGTTTGACTGCAAGCTTCCTTGGAAGGTGGAGGCAGGTGAATATTGGCCACCTTCTTCTTTCCCGCTGCCCTCCGTGCTCTTGCAAAGCCTGCTGGGGCACTGGGGCTCTCCATTGCAGGCAGTCTGGAGCTGCCATGCAAAGCCATCTCTCAAGGAGTCCCCAGGTCTCAGGTGCAACCTCAAGAAAATGACACAGCAACGTGTAGAAAACGTGAACTTTATTCACTTGACTACTTCTAAAATCTACAATCCAACGTTACTAGAAGACTATGGGGTAAGAATCTTAAGGCTAAGAAACTTCAATGCTTCAACTGTTTAGAACTGAACACTAAGGGAAAGGTCAACTTCTTGGGGGAAACGTGGTGGGGAATCGAACAACAACAGGGGTGTGGCTAACTTGTAAGGTGGGGAACGTCGCAGTGCCTGGGCTGGGCACTGGTCACCCGTTCCCCGTAAGGTTCTGTAGCTGGAGCGCGACGCTGGAGGTCAGAGCTGTGGGGAGGTGCGGAGTCTCCTGTCACTGCCCTCTTTTGCCGCCATCTTGGTGGTTGGTTGAGGGCTGTCGCGAAGGAGCAGCCGCATCAGGTCGCGGTTGTCCATCAGCAGCTGCATCAGCTCCGTGGGACAGCCCTGTCTTCGATGGCGGCGGGGCCCCGCACGGCCCGAAGGGCTCTGGAGATTCCGCTGCAAGGCAAAGCACAGGGACCCCCATGGAAGAGGCAGAGAGGCAGAGCGGGGCCGGCACCTGTGGGGCTGCCTTTGGCCTGGGAGACAGAGACTCGGGCCCAGTTGGGCTGGGCTGGCCCGGGGAAGAGGCTGCAGCAGGCAGAGCTCTGCCGCCTCTGCTTGGTGCTGTCCATGGAGCTCAGCCCCTGGGCCGCATTCCCCAGCCAGGAGCTCAGGCCCCTTCTGCCGCAGGGCATTGGCCAAAGGGTGCCCAAGAGGCCCTCAAGGTCTGCCCCATCCCGCCTGCCTGACCCCCCACCCCCCTCCTCACCTCTCGCCAGCGTCTCTGAATTCTTTTTCCGAGCGACCATCCCATGGCCATTCCTATGATGAGCAGGTCGATGAGCAGGAATGTCCTGGCCGCCCACCGGATGCGCTCAGGGTCCGACTCGTCCAGATGACAATCCTCCAGAAGCAGAGGAGAGGCATCCGTGCTGCGCTCAGGTTTGCTCACAGGGTCGAGGGGATGAGCCAAGAGCAGCAGCACGTAAAGCTGCAGCAGCGCGGAGGAGCCGTGAGCAGCCATAGTGCTCCGCCAGCAGCACCGAGGCTCTGGGCGTCTCTCTGCGAGCAGCTGTGCCTGGGCACTGGGGCGCAGCAACAGCTGGGGACAGTTGCCAGCCAGCGTGCCGTCCCCAGAGGCTGTGATGTCACAGAAGCACAGAACGCCCTGGCTGCAGAGAGCCCTGAGAGAATGTTGAGTCCAAGCTGGGAGCCATGGCGGCAAGCATGGCCAGCAGAGCGGGGCCCGAGCGCTGCGGCCTGGCTTGCCTTGCACCCGTGCCACAATGATGACTCCAGCAGCCCCTGTCAGGCCATTGCAGTATCTGATGGCCCACGCTGGGCACAAGTTCTTCCCAATGGCCACCGTAAACCTCCCTTGGCCCAGCTTCCAAGCCTTGTTGGCATCTGCTCTCTCTTGTCCTTGCCCACCTGGCTGGCGCTGCCGTGTTGCTCGCTGGCCTGTCTGTGGGAGAAGAGGCTGTGCCAATGAGTGCTGCTCAACTTGGAGGCCATTCAAAGGAGGATTTGATTGTGCCTGCTGTGGGAAGAAGGAATATGCGTGCACATGGCCACTGCCCATAGGTTTTACCCCAGATTTTCATGAGCAGCTGTCCTAGTGAAAGTCAAGTCTGTTTTAGTGAGTATTTGAGGGCTTCCAGAACACAGTGCCATCTCAGGGGAATTCTGCTGGTTGAGTTCTACTGAGGCTTTGAGATGAGTTGCAAATCCTGAAAATGTTCTCCTTGCCCAGGTAGTAATTTCACAGTTTAGACTGTGGGGATATTGATTGCTCAGTGTTGAGGACCTCATGTAACTTTCAGCCCCAGAAACTTTCAACCTCCAGTGATTGTCCTTGAGACAAAACCATTTGAAATCTTTTTTTCTGTGGACAGGAATTGCTTCGGTGTTACTTCACATCATCCATTAAAAATTTGATGCCTGGAACAAGTCCCGAGTGCTGTGTGATTTCCTTGGTCGTGTTCCTTGGAATGGCTTCCCCCCCATTTTCTGAAGCTGGCCCCAGAAAGGTCATAGATGGGTGAGAAGTTCTGAAAGGCCAAGTGGTGCAGATCTTTGCCTCCTGTTTCGAGGTCTGCGGTGAGCTGTGAGTCCAAGAGCTGATCTGACGTGATGGTGAAAACACAGTTGTCGTGGTTTTAAAGCAGTAACTGAAAAAATACTAGAAAACTTACTTATTTCTTGCTGTGAGATATGGATTAGAGCAAGAGCAAAACAGGCTTAAAACTTAAAAGGAATAAAGAAAGTTTATTCACAAAACTACAAGAATAAGAACACCAGAATAAACTTTCAGAAAACCCTTTTATCCTGCACTACCCAGCATTCCCTTGTTCACATGACAAGATAGAGACAAAAGACTTTGGAACTTTGGTGTTTAAAACAGTCCCAATTCTTGCTAGAGTCTCTTTATCAGTGTTTGTATAGAAACAGAAATCTTCTTCTGCTAATCTATGGAGTTTCTCACAAGAAAAATATTTCTGTTATAGTTTTCTATTTGTTTGATGCCAGCTGCCCGGAAATCTGCCATCAGTTCACTCCTCCCATTTCACATCACTCTGAGGTGTGTATGGGCCATGAGTCCTCTTCATCTGTCTCTGTGAGCTTCGCAGGAAAACAGTTTTCTCATTGCCCTCAAGGCCTCAAATCTTCACTCCACTCTGTTCCAGCGCCTCACTGTATCACAATTACTCTACTTTTTACTCAAAATCCACACTTTGAACACTCCATGCTTCCCAATATACTCTGTCATGAATTAAAGGAGTTTTTTTCAGAACATGGTTGTCCATCTCCATAGCTTTAAGAGAAAAATATTTCAGCTTATAAAGCATCTCCTTATTCTCTCTTCCCTATCTAAAACTTAAGCCTTGTTTTTGTCCTATATTTTTCTAATACTAAAAAAAAAAAAATCTGTGTTTTTCTAAAAGTGAAAAAAAAAAAAAAAAAATAAAGTAAAGAGTAGAAACAGAATAATATTTCTGAGAGGCAGGACATTTTTTAGTTTGTGTTGTCCGATGGAACAACAGTCACTTGAAGAAATTCCATATAGTAGAACATGTCACATTTGTCAATTTTAACCTGAAATTTATTAACAGGAATGTCTGTACTATGAACATGTGTTAAGTATAGGAATATATTGCATGTTTTCCTACTTGTAAGAAGTAAATTTCTGTCTTTACAAGCTAACACCATTAATTTCAGCTCTTAGTTATTCCCATTGCATATTCTTTTAAACAGACTTAATCAGACAAATTTTGTGTTATTTAGCAAGTAATGCTTGGTTATTACTACAAGTTCTTGAAGTCATAACACTTAAAATTGCAGTACATATATATTATTCTTACTATGATGATGTGAGTTGGCTGCTAGTCATTTAACTATATATAAGGTCTTACTATTTCTTAGTGCAATTACTTAAAATAAGTGTCTTGGAAATTGTTTTTATTTTTAGATTTAAAACTGTTCTTACTAAAGTTGATTTGTTAAAGATTGGACAATGTATATTTAATAATTAATGTTCCCCAGTGATATTTATTGTCAGTCAGGATTCACTTTACAGTCAATAAATAACCTAAAAAATCTGAATTTTGTAGCCAGTTTTGTCTAATTCTTAGAGCAATGCTTTGGGAAATTGGAGATATATATATATGAATATAAATATGTATATCTGCTATATACCTTTTTTATGATGGTTTTGTCCTACTACTGCAAATGTTTCTTTTTGTTTGTTTTTTCCTAACATACATAAAATTTTCTTAACCATATTTAAAGCTACCAGCTTGTTATTCTGACAAAACCCTGTGAGAATAAATTATTTTTATTAATACTCTACATGTCTAAACCTTGCAGTCAGTCAAATAACAGAAGGAGTGTTCATTGTCTCTCTCCCCCACTGATGCTGTTCTAGGAGTTGGAGTTAGAAGATTCAGACATCAAGTGAAACAGTGAAAGATGATAAGAAAACACTTGATTCTCACAAGGTATTTCCTACTAAAAGAGATTGTTTTGCAGTTTTGTCTGCTCTTGACACTATTTTGAGTAAATGTGAATTCCTAAGACATGCTCAAGGCAATTAAATATTTATGCTCCCCAAACTCAATTTTTAAGCAACATTTTCTGTTTACAAGAATCAGGTTTGCTTTGGTTTTATCTCTTTTCTTTCAGGTTACAAGACAGATTTTTTTATTATTATTTTCATTGGGGGAAAAAGATATGTATTTATAGTGTTTGTGAAGACTTTGCTCAGCTGAAAAAAGTAATAGGTAACATGAGTATAACATTGTGTTCTTCCATATTTCTATTTTTAAGTCCTATTACATGTGATATTTTCCATTTTGCCTTCTATTAGGCCTGAAATTGGAAACTATTTAAAACCTAACAAACCCCGGAGTTTATCCCTGTTCTTTGAATAGCAACAGAAGTATGGCTGTCATGGTTTGACACATCAATGAAGAACAGCCTCTGCTCTGCAGCAGGTACTCAAGTGGAACTTTTGCAAGTGGGCTCTCATCAGGAGTGAAACACTGGCTGCTGACTCTGCTGCTTTTGGTCACAGACTGCTGCCTTTATGAACCAGGTTTGTCCTTCTGCCTCTTTTGTGTTTTATATAGACTTGATTACAAATGAGGCACTTGTCCTCTTACCTGGGAGTTGCAGCAGGTCAGCAGCAGCAGGAGTTACTGGCTGCTTCCCATCAGCTGACTCCTTTTAGCCAACCCTTCCCATTTCCTGCGCCAATCCGATTTTTCCAAGCAATTAGGAAGAAAACTAAACCATAACTTTTACAAAATCACTTTAGGGAAGATGTTGCTTAATTGTTTGCTTCATTCAAATGAACACTTCTAACATTCACTTCTCTGAGTAAGAATGCCTTTTATGAGAAGCTGCTAAAAATAGGAATTTGAGAGCAGGGATGTTAAAAGTAGGGCCAGAGAGGAGCAAATTTGTCGCAGGGCAAGTTCTGTTTGCACTGAGGGAGTACTATCAATTTTGTCTCTGTCCTGTCTTTCACTGGTCCTGAAACAACAGTGCCTGCTTGAACAAACCTGCTCCTCAGGAGTGATTGGATCTGGTGCTCTGGGTGTTAGCAGCTGCAGTGCTGAACCACAGGCAGACATGAGATCTGACTGGATCACCCTTGCTAACATTTTCATGTAGAACCCATAACTCACTTGATCAGCAACACTTGCTTGAATGCTGCCTTTTGCCTTGGCTCTTCCCACTAAATAGTTCTTGAGCTGGGAAGTGGTCCTGATCTAAGAATCTGCAGTAATCTTTAATTCTGCCTTTATAACTCAGGAAACCACAGTAACCTTCATTTTAGAATGTGAACATTTTTTGGACAAACACTGAATTGTAGCTTCATTGACATGAGCTAAAGTAAGCTCTTTCAGTGGTCCTAGAGTGGTAGCTGTAAAAGGCAATCAGAGTGAAGATCCTGAATAATTTTCTTTTCCAGCCAGGTTTTAATGTATTTCCCCTGCAAATCAATTCATGTATCATAGAGCTCAATTACCTGCCCATAAAATGAGAGTTGTTGCTCAGAACTGTGGAATTAGGGTAACAAGAACTGTAATGATACACTAGATAAACACTGTTGCAATACTCTCTCAGCCCTGTTAGGGTATTTTAAATTTGCAGCAGATCTCAGTAAGGATGAGAAAATGCTGAGCTACATAAAAATGATGGAGACTGGAGGAGAAATTAGCCTTGCAGTGTTCTACAGTCCCAACATTTCCAACCACCACACCTGGTAGTGAAAATGCTGGTTTGTATTTGAAAAAAAGGAACTGCAATCAATCAAATGCACTGCCAAGTATAAATTAATTTCTGTAAGTCAAGTCCCTTAGGAACAATTCCTTAATAAAAGATCTGTTTCAAATCTCCTAAGTCTTCTAAAACCAACCCCAACAAAACACAGAAAACATAGTGTCTTTATTTGACCTGTCCTAGACTTCATTTATTTATTTACAGTCTGAAGGATGAGTCAAGTACCTGCAGTGGTGCCTTTAGCAATGCAAAACAAAATATTTTGAATATTCTTATTTAGCGTTCCAGTTTTAATGAGCTTGGAGCATAGTGAAGGAGATCAGATGTTTGCAGGTTCTGGATGAGGGTAGAAATAATTAAAAAGCATCTTGAAAGTAACATCATATTTTTGTCAGCCATCTCTTCAGGGACTACTTTAAATCCCAGAATGTTCAAGAGCCATCATCACTGTACAAACAGAAGCTCCAACTGAACGAAACCAGAAGAAGTGGATATGGCAAATTCTCTGGTCCAAGTGGTGATATTAATCTGGTGAGGCTCTGGATTCCCATTTCAGACATACTATCACAGCTTAAATATAGGAAAAATTGGGATTTTACTTTGCTGTGGTCTCTTTTTGTTTTGCAAAATATGTGATAGTTAATATATGAGTAAAATCTTGTATAAAAACAGGTTTGTTTTTTGGTTTTTTTTCTAACAAATAGCCAAATGCATATTACCTGCCTTGCTGGAAAATAATTGAGGTCTTCCTCTAAGAAATTTTTTCTCAGAGTGCCTTTCTTTGTGATTTGTGTTCTTATCTTAGGAAGATACAGGAGTTGCTCATTTTAATGCTGTCCAGCAGACTATTCCATGCTTTCTCAGCTGTTTGGATCTGCAGTTCAGGATTGGACCAAGAAAAATGGTGATGGGATGAAATTATTTTTATTCTTAAATGAGGACAATTCCATTTTTAAACATACACATGTGCTTCCAATGCTTTCAGTAGTCAAGGATGAAATTTTGAACAGACATGAATTCCTCAGTCTTTGTTTCTTTTTCCCTGAAGGATGGAATTTGGACTTTGCCCACCAGTGCAGTCCTTGCTATGGGCAGATGTTTCTTCTGTTCTTCTTACCAGCAGTAGGAGTGGTTGGACACTGAACCTCAAAGAAGAGGGAGCTAACATCCCTTACCTGGATAAGTCCCACAGGTAAGCACCTTGGAGAAGTTCTTCAACCAAAACCAGTTCCTGTAAGGCTTTCCAGCCCTTGACAGGAAATAAGCTGATTCCTGCAGGCTGCAACATGAAGACTTCCAGACTGAAGTGAGCATCCTGCTATAAGGAAGGATTTGGGAGTAGTGAGTCATCATTTGTATGGGAAATTAATCTGTGATTTTTATTTATTGTTTTTTTTCATTTGAAGTAACATCACATCATCATAGAGAGACATTGTCTGTCATTTCTGGTGTGGATACCTGAATAACTCAGCTAGACAGGTAGCATGATAAGGTAATACAATGCAGATATTGAAAGGAATTTTTTGGATGATTTTTTTGTTAGTTCAAGCTGCAGTCCCTGATTTATTCAGGCTTTGAAGTACCATGCAAGCCTTTCCCACAGAAGAAATTCTGTTTTATGTAAATAATGCACTGTGCAGTAAACTAGAAGAAAGCAGGGAGCATAGAGCATGAAGTTAGTGTTTCATGCAGGTGTTTGAAGGCAATGTGGGATTCCAGAGCTTAGTGTTTGAATTGCAACTTGAATTTCCTTCTTTGCTGTTATTTAGACTGCTCTGAAGTAGTCATGAGAAGCAAAAATGAAAGGCAATGTTGTTTGATGGGGACTGTGGTAGGGCTTTCTTGCCAGATTTGAAATGGCTTGAATTGATTAAAATCTCCAGGTGAGGGGAAGATTGTATCCATTCCTCTCTCTTATTAAAGCAAATTTTCCAAGAGGGATGTAAAATTGCAGTTGAGGGTTGGGGTGGTTTTTTCTTTTTTCCCTTCTTTCATGTGCAACCTAACAACTCCAGTTTCACAGGCCTATTTAACATTTGATCCCTAAAAGTCAGTCCTTTGCTTTGTATTTTGGGCACTTGTTCATCTTGGGGAATTTGTCATCTTCTCAGGGCATTGAAGGTCAACCAAATGCTGCAGGTTTCATTCTTCCTTTCATATGGTCTATGTCCTGGGGTTTGACTCTTAAGCAGAGCTATTTTTTTATTTTGCAGCCTAGCAGTTGTACGGTGGGGCTGTGTGCAGGTGAATTCACTTGAGAACGATGGGTAAATCAGCTCCTGGGAAGATGTGCACTGCTTGGCCCCGATGCTTCAGCATGCTTGAGGTCAGCTTGGCTGTCTCTGACTGTCTAATAATAATGCAGAATGATAGAATTAAGTATTCATTGTAATTGGTGATCAATAAGATTTGTTTTCAGCTAAATCTGCGTGCTAGTTTCTAAAGCACTCCAGTCTGTTTCATCAATGACCTTTGTGATTTTAGCTTAAGCTTTCTAGTTTCTGCTGTTGTTATTTTCTGCCCTGTCGCTGTGAGAGGAAGGGATGATGGCTGGAGGTTTGGCAGTCAGCGAGGGCCTGGCCACCACTGCAGTTCTGTACACTCAGCCTTGGAGATGTGATCAGGAATGTGCTGTTAGTTGCCAGTTTTGTATTGCAAAGACTGAGCATGCTGCCATCACTGTGTTTGATGAGTGAGTTTTCATTGGTTTGGTCCAACTCCAAAGCAGCCTTAATTTGAAGGTGGAATTCTTTGTGGATGAGGCTGTGAAGAATATGGTGTTTATACTCCCATCCTACGGGCAGTACGGTAGAACAACTCCTAACTGATTTGGTAATAAAGACCTAGTTTTTCTTCACTAAACCTGCCCTAGCCAAATTCATCAGCTGGTGATAGCTATCTCTGGAGTGGGAGTTCTTTATTGAGTTGATTGACAATTTGATATACTTTGTCAAGCTGTGTTGTTTAGTTTCTGTTGATCCAGAGACACCTGAGGCTCCTTTTGCTTCCTAAGGGATTAAAGTAGCAAGCACTTAGAATGAGATATTGGGAAGATGGGTGCAGGAGACTTTGTAATTTACTATGGAAAAACATAATAATGATGATGAATATTTCAGGTGGAAATGATAGTATTTCACTATATACTATGTGAAATGCTTTTATGTGATTTTTTTTCATTTCTCTTTTATTTTTTAATCCTGGATAAATTAAATGAGGCTTTTGGGGAAAGCATGAGCTGGAATTTCTATTGAGGTTGATAACCTCTGATTCTGCTCTCATTTGTCTGTCTGCTGGAACTTGTAGCAAACTAGCTATGTCCAAGTTTAATTGTGTAATAATTATCTTTCAAATTGAGCCTTTCTCACTTGGTGCTGATGTATTTGGGGGAGGGAGGGGAATGGAGAGTAAAGAGCTCCTTTCATGAATACAATTTTAATTTCATCTTGCTGATTTGAGCCTTTCCAAGATTCAAGTGAGCATTGGATCAGGTTGGAACTGAGGGGATGACTCATGACTCTGGCATAAAAACTACATTGCATTCCACATATTGGGAGTTTTCTGTTGCCCACAAGAAAGTTCAGGAAAAAAAAGAAAAATATAGAAATGGGTTTCAAATTTCCTGTGCTATTTTCAGTTGACTCCTCTTTCTGGAGGTGCCTTAGCAAGTGTAGGACATCTGAAAAACTTGGAACTGCAACTTTCTTGTTGAGGCTCTGATGAACATTGCTTCTGTCATCAAGTTCTTGTGTTCATACTTTGAACTTAGCTGAGTAATGTTGGTATCAGCAGACTCTGCTAAAGCCATGCCTTCCTAATTAATAATGCATTCTTAATAAAAAAAAAAAAAAAATCTATTTCTTCATGTATTTAATTACCTAGTGAGTGTAAGACTGAATGAAGTTAATACCGTGCAGATTTCAAGCAAAACGCTGCTTTTTAATGTGCTTCAGTATAGGCTATGCACAAGTCAATAGACATGATTTTTAAGCCTCAGTTACCTTTCATTACCCTGTGCATATTCAAATTCAGATTGATGAATGCTGAACCAAAAGCACACATCATAGAGTTAATTGAAGTTCTTTAAATTCAGAGGCAAACTATTTTCATAGCTTTGTTTTGAGGGTGGGTTGCTTTTGATGTCTGGGGTTTTTTTGGCTAAGGCAATGGCAAACATTTATTTATCCTGCTCCCTCCCCATTTTCCACCATCGTTGTTGCCAGTGATGCCTGCAGTGCTCAGTGGTCAATGACCCTCAGCCAGGGTGAGCTGCAGGAGCCTTACAGACGGGCCTGTTCTTTCTCCCAGTGCTAGAACAAGTGCAACAGCACAGTGCCATTTTGCTAAAAGCTAATATTTTTCCCAGCAGCTTCTTCTCCAGGCAGAATGAAATGCTTTCTTCAAGAGCAACCACATCTTTTCTCTGCCTGAAAGGTTGTGTTTGTTTGGGGTTTTTTCTCTTGCTTTAGGTGAGAGATAAAAAAAAAATGAAGAGGAAAGCCCAAGGAAATGCCAAAAGTACCAAGTGGTAGTAATTTTGTGTGAGTGTCTCCATTTACACTTCAAACTTGCTCTTGGAGAACTTGGAGCTGCATTTAAAATGTATTTTGGTAGGTGGTCAGCTGTTGACTATCTGCATTTCTTCTTCCATTTCTTTTCTGTGCTTGTTTGGTATTGCTGCTGAATGTCCCCAAAGAGTAAAGTGGTGTGGAAGAGTTGAGGAAGCAGCTTTTGAAATTCTAAAGCTGATGTGTAGGTTTTGTTCCTCTTGGATTTTTAAAAGCAGGTATGTCATCCAAGTTAACTTTCTTCAGCAAGTAACAAGATTGTCGTCCTTCCACTGATGCTCTGTATTTTAACAGAGGTATTTGATGGTGCTGGAAAGGAGCAAGATGCAGAATGAGTTTGAGAGAAGTGATTTAAAGTGGGAGCACAGATGGTTGATTCCTAAAAATCAAAAAACAGATGTTTTGTTTTGTAGGAAAATGAAATCTAATCCTATTTGAGGGTCAACAGGATAAATACAAAGAACTAAATACAGATGTAGATACATATATACATATATGCGTATATATATATATATATATATATATATGTATAACCCCGCCCCCCGAAATCTATGAAGCAGGACTGATTGGTGCCATAGCCCAGGCAGCCTGTGGATCTAATAGCCTGCCTGAATTCAGCCCTTGCCTGGATGCCAGGGGAGACGTCTCTGGATTTGTCTCCAGACAGCTTTCCAGGGATGATCCTGCTCCTTTCCTGGTGCCCCAGAGTGCTGCAAGCCCCCCGTCCTGGGGCCATGGGGATGCCTGCCGGGGCCTTTAGGGTCCCCCCTAAAGGGCAGACAGGGTTTGACTGCAAGCTTCCTTGGAAGGTGGAGGCAGGTGAATATTGGCCACCTTCTTCTTTCCCGCTGCCCTCCGTGCTCTTGCAAAGCCTGCTGGGGCACTGGGGCTCTCCATTGCAGGCAGTCTGGAGCTGCCATGCAAAGCCATCTCTCAAGGAGTCCCCAGGTCTCAGGTGCAACCTCAAGAAAATGACACAGCAACGTGTAGAAAACGTGAACTTTATTCACTTGACTACTTCTAAAATCTACAATCCAACGTTACTAGAAGACTATGGGGTAAGAATCTTAAGGCTAAGAAACTTCAATGCTTCAACTGTTTAGAACTGAACACTAAGGGAAAGGTCAACTCCTTGGGGAAAACGTGGTGGGGAATCGAACAACAACAGGGGTGTGGCTAACTTGTAAGGTGGGGAACGTCGCAGTGCCTGGGCTGGGCACTGGTCACCCGTTCCCCGTAAGGTTCTTTAGATGGAGCGCGACGCTGGAGGTCAGAGCTGTGGGGAGGTGCGGAGTCTCCTGTCACTGCCCTCTTTTGCCGCCATCTTGGTGGTTGGCCTCCTCGGCTGAGAGCTGTAGCGAAGGTGCAGCCGCATCAGGTCACGGTTTTGCCTGAGCAGCTGCATCAACTTGGTGGGACAGCCCTGTCTTCGATGGCGGCGGGGCCCCGCACAGCCCGAAGGGCTCTGGAGATTCCGCTGCAAGGCAAAGCACAGGGACCCCCATGGAAGAGGCAGAGAGGCAGAGCGGGGCCGGCACCTGTGGGGCTGCCTTTGGCCTGGGAGACAGAGACTCGGGCCCAGTTGGGCTGGGCTGGCCCGGGGAAGAGGCTGCAGCAGGCAGAGCTCTGCCGCCTCTGCTTGGTGCTGTCCATGGAGCTCAGCCCCTGGGCCACATTCCCCAGCCAGGAGCTCAGGCCCCTTCTGCCGCAGGGCATTGGCCAAAGGGTGCCCAAGAGGCCCTCAAGGTCTGCCCCATCCCACCTGCCCCTGACCCCCCACCCCCTGCCTCACCTCTCCCCAGCGTCTCTGAAATCTTCTTCCAAGGGCCCATCCCATGGCCATTCCTATGAGGAGCACGTCAATGAGCAGGAGTGTCCTGGCCGCCCACCAGAGGAGCGCAGAGTCCTTCTCCTCCAGGTCGAAATCCTCCGGAACCAGAGGAGAGGCACCCGTGCTCCTCTCGGGTTTGCTCACAGGGTCGAGGGGATGGGCCAAGAGCAGCAGCACGTAAAGCTGCAGCAGCGCGGAGGAGCCGTGAGCAGCCATAGTGCTCCGCCAGCAGCACCGAGGCTCTGGGCGTCTCTCTGCGAGCAGCTGTGCCTGGGCTCTGGGGCGCAGCAACAGCTGGGGACAGTTGCCAGCCAGCGTGCCGTCTTCAGAGGCTGTGATGTCACAGAAGCACAGAACGCCCTGGCTGCAGAGAGCCCTGAGAGAATGTTGAGTCCAAGCTGGGAGCCATGGCGGCAAGTATGGCCAGCAGAGCGGGGCCCGAGCGCTGCGGCCTGGCTTGCCTTGCACCCGTGCCACAATGATGACTCCAGCAGCCCCTGTCAGGCCATTGCAGTATCTGATGGCCCACGCTGGGCACAAGTTCTTCCCAATGGCCACCGTAAACCTCCCTTGGCCCAGCTTCCAAGCCTTGTTGGCATCTGCTCTCTCTTGTCCTTGCCCACCTGGCTGGCGCTGCCGTGTTGCTCGCTGGCCTGTCTGTGGGAGAAGAGGCTGTGCCAATGAGTGCTGCTCAACTTGGAGGCCATTCAAAGGAGGATTTGATTGTGCCTGCTGTGGGAAGAAGGAATATGCGTGCACATGGCCACTGCCCATAGGTTTTACCCCAGATTTTCATGAGCAGCTGTCCTAGTGAAAGTCAAGTCTGTTTTAGTGAGTATTTGAGGGCTTCCAGAGCACAGTGCCATCTCAGGGGAATTCTGCTGGTTGAGTTCTACTGAGGCTTTGAGATGAGTTGAAAATCCTGAAAATGTTCTCCTTGCCCAGGTAGTAATTTCACAGTTTAGACTGTGGGGATATTGATTGCTCAGTGTTGAGGACCTCATGTAACTTTCAGCCCCAGAAACTTTCAACCTCCAGTGATTGTCCTTGAGACAAAACCATTTGAAATCTTTTTTTCTGTGGACAGGAATTGCTTCGGTGTTACTTCACATCATCCATTAAAAATTTGATGCCTGGAACAAGTCCCGAGTGCTGTGTGATTTCCTTGGTCGTGTTCCTTGGAATGGCTTCCCCCCCATTTTCTGAAGCTGGCCCCAGAAAGGTCATAGATGGGTGAGAAGTTCTGAAGGGTCAAGTGGTGCAGATCTTTGCCTCCTGTTTCGAGGCCTGCGGTGAGCTGTGAGTCAAAGAGCTGATTTGAAGTGATGGTGAAAACACAATTGAACCTTTTTGCAGCAGGGTGGATGGATAGAAGCAAAGCACAGCACGGCTGGCAGCAGCAAATGAATTAAAATGCATCCCTGGAATATGTTTCTTGGATTGTTCTTCTAGTATTGTGGTAGTAATTCTGATGTCTGAGTAGTGAACAAGCAACAAGTAGTGAACACGTGATTTGTAGTCAATTTTCTATTTCTTATGTAGTGGTGAGTATGGATGCTAGCTTTGGAGCAGGCTGCAGAGAGCTGCAGAAACTGCAGGCCCCATGGCCTATCAGTCCTGCCCGAGAAGCTAGCCTGGGAATTCATAGGAGGATTTCAAAACAATCCTCAGAGACAGAAAACAACTGCCAGGTGCTGTTTGTCTGTCCTCTTGTTTTCCTTGCAGGAGAAAGTCAGGGGGGGGTGGTGAGCCCCGCTGACCAATGATGGTGATGTAGCACTTTACTAAGCAATAAGAGTTTCCTTTCTGTACTTTCCACGTATCTGTCTATTAGACAAGCCTAGAGTAATAAAGTAGAGAAGATTCTCCTGTTGTGACTCCCTTGAGAGTCCGTGTCGTTCTTTCCCACCGTTCCCAATCAGAACGACAGAGGAGATTTTTAAGAATTGTGTTTTTCTCTCCTGGTTGAGGAATGTGTTCTTCACGGGCTGAATCTTCATATCACTTTGTTTTTGTAGAAGAGCAGTTTCAGCAGCAGATGATTCTCCTTGCCCTCCTTTTCATTTTTCTTGTCTGTATTATTGCCTGGCAGGTTAACCTTTTCAAATTGCGTGCTGCAAAACGTTGCTACTAAGGATAGTTGGTGTCCAAACAGGTTCTTTTCTCGCTTGGATTTCAACTATTGCAGGATGAAAGGTTTCTAATGAAGCTACAGAATTGCATATCACTGGGACCTTGACTTCTTCCCTGCTTGGATCTAGATAAAGAGATTCTTGCCAATTGAACTGCTGACATATTATGTAGAGATCAGGAGTGGCCACCACAAGTGGTACTGAATTCTTGGAAATGTGGTGAATTTTGTTAGAAATGATTTTAGCTTCGACAGTGCAAGCTTATCATATCCATCTGCATTTGTGTTCTATTAATCATGGGGTTTTGTATTAAGCATGGGCTTCAGTTTGCTGTCTTTTTGTCACTTCTTCAAATACCAGTTTTCTACACCTGCTGGCTTGTTCCTTCTGACTTCAAATGGTATCTCTTGGGCACATAACTTCATCTTATTGTGAACAGTGCAAAGAACATGTTTTGGTCTGTCTTGATTTGATGGAGTGATTGCTGTGGAAGGACTGGGAGGTTTTGTGGTTTAAGGTGAAAGAAGTTCAGCAGCCTTGGCAAGTAAGTGTGCCAGTTTACAAGGTGAATCTACAGAAACCCCCGTGCTTCAGCTGCAATGTACAATCTCTGAGGCTGCTGCTTTTTTTTTTCGGGGTGCCTTTGTTCTGTTGGTTTGGGAACCCATATTCTACACAGCATCATTTGTCAGAACTCCATTTCACTTGTACAGTCCCTCTGTTTTCCCACTTCTGAATGATGGTTTTCTCTGTGCCTTTAACATGGGGAATTCTGGGTGATAAAAATAATACATATTCCATAATGTTTTACGTTTCCTCTTGGAGTTTTTTCTAGTTTTCAAATAATTACCTTTTGTTTCTAGCTGGGGGCAAAATGCATTTGCAGTTTCAGTGGTTTTTTTTCCCAATTTCTAATCTTACTTGGGCACTAGATAAGGGAGAAAAATGCCCTAGTTTCATGGAAAAGATTCTGTGTTATTCCATGCCTTGAAATGAATTAAAATACGGTTCTATTGCTCTCTGTTTCATTTCTTCTCTTCATTTGGTAGAGTTTAGAAATCTCTTGCCATGAACTAGGTAGTGCAGAGTGCCTGCCTTGCTGTGTTGAACTCCTGGGTGAGCATGCCAGGCTTAGTTTAGAGATTTGCTTATAAACATCCCTTATTCCTTGTGAAATCTATCATTTGGTTTGTTTGTAGTTGTGTTAGAGGATAAAGAGGAGGGGGATCAGCCTGGAAAATTTGTCATCTGAACTGAATTTGTACCCTTTAGGCCATCAGTGACTGCTCCTTAGCTTTCTCAAGGCATGAAGGACACTGGGAGTTCCTCCCAGACTCTTCTTTTGGGACAGCAGTCCTTTCTCTTTGGCTCCATGAGATGCTCTGCACAGGAGTGCTTGAGCTCTGAAGGGCAGGGGCATTCCATGAGGGTGAATAATAAAGAACTCCTGTAGCCTGAACTGTTTCCAACTTAACCCAGCAGAAGGAATTGTTTCCCAATTCTGAGTCTAATGGTGCTGCTGACAAATTGTGCAGTTTCAGAGCAGCAGTGCAAGATGTGCAAGGGGCTTGTGTGGAGGGAGAGCAGAAGCTTGTAACACTGGACCTTTGTCCCGTGGGCAGCTGTGCGGTTTTAAGCGGGAATGTTCCGGAGGGGTGTGGAATTGAAGAAATGTTTGGAAGATTTGTAGGTTTGTTGCTGTAGGTGTGAAGGGTGGGGACAAGTCTTGTCCAGTGACGGAGCAATGATTAGGTAAGGTACTGGGAGAGCATCTGAGGATGGTGTTGCTGTTGCATGTGATTTTTCTGGAGGCCATCTGATGCACACAAGATTTGTTATGACTACCAGGATTGCAACTAAACAGAATGCAGTCATTTTTCTTGTAATTTAGTGCAGCATCTTTTGATCCGTGATGAGCTGAAGGCTCAGTGTAGAAGGCTGAAAGGAAATGGCATGCTCTCAAGAGATTTTGGTCTTTGCGGCTTCATGAAGGTGGATAGGACATAATTCCTTCGCTCATTGGAGCTGCAGAGTTTAGTTTGATCTCCTCTGTTTCTAAGCAGTGCTAAAAGGTGTTCCTTCCCTCAATTTTGATGGCAGCAGAGAGTCAGCTAATGAATGTGGATCTAGGTAAGGTTTGTGGAACAAAATCAAACACAATTGTCTGAAAAGCTGTTAGACATGCCTACAGTCAGTGTCAACAGAGAAGGAAGAGGTTAAAATTCCATCTTAATTTTAGAGCTCTTCCTCTCTTCTGCCTGCTTTTCCCATAGTGCATATGGAACCAGCATAGTTCATTTGATCCCTACCCCTGAGTGCAGCAGCTCACCTGCTTTCTGTTGCCCGCCTTTGCTTTCTTGTCAGATGGAAACACTGAAATAGAAAAGGTGATGTGACTTAATTGACTTCATTCAAATGCCTTGGCAATTGAATTTCTGTCTCTTGGCTGGATACTCAGCATCTCTAAGTGCAGAATCCTCCCTGGCACTGTATATCCTCGCCTTGTCCCTGCCACCACCACTCAAATATTTTCCTTTCATTGTAAAGTGAGTGAGATTTTACTTGGCTGGAATTCTGCAGTGCTGGGAATGAAGGTTTTTTCCTTCTTCATTTTTTTATAATGAATTTCTTTTTTATTCTATTCACACCTTCTGAGTGAGCCTTTCATAAGGGCTTCTGTATTTCACAGAGGCTACACCTATTTGGGCCTGAAGACTTTGATACAATTGTAATCACTTGGAAATGGAACCTGTTTGATTTGTATGGAAGGCAGCCATTCTCCCTGTTCCAAACTTCCTAAAACTGTTTATCCACGTTGAAAAAAAAAATACCTCTTGGAGATAGTCGAGACAGTGCATGATGGTGATTCCAGGGATGGAGAAGAAGGACCATCACCTTCCTCACTAATAGTCAGGTCTGCAGTTCTAATTTTAATCCACAGTAATCTACAGACAATCCTTTATTATCTAAAAAAGCTGATACCGTTCAAGTTGGAAGCAAGCTGAAGTTGGAAGAGTTAGGTTTCTTCAAAGCTCTTGTTTCCAGCAGGATTGGAGAGCCTTTACCTTTTGTACCAGGAAGGTTTTAAATTTGTAATGCTGACCTTGCAACTGGAACTTGGTGGCTCCATTGTTGCACTTGCAGCAGCCAGATGACCTCAAAGGAGAAGTGCGTTGTTCTGACTTCTGTGGAAGCAGTGGCTGCAAATACCATCAGGAAGTGCTGGACTGGCAGGACATTGGATGGATGCTCTTAGGCCACAGAGCTGGAAATATCAGCTGTAGCCACATGGTAAGTCCATTTATGTAATTCCAAATCTGTTCCTCACACGATCTGTGCTCCTCTATTCTGTATCAGCTTGGTGAGGAGGTAGATGAGACTGTTGGGGGAAAGAAACCACTTATATTTAAAGCAGAGTAACTGTCCTATTATAAATGATGAAGATAAACCTGTGAGGCTACCAAAGAAATCTTTCTTTGTCTTCCAGTTAATAACTTCAAATGGATAACAAATCTATGCTGTATAATCTGCTTTGGATGGATTTCCTTTGGAACATGTGCTTCTTCCTGAATTACAGAACTGCAATATTTTCACTGCTTCCCAGCTCTGCCATCCCAGCATCTCCCCTGCTTCCCAGCCCTCTGCCATCAGCATCTCCCCTGCTTCACAGCTTCCCAGCCAGGTCAGTGCACTGGGGGCCGGGGTGGGCAGTGGGTTATGGGGTTTTGGGATGCGCAGGGATCCCAAAGGAGCCCCTGTGGAATGGGCCCGACATCCCAGCGTGCTCCCGGTGCCCCGGCAGGGCAGTTTGCCTGGAGAAGCTGTCAGGCAGGATTTGCTGGGTTTTTCACAGCTCTGATTTCTCCATCCCCCGGAGTGCCCTTGCTAAGAGGAAGCATTGATTGCTGCCAGGCAGCACACACACGTGGGAATGTGATTCATTCCGGCCCAGGCCTCAGAATAACTTCTGTGAGCTGTTATCCCTGCTAAAATGAGCCTTTTCACAGTTCTCTATTTCCACCTAGCGCACACACACACACACACAGTAAAATTACAGAGGGAAATAAACTTCCCTTGGCTTGGGAAGAAATTTTGTGTTGTTGTAGGGAGCTCTTTCTGAAGGAATAACAGGTGCCTTTCTACTACAATAATTTATATGGAAACCCAGCACCGTGTTTATTTGGTGTCAGTCTAGGGTGAACAGAAACCAGCACAGGCAGCTGGAAACAAAGGTCCTCTCGTCCCATTCCACAATATTGGTGTTAAAAATCTCTGTTCAAGGCCAGATTCCACCACAGGAATCTGGCTAAGAAAATAAGAGCTTATTCAATAAGAAAATGCCGCACTCAGAATGTTTCTTTGCATTAGGATTTTCCCAAGTATCTCGTTTAGCTTTTGTTAATAGGTTAAAGGTAAAAGGGTTTTGGTAACCCTTTTTAAGTGTACCTATTTCCTCTGTTAAATGGGAGAACAGGAGTGCAAAGCCCTATGGATGGGGGCTGCTGGAGAGATCCTATAAACCTGATTATGTCCTAGAGACCTGAGTCATCATTTCATCCCATTGCAAAGTCTCTTATTCTTTCAGTTCAGTTAAACCTGCAAAGAATTCAACCCTTAGAGCTTTAATATTTTTAAAGAGACATTCATGTCCAGAAGGTGTCTCAAGGTGTTTGTTCCATCAGGCTGGGTTTGATATCCCTATTAAAAATATATATGGCTCAATTGATGAGAAAATCTTCTTCAGAGAGAAGGATTTTTCTTCAGCTTAAAATCTGAACTATAAAATTGAGTACAATAAAGTGAAGAGTTGAGTCATGAAGCAAGGGATAGAAAAGAAAAATGACCATGCACATCTTGTGCTGAAACTGTTTGGATTTATTAGGAAAGGTCCAGCAAAATCCTCTGTTAGGAAGCCAATTAGAATTATTTATTCTATTGAGGGGGTTTGTGCCAGATCTGAAGAAATCCCTTGAAGAAGGAAACTTATTTGAAAGCTGCAAACATAAATGTTCTTTTTTTGACCGAGTGATGGAGAGGTGAACAGAAAGGGGTGGCTTGGGGCCTTGCCTTGTGGCAAAGAGCAGAAGGGGCTCTGGCAGGACAGGGAGCAATCCGAGCGCTCGGGTTTTGTTTCATTTGTGGCTCAGCACGGTCGGCTTCGCTGCGGGCAGGCCCGGGAGCAGCGGGTGAACAGCGTGGGGACAGCCCGGGCACGGCTCTCTGCCCTCTGCCCAGGGCAATCCTGGCACTGCCGGGAGCTCCGGCCGCTCCCGCTGATCCTTCCCTGCGCCTCCGGGAGCAGGGATGTATCCGGTAACGTGGCACAGGCGAGGGCAGACGTGTTAAAGGTGAAACTTTGCCATGATTGTCCTTACAAACTCTTGGTGCTCCTTTTCCTTCCTGCTGCCGTCACTTACCTCCAGTGGCTGCTGGGTCAGTGTTTGTGTTTGGTGCCGCTGCTTCCTACAGCAGAAACATTTTGTAGCTACAGATTTGGAAGGAGAATAATGCTGTGTTCTAATTTATTTTTGAAAAAGCTGCGCTTAGCAAAGGTTCAGAAAGCGTGGGCCTAGGACCCTGCTGTTGCAGCACTTGATGGGAGGAATCCAGGTAGGCAGGGAAGGGGCAGGTTTCTCTTCCAGCTGTTGTGAGCTCTGCTGCCAGGTTTGGAGCAAGTAGGAGTGGTGCTGTGACCCACGCAGTTGGAGCAGGCAAAGGTGACCTGTCTCTAAAGAAGTGCCACAATGGTGCAGTGATGATCTCCATCTCAGCACTCTGACTCTCTCGGGATGCAGGGACATCCTCTGGTTGATGGGCCTTTCCTGCTCAGAAAACTCCATCCTGGGTCTTCTGGCCCAGTGTCAGAGCAGGGGCAGCAGACAGAGAAATGGGGGTGGTTGTGCACTTTTGTGATCCAGTGTTCTATGAAGCATATTATGCTAAGAAGCATAATCAGTGCCAGAAGTTGAAATTATTTGTCAGTAGCTCAGGCTTTCGCAAGAGCTGTGAATTTGGGTGGAGGTGAAAATCAGTCCCTGTGGTTTTGTGTTCCATTACAGGAATTCACAGCTAGTCCTGGGCTGAGGGCTGACCCTCTCCAGGACTGGGGCTCCTATTTTATTCCTGGGTAGAGGATTGTCCTGGGGGCATGGTTTGGCTGTGATTGCTGTTTGTGGGACACCTATTCAATTTCCAGATTTGACACTGAATTTCTCTATGATTCTGAACCATTGCTGTATGAGCTTTATCGATAAAATGCTTGATCATCCAAAGTAGGAAACAATAAATGATCGTTCAGCAGATTTGGAAGATGGGTGCAATTAGTCAGATAGACAAAGCCAGGCCTTTCATCATTCCATTTCATCATGATGGGTTATGATATGAAATAAAAACCACTAGCATTTCAGTCACTCATAGATCCTTTTCTAGAAATACTCTGTAAGAGAATTTTCAAACCCATGCCTTTACCAAGCACCACATAATGAGGTAATAGCAAGTGCTGTTTCATGTATAAAATGAGAGATTCAATCTTGCAGCTCCAGGAGAAACAGATTCTATCCACAGAACCTGAGGTGTGTTGAGCTCGGTGCTGTCCGCAGCAAGCAGAGCTTTTCCGTGTCAGCTCTTGTAACTCACCTTACAAACTCAGTAAGGCACAGCAATCCTCAGTGCCAAGGCTGGAATCTTCCAAGGCTGAGGTCACAGAGCTGCAGAAGCTCAGGTCCCTTTGCCAGTGGAGTGGGCTCTGTCTGCACCACTCGTTGTTTTATTGTTCTCCTCTCCTTGCAGGCACACTAAACCCACCACAGTGGATTTGAGTAAAGCGGGGATTCCTTGGTGTTTGCCCCTGCTGTTTCTAGAGAACGGGGTCTCCTGGGGGGCATTAGGAGTGAACTCCCTCTCTCCAGTCTTGGAAATGCTGGATCACATCTACCTTGAGCTTCTGATTCATTTTGACACCACCTTCCATATTCCTGCCTTAAAGGTCCAAGCTGCTCCTTTGGCAGCGCCATCTGCCAACCGCGAGTGTCGGTGCTGAGGAGAGCGACAGGCGGGACAGGTTAATGTGCTCTTTATCAACTGAGCCCAAGAGATGCTCTTGAGAAGAGACTGGGGAGATTCACCATAAGCATTCCTGAGTCTGTCAAAAGCTCAGCTTAAGCTTCCTCTCAAACAGAGTCAGCGTCGTCGCTGTCATAGCTGAGGAGTGCAGGGGGACCAGGGGGTGCCAGGTTTTCCTGTCACTTAGCGCTACTCCATCGATGAACCTGACTGCAGAATCTGCAAAGGTGCCCTCCAGACAGAACTGGTTTCACAGGACCTCACTGTCCAGAGAGCTCCAAGAGAGGTACTTTGTGTTTTTCTCATCTCTGTTTCTGGAGCTGAAAAACAGACAAAGGAATTTTAAAGTATTTGGAAAAAACCCAGAGCAAGCTCCGTTTATTCCATGTATGTCCACAGTGGCACTGCAGCTTTAGCTGGAGTGTTTGGCATAGTAAGATTGGTATGGATACCAAGAGGGAGAACAGGGTTGATTGGGATAAGGAGCAGGAAGGATAAGTGGCCCACAACTCTCGATGAGGAACATCTCCAGGAGCAGCGGTTCCCTGTTTCCCCCCAGATGAAGAGCTTGGGGTCGGCAGCTGAAGTTACCACGGGCCAGTTTGAGAAATGAGAGGTCCTGAAGCCACTGAACGTGGCACCTCAGACTGCTGCTGGTGCAGGCAGCTCAGGAATGCCAAACAATCCATCAGACATTCATGGGCAGGGGCAATAGTCACTAAACAGAATCCTCTGCCATGGCCCAGTAAATTCCCAGTAAGAAGGGAAGTGTAGCCTGGGAGAGACCAGGCCAGTCCTCACAGTCAGGTGATTTTATCCCTGAACTCTCCTGCTCTCTCTCAGGAGCCAGTTCTGGACTCGTCCCTGGGCTGGGCAGGGGCAGTCTGTGCCTGTCTGTTTTTCCATGCTCCTCGTGGCTGCCTCTTACTGCTCTGGTTTAGGGTGCTAGAGGATGGCAGGTGAATTACAGCTTTTGTGCTGGAAAACACATTTTTTATACTGAGCAGAAAATAGTCCGTCTGTTGGGGGGGAAATAATTGTAATTTACCTAAACACTCCGAAAAGGTACTTTCTCTACAATATGTCTGTTTGTCTGGATTCCTCTGACTTTGGGAATATGCAGTCACAGAATCATTTGGGTTGGAGAAAATCCCTCAAGATCCCTGGGTCAAACAGTGAAACATTAAATGGGCTTGGGCTGCCTACAAAGAAATGATTGCCTTGGGTCTTGGCAGTGCTGCCCTTCAGGCTGTTCAAAGCTGAGCCCAGCTCAGGGTGGTGTGACACATCATCCTGGAAAAAATTTCACATGTCTCTTCAGGCCACTTTCTGGCCTTGCAGAGATCATAACGCACTTTTCTTCCCCTTTTAATCTTTCTCCTTGCTGGCAAGGAAATGAAAGGAGGGAGAGATGATGTGAGAGGAGCTCAGTGAAGGGCACTGGCAGAGTTCCTCGCTCTGCCCTTTGCAATGAGGAGGGGGAGCATTGCCCAGCAGGCAGGAGATGGAACTGGTGGGGATGCCTTGTGAGGAAGGTGTAAGGAATGAATATGTGTAGAGGCCAAGTGAGTGCTGAGGGTGGATCCTGGAGATGCACAAAGACATTCTCCCAGCCATGGGAAGAAGCGGTTTCTCACATTCCTGGGGATATCAGGGTGGCTGTAGCTGCTGTTCCCATTGGGACTCTCACCCCAGGGCTCAGGCCATGGCCAGCAATGATTTCTGCCAGGTTATGGGGATTGCTGGATGTCTCCTTTGCTGCTCAGTGATGCTCAGCAGTCTCAGTTCTGGTCAAAACAATTTTGTAGTGGGAACTACAAGGCATGGAGACAACTGGAGCGGTTTTCACAAGGACGTCTCTCCCTCATGAATGAAGGGTGCAATCCCAGCAGGGCAGGGGCAGCTCTCCCTGCCTGAGTTTCCTCTCAGGACCTGAATGAGCCTCAGTGTTTGGCAAGAGAGGGGCTCCAGTGAACTGTCTCCTTTCTCCTCTTATTGGAGTCCCAGCTGCAGACAGAATTAAGCAATGAGGAGAAATAATTGTTTCAAATTACTGAAAATTAATCTTGATCACAGCCTCCAAAGCAAGAGCCACGATCTTTGCATTTGCATTCTCAGGAGAGCACGAGAAGTCACTGCCAGGCTGCAGTGCTGGTGGTGTCTCAGCGAGCAGGAAATGGGGTGCCTTGGCTGCACTGCTCATAAGCACTGGATCCAGTATTCCTGGGTGAATTCCCAGGCACCAGGCGCATCAGTCCCCATCCTCAGGAGAGGCTTCCAGCTCCCCAGCTGCTGTCCTGGCAGCGATCCGTGAGCTCTGGGACACCAAAGGTTTGCAGCAGCCCGGCTGACCCTGGGGAATGTGCGGGGCTGGTGGCTGCCCTGGGCAGGGCGAGGAATCCCTGCTGCTCACAGGTGGGAACTGGCCGGGCACAGCAGGGAGGAGCCAAGGGAAAGGGACACGAGCTGGGGCAGAACAGAGCAGGCTGAAGGCAGCAGCTGCTGGGGGAGCTGAACCAGAGGCAGCCCGGGCAAGGCAGAGGATGGCAATGCCGAAAGGTGAGTGTGCCAAGCCTTGCCAAGGGCAGAAAGCAAAAGTCCACACAAGCAAGAGACAACAGAAGCCGTGAAGATAAAAGGACTCTTAATTTGCCTTTTAATCACAAAATGAATGCTTTGCCTTCCAAGAGGCCTTTGTTTATCCCTGGGCTTCTCAGTCCTCATCCTGGAATATCTGGAAGGTCTTGGACCAAAGCAGAGCAGTGTTTGAGCTGCCAGGAGCAGCACCTCGCCTCGGGTGAGCTGATGGGGGTGAGGAAGTGTCCACAACCCTCCCTCTGGAGGGGCTGAGGTGAGGGTGGCCAGGGATACTGGGATTCAGGCAGCTCTTCCTGTCACACCAAAGCCCTTCCCTTCAATCAGAACTGTTTGTTCCCGTGAGATCAGATTGTTGCAGTGCCCACACCTGGTGAGACAA
Organism: Cyanistes caeruleus; assembly: GCF_971803275.1. NCBI lineage: Eukaryota > Metazoa > Chordata > Aves > Passeriformes > Paridae > Cyanistes > Cyanistes caeruleus. Next base: position 69,264,584 of record NC_141705.1, read on the forward strand.
TGCCCGAACAATATTTCTATTGTCAAATCCTCCAGTTCATCATTCCTGCCAGCTGGACTGGTTGGGATGTGGGAAATTCCTTAGCGATGGAGGTCATCTGCCTGACCCGCCCGGCAGCCAGCCCGGAGCATCCCTCCCTGGACAATCCGCGTTGCTCCCGACACATCCCAGGCATCAGCAGCGGCTGGAGAATAAAGGGAAGTGCTGCAGCTCGGGCAGAGCTTTGGGAGCCACGCCCGGACTGCCGGGGGAGCTGTTCCTCAGTGCCGCAGGAGCCAGCTGGAGCTCCTCAGCCAGGCGGGAGTGGGCTCCTGATCCCAATCGGGCACAATCAGAGCCTTCCTCTGAGCTCAGCCGGCTCGGGCCGGGCGCTCAGCCGCCTTTCATTGCGGACCGAGGGAAGGGCTCGGGCCCGGAAGCGCCTCCCGGTGCTGCCGGATAATCGGAACCTGGCCCGGCTGAGCCGCAGCCGGGCTCGAGCTGAGTCTCCCGGCTCTGATCCCGTGGCTTTCACCGCAGGTTGCGCAGGCGGGGATGGCTTTGTGCAACGGGAGCGCGGCTTCCCGGGAGCGGCTGTGCCTGCTGCCAGGGATTCCAGCAGGCTCCGTGCCTGCAGGCTTGGCCTCATCCCTGCCCGGAAATGAGGATGGGAACCAGCCTTTTCCTCCTCTCCTTCCACCTCTGCTCAGCTCAGCAGCTTTCTAAGCAGCTCTTCCAGTTCTTACCTTGCACACGGCGAAGATTTGTCTGGATTGTCCCAGCAGCCTTTAAATATCCTCGGGATCCCATGTGCCCTCCTGTCAGGTGGTGCAGGGAACAGGCAATTCCCAGGGAGGTGCACAGCTGGAAAGATCATACACACGGCTGGGCTTTGGCTCACCTCTGTTCTACCTCACTTTGCTTTGATTCCACTTCTGAAAGATCAGGACCTATCAGGAAGATCTCAATTAGCACAGAGGCTGATCCAAGAGCACTGAAAAGTGGGAATAAGACACTCGAACTCCAGGAAGGGCTCTTCCCTTGTGTGCCAAGGGCAAAGAGAGCTCCAGCAGTAATTCCTGCTTTGGTGGCGTTTTACACCGTGTGTTTTCTACAGGGGAAGGCTGGAATAAAAGCAGCTCCGTGTTTAGATCATGTTGAGAGCTACTCGTGAGTCCTGTCACCTCATTTCACAGCTCCAGCTGCCCCAGTTGTACCGGGGGAAAGAACAAGATGAAATTGTTTTTGCCATTATCTGTGTGACAACAACGTGTGCCATGCAAATGTCATGAGCAGAGGTGACCTCAGGCTTTGGTGTGAGGAGCAGAACAGGTTGGATTTAGGGTATCCTAATGGGATTAGAGTGAGACAAAATATAATACGAGCAGAGGAGCAGGTGGATCCATCCAGGGATTTCTGTAATGGAAAGCTAAATATGCAAAGGTCGGGCATCGGATTTAATTTATCACTTTCATCTTCCTGCTTTGGAGACCCAGTCAGTAGCACGGTCTTGGCCAGAGTTTTAAGAAGAAAACGCCATCGGGTATTATTAATCCTACCTACATATAATTGCCTGAAAGAGGGAAAGGAAAACCACGTTGTTTATCTTTGTTTTGAAGCCTGCAGCCATCGCGGCTGTTTTGCCTCGCGCACATTGGGATCGGTGGATGGGACAGTCTGGGAAATGAACACCAGAAGCTTCTGGCCATCCCTCTCTGCTGCTCAGGGAACACAGAGCGAGTTCTCTCCCGCGGGGACCGGCCCTGTCGGCTGCCAGCGCCAGGCACAGCCGGGCACTCCCATCCCGCTCCTTCCTCCTCCCGGCGGGGCCGGAGCCGAGCCCGCGGGTCCCGAGCGCCCGTGGGGGCCGTCCCTGCGCTGCTGCCCCGCCCCGAGCGCCGGGACCGGAGCTGC